>NC_084596.1:15409548-16117378 GCF_033807715.1 Cololabis saira | reverse complement strand
AAAGAAAGAAAGAAAGAAAGAAAGAAAGAAAGGAAAGAAAGAAAGAAAGAAAGAAAGAAAGAAAAGAAAGAAAGAAAGAAAGAAAGAAAGAAAGAAAGAAAGAAAGAAAGAAAGAAAGAAAGAAAGAAAGAAAGAAAGAAAGAAAGAAAGAAAGAAAGAAAGAAAGAAAGAAAGAAAGAAAGAAAGAAAGAAAGAAAGAAAGAAAGAAAGAAAGAAAGAAAGAAAGAAAGAAAGAAAGAAAGAAAGAAAGAAAGAAAGAAAGAAAGAATGAATCCCGTTGATGACGTTTTTGTGTAACAAACATGGCGGATCTGAGAGCGAGATGGATTTATAGTTGAAAAGGTGGAGTTGAATTGGTATTTTTTTTATCGTTATCGGGATAAATGCCAGAAATTATCGTGATACATTTTTTAGTCCATACCGCCCATCCCTAATTCTCATATACTCCCACCAGCCTAAAGTGCTTCATCAGGTCTATTTCATAACAAAAAATGATGGCTGGTGCTCCAACCTCCATCCACTTGCGTCGTTGGGTTAAATGTGCATCAAGAATGTGGGTTGGAGTGTAAAGTTGAGGTGGTGATGCTGCAGCTACCTTCTGCGCAATACGCGGCCAGCTCTGATTTAGAGGAGCTTTAGAGGCTTACGGTCTGGCCATAGCTGTGTTTAAGGTGTCAGTTAACACAATTTAAACATGCCAGCCAATCATTAACAAGTATTTTTCCATGACCTCAGAATGATGAACGCCACTCGAACTGTTACCAAGTCGGCTGCCAGAAATGAATTCCTGAGGAGGGAGAGACTAATAAAAGGTTAAAGATGAAGTCTGTATACTTTTAAAAGGCTCATCTCTTGATACAAAAGATGGACCGATAAAAGGAGAAAGGGGAAAGAAGCCTCGCGACGGACGGAAAGAAAGCATCTGGAAAAACAATGTCCGAGAGAAAGATCCCCCTTTTCCTGGCAACCGTCCACATAAGAGCAGAGGCACACTTTACTCCATTTCAACGGAAGGCTGGGAGTACTGAAACGTAGGATATTATACTGTCCAGGACGACATCCAGCCTGAGAGTTTCATTCCAGTGTGAGCTAATAAATGTGTCCTTGTATGACAGGCCAGACATTCCTCCACGTCTTTAAAAAGCCCCGTTAGAAGAAAGAGCCCCGATGAGTCACGGCTGCCAAGAGACCACCGTTCGTGTTCAGCGGCGTCACTCGCAGCTCCGTCCGTGTTCGATGCTCCCTCATCCCGGATCGCATCGAACGGGAGAATGGATCGATCCAGTTTGAGATTTATATCTGCACCAATACAACTTTTTTTTAGCTAAATGCAAATAAAAGATGAGCGTTTGCTTGAGAGATCTGTGGCTCAGGAGCTGCTTCCAGAGCATTTTTACAGCAACTTCAAACCGGGACAAAAGGAACGTTTGCAAACCACATTTAAAATATACACAGTGCAATTCAACTTCATCTGATATTTATTACTTCTAGGAAGTTTTGTCTTGCTATTGCAGTCTCCCATCCCTACTGGCAAAAACAACCCAAAACAAGACAAGAATATCTGTAGGAGAAGATCCAATTCAGCTGTGGGAGAAATCAGGGCAAGTTGGGAAGAGAGCTATTTAGATCTAAAGCCCCTCTGGGGGGTGTCGCATGGACATGACTGATCCAGCCCCCACACTGGAGGGTCAACTAGCTGCTATGCACATTAGTTATACTGTAAAGAAGCAGATTTTATCTTTCTTTCTGGCTTTGACCAAGACATTTTGTCAAATTATCCACTTGAAGTAAAAGAAGACTTCATGAACCGTTTGGAGCAACAAAAACGTGCGGCGACATCTCCACACGACTAATCTTATATTGTTGCAAAGGTGAGCAGGCTGAACCTGGATTACATCAGGAGCCACTGCTGTGTTTTTGATTACCGGTACTCAAAATGCACTTGCGTGTCATTGAGGCCACGTTTACACGTAGCCGGGTATTTACAAAAACGGATATTTTCCCCTCTACGTTTTCAAAAATATCCTCGTTCACACGGACCCGCATGAAAACGCTGTTAACGTCATGCCAGCCAATCAGAATCCTGAAAAAAACATCAACAAATGACACGTGTAACTTCCAGTTAAGGCTGATTTATGGTTCCGCGTTACACCAACGCACGCACACCGTACGGCGCGCATCGCCGCGTACCCTAACGCCGTAGGCTCTGCGTCGATTTAATGCGGGACCATAATTCAGGCTTTACTTCCAAGACGGAACGAGAGTCTTTCGTTTGGAGTGACAGAGAAGTGGAGTTACTTTTAAGTGTGACTTTAGAATATAAAACAGGTAAAATACAAGAAAATATTGACGGTGGCCAAACTAATTGTAAACACAGGTCGCTCACATGACGCTGGTTAGTTTCTGGTGCATAATGTGACGTTCTGAAGCTTAAATTTCCGTTTTCCTCCGTTTTCCTCCGTTTTCCTCCGTTTAGACGCAAACGTGAAAACTGAGTTTTTGAAAATCTCCACTTTGGCCGGAGTTTTCAGAAATGATCGTTTTTGGGGTCTTTGAGCTGCGTTTTCGTGTAAACGAACGGCCAAAACGCATGAAAACGCCTCCGTTTTTGCTCCGTGTAAACGGGGCCCGAGTCGAATGTTAATAAGAGATGGAAATGTCTCAATTTGAAAATGTCAAAAATTGACAGACATGTAAAAAAACTAAACAAAGCAGATGTTTTAATTCTATTCAACTTCATTCTTTGGGTATTACGACCCAGAGCCTCAACAAAACACATGAAGCAGCAGATCAGAACGTACTGAGAGGATTATTCCTTTCCTTTACACTTTATATTTTAGTCAAATCTAAATTAAGATTAAACCAAACCAGGTTCAAGTTTGGTCCAACACCTAATGCTTAAGTTTCAGCACAATATTAATGTTTTTTTTGTTGTTTTTTAAAAATAAAAATGTGCTGCGTTGAGACAACTTCCAGAGCGCTAAAGGCCGGGCTCACTGTCAGACACCTCCGTCCACACACCCGCTCGTCTTTTACAGCATCACAAATGATAAACATAAACAAGGGGGAGTTGTTGAGCGTGCTCAGGGGGATAAACTTGACATACAAAAGGTGGCCGTGATGAAAGAAATGCACAAGCAGCCGGGTTGAAGACGAACAAACAAAAACTGACTGCCGGGAGGAAGCAGCTCTTTGCTGAGGTCGAGTCTCCGGACCAACACGGACATTTATCCTCGACAGCAAAAGCACTGTCAGTTTGTCCAGGAGCACGTGCTACCAGTTACACTGAGACCCTCTTTCATGCACGTACGCTCACTTCAGACACAGATGTGGACCAACAGAGGCCATGAACTGTGGCTTGAACCCCACTTTCCAATCCATGCTCCTCTGGCTCTGCCACCCTGCCAACACTCGGCTCCCGTTCACTGCAGAGCAGCGTCAACGATCCCGCGTGAGTGGAAGCTCAGCAATCCTTTCATTTTTCTTACACATCAACTTCTGAATCAGGATTTTCTTGACAAACGAGCCAACCTGCTACAACAATTAAATTACAGATAGATAAAAGTCATTTGCTACCTGCTTACACTCCTGCAGGGTCACGGGGCTCTGCTGGAGGCCAAAGGCAGGCAGACAGCCACACACGCGCCTACAGGCAGGTGGGAGTCATCAATTAACCCGGCATACGTTCTGGGATTGTGGGAGGAAGCCGGAACACCTGGAGGAAACCCACGCGAGCACAAGGAGAACCCACTAATTCCACGATGGGACGGCGCCAGCGTGGAGAAAGTAGCTCAGATTTGTGTCGGTGAGGCTGAAAGCTCTCATGTATAAAAGGCATCCCTCCTCTGCTGCGGTGAAAAGACGAACAGGGAAGGGAAAGAATGTCTCATGTGAAAACAAACTGATGACAGAGCGCACCCCGTCACACACACTCAGTGACACGCAAAAATGCACGCTCAGGCACATAAACAAAAGCTGAGAGAGGTGGAAGGGAAACCCTCGCCTCGACAGAGCTGATCTTTCCAGCTCATCACTGCATCCCTGAAGATATAAGTCAAATACCACTGGTCATGCACGAGCAGGGGAAGGGGGGTCCTATAAAAAAAAGATTTCCATTTTCAAGTGTGGACCTATCATGCCATTCATTCACCAATATCGTCTAACAATTATAGGCCTTTGTTGAAAAAAAAAATCGATTTTCCGATTCTAAATCGATTCTCATATTAATTCCAAAAAAATCAATTCATATGTCTAAAGATCGATTTTTTATTTATTTATTTTTTTAATTTCTATTTCTATTTTATCCCCATCATTACATTACAACTTTTGGTATTTTTTTTTTTTTTTATGCCCAGAAAATGATGTTTCGTTGGACACGAGAATAACTGGTGCCATGTTTTTGCTTTTAAATATGTTTAAAGGTATGAAAACATAAAAGTTTTCAGTTATAATTTCATAAATTGTCTATATTTCATTACTTTATATACTGTCTTGGGGTTACATTTGCATAAAATGCTAAAAACCAAATTCTTAAAAATTCAAAACCGAAATAGACCAAAAATGGAAAAAATTTAAACGTAACGTGAAAAAAAAAACGATTTCATACGTCTGTTTGCTGCCCTGGATCTGTTTGATAATTCTGACCCACATGATGTTTCTGAAAGCAGTTCTATCAGCATTCTGGGAGCTGATTGGTTCTTACAGCATCATTAACTGCCAATACTTGCTGTTTAATCTCAATACTAGTATTAATATGTTGCATAACTACACAGTCATATAATGCATGCAACAGCTCAAAAAAAAGTTTTAATAACACTAACCCAAATCAATATCAGAATCGAATCAAATGTTGATAATCGATTCTGAATCTTAAGAATCGGAATCGAATGGATTCTTAAGATTTGAATCAATCCCCAGCCCTAAACAATTAATAATAATTCAGCTAAATAAAATTATATGATGATCAGCAGCAGTAGCATTTTGTACAAATTACTTGTGTGTGTTGTTGTAAGGCACTTGACGAATTTCACGTAGTCAAGTGCCTTACTACAACAACAATTCTTTGCAACTGCGCAACATCTTTATATTGCCGTTAGTAATTAGTAGCCATTAGCCGCTCGCTGACAAAGAGAGGGATAGAAATGCAGCTGCCTGCTCGTCTCTCTAGGTCTCTTTGCCCAACGTTTTAGAGATCATGTGATTTTATTTAAAGTAATTTAAATTAAGTTGTGTGTGTGCGTGCGCTGGCACATGTTTCATGTGCATCGGATTTTTATTTTATTTATCAGGATATTTAATTGTGCAGACATGCCTGTAAGGAGAGGAGGTGGAGAGAGAGGAAAAAGGAGTGGAGTGAGGTGCTAAAGGCCGTGGATCCATCACCAGCTGGGTAGCAAAGAGTACAGCAGGAAGCACATGTATCAGTTATTTATGTTGTATGTATGATATGTATGTTATGATTCAGATCTGTAATGTTTTTCTGTCATTAGTTTAGTTTTGATTAGTGGGTATCCAGACTTAGTTTTGTATTTTTCCATTAGTTTCAGTATTAGTTTGTTATTATAATACGGGATATTTATCATGGGTAAAGGTTTAAGAAGTTCAGAGCAGGTATTACAATACAAAACACAACAGTGTTTTGTATTGTAATGTGACAAAGTAACAAATGTAACAAAGTTATTGTCGGAAAGTGTTAAAGTCGTGTTCCACGTGTCGCTTTTTTAAATTTCAGCACCTGCCCCTCCAAAGGTCTCTGCAGATCCCTGCCGCAGGTCTACTCCCAATACAACGATGACCATGTGGTGTTAAAACTGCAAGAAAAGTCCAAACAAAAAGCAAAAAGAGTCCGACCACTCATGACGGCATCGGGAAACGTCATGCAGCCTCTGTGCAAACCAGGAAACACCGTGGCACCGAGGATCTTCGCTTCAGAAAACAGCCACAAAGTGGAAAACTGCCTGCTGCGTGACACTGACAGAGCTCGTCTTCAGAGCCGATCAGGGACCATGAAAGCTTCAGGAAGCTCAAGCTGTACTTTCAACAGAAGATCAGCGCCTTCTTCCTGTCCTACAATGCAAAGCAACCAAAGAGTTATGCCTGAAAATCCGACCTGTGACCTCGGTTTGCAAGAGCAAGTCCTCTCAGCCTGTTCTCTGTGTGAGACAGCGGCACATAACTCGGTGACCTCCAGGCTATCAGTCAGCTTCTCGTGTCAGTTTGACGCCCAGGCAGTTAAAAGTGCACCAAAGGCAGCAGATGAAGCGGACTGCGAGGAAGTGAGACCGTCACGCCTTTGACCGAGCGTTTGCAAAGGTCAAGGTCTAAAAATCACATAAAAATCATTAAATAAACTATTACCACTAAGCAGCATTAACATTTCACCAGTGGGGGACAGCCACACTTCATAAACACAATACATCTGCAAGACCAGTGTCAATGTATTGAACTTTGACTGATCATGTCTCAGAAATGAGAGCCCAGAAACAGAGAAGAGTACTTTAATACGCAAAAAACTGCTCTCAATGCCTCGAAAAATACAAGCTCAGTACAAGCTCCAGCCTGGAAACATCCCAAGCATCACTCACCCTGTCTTTGTCGTCGGCCACGTCACAGAGCACGTCGTCCAAGTCGAGGATTCCTCCATCGCCGTGCTCCAATCGGTGGACCTGCAGCCAGTAACTGGCATCCTGGGAATAAAAAAAAACACAAAAGAGAGATGTTTCTTATCTTATTGCACTTCAGGCCAAAAATAGAGCAGTTTTTGATTTAAACTTTACAAAAAGGAGACTGCAAAACATGAGAGAAGGGAGGACGAGTGCTGGGAGGAAGAAAACCGAGCAAATGTACGGTGCATCAGAGTAGTGAGACATTTCATTTTGAAAGACAGCCCACATGAAAAATTAAGCACTCAATAATAATAATTTCATAAGTAGCCGCCCCGGGGGAGGGAGGAGAAAGAGAAAAAAAAAAGAGGAGACATGAACCGTAAGCTTGCATGGGTTTACCTTTTAAAAACTCTGACCAGGCGTTTAAACATGACATTTATCACCGCTGAGTGCTCTAATGTTTACAGGCTGCCGGGCATCCCACCCACTTCTACCGTCAAATCTAGCCCAATTTTCATTCCAAATGTTTTGACATGAAAAACACAAAAAGGTCACAACAGATCAGCAGAAGTGGAAATAAAAGCAAAGATAAAAGTGATGTAAAAAAAAAGAAAAGACAGCCAATTATCTGTATTTATACGTTACATGAAAGCAGTTAAAAGTGCTCTACATGGGCCGCTCAAGTAAATGTCACAATAAAAGAGAGTGGAAAACCGTTGAAGAAGCACTTTTATCTTGAAGACATTAATAGGAAATGCGATTAAATGGGAAAATTCTTTCAAGGTTCGTAGCACACGAAATATTATTATAATAATCAAATTCTGTTGCAAGCAGCAGAAGGAACAAAGACGGATTGAGTGCAGCTCTGCACGTGTGTTTTTGATCTCATATCAATATCTTTTAACCCTTGTTTGTGGTTTCTCTACTTGTACAGTAATCTGACTACACAACTTTGATTCACCAGTTACATTTGGTTCATGCTGCGGCCCGTTACCATGACGAGTTGTTGTAGGACTGAGGTGACGGATAAAAGGGAGTCCTAGTGATGATGTTTGGGGCTGAATTCTGAACCAGTTCAAGTTTACGGAGGGATTTGTGAGTTAGGCCGAAGAGGAGGGAGTTGAAATAAAACAGCCATGAAGCGACAAGGGTGTGAAAGAGAAAAATCAGGTATTGGAGGATGAGAGGGGGGTTCATGTTACGTAGGTGGAAGTATGCAGACGGGGTAATGTTACGGCTGTGGGAGTGGAAGAATAAAGTGCCATCTAGGATGATAACCAGGCTCTTAAGCCGCGTTTATACTTGCAGTTCAGAACGCGTACGCGAGACGCAGGATACGCGTGACGTCACGTCTCGCGTATCCTGCGTATCCTGCGTACATTTGACGCGTCGACGTGCACGTTCTCAAAAAGACACTGAACGCGTACGCGACCTGCAGTTCTCGCTCTGGCCGCTAGTATCGCTGTTCCCGGTCTGATCCCGGCTGGCACGATTATGCTGCTCTCCCCTGGAGAAAGTTCCCCGTGCATATATTTATGCAATATTTAACTTCCCCCCAGGGTTTCCGTTGTCCGGTAAAATATGCCGAAGTCCGGTATTTTATAATCTCTCCGGTCAAAATACTCACTGGTGCTGCGGGACTAGAGTCCCCGGGAGTACCGCGGATGGCGAGCCCCGGCCGCCGACCCCCGGCGACCGACCCCCGGCGACCGAGCCCCGGCGACCGAGCCCCGGCGACCGACCCCCGGCGACCGACCCCCGGCGGAGGTACGCGCCGAGCCTCGGTGCCTCCCGGAGCCGGGAGGAAGCGGAGCCGGGAGCCAGGAGTCAATTGACGGGACTTATTTTATTTTAAATACTCTGTTTTTCAATAAAAATACTATTGAATGACTTGGAATCATATTAGGAACAATACATTTTTTGACCATGTTAATCTTTCTTATATATTGACATCTACTTCTCCATATGAACCTAAAATTAACTGGATTTATTGTTTCGTCATTCTTGTTGAGATGGGTGAGGAGAATGCTGGATAAATTAGTCTGGAAAGACTATCCACTTTTGATAATAAGCAATAATAATAAGATAAGATAAAATAGTCCTTTATTATTACTCCCTCAACGGGGGAACTCACGTAGCAGAAGTACACACACACACACACACACACAGGGAAGGGGGTAAAACAGTAATATAAATAAGTAATACACATTAAAAAAAGAGTAATAATAATAATAATAATGTTATGGTTTTCTTTAGCTTCCTTCTAGGCACCCAGAGCTTTACAGAGATCATTATTCATTCACACACATTCTCCCCGGTGTTAGCTCCGTTTGTAGCCGCAGCTCAGCTGCCCTGCAGACTGACGGGAGCGTGGCTGCCATATCGCGCCAAACGGCCCCTCCGACCACCACAAACATTCATACACACTCATACACATTCACACGATGTTATAATCTCCTACATCATCCAATATTGTCCTGTAAAAGTGTTCGTTTTTCTAATCTGCTACCGCTGCTGCTGCTACTACTTCTGCTACTTAATATAAGTAGCTTTTCCAACTGTTGCTCTGCTTACTGCCCCCTATCGGTCACCATCGGTATGACAGGCTCTACTCGGGTGTTACGCGACGTACGCAGTGGAGCATGAACAGACACAAAGCAGGCTACGCAGGCTACGCAGGTTACGTGCGTAGAGTATATCTCCGGCTTTAAGTGTGGGGAGGGGGGGCAGATCAAATGTCAATAATGAGAAAAAAATGTTTTGTATCAATGAGGAGAATATCTCCGTTTTTGTCACTGTTTAATTTGACGAAATTTCACAAAAACCAGGACTTTAAGGTCTGTTAGTCCATTACATCAGTATTTTCTGGCTATTCCTGTCGCCAGACCGGGGTGGCAGATGCGGTGCTTTGTGACGTCCTGATCAAACTCTTCAGATGATGTAGATCAAGGTGAAAACTACCTGTAACCAACTACCCCCCTACACAGATAATGGGGAAGTCACAGGTCGGAAAACTGTTGAAAAGAAGAGAAGGTGTAACCAACATTCACAAAGATCTGCATCTTCCAACGACAAAAAAAAAAGTTTTTATTATTCTTATTCTTTTTTTTATATATTTTAAAAACAGTGATTTTGTTCCTTGGGAGGAGTCTACTACAAACTTTTTTTTTCCCAATACATGAAGTGTGACATCACCAAAAAGAGCAATACATTTGATAAAATGAGCTGATTCATGGCCCATGTACGAGGTATTTCTGCGGACCATCAGCATTAAAACGTTCACATACAGTTTACATTCCTAAGGATTTGACTTTTATGCCAAACAGTGTTTTGTCTCATTACTTACGACACATATGCAGTTTAATCTGTTGATCTGAATTGTATTCCGATATTCTCCCATTTAAAAGCAAAACTCATGCAACATGCAGCAAATAAAAATATTTCATTTGTACTCTGTAGGTGGGGGGTAGAAATATTGATTCAGGAATGCGTTGCATTTATTTTCTCTGCAAATCAATGTCGATTCAGCAATCTTCTGAGTGGATCCAACCCCCTGGCCAGTGGCCATAACAATATGGCGACCGGAATGAGTACAGCAGTGTTAAGCCAGCCTCTTTCAACTTAGAAGCGTGTGGCTTCATTTTCGTATTCCTGTATAAACCTGGAACACAGGAAAGAGACAAAGGTAACGTGGTTCTGACATACTGAAGCAACAGGACAGATCTGCGCGACCTGTCTTCATATGCAAGGACCTGTGGCCGTAGAGTGTCATCGAAATAAATAAATACATTTTTTCCCTTAGTAATCCCACTATGGGGAAATGTATTCTCGCAATTCTAGTCAAACTATCAGCAGTGGTCTACCATTTGCACAGCACCCAGGGAGCAGTAAGGGTTAAGGGCCTTGCTCAGGGGCCCAAAGTGGTTGACCTTGGTTGAACCTGGGTTCTCCAGAGCCCTGCCCTCCTCTGTAACCACTAGGCTACCACTCCTCTCCCCTTAAAACAAGGGTTTTAAGATGGCAGACACAGCCAAACCACGATATTCCATACCAACCCGCAAACACATGACAGAAGTCGCGTACAGAGCTGTACGAAGAGAAAAAGCCACTGTTTTGTAGTTGTTGAAATCGACACAGAGGGTGGCTCTTACATGCGATGGCTGGACGTCGTGAGCAACAGACTCCTACGTAACCATTACCTCTCATTTCATTTCTAGCGAGTGGGTACGAGTGTCAAATGTTCTGCAGACTCGAGTCCTGCACAGAAGCCAAACAGGGAGCAAGATAGCGAACCTGTTGAAGGAGGTAATGAATGAACGGGGGTCAGTGGAGAAAGGCAACGCTGCAAACATGCTGCTTGCCGTCAGTCTCATCGAGTGTTTGCATGTTGGCTGCTTTGCCCACGTGCTCAATTAAGCTTCTCGGGCTGCTCTTGAAATCCATCATTTTAATGTATATGCACTGTAGTTCAGCATTAAAGCAGTGTGATGTTCTGTCACACTATGGGATGTACCATGGCTGTTCATAAGGCATGAAACTAAATAAATACAATTATCTGGTACCCTTGTGTATTTATACATGATACTGAATTGATATTGAAGCATTTCAAATTAATATAAAATCACTATTGAATCGTGAACTCTTTAA
Source organism: Cololabis saira (assembly GCF_033807715.1). Lineage (NCBI taxonomy): Eukaryota > Metazoa > Chordata > Actinopteri > Beloniformes > Belonidae > Cololabis > Cololabis saira. The sequence continues at coordinate 16,106,126 of NC_084596.1, read as the reverse complement.
CAACACCCAGCCCTCGTAGTCTGCAGAGCTTGATTTATACATCATGAACACAAACTTCACATAAGTAATCAAAAAGGATGTTCACACTTTTCTTCAAAGCTGCTCTGAAATCTTAATTTGGTACGGCTGATGTGTGATTGTGGGAACTTTTTAAGTACTGGCTCCCTATATAAAGTCGATGCAGAGGGTAGTAGCACAGGCCACATCAAAGAGTGTGTAAATTGGTGTGTGGGCCTGGACGTGTTTGAATGCGCGCGAGTGTGTCGGTGTCATTCTGTGGGGCCAAGTTCATCTGGTAAAAATAGCAGCAAATGCCTCATGACCAACCAAAGACAGGGAACCAAGTCACCTAGTAAACAAGCTAAAACCCTGACACAGATGGAAAAACAACACACACCCTCATCAGCCCTCCGTCTGCCTCAGCCTACATTTGAAAAACAGATAAAGACTAAAAAGTCATAAAACCACTTCTTTTTTTAGCCTCGCCTGCTCGCTCTGGGCCTAATTGTGATTCCCATGACACTAATCTAGAGGGCCCTCATGTAAACGCTTGCGTAACGATGAACGACAGATCTGGAGCTGGATCAGAGGAGCCATCGCCCGGTGTAGCCCTCATCTTCCCAACAGCGGAGTTGGAAGGAGGCCAATGCCAATGGGGGGAAAGCCCAGCACTATATTTTCCACAGACAAGGGGGAACGGGGGGCGCTCAGTCGCACCGTCACAGACGGCCGAACAAGAGGCCAGCAGCCACAGCTAAAAAGTGTGCCTCCTGTTAGAAAGTAATGGATTTGGTTCTTCAAGTTGCACAAATTCAGCAGGGTGCAGTTGTGTTACAGAAGGTTACACCACACGCAAACCCCAGCAAGATTTACTGGATATGCAATTTGTTTTGTTTATATCATTTACCTCGTACAAACCATGACCGTGAAGCGCCGGTTCTGAGGCTCGCAAGGTGAGATCAGCGTGACCGGGGTACCTGCCACTGAAATCTGCACTGCAATAAATTTAAGTAAAATATTTTTAAACAGATGCAATATTCAAATTGTGGTTAACTAAGGGACTAAAAACAATTAAAGATCTATACACAACAAACTCAGATGATATGATGTCCTTTGAAGAACTAGTAGCTAAATATCATCTTAATAGAAAACATTTCTTCAAGTACCTTCCGCTTAGAAATTATGTTAAAATAAATCAAAGCAATGTACTTTCTAAACCCTGTAGCACAGAACTAGAAAAAATTGTAACAAAGAATTGTCTGAGAAAGGGTGCAATATCAGAAATCTACAATTTGTTGATATCATTTTCAAGCGAGAACTCAACATATAAGCTAAGGGCCTGGAAGGAAAACATCCAAACAGATATTACCAAGGAAGAGTGGGAAGCCGCACGTGCCAACGCTCATCTGGATCCATAAATGCACGCCTTAGAATAGTACAATATAAATGGTTAATGCGGATGTATGTGACACCAATGGATTTGAATAGATATGAACCGAATATACCAGACATATGCACAAAATGTACAGAAGATAGAGGAACACTATTTCACTGCCTTTGGCAGTGTAGAATAATTATTAAATTCTGGGAAGAGATAAGAGTCATCATCGAAAAGATAATTTCCAAATCAATATCATTGGATCCTAAACTTTTCCTGCTGGGCCTTTATCCAGAGAAACATAACTTCAGTAAATATGAAAAAGCAATTATAGATTTAAGCTTGTTAAATGCCAAAAAATGTATTGCACTACTGTGGAAAAGAACCCATCGACCAAGTACCAGTCAATGGTTAAAACAAATGTTATCAACCCTACCGTTGGAAAGAATTACTTATATTCTGAAAGCCAAACAGCATGTATTTGAAGGTATATGTAAGCCCTTTATTGAATTTGTCAAGAAAACCAAAATGATCACTAACTGTGGGTATGGTGTGTACGTATATATATATATATATATATATATATATATATATATATATATATATATGTAACAGTGTTAAGAAATACTTTGATTATAGTTCAATTATGTTAAACTTGGGACACAGCCATAGCTAGTTTTATTTGATTTCAGTTTGTATTTGATGTATTTTATTTTGAAGATATTGTGTTGCATTGTGGGTAATCCTCAGTACAGCGAAATTCAATACTGAGGGTAAGATGGTCTCCTGTTTGCTCAGACACAAACAAATTAATTAAAAATATCTATGCTTCATATAAGTGACCAAATATGCACTCATGTTTTCATAATGTTACCCAGTAACATTCGTTGTGTATTGTTTTGTATGTAATTGCTTATTTTATGGTGTAGAAAAAACGTTTAGCATGTTAGCTCGTTATGCTAACGGCTGTCACATTAGAACCCACTGACATTCTGAATGCTGTGTCCAAACAGGAGATGACCACAAGTTGTACTGTGTCTGAGCTGTGGTTGTGTGTCCCACTGTTTACTCAGGTATGTTCTGTGCATATGTGCAATACTGTTTAATATTGTTTTTGCTGTTATGTCTGCAAAGTATGCAGACTTGGAGAATAGAGGTTTACCTGTAATTTTACGTTTATTTTAACAGGTAGCACTAAAGTTAACTTTGTTTCCACTTAATTAAAAAGGAGCTTTGTATTTTATTTTCCTATTTTTGTCAGACTTTGTGTTTAAACAAATAACCACTATACGATCACTATATGAGTACAGCGAAATTCAATACTGAGGGAGATGACCACAAGTTGTACTGTGTCTGAGCTGTGGTTGTGTGTCCCACTGTTTACTCAGGTGAATAAACCACACTCTTCTGCTCCAACCTGGACTTCTGTGAATCCTTGATCGAGACAGCAGGCAGGACAGATAGAGGGTGTCACATTGGTGCCGTGACCCGAGACTTCTGTTGAGCTGTGGATGCTACCGATCGATCCGGGACTGTTCTGCTGTTGCTGTTCCTCTACAGTTGATGAAGTCAGGTGGATGTTTTGTTTTGATACGGTGCAAGTGGTTAGGAACTCAGATTGAGGACAGTTTTTTGTTTTATTTTACCAGTTATCTGTGCAAGCCTTTTGAAGTTTCATTTCTATTTTATTTTGTGAGATTGTGTGCTTGACATGAGTTATTCTAAGAGGGGATTTTTTGTTACTCCTTTTGGGGTTGGTAGAGGTAGGGGCCTTATGGCTCCTGTGAATTTACAGTTCGACAGCCCTGTTCAGGGGGGTAGAGGTGTTATGTCGGGTTACCAGAGTGCATCAGAGCCCGGTACTTATGTTACCGGTGCCCCAGTCAGCCAAGGTGCGGGTTCCCCTACCCCAGCTAGCCAGACAACAGCTTCCCCTGTCACAGCCAGGCAGGGAACGGGTTCTTTTGACCCGGCTAGACAAAGTACAGATTTACTTGTCCCTACCCCTACGCCTGATGCCATTGCTGCCAGTATTGTCAGTCAGATGGGTGATGTATTAATTCAGCAGGTCAGTCAGCGTGTAGCACAGGACATTATGTCTCACCTCAGTCCGTCTGTCAATACCCCCTTACTCAATGCTGCCCCTTCACCTGCCCCTGCCAATGTGTTGACCAGTACTGCCTTGCATGGCGCTGCCCCTCCACCTAACCATACCAATGTTTCTGCGACAAATGCACTTGATGTCTCCCATTTGCAATATGTGTCCCATCGGAAGCTGAAGGAGCCGCCCTGCTTCAGAGGTGACAGCTCAGACTCCGTTTCTGTACAGGAATGGGAGGAACTCATGAGGAGTTTCATTAAAAGGTGTAATTTGCAGCCTGAGGAACAAGCAGAGGAGATCCTTGTTCACCTCAGAGGCAAAGCCAGGGATGTTGTCAGGTTTGGGACCAGGAACAGTGATATCAACATCACCCGCAACCCTGATGCTATTTATGGCCTTCTGCAGAAGCACTTTGATTCTGCCCCATGCTCGTCCCTCCCACTGGCGGACTTCTACACCACACTTCCTGAGAAGGGTGAAGGTGCGTTTGACTATTGGCTCAGGCTGAACCGTGCTGTCGACCTAGCCGCTGGACGCCTGAAGGAGCAAGGCAAGACACTAGATAGCCCTAGCACTGAAGTGACACGCATGTTCATAAAGAACTGCCCCTCCACTGAGCTGGCTTTGACCTTTAGGTCCAAGACGATAAACAAGTGGACAGTACATGAGGTTCAAGATATTCTGAACGAGTACCACTCTGAGACTGCATCAGCGGCTAGCAGGGCTCCCAAGGAGCGGTTGTCGGTGAATGCTCTTGCTACTGCTCTTCCACCTGTACTACCTGCTGAGGGGCAGAGCTCAAAGCAACCTCAAGCCACTGACCCTGATGCCTTGAACCGCCTTATCGGCATGTTGGAGAAGGTTCTACAGCAAGGGCCTGTTCCGAGTTCAACCAGGCAGTCTGGTCCACGACTCCCCAGGGTTCGCGGTTTGAACAACATGCCCTGTTCTGTCTGTCGAGATGCTGCACATTCTGCATTGACCCACTGCCGGGAACATAGACTCTGCTTCCAATGCTATTCACCTGACCACTCCAGGCGTAATTGTCCCGACAATGCATTGCCAACCTCCAGTCAGCAGTCGGGAAACTGATGGGTCCACACCTAAGGGAGGACAGTGTGGATCATGACCGTGACCCTCCCAACTGTGATGATGAAGATTTGGAATCCATGTATGACTCTCTCTGTTCTGTCACAGTCTCTGGGAAGACTGCCATACTCCAAATGACACACAGGCTTCAAAGGGCTGACAGTTTGTTCTATACCAATGTTTGTGCTGCTGGTGATGTTGTTCTGAAGGCCATGATTGACAGTGGCTCAATGTCATGTTCCTTGAGTGAGGCTGCTGTGGCGCGCCTTTTAGAACACCGCCCTGATATTAAGAGAAGTCCTGCTGATGACATTGTTGTAATTGGTGCTGGGGGCCACCATGTCACTCCCACAGCAATCTATGACTTGGAAGTGACCATCTACGGTTTCAAGCTGCTCGTCCCAACATTGGTCATTCCAGGGCAAACAGATGACATGATCGTTGGCAGCAATGCTATTAAGGTGCTTATACGTCAGATGAAGGGTTCTGATAACTATTGGAGTCTTTTGGCTGCACCAGTTGACGTTGCCAACGATGAGTGCTACCAGTTCTTGTCCTTGCTGTCCAATACTGAGAAGTGGAAGGGGGGACCCATGCCAGACAAGGTTGGCACTGTAAAGCTGAGACAGAGTGTCATGCTCGAGCCGTTGTGTGAACACCTTGTTTGGGGCAAGCTGCCTGCTTCTGCACCCATATCAGTGGGGAGTACAGTCGTTGTTGAGGCAACCCAGTCAAGATCCAGGCCCAGGAATGTGCTGGTGGGCCGTGTCATATCTCCGCTGTGGGGGGACAGGTGGGTGCCCCTGAAACTGATCAACCCTAGCACTGAGACGGTGGTACTGAAGAGGAACAGCAAGATTGCAGATGTGTCACCGTGTGTTGCGGTTGAGGAGTTGTCCCCACCTGAGAAGGTCTCTATTAATATGCAGAGTGTCACGCAGCACCCAGTGGCAACGAGGTCTCCTGAACAAGTGGAAGATGTTTTAAACAAACTGGGACTTCAAGACCTGGACCTGAATGCCTGTGAGGTGTCAGACTTGTGGAAAGACAGACTGCTGCGACTTATTGAGAGCTACGAGAGTGTTTTCTCGAGAGACAAGATGGACTGTGGGGAGGCCGCAGGTTTTGTCCACAAGATAAGCCTTGTGGATGAGAGGCCGTTTCGCTTACCTTATCGCCGTGTACCGCCCAGCCAGTACGAAACGCTGAGAACAGCCCTCAATGATATGGAGGAAAAGGGTATTATCCGGAAATCACACAGTGAGTTTGCGTCACCCCTGGTCTTAGTGTGGAAGAAGGATGGCAGTCTCCGCATCTGCACTGACTTCAGGTGCCTCAATGCGAAGACAGTAAAAGACGCGCACCCACTGCCTCACCAGGCAGATGCTCTTGCTGCGCTTGGGGGAAACGTTTTCTTCTCTACCATGGACTTAACATCTGGTTTCTATAATGTACCACTCTATGAGGAACACAAGAAGTACACAGCCTTCTCTTCACCCTTCGGCCTGCACGAGTATAACAGGATGCCGCAAGGTCTGTCCAACAGTCCTGCAACGTTTATGCGAATGATGCTGTCAATCTTCGGGGATCAGAACTTCACTAGTTTGCTCTGTTATCTGGATGATCTGATGACCTTTGCCCCCACCGAACAGCTGGCTCTTGAGCGTCTGGATATGGTGTTCTCCCGTCTCAAGAATCATAAGCTCAAGCTAGCACCAAAGAAGTGTCATCTCTTGCGGAGATCAGTTAAGTTTCTGGGACATGTCATCTGTGGGGATGGGGTGAAGAAAGACCCTGACAAGATGAGGGCCATCATGGATGTGGGCGAGACTGACCTGATGGAAGATGACGGTGTAACTCCTTCCTGGAAGAAGATAAAGTCCTTCTTGGGCCTGATTTTCTATTACCAGCACTTCATTGCTGATTGCTCTGCGAAAGCTAAGCCCTTGTTCAAGCTCCTCTCTGGGCGACAGGTGCAGCGTAAGACCATGAAGGGCAGGAAGGCCAAGAAACGATTATCTGCTCCACCGGTGCTTACAGCAAGCGACTGGACTTCTGCGTGCAAGGACTCATTCCAGACTCTGAAAAGTGAGCTAGCCAATTGTGTCACGTTAACCCATCCTGACTTCAGTGAACCTTTCATTCTGTCTGTTGATGCATCATTCGACGGGATTGGTGCAGTCCTGTCTCAAGTCCCACAAGGTGAGACTGTTGCACGACCTGTCGCCTTCGCCAGCAAGACACTGTCCCGGTCACAGATGAACTACCCAGCGCACAGGCTGGAATTCCTGGCGTTAAAGTGGGCCGTTTGTGACAAGTTTGGTCATTGGCTGAAGGGGAGACACTTTACTGCCTGGACAGATAACAATCCGCTGTCCTATATCCTGACAAAGCCCCGCTTGGATGCATGTGAACAAAGATGGGTGGCTAAGCTAGCGGCATTCGACTTCGATCTTAAGTATGTCCCAGGTGTTAAGAACGTTGTTGCCGATGCGCTCAGCCGCGAGCCATTTGTTCAGTCTTGTATCAGTCACCGTCTGATGAAAGAGCCTTACATCGCATTGTTGGATGAAGTCAATGGTGTTGTTAGGGGTACAGTACAGGATGCCTTCCGGCTGACAAACAACTGTCAGGCTGTTCGGGATGTAGAGCCGAGATCATCTGATTCCGATGTTGAAGCTGTCTCTCGAACTGGAGAAGGTTCCATCAGCCCTGAGGAGGTGTCGGCAGTGCTGATTGCACATGGTGACAGTGGCATGACCAGACTGCTCGGTAATGGCCCACCTTTGCCACAGTTGCCTGGAGAAGACCCTTCCACAGTTATTCCCCAGAGTCAGCTCTTGAGTCTTCAGGAGCAGGATTCCACGATAAGCAGAGTCATGTTCTATGTGCAGCGGCATAAGAGAGCCACAAGACGGGAGACAGCATCTGAACCTGGCTGTGTCAACAAGCTCCTCAGACACTGGAAGAAGTTACGGGTCCGAGATGGAGTCCTGTACAGAGTGAAGAAGGATCTCAGGCTCAATAAGAAGCTCTTCCAATTCATTGTGCCAGATAGCCTCAAACGTCAAGTTCTCTGTGGTGTCCATGATAATGCTGGTCACCAGGGCCGGGCACGAACCCTCTCCCTCGCCAGAGAACGGTTCTTCTGGATCGGCATGGAAAATGATATCGCCAATCATGTCCGCCGATGTGAGAGATGTGTCATTGGCAAAACACCTGAACCTGAGGCCCGCGCGCCCCTTGAGAGCATACAAACATCTGCGCCAATGGAATTAGTTTGTATTGATTTCTGGTCTGCCGAGCTGACTGACAAGAAGACAGTCGATGTCTTGGTTGTAACGGACCACTTCTCCAAAATGGCACATGCCTTTCCCTGTCGAAATCAGTCTGCGAAGCAAGTTGCCCGCCGGTTGTGGGATGATTTCTTCTGTATTTATGGCTTCCCCCAAAGAATACACTCGGATCAGGGTGCCAACTTCGGGAGCAGACTAATGAAAGAGCTTCTGGAGATGGCGGGAGTTCATAAGTCGCGCACCACCCCATACCACCCAATGGGTAATGGTATTGCAGAACGTTTCAACAGGACACTGGGGAACATGTTGAGAGTCTTGCCCCCGACGGCGAAAGCCAGATGGCCACAGATGTTACAAACGTTGACCTTCTGCTACAACTGTACGGTGCACGAGACCACTGGCTTTGCCCCCTTCTTCCTGATGTTTGGGCGAGTCCCACGTCTCCCCATTGACATCATGTTCCAACATGTCTGCCAGGATGACAAGGTGGTAAGCCGTACTGAGTTTGTTAACCGCTTGAGGCAGGACTTGTGTGCGGCCGCAGAGATTGCTCGAAGACACAGCCTTCAGGAGCAGGCGCGCCATGCCAGGATATATGACCGCCGAGTTAAAGGCTCTTCATTGTCTGTGGGCAATCGAGTGTTGCTGGCTACTCGCGGTGAGAAGGGCAAAAGGAAGCTCTCTGACAGATGGGACTCCACCCCTTATGATGTTGTGTCGGTGAGACCTGACATCAACGTGTACAGGATAAAGGATGTTCAGACAGGCAAGGAGAGAGTTGTGCACAGGAACCTTCTTCTCCCGGTGGACTTCTTGACTTTGGATGAGGATGAAACCCCAATCTCCGTTGCCGGATCAGATTTCAGTGCCATGGCTGATGAAAGTGTCCAGGAGTCAGTGGCAGCTGGTGGTGTGGATCACAACGTCCAGACTATGGATTGGCTCATGAATACTCCTGAGATTGAGGACTCTGTTGATGGGAGTGATGGGGATGAAGTTTTGTCAGTGGCTGCAGGGTGTGATTCCCTCTCTGTTAACTTTGATGATTCTGACCCCGCTCCAGCTGTTGCAGCTTCTTCCCCAGACCATGTCTCTGCCGCTGCATTCCATGTTCCTAATTCTGCCCCTGTTGGTACAGCTCCTAAGACAGCCCATTCCCCTGTCGTTGTAGCTCACTCACCTGATCCAGACTCAGTCAGTATGTCTCGTTTCGATTTGGATGTTAACCAGGATACTGCTGTTTGCACACAGCCTCAGAGTGTTAGTGCAGCTCGGCCTGGTGCAGTCACTACCAGGCTTGGGAGACATGTCAGACCTCCTGACAGATTGATTTGTGAAATGTCTCCACAGAAGGTTGAGGATGCCTTCTTTTCAAGTTCTGTTTTGAACACTTTTGGGAATATGTTTGTGTTCTAGGAGACCAAATGTTTTTTTTCCTTCCTTTTTTTTGATGCCCAAACCCTTGGTTTGGGGACATTGATTTGTGACTGTCATTTTTGTTTGACGTGTGCAATGAGAGCTAAGTGAAATATGACGTTTCAGGAGGTGTAAATGGCATCTTCTATTGGTCTGTGAGGTGTGTAGGGTCTGCCTTATTCTGTCACACTCCTTATAGGAGGATTTTGTTTTGACTGTGTTATACGTCTGCGCTCTGATTTTATTCACTCTTTTTTTGAGTGGTCAAGATATTGTTATGAGAGACTTGCACGTTTGTTTAACATAATTTGAGGGGGGTGTATGTAACAGTGTTAAGAAATACTTTGATTATAGTTCAATTATGTTAAACTTGGGACACAGCCATAGCTAGTTTTATTTGATTTCAGTTTGTATTTGATGTATTTTATTTTGAAGATATTGTGTTGCATTGTGGGTAATCCTCAGTACAGCGAAATTCAATACTGAGGGTAAGATGGTCTCCTGTTTGCTCAGACACAAACAAATTAATTAAAAATATCTATGCTTCATATAAGTGACCAAATATGCACTCATGTTTTCATAATGTTACCCAGTAACATTCGTTGTGTATTGTTTTGTATGTAATTGCTTATTTTATGGTGTAGAAAAAACGTTTAGCATGTTAGCTCGTTATGCTAACGGCTGTCACATTAGAACCCACTGACATTCTGAATGCTGTGTCCAAACAGGAGATGACCACAAGTTGTACTGTGTCTGAGCTGTGGTTGTGTGTCCCACTGTTTACTCAGGTATGTTCTGTGCATATGTGCAATACTGTTTAATATTGTTTTTGCTGTTATGTCTGCAAAGTATGCAGACTTGGAGAATAGAGGTTTACCTGTAATTTTACGTTTATTTTAACAGGTAGCACTAAAGTTAACTTTGTTTCCACTTAATTAAAAAGGAGCTTTGTATTTTATTTTCCTATTTTTGTCAGACTTTGTGTTTAAACAAATAACCACTATACGATCACTATATGAGTACAGCGAAATTCAATACTGAGGGAGATGACCACAAGTTGTACTGTGTCTGAGCTGTGGTTGTGTGTCCCACTGTTTACTCAGGTGAATAAACCACACTCTTCTGCTCCAACCTGGACTTCTGTGAATCCTTGATCGAGACAGCAGGCAGGACAGATAGAGGGTGTCACATATATATATATATATATATATATATATATATATATATATATATATATATATATATATATATATATAAATTATTTTTTTTCTTTGTTACTTTTAAAGCCCGTAGCTTATCATTATTATTACTATTATTTCACAATCCATTACATTCTGTTCATAATCGGTCTAATAACAAGAGAAGCATATTGTTCATTTTGTGTTTTTATTGTGATTGTTTTGTTTTAAGCTGTGTTTTTTTTTTTTTTTTTGCTATATTTGGCAGCTAATCTATAAGAAAAGACATATGGCCATGACTAGGCTATACATAACATGATTGTTTTTACTGTGATTGTCTTGTGCTGCTACAAAACTCAAATAAAGATATTGTGGAAAAAAAATATATATATATATTAAAAAAAAATGAAACTAAACTAAACTAATTCCTTGGCTCCAACTTTGGAACAAACAACATCCGCCCAGAACTCAGGAACTATTTTCAAATCAAAAGCACACGTGTTGTGGCAACAAAAATTCTAATCCATTTTGACAAGTTAGATACCCTCCAAATACACATCTACGCACACCAGCATTAAGCACAGCAGACCGCAATGTCTCTGGAAAGCCTGGACTTCGAATTCCAGTCAGATGAGAGTGACGACGAAGCTGCAATCAAGTCAAATGAAGACGACGATGCAGTCGAGTACGCGGATCTCTTGGAGCTGTTCAATGATCTAATGTCATTTGAACACATCCACGAGAACAATGCAATTATTGATTTCCAGGTAGGGCAGCTAGAAATGATTGTAATTGACAGCTGCACATACAACAACAAATCACAGGTGTCATTTTGTCTTTAACTGCAGCAAACGGAGGACGTGATTAACAGATATGGCCCTGAAAGTGAAAGCCTCGATTCAGCGCTGGTTTTAATGGAAGACAGTCTGGACAGCCTGGAAAGCCTTCGCAACCAGAACTATATATGCCATCAACAAATCTCCAGGCTACTAGACGAGGTTCTCTTCACATCTTCCTCCAGTTCATCGAGCGAATCGGATGAATCGGACGAAGGGATCGCGAACAGTGATGGAACGAACCTCTGCGATGAAGCTGAAGACGGCCATCAGTGACGCTGGGAGCATTTGTCTGACAAAGAAGTGCACTGGTATTGTTTTGCTTAATCTCTCAGCTTCCAGAGAAGCAGGCGACTCGTTACAATAAAATGAGTTGCATTTGGTCATTTATCTATTATTTATCTATTTGAAAGAACTGCAAGTCATTAACACCAAAATGCTTAGATAAGGTTTTGGGAACACCCACTGCATTGTGGGTTGCGGTGGCTACATTTTTTCAATTTTTTTAATGGAAATAGTTGCATTGAATTTAAAAAATATTCTAGTACACTATAGTACAATTAGTCCTAGAGCTTATTGATCCTTTAGGATCAAGCAGTCCAGAATCAGTACCAATTAGCACCAGTTCATGATACTAAATACAAATTCTTTGGCTATGACGAACACTACTTCCTAAAGTTTAAAACCAATTAGATTTGATAGTTCAAATGGCAACCACTTGGCTCATCAAGGCTCGCTCACACCAGAAGAAATTTAATTGAGAGAAGTGTTAACAGCACGCTGTAAAGTTTGCTGCAGTAAAATTACAGGATGTGATCTTAGGGGGCTGAGAAAGATGGTACACTATTGGCACTTTTCCACTAGTCTCGGCTCAGCCCGGCTCGGCGCGGCGCGGCTCGACGCGGCTCCACACGTGTGTTTTTCCACAGCCAGGGGAGAAGTGGGCAGGTTGTGGTGAAGCTGCTGTGACGTACTCGATTGCGCAACACCTTTGTTTGTGCAGATGAGAAAATCAGCTGGAGCCGGGAGCGGCTGAGAAAAAAACAGCCCGTCTACATCCCTTTTTAAATTTTTTCTCGACAGCCACCAGGTTTATGAACATCTGCACCTCAGAGTTGGATCACCAAACAGACGTTTTGCGCTTTATAATAAAATCGCCGCGAGTCCCCTCGCTCTGACTCCCGCTTCCTGATTCAAACGTCTGACGGCCCCGCCCCCCGACCAATCAGAGGCGTGGAGGGTGGTGACCTCAGAAATAGTCCCGGCTCAGCCCACTATAGAACCTCACTGAAATGGTTACAGAAAAAAGTATCGACTTGGAGCGGCTCTACCCGTCTCAGCCCTAGTGCGAAAGCGCAAAACGGGTAGAACCGAGGAGAAGCGATACTAGTGCAAAAGCGGCATATATTGCAGGGGAGAAGCGGTACATATCAAGGTGGGGTTGAGGTTCTGAGAGATGTTTAGGGTCTAGGTAGGAAATGCCCAGGTACTACAGAGACCCTGAAGTCAAGTCCATTGAGCCCTCAGGCAAGCCCTGGGGAGGGCAACAGTTTGTGTGCAGTAGATGCTAATAAGCCCCTAAAATAACTTCTACAAGCAATAATGGACCAGAAAGGTTTGAAGCGTGGCCAGTGTCTATGGGGGTCTTGGTTGCCCCAAAATACATCTGATTTTTATTTAACCTTATTGCCCCAACTGCCATCTGTTGCTATTCAATAAATAGCCAGGGTCGTGTTTTAATGATTGCTATACCAGACTTATGAAATGGAGTGGGCTGCTGCAACGAAAGGAAGATTTCAGAACCTAAAAGTGAATTTATATGAAGTGGAAATGTCCGTAATATATAACAAGGATGTGCTTGTGTGAAAATTTCTGTGAGGAATTGCTGAGTTAATGTTCAATCCAGGTCATTTCTGCAACTTTTGCATTTCATTTCTTACCCTTGAGCTAACGATCACCATTCCAAAAAAGGACAGCATTTAAAAGAAACTTTGAGACAACTTTGACCATTTATGTCTGAAAAGATGCAGTTCTGTGAGCGGTTATGACTTGAGGGACACTGTTTAAAATAAAATATCCTACAATTTTGGATATTTATCAGTCCAAATCTGTGTCATGCTCTCATCCTTAATCTCTGGAGGATTGTTTTGTCTATTCAACCCTTGTGGCACCGATATCAACAATCTGCTGCACTGAACCTTGAAGAGGCCTCTAATAACGTTTTACATGAGACCTCTCTTATCCCATTGATTCATAAGTGTAAAATAATTTCTCCTCTATATAGCTTATTCTAACATTTCTCATTCTCCATCATTTCTCACCAATTCTGTTTATCTTCAGTGGGAATCCTTTGCGTTACCACCCAGGTTGCAACCACTCTGCGGTGCGGCATCAGCGCAAGCTTATACAAGATCAAAAACAATTATTTGTACTACTTTTAATTTGCACTTTGAGCATTTCTGTCATATCCCAAGTGGCTCCCATCCCTTAAAAAAAAAGGGACCAAAAAAAAAGAAACATCTGAGGGAATAATTAACTGCTTAAAGATTTGGGTTTATAGAAAAGTGGGGGTTTGACTTGGAAATCAGGTTGGGTGGCGACGTAGGATGATGTAATTTACAGAGACGCTAGACGCTCCAAAAATTAATACGACGTGACATTTATCCTGTTAGTTAAAAAACACAAGCCAACGCAGTCTGTGGCAACACATGCTTTATCCTCACAGCAGGCAACACTGAGGAACTATGGATTAACAACACGCTGTAGGCTCACTGGCACCTGCGTGTGTGACACAGGGAGTATAGATCAGAGCACAACAAAAATACAACAGATAAATAAAGAAAAAGTTGCATTACAGCTTAAACATTAGTGTCTATGTAACATGCTATCCTAATCTGTAGTTTGCACAAGTTTGAAGTTCTACAACATAAAATATAAACCACTGAACTGAGACAATAACTCTAAACAAAGTAATGAAGACATGACAAATCAGTGCAAATCAAGTAAATGATTCACAAAAAAAAAAAAACTTCTCAGCAAACACAGCTTACACACCAAATATGATACTTTAATCGCATGACTCGGTAAATAAGAACCGCTTAAATGCTGAGACAGGCCATCTCAAATCAGTGAGATGTGACAATATGAGCCAGTCAACTGACACTTCAGACAAAGCTACGACAAGATGACATGTTCAGCTTTGCAAATAAGCAGAGGTCTCTGGGAAATTAGCTAAAACTTCCATTTAAATCCAGAAAATGTGAACTTATTTCCTTTGGGATCACTTTTGATTGGAATAAATATTGTGTCAGAATAGTGTTGCATGAGACTGATAATAGCTTGCAATTATATCCTTTCAACAAGCAATGAACCCTTAATCCTTGAATAAAGTGTAGTAACCACAAAACCATGATTAGAATGAATTCAGCATGAGTCAATGAATCTCCCTCTCATATATATTCGACAAAAATACACAAGCCGCCCAAGATAAAGTTTCCTAAAATACAAAAAACTCCTACTATTTTAAACAGATTTATGTGAACTATCCTCGGTTTTCCATTATCCCCAACAAACATCCATCAAGACGAATAAACCCACGTCTCAATATTTAACATTTAGCTGTGTGCACCCAGCAGATGTGAACGGTACACGTGATCTGCACTACAAGGTTGATGCAGAGTTGAAATAAATAAACAAAAGAAGCTTTCACTGAGGTATAATCACATCAGCACGGAGAGACAAATTGAAAAATGCCATTCAAGTATTATGTGATGGCGGCGAAATCACTGAGACGTTTGTGCAAAGACGTGCGTCGGAGTGCAGCCATCGACCGGTACCTCCGTTTGAGTCTGGGTCCTGCAGGTAAATCAGATTTGTTTCTCAAATCACATTTGTAGTAGAGCGTTTCTGCATTTTAACTTCACCGTTGCAGTGGTTGCCGCGGTAACAACAGAGGCATCTGCAATTTCTTCATTTTACAACAGCACACTTACACAGTTCGTAAACATTGGAATGTTTACACCCTTGCTGGGTGTCAGACGGTGAGCCAAGCAGGTCTAATTCAAGATTTTGATCAGGCAAAGCATCCGCACCCATCTATACCCATCTGATCGGAATAACAAACTAGCTAGTTTGGTTTGGACTGCAGTTATTTTGTTGTTCGCTTGGCTGATTTCTGCTGTTTTTCAACCGGCTAATGAGACTAAAATACCACTTAGCCTTGTGTCCTTTCATTCAACTCCCCCTAATGTTGCAGGCTATCCCTCAAAGAAACTGAGACCGAAGGAGAATAGAAGCAAGACATAAGCCAGAAAGGAACACTGGCAAAAGCAAACAGCCTAATGGCCATGAAGGCACACGGAACAATGTCGCCATTCAGAGAAGAACTTATCTGATCACAACAGTCCACCGTCTGACAGTTTAACATATTAGGCTCTAAAAATAATCTCAATCACTACGATTAAGAGTAAACATTAAAACCGATGAAGGTAAGATTAACCAACAGACTTTATTCAGTACATTTAGATTTTAAAAGCACCAAACAAGAGGTTTTTGTTCCAGCATGAGAACCATAGTTTGAAATCAGTGAGGGGAGGAATACAGGTCATCACATATGAATAATTTACATGATGAACAGAATCGAACGGGGAAGAAACCTGTGCAAAATGCACAGCGTGGTGCAAAGGGAGCAAAGCAGGAGATTTTAGCCCATAGCCTGAATAATGAATAATGAACAGTCACTCAGCAGGCTTGTGTCTTCAGCGTCCCTCCTCTGCACCGAAACCCACAGCAGCCCAAGAGGAAGGAAGAATAGACAGAGAGATAGAACGGAGGATGGGAAATTCCTAAGACTGCACTTTTTCTTTCTTCCTTAGAGAACTTGGTCATTCTGCTGGATATTCAATCGGGATTCCAATGTGTAAAACCACATACAGTAGCATTTTTATAGAAATGTCCTGGTTTCGGTTTGCATTGTCTGACAGGCTAAATATGATTTTCTTTCCAATAATTGTAACTAACAGCATGAAAGAAATCATTTTTATAATACATGTTATAATTGAATATTTAATTCTACAATAAAAAAAAAGAAAGAAAATCATAACAGTGGCAGGTTTTTGGGTTGCTCGCGTATTCTGAAACAGGAAGTCTGAAAATAAAAGCCCCTTAATTCCACCCGGGGAGGAAAACAATAATGCCAACGCTGCTCGTTGTTCCGTAATGAGCTACATCCTGCACACCACTCCAAGTGTGAGTGTGTTAGCACTGCACTTTTCACATTTTTTAATTATTTCTCACATCTTTATCTTAAATTGGGGATACTGTATTTACTTTGTAAATTTCCTGTCCAGGTGAATAAAGTATTTATCCATCTACCTGAACTGTACTCCGGGACAGAGATTCATAAAACCTTAGAGAAAAGGGAAACATGACCAACACGATGTATCCCCCTTTATAAGCTAAATAACAGTCCTTTAACATTTTCTTCAGGAGCTATAAAGGAACAGCCACCCCCCTGAAAACTTTCACCTTAGACTTTTTTGTAATTTTCTTAATTGTGCCAACAGAAACAGGGACACGAGGGGCATCATTTCCATCTTTCTCACGATTAAATCTCGATGTCCAACTCCATCAATATTTTTTATCTATAAGACGTTGCCACCAGTTTCAAAATGAGACATCAGACCTTTATGTTCACCAGCCAACCAATCATCATGCAGTTCCTGCTTGTTGCAAACAGTCACCGGTTTCAATAAGTTGATCTAGGGCTGTTCGATTAATCGATTTTAAATCGTAATCGCGATTATGTAATTAGAACGATGTTAAAACGTGAAAATCGTAAAATCGATTTTTCACTTCTTTTTTTTTTTATTTTATTTATTTATTTATTTTTTTACCTTGTCTGCACACATATTAATGATTGATACCATATTAATGATTGATGGAAATACCTCTCAATACCTGCGACAAGTGCCCCATCGGAGAGGCTCTTTAGTGTAGGAGGGGGCGTTGTACATAGCAAATGTAATGACTGACATTACACACCTCTACCTCCTTCATGGGTTGCATTATTATTTAGCATGCAAAGACCCAGTTTAGTTTAATTAGAAAATGTCTTGTTTTATTTAATTGGAAATATAACTTACTGTATGTTTGCAAGTGCTGATTTGCTGATTTTGTTTTCAGAGATAAAACTTTATATTTTATTATATTTTTAAAAACTTTTTTTCAACTTATTTTACAGAGTTTTGCACTTCATTCATTTTTGGTTTAATAAGAGCAAAGTTTGCACTTAAAGCCCAATGGGGCAAATGTTCAATAAAAAAACAGCATATTTGAAATCATTTCTTTGCCTTTTGTCAATTCACAAAATAATCGTAAATCGGATTTTGAGAGAAAAAAAAAAATCGAGATTTTATTTTTGGGCAAAATCGAACAGCCCTAAGTTGATCTATAATGTACAATGTAACATTAAAGAAATCCATTAAAAAAAAAACTCATGGGACTTCCCATAATGATGTCCTCAGTGTCCAGAAATCACATGGGTGAATAATCGTTTCTCACCTGGCCCGACCTGACAGTCACATCCGGTACCAATCACACATTTCTTCATCAATTCATTTGCTTCCAGCAATAAGCTGCTTAGTAGTGAAAGCGGAGTACAGCCCTTCAGGATCAACAGTCGAAGCATTGTCTTTGAGCACGTCCCGACCTTCACACACGTTGTTTTATAACTGGGTGATGCTATGAAACCGGCAGAAACAGAGAGACTGCTGGGAGCAGACGCTTTTCCACCAAACAAGAAGTGAGAAGCGATAACATTTTCAAGTATCTCACTTGTGCGATATAGTAAACAATAGTCGTCGTTTCCACGTCTCTTCAAAGCGATTCAAATGTCATGCAACTTGATTTGTTTTAAAAAGCTCAGAGTTTCTCAGAGTGACACAAACACGTGAAACACTCCGACGTGGACAAACAGGGCTTGAACTTCCAGGTGGGAATATCATTTCTCAAGAAATTCCTGCACCCCTCTACATTAGACACGGAGAGATGCTGTCGGACAGGCCAACCAGATCCTGGAGCCTTTCATGAGCACAAAAAGATTATTGGCCTATAAATGAAAAAAATAAAGATGAAATAAATCCTGCAATAAATCTGCGATGTTACAAAACCCACCTGAGACCCGCTGATATATATATTTATTTATTTAGTTCAACAAAACAACTGAGATCACAGCACTGGTCTTCCAAGATGCATTTTAATGCCAGGTATGAGAGCATTCACATCAGATCTGGTGTCTTGCGTGATCCGAGTAGATGCTGAGCAACTCCTCCATAACAAATACATCAACTCAAACCACATAATCATTCAGTTCTTATTGGTCAGCTGACTGTCTTCCCACAGTCTCTGCATCCATTTGCTCTCACAACACTTTGAAATAAGAAGGCCACTAGAGCCACAGTCTTAAATAAAAAAAAGAAAAGAAAGGAACGAACCACGACAACAAGCAATCCAAAAAGAAGATGCTTCATTGCTGAGGAAGAAGAGAATCCCCACCCCCCCATCCTCACTGGGACAAGATGAAACTTTATCATCCTCACCAGTGCAGGAGAAAAAACCACAAAAAGGTCACCACCCAAAAAAAAAAAGATGAAGATAAGATAAAGACAGGAACTCAGAGATACAATCAAAAGGTGAGTCAGAAGGAACGACTCAAGAGAAACGAAACCAGAGAGCTGAAGTTTCAGCTGAGACACTTAATCCTCTGAGCTTTTGCATTGACGACTGTCCTGATTTAACAAGCTTAAAAAGAAAAAAAAAAAAAACTCCCCTATGAAGTCGAGGAAGTCTGCCATCATCGAAATATAACCCAAACTAGCCTGGTAAAGATTAAATACCACAGGATTCAATGGAAGATTGTATCCATCCTATGTGGCGGGGACTCTGTCCCGTCTACTCTTTTAGAACAACAACCCCAAAACCGTCCCTGGGTTTTCCCCGGCTTGCGGGGTACAAAGCAGAATGAGTGTCTGGTTAACAGTGGTGAAATAAATTCAACAAAGTGTTGAAATGAGCGTAGTAGTGTTTCCACATGTCATCACCTTTCATCTCTACTGACAGGTTATCAGGAATCTTTATTTTCATTATGCTTCCACATAACGCAATCTAGACCGGCAACTCCCGGCTTTAAATAATCAAAACAACGGATTGGTAGGTAAGCAAAGTGAGATGGTTGATACGAGACTCAGTCCTTAACTGCACATTATGCAACCAGTAGATGTGATACGTTGTCTAGGTGTTATCTACGTGTGCTTGTTGTCATCCGAACCGGGTCGTCGATGTGCGCCAGCAGCCCACGTCTCAAGTGAAACCTGAAAAGGCGACACACGCTACAACACAATATCCTGTTTTCTAAATTCAGAGAAGGTGAGTATCAGATTTCCAGTATTGCTTTCGGTTATCGATCCTCTTGCAGGGCAACAAGAAACCACATAAAACACACACACACACACACCTGTGTGAGAAGGTATGCTGACATTTGAGCTCCAAGTTGCAGAGCTGCATTCAAATGTCTTGTTCTGACACCTTCACCTGGCACTGAACACATCTCAATAATAACAATAATATTATAAATCATGGCTAGGTGTAATGATTATTTTAGTTACCAAATAATTTACTGACTAAACGAACAAAGAGAAAACACCTCCCTGCGAACCAGAAACTGTCTCCAGATTCATCATCTCTTGGTCAGATCTTCAAAATCATCTTTGTTAACCAAACATTTTTCTATTCTCAAAGCGCATTAAGGGTCCGATTCTGCCAGTAAGTAAGGGTTGACCTGACAGGCAACACCAGAAGATTAAAGAAAAGTTCTGAATTGGCTGAGTAATAAGACGCAAAGATGTGAAGTAAAACCAAGAACCTGTCAAATACTGAGGATTGGTGAAGAAGAAATGAAAGCAGCGAGCAGGTGCAGGACAGATGGCGGACAGCTGACTGGGGTCAGATGAACAATCTAGCGAGAGGCCGGCGCAGCAATCACATCGGAGAATTAGATTCTACGAGCATGTCTCCGACCACCTCCACATTAAATCCCAGCGTATTTTCCTGAATGCGTCTGTAAAATATAAAGAATGTTACATTTTTTTAGATGATCAAGCACGGCCCAAAAATGAGCTCAGATTATTTGACCCCCATCCTGTCCCTGACCTCCCTGACAGAAATGTACACCTTCTAACTAAAATCTGTGGTCAGAAGTAAAGCGTATTACACAACATGACTGGAGGCGGTGTCCATGACGCAATGATGGACTGCTATCGGGACACAATCTCACAGATTCACTCGTCTGGTTTCTGTAGAAACGTGACGAGAGAATATCCTGTCAGTCACAGGTGACAAAAACTTCACAGAACCGGTTCAAGCCATATTCTACTTTCTAGAACAACCAGTTTTGCCATTGGAAGTTTATCAGTTAGAAAATCAACTCATTAAATCCCACTAACAACTACTTGAAAGATGAATACAAAGCCGACACCTTTGATAAACAACACAACGTGCCTCCTAAATCATAGCACATCAAAGCAATAGATATATCGGAAAACTATTAAAACTATTCTATTAAGTAAGATTGTCATAATAAATTAAGATAAAAGCAAACGTATAGAGCAAAGAATAAGAATTAGGATTCTATCTATACACTCATGTGGTATTGGGTGATGTATAGACGTAAACACTTGAATATTCACACTTGAATATTCTGATTTGAATTGGCCTGCATTTCCAATGGTGGTATCAGAACAGAAACAAATCCAAGTAAAAACTACAAAAAAAAAGTTAAAGCAGTCAAAAATATGACGTGTGTCAACCCAAATATGAAGATAGCCATGTTGGTTTACTGTTAAGCTTTGTAGTGTTTCCATAACGGTCATGTGTTTCAACTTGGCTGATAAGGGAAGGATGCGGAGCGTTCCAGAGGAGGAGGGAAGAAAGAAAATAACGGCAAAGAAAAATGCCCAACTACATGTTTTGTTCCAAAATGGATGTGGCTCATCAGTCCAGACATGACCACTCATCTTCTGTTTTTGAGGGTGGAACTTGCAGGAGTAGTGCAGATACCTGGTGTGTCACAAACGGTTTCACAGTAAAATAATTATTGTCGTCATAGCCTGCAGTAATTTACTTGGAAATAAGACTAAACTTGTCACAAAAATGACATCCAATGCAATCAAGCAGACACTGATTGAAGTTCCCTCCCTGAGCTCAGACCAGCAAGGCTCAGACCAGTTTCAATAAAAACAAACATCACAGACACAACGCGCCTCAATTAGTGTCTGGAATCGTACATTTTTGGACGGTTCAATAAGAAAAATGACTAAAACCAAGCAAAAGAATAAAAATAAATAAAAAAGCAGTGGTGGCTTGATTTTTCTCTACTTTGGTTGTTCCAAATTTGCAGGAGTTTCCTGGGGAACAAAATATTATCACATGCTAAGCCATCCCAATCACTCTTTTTGATTGCATCATCTAAATGACTGTGGCAACACATGAACAGTTAAAGGAAAGCCATGCAAATGGAAAAATATATTTAAAAAAATATATATAATCAAGAATGAACCAGTGAAAGCTACACCAATTAGTTTAACATGAGATAAAAACCACAAGCTGTACTTTAATCATTTGCTTCATGGGTTTGTAGTGTGATCCACTAATGACTAAGCTTCGTTTTCACTCACAGAAACACACCCCAGGTCGTCCCTTCGGACGACAAACACAGACCACAACCATGGAGACACACTGACATCACCTCCGTCTGTTCCCCAGAGTTTCCACCTCGGCCAATCAGAAGAGGACTCAGGCGCTGTGGAGAGAGTAAGCATACTTCTCCATGCTCCTAAGGGAGAGGGGGGGTGATAACTAGCAGCCAGGGGAGGGCTGGGTGATGTTGAAAACTGAAGTTTAGCATCTGTCTTACTTTGCTGAGACTGGAGGAATGTCTTATTGTACACTAAAGTCTGTATTTAGTTAATGCCAGAGATCGTTGGAAAGACAGAAAATGATGCAAATAAGATGAGAAAAGAATTTTTGAGACAGAGTCATAATACTGAAATAGCAACTGGATACAGATACCACGCCAAAAAACTGAAGCACGTTTCTCATTATATTGAAATGCATTATTTATTTATTTTAGTGTAACTTTGTCAGAAATGAGCTCCAAACAGAAAACAGCCACATCTAAAAAAAACACCAATATTTTAGAAAGGCCGTTTAAGCTGCTGCCATTCAGCATTGTTTCGGGTCGAAACATGTTTAGATCGCAGCTGTACACACCTTGGCTATTCTTTTCACATCCCAGGCTAAAAAAAAAAAGGGCTTTCAAGTGTTGAGTCAGACATAAATCAGGTGGCACGTAAAGCCCAGCCGTCATCAGCATCTGTGTAAAATGACGCTCCTGATCCAGTTATGACGCCCAATGTCGTCCCCGAGATTGGTGGACGCTGTGCAAGAGGATTTGCTGAGGTAGAAGTAGTAGGAGCAGTCGGGTCAATGGGCAGACAACGCTGCATGAGATTATTTTGTAAAACATGTACTCATTCACAGACTCAGGAGGACAGCTCTGGCTAAAAGCATCACGTGACCATTTGACAGCGAACATGAAACACTGCTTCAGCTGTATCCCGCTGCAGCACAGATAAGGGAGAAGGGGAAAAAAAAGGCACAAATACGGGGTTATAAGAGCACAAGCTGACACGGGGGTGCAGAGTGGGCCTGAGGAGTTTCAGTAATGTCTCCCGACTCCGACGCCTCTCTGAGCAAGTTCCAACAGGTATCCGTTCACACTGGCATGAATAAATTATCTATACCTTATGAAAACTCTGTTCTCATGCCGTCATCCAAAGGCAAGGTTAACGGTGTCACAGAAATACGCCCGAGGCCCGCTGTCACATGGGAAAGCAGGGAATTAAGACATGCTGCAAAGATAAAAACTAAAACATTGCTTGCATTCGCCATCTGCCACTTCTCCAGCTGCTGCGAGTGCACGACGTGGACGCATGTTACGCAGGCCGAGGGCAGACGAGGGTTTAAGTGCAACACTTCATCCACGTGAGAGAGCAGAGTACCGAGATCAAGCACATGCTGGTCATTTTATCACAAACAGAACCTGCTCTACACTCTAATCATAATGAGGCAGTATTCAGATCATTGATGGACGTTTGACCTCCAGGTTCATCTCAGCTGACCCTTCCCTTGTTTCAAGACTCACCTTTTAAAAGAAACTGGGAAAAATGCACTTTTCCTTGTATTGATCATTTTATCACTTCTTTACAGCTACTTGCATACTGCTTCTACATGTTTTTTAATGTTAATATTTTCATATTTTGCATCATTCACACGTTCTAAAGTTTATCTTTGAATCTGTGAAGTACTTTCAGTTGCACCTCTGCATGAAAAAGGCTGTATGTAAACATCTGAGATTATATAACTGATGCTTCTTTAAGAATTGATCAATTAGTTGAAAGAATAAACAAAACAAAAAAAAAAATCAGATCAGACATGCACATCTTACATTGGCCACACCTAAAATAATCTGAATCACAATGGAGTCAGATTTCATGCTACTTTGGGTGTGATGTTTATTTGCAAATTGCGGTTAAATGCTTAAGGAACGTGCAAAATAAATACCAACTTGTGCTAATCTGGTTTAGCTCTGCAGCATCAATCGTTGATGCAGAAGGTTCCATCATCAACTTCTCCAGAAGCTGCTTTTTACTGGTAGCATGCGCTCGTCCAGACACTCGCAGCACCGCCTCACTCGGACTAAGAACGTGAACGGAACAGGTTTGATCACGCTCACTACTGCGGCTATCCTGGCGCTCCGGACACTTTGATTACTCAGTGTGTCAAGGGTATCAATAGGCGCGGTGGGTGTGTGTAAATGTGTGTGTGTGCGGATACACAAGTTAGTCTGTGGGGACTTGGGCAGCCTGCACACGTGTGGGACCGGCAGGCCCAGACAGGCAGAAAACCCAGAACGGTAAAGTCTCTGACAGCTTGCAGACATTGTGCAACATTTGTGGATGCACTTCAAACAGACGCAGGTTTATTGCAAAGGAGATGGAGAAACTTTGGAGAGAGGGAACATGTTTGTTGAATGACCACGTGTGCGACAGCAGGGGTGGACAGCTACAAAGAGGTTTTTTGACGGCCACAACTCCATAAGCAAGATCCATGACTCCTCCAAACTGCCCGTCTTGTGCTCTTTGTGAAGTCACACTAAATATTGTGTCATCTTTCAAGAGTTTCTAGCTTCAAAAAAAACAAAACTCACAGAAACTAATGTGCAACTACCGTCAGCAAAATAAAACTTGCAACAGAAAAAAGCATCTGCTTCACCAGAAGCCGGTCACATTACAGCCCCTTTTAAAAATTAAATAGAAACCAGGTGGAACTGTGGTCTTCAAAGCTTCAGCACCAGAGGAAGTGAGAGGCTTATTTTAAAAAAAGGTGGGCTGTTTGGATGGCGGGGGAGGGAAGAGAGTCGGGCCGTAGAGATGGATGTGGGCACAAAGGAGGATGGAGCGCTGGGAGGCAAACGTGCAAACCGGAGTCGCTTCCTCCCCTGCAGTCTGGAGACAAACCCGGGTGCCGTTAGTTATGGCGAGATGAGATAGTTTCCTTTGGCTCTCCGAAGTACATGATGAAATCACGGTCATAGCTTTACTCGTATGTAAGATCCATCTGGCTTTTTGGTTCAAAAGTGACTCATTGCATTTCACATTCATGCACAGTACTTCACAAAATTAATAGTCCCTCCCTGATTGTGAAAAGGAGTTTGGGAAACTCAATATCCTTCTCTCCTCCTAAACCTGGATTGTTAATCATGCTTTCAGAGCACAAACCAGGGGCTAGAAATAAAAACAAAGGTCTTGTTTGCTGCACAAATACATACAAAGATTCGGCTTAAACATATGCAATGCACATCGGATGAAGAAAGAAATAAAGCTGTATGTCATAAAGGGCAAGAAAATGTATGTATATGCTGAACCATGTGCAAAGGCAGATCTATCTGGACCAATTTAACCTCTGCAAGTCTAACACTGGTGATGTAACAGGATAAACTGCCGGCTCGGGACAATATCTGCTCCACTGAGAGAGACATGAATGTGCGTGATAACAGAAGACTCCACTGCTTCATGAAGAATTCATGGGCACACAATGTTGCCGCTCTTCCAATTTTTTTAGTTCTAATGCACCGAAAAGGATAAAAACCAGCCTCGATTTATGGCATTTCACACAATTTTCTCAAAGAAATACCATGCACGTATGTGATTCTTAATATTTCTACTTCTATTCTTTCGTGTATATGACTTTTTAAACCATATAATAACAGCTCTAAGCCCATTTCTGGAATTTTACCACTGAAAATATTTACTACGTTGTTGAAAAGCAACCGTTTGGAAATCAGCCCATCCAAACCTCAGGAAAAATATGAGGTAGAAGTGAATCAAAAATAGAAAAAAAAAAAAACATGCAGAACAACAACAATTCATGTGCTGGTTACTGGAAAAGAAGCCAACTGAGGCACAAACCATCATAATCTTTGGCAGGAGTGGGGCTTTTGTCTTCCCAAGCACCAAGTCTGGATGGTGACGATAGAGATATTTGCGTAGTCTCTTTCTCCGTGGCGGGTTTTCACAATGCCTCGGCGGACGCTAAGCTCTGCCTAAAAACCGAGGGCGAGTGCGGAAACGGCATCTTGGCCCAACGCCGGCGACGGAGACTGTACAGCTGATGACTGCGACGTGAAGATGGGATGGAAAAGCGACTGCCATTCTGGCTCATTTCATGTCACAAAGCGCCGAGGCGACGAGTTAAGCAGCTCACGCCAACATGATCAAAGATATGCAAAAAGTGTCATCCGTGAGTGACAAAAATGGGTCAGCGAGGAATCTGGATGTTTGTTAGAAGCCCCATGACAACCAGGCACACGCTATGAAAGCTCCTCGGGGGTTTTCCGGTTGTGACACAGCAGGAACTGCTTTGGCTGCAGACAGGTACTCTGGGATAAGTAGCACGCTTGACTTTGAAGTTGCCATCACTCCTAATGTAAATCAAGAGCGAGAAGCTTGTAGCATTCCTCCTTGGGATCACTTTGAAGTAAAACTTTCAACGGCGATAAATGCAACGCCGATATTCAGTGACCGACTTTCAGTCAAATACATTTTAGGTCATTTTTTCTGCGGTTGGCGTGGAGCAAGGAAAGACCGATTACCGCCATCGGGAGAAATTTACACTCAACATTTTGAACGATGAGCTGCAACGCCGAACCTTTTGTTTTTCCTCCCAACCATCCAGTTGACTTCCTCACAAAAGGCCATTTATCAGAAGTACAGGCTGATGCCACTTCCATCAACTCTGTTTACTGAAAGGTAACAACAAAATTAACTCTGCTTTCACTCACTGCTACGCGCCTTTATGGGGTTCTTGTGCCAAAATGACTCTTCTGTTTGTGTAGATTTAGTATGACAAATAAAAAAAGTCTGGATTAGTTTAATTAGTTTTAATCATCAAGCTAATATTCAGGACCCACAGAGGGTTGGGTGTGTGGTGGGGGGGTGGGCTCTAGGGGTGGGCAAAAATATCGATATGGCAATATATCGCGATACTTTTTCAGCCGATTCAATATCGATATTAAAAATTTGAATATCGATTTTTTTTTTTTAATTTATTATTTTTTTTTTTTTTTTTTTTTTTTGTCCCCAATTTTTTTCCCATTATATCACCCAGTGCTACTACCTAAGTGACAGTCCTGGGCATTGCCACTCTCTACCAACCCTGGGAGGGCCCTGCACTGAGCTCAGGTTTTATTTCACGTTTTATTTCATTTTATAATTTATTTTTTATATAACACAATTGCCTGTCCTTAAAAAATGAAAAATAATGGACAGAGGTTTATTTATTTATGGATTTATATCTATACTGACTGATCACTGTGCCTGTCCTTGGTTTTAGTTCCATCTTTCTTGTGTTTATTATCATTTGCCACATAATTAAAGCAACCTCATACTAAATTTAATGTTAATTTCATATGATTTAAATAATATGAAAAACATATACAAATATGTTGTAACTTTAGCTTGTATAGTTATAATAAAACATTGTTTTGACTCAGTTTGTCCCATGAATTGTCACTATAATCTGATGAACGTGCAACTCGGATTTTAAGATCCATCACTATCATCTGATGTACATATATACAACTTGGATTTTAACATGTGTAATGCATTTTTAAATTTTTCGGTGAACTATGTAGAATATAATAATCGGGATATCGCATAATCGGGATATCGCAATGTGTATCGTATCGTGGCTCAAGTATCGTGATGCTTATCGTATCGTGAGGTTCTTCCCAATACCCACCCCTAGTGGGCTCCAAATGTTCAGCTAAACTTTTTCAAATCGTTGGGAGCTGCTTCGGTGGTTACACTACCATCTTTTAAAAGGGTACAAAATCTAAAAATAAAGAAATAAATCCCCTCTCTGTGTGAAGTTCAGAGCAGAATTAACCTTAATCTTGAGACTAAAACGCACATTAAAATAATCTTTCACTGCTGCCGTTTTAACAACTGCTGAAGGGATTAAAATTGCTCCACACAAGCATGCAGATAAAAACTATTCCCAAAATAGCAGTTACCTTTAACAACAGTGATTCTTTTTAAATTGATGTTACTTGCACAAAAAGCACCGGCCTGGGAGGCGGAGCATTTTATTTTTAGATTTCCAGAAATAGCCAGCCACAGTTTTGAGGAAAATCCAGTCAAAGCTTACGTCGTTGTGTGACGCCTGTGGTTTCAGTCTCGACCTGGAATCATCCAGGTGGAGCTGCTCTTTAAGACATCAGGACTCTGGCTGGAGTGTGAGGCGTTCAAGGTTTGCACAACTACAGCGGTGCTGTTTTTTTAAGACACATAAAAACAAATAAAATGCTGAGCTGGATCCTGAAATGGACAGCGAGCCAGTGAGAGGGGGCCAGTGCAGGAATCATGTGATCACATTTTTTTCCCCCCACGCAGAAGACAAGCTGCTGCATTTTTAACCGCCTCTTAACAACAAAGTGAGGACTAATCCAGACCAACGTACAAAGAATTATAAAGTAAATATGACCGTAAATAAGTCCCGTAAAGGACTTACTGATGACTTGTAACTAAGAGAAAGCTGAAGGCAGTCAAAAACTACGCCAACACTCCTTGCATCTGGGGGACAGTGAGAAGAAACGTCCCAAGACGCTGTTACAACCATCTACTAGAGCTGAAAAAGTTACTAAACATGCTACAATGCTTCATTGGGAACTGAAATGTCAACAATTATTTTGCTGGCCAACGATTGTTTTCTAAGATGCACAAAATTAAAGTCTCCATTTCTCCGCCCTCCTGAAAGAACATCTAACTTCAGAGGAGTTCAGAAGATGCCGGAGTCAAATACGAGTGCATGTTCTGCATTAAAAGGCTGCTTTTAATGAAAACTTCAAATGAAACCTCTGCGATGTGACGAGAACTGCCTCTTCCCATCCTGCGAGAGAGCAAAGAACACACACAACAATCACGGCTGACATACTGGGCACATTTCAGTCCACGGATCAAGATAATCTAAATGGAGCACTTGTTTCGAACAAATGGCCTCCTCTTTGAAATGCCAGGCGTGTTGGGTTTGGTGCCCCAGCTCACATGTGTGAGGACAAATTTGAGAACTGAAAACCCCACACACATTCTCCTTCTCACAATCTTGTCTGATCAGGTTAGAGGAGCCAAACCTGACACAATTCTCCCTCACACTGAGCTTTTCATCAATCCAGGGCCCCTTTTCAGCCTCGACTGTTACAAGCTGCATTCAAGACTTGGTCACAGTCGATCACTGTTCACTATAAAAAGCTCTGAGTTGAATCAACTTTTACTGAGATGCTGAAAGGGGGAGGCGTTTACAAGAGAAACTCTTTACACACATACTGCGCTGCATTCAGATTCTGTATTACGTCTAACATACTTCAAGCATGTTACAGTCTGAGAAGTGAGAAACTTCATACTTAAGTTTCAGATTCTTACAGACAAAACATTACATTTGCCAGCAATCTCCCAAACATCTTATCAGTGTGCTGGCTCCAGCTCTGCAGTGAGAAAGTACTCACTGATTGAGATGGTAGTTCATTAATTCACAACACAACTGCCAAGTCTTTATTCGATCAAATGTAGGTTTCCCTCCCCACTTCTGTAATTGCCTCTTCCACTTCCATGCCTGCATGATCCTTTTATTTCTCTTTCCCCCTCTGGACACTAATTAAATGTGCTCAGATGTTTGGTCACCACAACCCCGCTGCAGTTATTTGCCCGTTTTGGTCAAAACTATTTCTGGCGATTAACCAGTGGTGGCTCACTTTCATCTTCTCTCACTTGACAGCAAGTACACACATTTCTTGATGGTTTCCAGACGGCTGCCTCCAAAAGCATTCCTGCGAAAGTCACCACCTAGCAGAGTTTATTGCACAGGAGAGGAAACAGGGACGTCCCCTGCATTAAACATGTGGACCATGGACAGAGGACGGCTGAGTAGATGAGCGCTGCATAGACCACCGAAAAGCTGCTCCCCTGTCTGCGAGCTCCTCATCCTCAGAGCCGTGGAAATCAACACCATATTGCAGAACCGTAATCGGCAACTAGTGGCTAAAATGACAGACTGCAACTTCACAAGACACAAAACGAATTAAGTGGCCGAGGGAACCTGCTGGTCGTTTATGTGCAACACAATTCGGGGGAAGTTGCTACACAAACCCCACTGTTATTTGGCATGGATCCGCTACCCACTCCATCTCCTGCACCATCAGCTCTTCTGATGTTGGTGAAGCCAGCAAGGCTCTACCATTCATGTATCTTGAGTCCACGTAGATGCGGTGAAGCAGGTTAGCGCAAAAGGAGAGGCTCTGCGTTGCAATGGTGTCATTTCAAAAAGAAACCAAGCACTGCTCCTCAAATTCAGTTAAAATGCACCAAGTGATCAGCAAATTATAGAATCTGGTTGGTTTTCTTCCAACTGGCTGACTGATATCAGTACCAATGCCTTAAATGCACCTGCTTAAAACCTTTGAATACTTAAAAATTGTTGCTTAAAGGCACAGGACAAGTTTACATGAAAGAAACAAAAAAAAGGTAGACACAAACACACCCACCATGCATGGTGTTGAGAGAGGAATACTGAAAAGAAGAAGTTGCAGGCCTTTTCTTGCCTTGAGTCGTTTTTCCAGTTAAACACTTACACCTTCTTCTAGTTTCATTTAGCTTCTCAAGCTCAACAGTTCAAGCTTCACTCTGCTTAAACCAGCCTAATCCCTACCATTTCTCTATATTATTACATCAAATGTTCATATTATACAGAGACACTTGTAGATCCGTAGTGACAGTC
This sequence comes from Cololabis saira, assembly GCF_033807715.1. NCBI lineage: Eukaryota > Metazoa > Chordata > Actinopteri > Beloniformes > Belonidae > Cololabis > Cololabis saira. Next base: position 16,075,386 of record NC_084596.1, on the reverse strand, counting down.
TGTTTATGTGAGGACATCCTATAATCTCACAAGTGCAGACCAGCCCTGGTAACCAAAAAAAGAAGAAAAAAAACCCTTCAAGAATGAAAGCTGAAATTGTTGGGATGGTTTGAGTCATGAATCAAACTATCCCTTTGATCCGCCGTTGGTCTGGTTTCTAAATCTGTACAGCAGAGATGTGTTAAAGATGGCTGTGAATAAATATTGAAATGCTTAGGGCTGTATTTGGACCAGAAAGAGGGTGGGGGGGGCACTTTTGGTTGGCCTAATCAACCAACGGTTGGCAGACTCCATTTACATGATTAGTTGTCCAGTTTCCTGCAAGCACCACAATTTTCTTTTTAAGTACAGCGGAGGTTTGCTAGTCAGATTGTTATGTAATAATGCTTTCAAGATGGCTAGGAACAAAAAAAAAAAAAAAAAACGAAAATTCTGCTGAAAAGGTAGGTCGTAAACCATTTTGGGAGAAGCAGCTTGAGTTCAACATCGGCTTGGAATTTAAATTTGTACCCATTATCCGTCAACCTCTTGTATTGTGGTGACCCAAAAGTGTTTTGTACGATGCTCACGCAATTATCATATCGCCACAGTGAGGGAAGATAGTTATAGGTTTGATCCCGGCTGAAGTAGCTGTTCAAAACAAGGCTGAAATGACCTGGTGCAGCTGATTAAGGAAGTCGCATCATCTGACACAAGGAGCAACCCAAGACTGCACAACAAACAGAAATAAGGGACATCACATGTGACGAATGTAGTTCGAGGCCCTCGTAACTCTGCTTGTCCGGAGCACAATAACCACCCGCCGAAGGCAGGCCTCTCATTTGGCCTGTCCTATATTTAGCAGACAAAGCCTCATCAGTCTAAGTACCAAATTCAATTTCAAGGGGCATTAATCTACACTCATAAATAATTTGAACTATGGTAATGGTGGCTCCTCAGTCCTCTGAGCTGTGCCAGTGCAGAACCGCCATCCCTGTGAAATGATTGAGTCTCCATGGAGAACATGACTGGCGCTCAGACCTTCACATTTCCTTTTCTTTGAGCATCACAATAGAAGCAGGTTCCCCGTTTAGCTGCTGGCACTCAGCAGCTGGCAGAGAACAACACACTCCATTATGGGTGGTAAATAAAATTAAATTACAAGACCCTGGCATGAAGAAATACGCATGGATTTCAGAGGCACTGGGAGGACGGCAACAGAGCGGGTCACAAAATGAGAAAGTGAAAAATTGAGGCCATTATCGCAGGAAAGGAAGGGAACAACAGATTGTGAGCATTATGGTCTGTGATTTGATTTAATGTCCGGTCTCTATCTGGCCTGACAGAGGAATACAGTGCGTCTGAGCGCCGCTGCTGTTTGTTCAGCGTCCTGACATTCCTCAGAAACAATCCTCTCGCTGTGCACAGCACTCCAAACACAGCGAGTCCTTGACATTTCAGTCGATTTCTGTCCGCTGGCTTGACGAGGGAACCCTCGGCCCTGTGAACAAGGCCAGCCTGCCGGCTGAAAACAAACACACGTTTATGTGACTTGTATTGGATGCTCTCGTTTAAAACAATTCACTGATATTGCTCGAATGGAGCATGGGAAATGGAGTTCAACACTTCCACCCGGGTAAAAAGCCTGGACACAGCTGCCCATTCATGTGAAATGAGGACGGACGTGCATTCCAACGTAGGATAATAAGATGAAAATATAAACGTTCTCGCTTTAAATGGCCCTGAGGATAAATTACAGGGTGCACTTGAATCCACAATGAAGCCTCATAGGCCCCTGCCGGACACGCCGATATAAACTGAACAGTTTATGAGCTTCACCTGAAATGGAAACCTCCACGAGGTCCTTTGTTCGGGCAGGCTACGGTTAGCACTCTCTGCTTGTGTTAAGGTTTTGGAGGGGAGATAGCGTGACGGCTCAACTGCAGATGGTGTGTAGAGACTGCCGAGTACAACCCCAGAGAGCGCCGACTGTGTGTGTGTGTGTTTGTGTGTGTGTGTGTGTGTGTGTGTGTGTGTGTGTGTGTGTGTGTGTGTGTGTGTGTTGCAGGTGTATCCGCATCCGTTTTTGGGGGCTAGACAGAGATTGAAGTGAGGATTGCACACAAACCAAAATCAGAGTTTTGTAGCGAGCAGTTTTATTGCTGCATGTCATGACAAAAAAAAAAAAAAGTACATGAGCAACAATAGACCCTTTGTCAGCCTTCTGATTGGTCCTTGACTGACCTATCAGAAAAATCATTCGCCATTGCTACTTCTGGGCAGAATATCCGGTTGGAAAAAACAGCCCTATCTCTTGTTCACATCAATGGAAAAAGCCTAGTTTTTACTTGCCTTTTATCGAAATGTAAACCACTGGATTATTTTTTTTAAACTTTGTATTAGTAAAAAGGAACACTTCGGAGCACACTGCACAGTGTAGTGAGGGTGCAACGTATTTACCAAAACTAAGTCGGCTCGGCAGCACGCTTCAACCCATAGTTACAACCGCGAACGCATTTATTTATCTTAAAATGGTTAAGCGGTTGTAAAAGTGACACCCAGAGAGAATCCCAGGAATACATTTCATCCCAAAACAAACAGTAAAACAAACAGTAAACAGTAAAGCAGTCTGCTTTGGATAAAGCTATGTGGACGGCCGTACTCGCAGTTCAACCCTTCCACCGTACTGTACCGCCAGCGAAACTAATCAAAATATCTTGTTTTCACCGAAAACCTCAGTTTTTTAAACTCACTACACGGTACCCGAAGTGTTCCTTTTTATTCATATCTAGTTGCTGTTGATTTTCTTTGGTACATTAATTAAAAATAAAGTGATGTAAAACCCAATTTTTACATTGGAAGTGGACGGGAGAGATGACAGTTTTGTACGACCTAGAAACAAGGGCTGGGCCATTCACAGGGTCAATTCACTGACAAGAATATGTGGAACTGCAACGAGCTGTGGCCAAGAAGAAGTCCAGACTCTCGTACCCCGACCTGCTCCCTCGGACTGAATCTGTAACTTGTGCATTACTTTGTCTGGAGGGATGAATGTGAATCTTGCTCAGTAGTACCAACACACATCTATTTAACTGAATGCTATATTCAGACATGTAATTGAACAGCTGGTGGTGAACTTGGCTGATTTTCATCAGCTGACCTATATCAGTACCAATACTGGTGCCAGTAAATGCATGAAAAATGTGAAATCCAATTTATTTTCTCCGTCAATAAGCCATCATGATGAAGACAAATGTCGTAAATGTTTTTCCACCGTGATAAAAGAAGAGCAAAGAAAGCAATTTTTACATCCTGTTGAGGAAAATCAGCCAAAATGTCTGGTTGAACAAACTTAATCCAACACTTGAAACAACATCCCTGCAGCTTCTGCTACCTTTCATTGTTTACAACAGTGTTTGCCTTCCAGTGCAGCTCTAAGAAAGAAAAGTCAGCCAAAAGCAGTATCAGCACATCCAGCCCCCAAGCACCCCGCCCTCACCGAAGTTTGGAGTTAAAAGAGTTTAGACCACCCAGTTAAAAATTCAGGCCATCTATTTTTTAAACAGCGTGTCAAAAAAAAGAGATCTGGGAACCCCTCCGGCTAAAAGCCTGATAAGAAGTAGAGTTGTGGCATCTCCGGGGTGAAGAGTAGTCTAGCAGCCTGCTACTTAAGAACTACTTTAGATTTTTTCATCTTCTCTCCAGAAACGTAATAATAATGATGATGCAGTCACAGGTCCTCAGTGAGTATTAAATACCCAAAAACAACCTGCACAACTTGTTAAGTTTCAAAAATGAGCTGAACATGTCCAATATACACGAGTAGGAGTTTTGAAGGAAGAAAAAAAGAAAGCTACACACAAATTGAACAAAAATCTCATTGTCAATTTTCTAAAATGATAATAAACAAGGTGATAAACCAAGACTTAAAGCACTTGATTGAATAAGAAGATAATTCTACCAGACAGATGGGTTTACAAAGGCGGCCTCCCAGCCGTTTACAGTGAAATGAAGTAACTTTTCCCTAAGTCACACTAATAAGAGCGAAACCTTCCCTTAATGCCGACATAAAAACGTCCGGGCCAGTTAGAATCCAAAGAGAGCATTGTTCCTTTCTGCTGCTCGAGACAATGTTTGGGCTGTGGGCCCTCCATGTTTATTATGGGTGAAAGTTGATGGCCACCTAGTTATGCTTGGCACGGTTGGCGCAACTATCAAGTGAGAGTATTTAGGTTTTGCCGGGGATAAAACCGCAGAACTCCAGGGTAAACCGAAGCCAAATCAACTTGAGGAGAACGTCACAAAAGGCACAAAGATGAATGCAGCCCAGTGTTCTTAACACAATCTATGACACTGTTCCACCCAAATTACCAATATAATCTCAATAACATGGACTGGCATGTTTTTTTTCATTCCAGACGTCCAATGTTTTTTTTTAAACTTTGTTTGCCAAACATTGTTGCTCTACTTTGTAAAATGACCCATATTTAACATCCACAACATTAAACCTTGAGGTCAAATCCTCTAACTCACACTTATGGCAACTCTCCACAATGACGGTATTCTTCTGAAAAAACACACGCGCCCTCGGTCACAAATCCCAACTTTCCACAGCAGATCCCTGTGTGAGGAATCACTAAAAATCCCATAAATAAACTGACTAGTGCAACTGAAAGTCCTGAACGGCCAAGGTGGACACAGCAGAGGAAAAGAAGGTAGCAGAAATTATTTATAAGCTTCCTGCTCCTCCTTCCCTGCACAGGTTTACATTCAGCTGCTTCCTCTGTTTATACAAGAAACTCTACGGCTGAACCAGACCAGAGAGAAAAAGCGATTTGACCTCAAAACACAACCCTATGATGCGTACATTCAGAACTTCAAGCCTGAGCGATAGTTATTTAAGCAGCAATCATTCAAAATAACCCCCCCCGTCCCCGTCATCCTGTGCGCGGCCTACTCAGTATATATTGCCTGCTAGGGGATGCACTGGTATGTGTGGACGACTTTAATGTTAGGATGCCAGAGCGTGACTGGCCGGACTCATGATGGAGGTCAATTTGTTTTCATAGGACCGTGTCAACTTTAACCTCCATGTGTCGTTACGTCTTGTGATCTGGATTCTCCTTAGCTCAGGCATCTCGCCCTCATCGCGGTCAAAAGTTCAGTCAGCCACGAGAAAAGCCTTTCCGTTTTGTCTCTAGTGCTTCCCCCCCCCCCCCCCCAATGACAGGATGATCTGTAAAAAGCATTTCAGGGGACGGTTCAGGATTATGCAGCTGGAGGAAACATATGCTCCGGCATCTATTTATGGAATGGCATTACACTGTACACAAGCCTCGTTTAGGCCAACCTCACTCCCAAGAAACGTCTTCAAACGGTGAATGATACCATTTATACCAGTCTTATAATTCTATTTATGGCACTGCCCTTTTTATCTTTATATGGGTGTTTGGTTTTTGGGGTGTTTTATTTGTATATGACAGTGCTGAGTGAGTGAAATGGAGATGTCAATTTCCCTGAGGGAACCTCCCAAAGGGATTAATAAAGTCGTCTGAATCTGAAATCAAATGCTACACAAGAGCCAAATGCATTAATATTCACTGCACGCTACTTTTGTGGTTTTCGTTCATTTGTATATGCTCCACGAGTTTAAGAAACTAAAACTTGAGTCTCTGCTCTTTTTTTTTTTTTAAACCTAAAATCTTGAGGGAATCATTTGCCTCGGTGTCCTGCAAACATGTCAGCTAAGTGGTCAGAGCTGCTGAAAATGGCCACATTTACAGTCACCAGAGGCATGGAGTGAAAGTCCTTGTCCAGCGGGTCAAAGGATTACGTGCACATTTCCGATTTCAGGTCTCTCATGGTCTTATTTCGTGGCTGAGAATGAAAGTATGAAGAAAAAACCAGGGTCGATAAGAGAAAGTATCATAAAAATTCACTTTTGCCATTTTAGTCACTGAAAATCATATGCAAGGTTACATTTCTTACAACAGGCTCAGTTTTGAAATGTTTAAACAACTGGTTTTCCATCAAACACGGAGCCAATAAGATGCTGAACCTCCTTTTATTAGTCAGAGTCTCTGTAAGGTACCGCGGTTCACTAAGGGACACATATCACAGTGTTTTCTCTCAAAACTAGTGTCTTAATATTGTATTGATGAAGGCTGGTGTTCGTGAGCCCTACCTGCGATGCTAATGGGCAATATAAGATTTAAACCTGCACGTTTTGACAGTTATCCATAAATTTATCATAAAGAAAATGTGCAAAGTTGTTTAACAATGCAATGCTAATTTAATTGCCTATTAAATTCACATATGGACGCAGCAACAAGCACAGTTTACCGGCGAGTCTGTGCAGGAGCCGTAAGCCCCAGCGGGTGATACTAAAACACCCAACGATCTTTATTAATGAGAACAGCTGTCGGGTCTGCCGTCTTCTGAAGCACTCGCTGTCCCAGCACGGTTTTGGTTCCAGTATAGAACCAGTTTTTCTGGCTTTTAACAAGTGCTCCCGCTGCAGCTGACTGTCAAAACGCATAAAAAGGTTGGAAACGAGCTCTGGAAGCTGCTCCAGTGGGAAGGCCTGGATCTCTCACTGGAAAACCCGGCAGCAAGGTGATCCAACTTCCTGGAGACGGTGCATGCCAATATCACAAAACCTGCCACAATAGGATTTTAATTTGATTCAGGATTCCGGAGTTAGCAATCAATATCATACGGTATCACCATTTGACATCATATATTGAATAGGATTAAATGTATTGATGTCTGATCAATATTTTCATTTTGTGTCAAGGCTATCAGATCTTTCATTTAGAGGAAAAAATAAATTAATTAATTAAATAAATACATCAATGTAGATTTGTGGATCATCTCACCCATAATATTTGATTAAAATAAATTCAACAGGAAAGGAATTACAACATATGCGAGTTTGAGCGTAACTGCTCTCTTCTTTCACAGAAAACAGGGGAAAATTTGGACCCAAAATAAAGCAACATATTACTTTTCCTTCTGTCAGTAAGAACTAATGCTGAAATCGTGACAAAGTCAACAGAAGAGTCAAGAGCCTGAAGATCATATTACAAAACCAGCTACATGAGGCCAGCATACTTTTCATAACAGGCCTCAGATGTACTCGACGTCGACCAAAAAACAAAGTATTTCCAGTTGTGAGAAGTGCATTGTGCTTTTCCTGGATTAAAATGTTGGTAAAACTGTTTTACGGATACAAGTTAACTTCTGAAATGGTAACAGACTTCAAAAGAGGAGCAGAATCCTTCCACTTTAACATCTCTGATCTCAGTTGACCAAATCAAGAGCTTTGCTCTATAAATGTCTCCATGCCAAGTTCGCTCCTCTACCATGAAGACATCGGTCACGAGTGCCAAGTTTATTTTCCCCGTCCTTTTATGATCACATTTACATCATAACTGAAGTGCAGCTGAGGGAGGGGGGGATTCTATCGTCCAAAATGCAAAGCACAGCAAATAACCACAGCAGGGAAAAGAAAAGAAAAGAAAAGAAAAAAAAAAAGCTTAGTGGAGTGTCATCAACTGAAGTAAAAAAAAAAAAATGAACATCACACGCTTCTAGGAGAAACAAAACAATGATGGATTTTACAACTTCTGGCTGATTCTCCTTTCAGCCGTTTGAACTTTTATATCCAATTGCAGTAATTTCCTCCCACTGCCCTTCACGCCCGGCCCGGTCTCAGGGTTATGTACTTGTATGGTATTTGCCCCCTGTGCTCCAGATTGTGATGGGTTTTAAGCCGTCTGCAAAGACAGTGGACGTAGAAGGATTACAAAGAACCAAAGCAGCTAAATGAAGTAGACTTGTAGTTCTCAAAACCAAGACCAGTCTCGAGACCACTTTCTGGTGGTCTTGGTCTTGTCTCGGCCTCGACAGTCTTTGGTCTCGGGTCTCTGGGTCTCGCCAGGTCTCAGACTAATAATAGATAAAGATAATTGAGATGCCATTGCTCACACCAAGGTGACAGAATCTTGTAATCACCAGTTCTTCCTCTTGTTAATGTAGTTTTGTAAACTATTTGTATTTTCCATTTGATTTAATGTTTTGGTGCATCTGCATGTGTGTCTGTATTTAATTACAGTATTGTGATTATAACGACCTTGTTTGAATAAATATTTGCCATCATTGGCCTTTGAATAATATCTGCATATTGTGATTGATTAAGCATCAGGTCTATGCCATTTCAGTGATGCTGATATACAGTGTAATTTGGCTACCATGTTAAAAGGAGCATGAGGCAGGATGGAGGCAGGATTTATGAAAAGAATTCGTATACGTTTTAAGTTTTCTAGTAATAAATGTCAGATGAAGCGTTCCAAACCAAAAAGAATGAGCTCTCTAGCGTATCTCTCCGTTGCCTTGAACAGGCTGTGTGCTGCAAAATGTGCTGCAATTCCAGGCCGGAATTTCCCGCGCTGTCCTGCGGATGTGACGTCACATGGCGCTGCATGCGCGTTCTCCCCGTTCTCCCGGCTTCACTGTTGGCTGCAGTACCCCCGACGGCCGTCGTGGTGAAGGGTGGCGCTAGAGAGTCTAATTTCTTAAAAGGAGCCTCATGCTCCTTTAAATATTGCAATTTCAAGTCGATAATTGTGTCTTTAATCTTTAAAATTCACATTTCATCTACAAATTAAGTACAATTTAATTCAGTAACATTTACTATTCATTATACTTTTGTTGGAGGCTGCTTATTTTGCTAGATGACTTTGGGACTAGTTAGTACTCGTGTCAATCCTTAAAAGCACTCAAGTCAATCATCAAATAGTGTAGAAATAGCGGTAGTGCAACTACGACACATATTTGATCTATTGAGCTGATTGATGAAAACATTTATAGTGAGTTCAACATCATCATCCACTTCTCTGTGTTATGTAGCTGTTATTGTGCTGCAGTTGAATACAACCTCATATGGAAACTAGCTGAACCAGGATGGTGCTGATGTTCTACAACTCACGCAAGATGATGAAATAAGTAGGTTTTTTTTCGGTCTCGGTCTTGAGCTGAACTAGTCTTGGTCTTGACTTGGTCCGTCTTGGTCTTGATAGTGTCTTGGTCTCGGTTTAGGCAGTCTTCACTACAAGTCTATGATGAAGCATCAGAACTTTAGTGTCGATGTCCACAAGCTCAACCAGGACGCCTGGTTCTCTCAGTCAAAAGCGCGTTTCACTGGATTCCTTTTAAAGAAAAGCAGCAGGTTATTATCGGGACATTTTTCCACAGTAGTTTTGTCAAGGGCAAAGTCAGCGGCCCGAGAATCATCAGCGAAGCTTTTAATCCTGCGCTGTACTCGTTTTAGAAGCAGGAACCCCTGGCTGGAACAGCGTGGTGGCACGAGGATCAAACACATGAACTGTGAAGTTATTAGGGCTTATGAGGTACAACTGCTACTGACTTTCCTGGCGGCGCAGTCGCACCGGAGCTCTTCAAACTTCAATTAGAAAGGAAGTGAGAATGAACGGAACGGAAAATGTACCCAGAGCTGACCTATGACCCTGGTACAACTGTTCCCACTTAGATAAATGTGAGAAAATGATTCCTGAGCTGGAATAAAGAGCTCAAGAAATGCTTGGTAGGAAAACAAAAGTGTGTGTAAGTGCCAACCATTTAGATGTCAAGATAGTGACTTGCATTATGAAACTCCTTTCATGATAACATCGTATATACCTTTCTCGCCATGTTAGCAAAATAAAAACTGGATTTGTACATGGAGGTGCTGATTCGGTTTTATTTTGGCTGTTTTGCCTCATTTTTGACTAATTTTCTGGGTCTCTGCCTGGCTGATCATCATCCCCACGAGCAGTAAACATGAAAACCCAAACACTCGCAGTGACTGACACCAGCAAGAAACTTCTCCCGACTTTGGCTGCTGCTTGGTTGTAAATTAAAATCCGAGTCTATTGTATTTCCAAATGCCCTACATCGTCCCCGCTCTGAATGTTGAGAACCGGCCAATCACATGGGGCCTCGCCGCTTAGATGCCTGCCTCCAATTTAGATGCTTGTGGCTGAGATGGAGAGTGTTGGGAGCTTTGTGATGACAGTAGGGAAAGAGAGGAGCAAGAAAAATGTGGGGTTAGAAGAATTCCTGGCTTAAGAGAGAGAGAGAAAAACTGAACACACTACATTACACTGCCATTACAGTGCCATGCCACTGACATTTTTTTGTTTTTGTATGCTCGAAATTCTGTGTGGGTCAACATTGAACATTTGAATTGATGGCTGAAGAGATTTTTTTTTAAATTCAAGTGTCAGGAATACTTTCTTTTAGGCTATTTTCTGAATGGGGACTGTTAGCAGTGAGGCAAAAGAACACTGAAGTATGTTTAAATGTCAATAACGTAGATTTTTTTTCCCTTTCTTTAGCAGTCCTAGCACATCTTTGTTGTGAAGTGTATAAAAAAATAGATATGGGAGGTAGGGCTGTGCGATTAATCGATTTTAAATCTAAATCGGATTTATTATTCAAGACGATGTTAAAAAAAGGAAAATCGGAAAATTGATTTTCCTTTTTTGCAGCTGGCTGCATTACAGACAGAGCTCGTCTAGTTATCTTTGTTTGGTCAAGAAAATTGTAAATGTTGTCACTTTACTAAACTCAAGGAGGATTTACAGTATCTTTCAATTGCACTTCATTCCCAATAGGGAAATTTGTTTGCTATTTTTCTTTAAAAATAAAGATAAAATATTTGAAACAATTTATTCCATTGTCTTTTGTAGTTTTACCAAAAAAAAATCGAAATCGAAAATCGGGTTTTCAGAGAAAAAAAAAAAAAAAAAAAAAACGGGATTTTATTTTGGTCCAAAATCGCCCAGCCCTATATGGAGGTAGGCGATATTCATCACTTGTGGAGAAATGCCTACCCTACCTTAAAGCTTTAAATGTTTTTTGTCTTTTTTATCACAAATGTCTTCGTTGTTGTTCCTCCACTGGCTATTATCACCTTACAGGTTGTAAAAAATAAAAAAAACCTATTTCTTTGGGATTTATTGAAGGAAAAAAAATAAATAAAACTGCCCCACTGACTGACGGCTTCATCACGTTTCATCATGACTTCTGAGTGACGCCTTTACCGAACCGCCCGCCTGCGGGGGCAAACATCTTCATCCGTTAAGAGCAGCTCTCCGTCCCCATGCTCCATCGCCAGAGTTGGTCCCTGATCGAAAGCTGCTGAGCTCTAATTAAAAACAGTCCTTTGTGTGACGAGTGCACAGAAAAACATCAGGGGAAGATTAAAAACACACTCCAGTCAGTGCAACTCATACTTGATGATTTCCTGATTCACATGGAGAAAGTACGGACATTCGTTGTCCAGATTTCAAGTACGTCACTAAAGATACTTTCTCTTCACGCGGCTGGAACCAAACATGTCTCATCTGATAACTTCACTTCCTACATTTTTTTGTTTAATTCACTATAATGAGCAAACTATTTTAAAAGTTGGCTATCCAGATGTCACAGTAAACAGCAGCTCGGGTAAATAAATACAATGCATCATTAGTGCATTAGAACGGCAATAAAACCCCTGGTTGAACCAGAGCAACAGCCAACACCTGTTCTGTTCTGGTCTGCAATCGCTCAAAGTCAAATTATCCGTCTCCACGGTCAAGTTTGCCCACAATGACCGGGCAAGCTGTGATTGGACATGTGCCTCATGCTGGTGTGGACATGAAAACTCAGGCACCTCACATCCCACAAAACATCTGCCTTTGGCAAAAGAAAAGGGAAGAAAAAAAGTCATCTGAAAGGCCAACAACTACATCACTGGAGGGTTGGAGCATTAAACTGGGTGTTTTCCTGCGAATGTTGTCATTTCAGAGCCTCGCAGCACCAAGTGTCAGACAGTACAACGTTAGCGAGAGCCCGGTCCATAATCTGTGGAAAGGAAAAACAGCAGTGATGGATAATGTGACATGGTTTTCCACCTCAAACGGATCCCCGGCCCGTCTGCTCCCGACACCCGTTGGTTTATGTGTACAAGCCATATCTAAACACTCATCCCGGCGTCTGCATCTTTCTAATTCCACGGTTATGAGATGGCTTAGATCCCCAGAAGTGGACTATTTCTTTTTCCTTCCTGGAGAAAAGCATTCCTCTCTAATGACAGGGGAAGTTACAAAAGGCTCCTTAAAAACACTGAACCACGAGAAAACACCCAACCTAAATTTGGTCCTCTTAATAAGGCAGACGGATACGAAAAAAACTGATCTCTAACACAACTTCTACACCCAAAAGACTTCCTGCACGCGAAAACGCTCGACCTTGGTCAGACGAAATGGGCTGGGTGGGAGTGGAGCAATAAACACGACTATAAAGAGATTAAATGACAAGCGTGTTGTGCTTCGACTCAAAGCGTTTTGTTGTGGGCGAGGAGTTGATGAAGAGCCCTCTTCTTTTTTTTCTCCCTTGTTTGTTATTCTTGATTTGACCAAAACCCCAGAAGCCTCATCCTAACACGTCCTCCTCTGTGTTAAACATCAGCTTTCTGGCTTTCAGGACAGTTAGACTTTGTTCAGAAGCACAATCACTACAGTTATCAGCTCATCAGAGCATCTTCCCAGAAGCTATAACCGCGTCAGCCTGCAGCCAGAGTGCTCCCAGTATCCATATCCACGCAGCACATAAACCCAATCTCATTTCCGTGTGATATGACTTTAAATATCTTAAATGGTCTCCTGCAGAACCTTCAAATCTTGTTTCAAGACAAACCATCTTTCCATCATCTGCTGTCAAGGGCTGTCAAGATTCTTTTGTGACATGAATAACTGTAGTTAATAACTTATTAATTGATGTTTATATTGATGCTACTATTATACCAGCCAATTAAATACAAAACAGCCATTTAACTCATGACATTAAATATGACGTAAAACAAGTTTGAATTATCACATTTTTGCAACTTTCATACAACTTTGCAGAATTATGCAACAATGATCAGATTATCACAAATACTTGCAATTAAGCAATCAGTTGAGAATTGTGGAAGGCTTCCATTTGTGTAGGTTAAACTGGGTGTTTTATAGAGGTGGGTGCAATTCATCGATGTGTCGATGCATCGCGATGCGTCACGTGACGATTTGGAATCGATTAATTTAATTTTTTTTTTTTTTTTTTTTTTTTTTTTAAGTTATCCTATCCAGATTCCAGACTGAATAAGCTGCTGAATCATTTCATTTTCAAGAATGCACATTTCTTATTGTTCACTTGAAATATGGCAGATATGTTTACACTAAATAAATTTGATGGAAGTACATATCTAGTTGCTGTCCCTGGTCAAAGTTAAGTAAGTCAAAGAGCAAATGTTTACATAGTCATAAAATACATTATTTTGTGTCTTTGAAAAATACATGTCAAATGTTCAAAAAACCTTGTTATTTACTTAATGAGTGTTGTTAGAGGAACTGAGTTAATTGATTGGCTATTTATTTACAAATGTAGCCACAGATGAAGACAAAATCAATCTTGTATGGAAAAAAGCATTAAAAATCACAATAATCGAAGAATCGTGGCACCAATAATCGAATCGAAAATCGTTATAATCGAAGAATCGAAGCTCCAATAATCGAAATCGAATCGAATCGTGAGGTACCCTTGTTTGCACACCCCTAGTGTTTTAGTTTAGTTTTTAAATTATTAAACCTTTAACTGAGCTTCCAGGAGACAGAACTTGTCAGTGCTGATCTTTATCTATAAAGACCGTAGATGGAGCTGTCACGTTCTAGGTAAGTAATAGCTATAACCTCTGGTCTGCCGGTTAATGGGACGACGGAGAAAATGCCCAGTTGGTGGATTTCCCGAGCTACGGCTGCAGAGCATCTGCTGTCAACGTCAGTCACACGTGAACAAACACCACAGATTTATATGGACGCACCACAGATGAAGAGGTTTCCAGTGCTAACTTTAAAACACTGAAGTTCAGTTGTGTGCTTTGAAAACAGAGAAAGACATCCCAACCGCAACACGAGGATAAGACAAAAAAAAAAAACAAGCACATGTTTGATTATCAAATCAATGCACGTGTGACTTGCAGGTTTGATTTCCCTCAACACAAACATATTTCTGCAGCAGCATAAATAAAACCTGCCCCACATAGAAAGAAGCAGGTAAACAGATCTGAGATACACAAGAGGCTGGCAGACCGAGATGTAGCTGATGCAGTAATCTCTGCATCTCTCCTGCAGCCACCGGCTGCCACTTTCATCGTCATATCAAGTCTGGGCCTACCGATTTGTTTTTTTAAACTTCTCTCTGCAACAGCATCAACCGCCTACTTTTTGCCTTCTCCTGTTGCCTAGTTGCTTTTTTTTTTTTTTTTTAATATATTAATTTCCCCTAATACTTATCTTACTTGAAAAGAAAATGTAAACAGCCTTGTAGGTTTGAATCGATCAAAAGAGGAGGTCATGCGTGTCTCTTTTTTTTCTAGCTTCAAATTAGCTTTACTATATTCCTCATTAAAGGGGATATTGATTAAAAACCACATCTTAAGAAACACAAACTCAAAGAAGAGTTTTCCAACCAAGCAACCGGCTTCTCACCGGTGCAGCGATGTTGTCCGCTGCTCCTCCGTCTGCTCGCGCTGAATAATTCAGAGAGCAGGTTACAGTACAACTTCTGGGTCGTCATCGTTACAGCAAAAAGGCTGGCTTGAAGTTAGTTCACAACACAGCGAAGCATTAAGAATTCATCAAGCTTGAGGAGCAGCTTAAAAACATTTGTAGACTAATTTTCGGTGACGAAAGTTCCATAAATGCTGCAGGATGTCAAACCTAAATTTTTCTGTCATATAAAACATTAATTTATGATCTTCTTGCACCCTCACTGTTTTTATCTGATGCTGCTGAAAAGGCCTGCAGGCCGGAACGCTGATTCAGTTCAAAGGTTATCTGCCGCTGGCCCCATATCCTCACTACAAATTTTCTTTTCTTTCACTTATCAGCGGGATTTATGCCTCAGGTCCTCGCCTCCAGCAGACTGCTGGAGCTTGGCTCTGCCGTTTCCCTCCATGCACCGTAGGGCCGGCGTGGAGCCTGCTCAGGCAGACGCCTCTCTGACTGTTCAGAATTCATCAATTCATCTTAATGTTCACCTGTTAGTCACACAAGTTATTAGAAAAGGGCTCTGGCTTCCAAGTCGTCAGGGGGAGTGGTATTCTAGTGGCTATGGAAGTGGGCTTGGGTCTGGAGGATCCAGGTTCAAGCCCCAGAATGGAGAGTCAGATGAACCACCCTTAACCCTAACTGCTCCCCAGGTGAAATGGTGTGTTTGTTCTCTCAGATCTAAGTTGCTTTGAATAAAAGCATCTGCCTAATAACAGTAGTATATACAGTTGGGTCTTAAAGGAGAAATAACCATTTAATAATAATAAATAAAGGTTGGCACAATTTCTTGAGGTATGAATGAAATGGCTGTGACATGCTTTGGCCAAAATATCGGCTAATTATTTCACTCCCACCCCTAAATTGTGCATTTAAAACGAGTGTAAAGGCTGAAATATGCTTCTGCATCACACCAACGCAGAGCACACGCCGCAGCCGTGACGCCGTGCTGAACCCTTCAGACTTCTCCGTCTCTCCATTTGGTCGCGGTGCAGTACCCCCGCGGCCACTAGTTAGCAATCTTTTTCTGAATGGTTTTTCCGACTTTTTCCGGTCACAGTAAATCAAAGAAATAAGGACAACTATTGTGCAAAAAACAAAAAAAAATCACATACAAACGAAGAAAAGAGCCCTGGAAGTTCACTACTGCTTCAAACCGGAAACCGGAAATGCTTCGCTTTCAAACGAACCAATCACAGCCCTCTCGGTCTGCGTGTGGTCTGCGTCTCCTCGACGCGTAGTTACAATTTTCGGAAGGTGCACGTCAGTGACGCCGCAGGTGACGGCGTGTCCTCTGCATCGATCCAAACCACACGCCGTAGGCACAGCGCCATTTTGACGCAGAAGCATAATTCAGCCTTAAAGGCTTCATGCTACCAACAGAATTGAATCTATAAAAGATGGAGCAGTTGGAAAATTCTGGTCCAATTCAGGACTGCGATGTCACAGAACCCTGCAGATCTGAATGAGACGTTTTCAGGCGTGCAACTTCAAAATGCAAAACAAAGCATCTTTAAGGAATGTTGGTGCACCCAAACCCACATCCTTTCCCTTGGATTCCCGACTAACACCTTAATGCACAATAATGAAATAAGTAATTAGGGTTTTACTTCAGAAACAAGGCATGTTTCTCCTTTGAGGCCAGAAGGAGACTCTAACCATCATTGCATTCTGTACTCCAAGGCTGGCTCACCTTCACTGACATGGCGGAGCCTAGGTCATTGGTACTTGTTCATATACAAAGCTACATTAGGTAAACTTCAATTTAACATTTGTTCTCTGATCAAGGTCAAAGCCATCAGTAGTTATAGCCTGAGATCAAATGCTATCCTGCTGTCCATTTCAAGTGCGAGGACCAATAGGGAAGAAAGCCTTCAGCTGTTCTGCCCCACTTGCTTGGAACGGCCTCCAAAAACACCTGAAGCTAAACACATTAGATTTTAAAGCTCTTACAAATGCATTTTTAAATGACTCTGTTGGTACATGTCACTGTCCTTAAGTATTGTAACTTTTTTACTGGCACTGTTTTGTGATGTATTTTGCATTGTCCTTTTATTTCTGTTGTTTATATTGTTTTGTCTGTAACTTTTAAAGCTGCCATTTTTGGCCAGGTCTCCCTTGAAAAAGAGATCCTCGATCTCAATGGGACTAACCTGGTAAAATAAAAAGGTAAAATAAAAAAATAAATTCATTAATTAACCCTTGTGCTGTCTTTGGGTCAAAATTACCCAATTCTTCTTTCCTTCTTTCCTCCTGCCATGCTCTCTCCTTCCTTCTTCCTTTCCTCTTTTCCTCCTTTACTCCTTTTTCTTCCTACCTCCCTTCCATCATCCATTCCTTTATTACATTCTTTGCTTTTCCTTCCTTCTTTCCTTATTTTCTCCATTCTTTCCTTCCTTTCTCCCTTCCTTCCATCTTTTCTCCCTTCCTTCCTTCCTTCCTCCATTCCTTCCTTCTTCCCTCCCTTCTTTATTTCCTTTTCTCCATTCCTTCCTCCCTCCCTTCCATCTTTTCTCCCTTTCCTACTTCCTTCTTTCCTCCTTTCTTCCTTATTTCCTTCTTTCCTTCATTCCTTCTTTTATCCCTTCACCCTCCCTTGACCCAAAGACAGCACAAGGGTTAAAAGTTAAAGCATGGAAAAAGCTTCTCTCCAGCTGATGAACGCCTTGCGCCGGAGCCTGAACGCATCACCACAGCCCCACTTTTGCAGCCCTGCCGGGCTAACCTGGCTAGTGGCTAAAGGCTGATTTATGGTTCCGCGTTACACCAACGCAGAGCCTACGGCGTACGGTGCGCGTCACCGCGTAACCTACGCCGTAGGATCTGCGTCGATTAAAGGTAAAATTAAAAAATTAATTAATTAATTAACCTCTTTGCTGTCTTTGGGTCAAAATGACCCAATTCTTCCATCCTTCTTTCCTCCTGCCATGCTCTCTCCTTCCTTCTTCCTTTCCTCTTTTACTCCTTTTTCTTCCTACCTCCCTTTCGTCATTCGTTCCTTTATTACATTCTTTGCTTTTCCTTCCTTTCTCCCTTCCTTCGATATTTTCTCCCTTCTTTCCTCCCTTCCTTCCTTCTTTCCTTTTCTCCATTCCTTCCTCCCTCCCTTCCATCTTTTCTCCCTTCCCTACTTCCTTCCTTCTTTCCTCCTTTCTTCCTTATTTCCTTCTTTCCATCTTTTCTCCATTCCTTCTTTTATCCCTTCACCCTCCCTTGACCCAAAGACAGCACAAGGGTTAAAAGTTAAAGCGTGGAAAAAGCTCTCTCCTTCCTTCTTCCTTTCCTCTTTTACTCCTTTTTCTTCCTACCTCCCTTTCGTCATTTGTTCCTTTATTACATTCTTTGCTTTTCCTTCCTTCTTTCCTTATTTTCTCCATTCTTTCCTTCCTTTCTCCCTTCCATCTTTTCTCCCTTCCTTCCTCCCTTTCCTACTTCCTTCCTTCCTTCCTTATTTCCTTCTTTCCATCTTTTCTCCATTCCTTCATTCCTTCTTTTATCCCTTCACCCTCCCTTGACCCAAACACAGCACACGGGTTAAAAGTTAAAGCATGGAAAAAGCTTCTCTCCAGCTGATGAACATCTTGCGCCGGAGCCTGAACGCATCACCGCAGTCCCACTTTTGCAGCCCTGCCGGGCTAACCTGGCTAGTGGGCTAAAGGCTGATTTATGGTCCTGCGTTACACCGACGCTCGCCGCGTACCCTACGCCGTAAGCTCTGCGTCGATGTAACTGGGAACCATAAATCAGGCTTAAGCCCCGCAGGAAACTTTCACGGGGCTTTGACGTGCACACTTGCAGGAAACTTCCCGAGCGGGTCTGCGCATCCCTGGGCAGGCAGCAGCCCGCTGTGGTCCTGCAGGCTGCAGCCGAGCTGCGGGAGAGCTGCAGCCGGGGGAAGTTTGGCGGCTCCAACCAATGCTGCGTTCCATTTACCTCGGAAGTCGGAACTCGGAACTAGGAATCAGCGTTCCAGTTACAAAGTAGGTAAACAAGTTTGTAGTTCGCATATACCACATGAAAAATGTAAATTACACTATAGCAGCATATATATGCTGAACAATACTTGTATACGACTGATTTAGTGTGACCAAAACTAGAATGAAGTGCTACGAATTTTTACAGAGCCCTCTTCTACTGTTTACAACCGGGGCAGCCATCTTGGAATGTGAACTCGGGGGTGGTGAAGACTCTCCCACTTTCCCAGTGGGAAATCCCACTTCGAGGGGCGTTCCAGTTGAAAATTCCGACTAGGAACTGGGAAATCCCCACTTCCGAGGACAAATGGAACGCGGCACAACCACAGCCACAATGGCGGTGCGCCGGTCCCTGAAAGCACCAAACACCGTGAAACACGCAGCAATCAACTGTGCAAAAGTGTGCACACGAGGGGAGAAATGAGCGACTCTCGGATGCATTTGAGAGAAGTTTGCGCCATGTTGAGAGCAACACCCCCCACCCCTCCTTCATCTCTGCACAACTACTGCTGCTTCCAGGAAAACAAAAGCTGCAGGGAAACAAAGTCTTTCTCTCCTCACCTTGGCGATGGCCTTCTTGTACCTCATGACAGCCTGCTGGATGAGAGTGTGGACCTTGATATTCCCGTCCCCGCACGGCACCACCACCCGCGTCCTGCCGAAGCACACCGTGACTTTCATGGTTCAGGATCCGAGCTGCGGAGCCGAGACCGGGAGCACAAATCCGCGTGGAAACCCACAGGGAGCATGAGCTTTCGGCCCCGCCGCGGCTCTCTCCCCGGTATTCCTTTAGGGACGCGAGGGCTGGAGCGTTTTTCTTTCCTTTTCCCCGCCGGACCACATTGTTTTGGGGGTTTTGAGACCACCTGTTTAGCTGCTCTCTCTGTTCTTCCTTCCCTCTCTGGATCCAGATCCGTCTGTCCGCGCTGAGCCTGCACCGCTGCGTTCACGGCCGGCTGGGACCGTCGGATTCTGCAGCACCGACCACACGTTAAGAAGAAAAACAAAACGACACATATTTACTTATATTATTGGTATTATGGAAGAGTATTAGGGCCAGGCAAGAGAAAAGAAATTTGAGAGTGGAAGACTTTTTGTTTTTATTGTGCACTTCGAGAAAAAAGTCGAAATGTCGAGATTGATTTTGAAACACAATTTCGAGAAAAAAGTCAAAATTTCGTGAATGAAGTCGAAAGTTTGCCTTTTTTCTCAACATTTCGACTTTTTCTCGAAATGATGCTTTAACAATAATCTCGACTTTTCGACTTTTTTCTCGACATTTCGACTTTTTTCTTAAAATTTCGACTTTTTTCCTCAACATTTCGACTTTTTTCTCCAAATTTCGACTTAATTCACGAAATTTTGACTTTTTTCTCAACATTTCGACTTTTTTCTCGACATTTCGAAGTGCATAATGAAAAAAAAATCTTCCTCCTCTAAAATATTATTTTCATTTTTCTCCTGCCTGGCCCTAATACTCTTCCATATGATATAGTTACAGTCTTTAAGTATATGTTTAATTAATACCAACCACAAATTAAAAAGAAAAACAAAACTAAACATATTTACTTGATATTGATATATCTAAACAAGTCTTTAAGTATAGGCTATGTTTAATTAATACCCACCACAAATTAAAAAGAAAAACAAAACAACACGTATTTACTTGATACTGATATAGTTACAGTCTTTAAGTATGATTTCTTATTAAACATATTGTTTTCCAGCATGGACTTAATTACTGATTGTTTTATCTATTAACTGATTAATTGTAGAAAAGCTAAAAACAATGAGAAGCACTATCACAGGTGTTCTAAACAATCAATAAAACAGTGATAAAAATTCCGCCAATTCATTGATTGATTGTTTGATTGATTGTATATACTGTAGGTAGGTTTGATTTCATACCATATTCTTTTTTCATACAAAATGAGTCTTAATTAATATGCAAATAAATACATTTGTCAGTGAACTATAGAACTGTGCTGGAGTAAATACCCTACAGTGTCCAGACGAGGGGAAAAAAAGATGAAAACAAATGCCTCAAAAGTATATTTGTGAATAAACTTGAGTAAACATGTAAATTTTTGTGGTGCAAATTAAATACTTTTTCTTGGAATAAAAGATTTTCCAGGAATTGTCACGATCACAACTCTATCAGTTATCTTCTGCCTGCTGCTGTAGTGTGAGACCATTTTGAAAAAGCTGCAGACGTCATGAGAATATAATTCACGTTACAGAATAATTTTTCCACCATACTTTATTCAGTTGTAGTACTCAAGATACATCTGTGACTTGTAAAGTGGAGTTTACGAGGTATTCCTGAACGCACCAGAGGAGCATCGGCGGTCAGTCTTGTAGTCTGTCACCGCGCTGTGGTCAGTGTGGGTAATGTTTGGCCCTGCAGGTCCAAAAATTGCCATTTTTACTGTTACTACGAACAGATCACAAAAATAAAGAGAGAGAGAGAAAAAAAACAACTACAATATAAATCTGTACAAGTGAAGAAAGTTGAAGAAAACTGTCAGCCAGCACTTATCGCCCTTAAATTTAAGGTTTGACTTTGGTTTCAGAGGTAGAATTAGGATTAGGCAGAGATTAGTTTGGCAAATGACCTAATAAGTAATTAAAGTCTTGACAAGTGTGTTAATCCAACTATTATGTGTGTGGTTTGTCATTTGGTGCCAATTTTAAGAGCAGTCGTCTTTGTTGTTGGTTACTGGATAATGACCCAGAGCCATTTGTTAAAAAGCCTGTAGTGCTTATATTTGTTGTCCTGTCTGTGCCTGAAACAGGCAAACACCCTCATAAAAAGAAGTCCACGTCCACGTGGGGAGCCGTCAGGAACAGCTGTCCCAGCAAACACTTACCAAAACCACACGGATGAGTCCTTGTTCTGTCCTCTCACCAGAGAGTGTGGATCCAGAGCCACCGAAAAGAGAGATAAATATGAGGAAATATGTTTTTTTTTTAAGAGAGAGAGAGCCAGTGAATTTCAAGTATATGGAAAGTGTGTCTTTGTGCAGAATCACAGCTGGGAGGGAACATTAAAACATAACACAGCTGGAGCTCGCCGGCCGGCCGGCCACCAGCCTCGGCCTCAGCAGCTGCCACAACGCATTTTATGGCCTCACCTTTGGAGAAAATGAGAGACCGTTCGAGGTGCCCTCACCAAATGTAACTGAGGAGACACATTATCACACAAGGAGCAATAAAATGAACAGCTGAAGGGGGCGACTAAAGTGTTTTATTGACATTTTAAACACTAAGCTGATGGCCCGTCGCAGATTCATATACGGAGCAGAAGCTGAACTGGATTTCATTCCTTGAGTGTGTAAGGAATGGTGTGGTAGTGGAGGACACAGATGCAGGGTGGTGACAGACACAAATGACTTCATTAACTAAAAAAGAAAAAGACACAGCTGAGGCAGCCGGCCAAAAGAAGGACAGAAGGGAAAAGGAAACCCAGCACATGTGAACAAGACTCTGAATAATAGTAATACCACCGAGTAAACAAAGAGGAGAGAAATGAAAAATGTGATGCGGGTGTGGAGGGCAGTGATGGAAACCCAGGTGTGAGACACACACAGGATATTAAGAAAGCACCAAGAAGCTGCAGCGTGAAATTAAAACAGGAAACACAGGTCAAACATGGACACCCAGAGAAAAGGGTTAATGCTATCTAGTTAACTAGTCTAGCTTGTTGCATCTGAAGCCATTTAGCACATTAAAACTAAATCAGCACAGTTTCTACGTTGTAATTCAGCTGTAATTTATGCAGTCTTATATGAGACACAAAAATACAACATAATTCATTTGGGCAATACGTCACAGATTCTTTAATAAGGTACTTCAGTAGCTTTAAGGAAAACGTACTTTATGTTGTTTTCATCCATCTGACTTTCATCACATCGTCATGAGATACACATACAGTTTTGTGTGTCCTATTTAAAGGACCTAGAGTTATCTTTTCTGTCAGAAATCATTTCCTGAACATATTTGTGAGATTTACTTTACCTTATAAAGCTGCAAGAATAAACACATGCAGAAGTAAGCCTCCGGGGATGATGTTTGTCCAGCATGGAATGTACTGGGGAGTATTTACTCAACACTTTCTCTAATATTTGGACCGGCGGAGAAACTCCACTAAAGGATGCTGCCATATTTGCTTTCTCCAAACCATCAGAAACCGTCCAGGTGTTTTGCAAGTTGTGTTTGGGTGAAAATCAAGCGTGTAAACAACAAATGTAAAGGTTTTTCATAGTAGAGACTTCAATGACCAACCGCTTGCAACACAACAGTCAGAAATGCAGAAAATGAAACTTAAGCATTCAAGATTCAAGATTGTTTATTGTCATTGTTCATATTTCATAACAATTAAATTACAGGTGCTTCATCGAAGGTGCTGGTCCTTGTATAAAGTGCAAGATCCATCCATCCATCCATTATCTATACCCGCTTTATCCTTTGCAGGGTCACGGGGGTCTGCTGGAACCTATCACAGCTATTTTCAGGCGAGAGGCAGGGGTTACACCCTGGACAGGTCACCAGTCCATCGCAGGGCCACATATACAGACAACCAGACACACTCACACTCACACCTCCGGGCAATTTAGAATCACCAATTAACCTAGTATGCATGTTTTTGGACTGTGGGAGGAAACCCACGCAAGCACGGGGAGAACAGGCAAACTCCACACAGAAAGACCCTGCTGGGCCCTGGGAGTCGAACCGGGAACCTTCTTGCTGTGAGGCAACAGTGCTAACTACCAAGCCACCATGCTGCCTAGAGTGCAAGATAAGTAAGAAAAAAAACCCCAGTTAAATATAAAGATAAGTTTTTAAAAAAAAAAGTATTTGCAAATGAAAATATAGTTTCTGTGTGGTTGCTCTGAATCCCAGTTAACTTGACAGTTTTCTGCAAGTTGAGCAGAGCAGCAAGTTCTTTTGTGCTGTCTCTCCACATTCCTCGTCATCAAAAGTACATGATTCACAAAAAAAGGCAAATATGAGGATATGCATCACCATGTGTGCATGTGTGCTCCGAAATAAAGTCGTTCCAAGTTATTTCCCACAATTCTCAAGTACGATCATCGTCTCGGTTTCTAATGTAGGAGATCCTGCCGTGTGTTCTGGGTTCTGATGTTACGTCGTACATCAGGTGTCTGAGTTTCTGAGCACTTATAACGGAGAAGACGTTTACGAAGCAGTTGTTCAGAGTTTAATCCCCATTTGTCTCAAGTATCGTTGCTCAACTTTAACAAGGCTTTATTCTAAAATAAGATTTTGTCTTCACATTGATTACCTTTACTTCCTATTTTATGATGGAAAAGTCTTACCTGAAGCACATTCTTTTAAAGAGGACATATGAAAAAATTAAATTTTTATGTATGTCCTTGAAAGTATATATTTAGATGTCTGAAGATACTGCCCACTCAAAATCTCTGGCAAAATGCAAGCTTTTATTTTTGTTTGGAGACCTGTGGTTTAGTGAGGAGTTCAGGTTTGTAGGACACTGTGACATCACAGACCCAGAGAAGAGTGGGATATCTGGCTTCCCCATCCTCAACCCCAATCCCAACCCGGTAAACAGTACTCGAGTTGTAAAAAAAAAAAAATCGGGGGGGATGGTGGATTTTATCATATGGGGACAGATAATTTGTGCTGATTACAAATAATATAATATATTACAAATAATAGCACTGACCAAAACACCAGCAGAAATACTGCAGGAATGACATAGCAGCAGTTAAATGCAGCCTTCTGTAAGCTTTAAATATCCACTGAGCTTACATCAAATACATCAAAACAAAACAATAAAAAACAGTTTTCTGAACTTATCAATATGTCTCTGTCCTTCACAGGATAAGTAAAATGGATCACTGCAAAAACTCAAAATCTTAACAAGAATATTTGTCTTAGTTCTAGTTAAAATGTCTCATTTTAGTAAAAAAAACTTAGTAAAAAGACTCATCACTGAAAAAAACAACAATTTTCACCTGTTTCAAGTAGATTTTCACTTAAAATAAGTAGAAAAATCTACTTATTTCAAGTGAAAATTTACTTGAAACAGGTGAAAATTGTCAAATAAGTTAATTTTCTGGTGTTATTTTTCTGGTGAAATAGCAGTAAATCCACATTCATTGATGAAATGACATAAGGGATGGAAAGGAGGGATGGCAGTTTTACAGGGGGGATGATTTTGACTGTTTTTATTTCAGGGGGGATGCCATCCCCCCTGAAACTGGAGTACTGCCGGTAAAGATCATAATGTACTCGCTGTTGCTCAGTTTACACCACAGCTGTAACAAAAGAGTCACACCCCACGTGAGACTCCGCCCCTAAAACCGCCTGCTATTAACGGAGCTGGTAAACTTTTCCTGATCAATGTGAAGTTAAAGCAGACCAGTGGGAAGCACGGATCTCTAAGCATGGATGATTTTGGTGTCAGGACTTTACGTCTGACAGAAAAAGGCTTTTGAGCTGGAAAACACAGAGTACACGAGCCTACATCTTTTTTATTACTCTCTGTCCTTAGAGCTCTTATCTGTCGGGCATTTTCATGTTGAGCCATAAAGAGATTGATTTCTGCACTGCATTTCAAATCCCTGCATTTTCATTTTGCCCACAATTATCTTAAGATGACATATTATATAACTCAACTCAAGCAATAACTACTCGGGGCGGAGTTATAAAGGCTTTTGCCCTTGATATATTTTGAAGCTTGACTTTTCTAAAAGAATGGTGAAGATTTGCCATTTAATACCAGTTTAGCGGCAAAGGCCACAGCAGATGCCCAAATACCTCTTTGATGGTATTAACAGCATGTAATTTTGTTACGCGTTCATCCCAGGCTAATTTTGTGCTAAAGAGCTGTCAAACATGGAGCCTGCGTGGCTCCCTGCTGTCAGGCCTTTGTGCCACCGAGGTCTCCCTTCTGCTGCTGATGCGCGGCCATCTGGAGCCTGCAGGACCGCAGGCCTGGACAAGGAGATGGATGAGGAGGGGGGAAGAAGTGGAGGATCAGCGGGGCAACGGCTGGGCAGGAGGACAAAGGAGAGCGGTGATGATGTAACAACCTACAAAAAAGGAGGCATTAGACTTGAGCAAATTAATAGATGAGAAAAATGCCCAAATGAAGAATCACTCATCAGCCAAATGATAAAAAAGTTAAAGTTATGAAATATGAATATAGTTGAACAAAAAGTACATACAGTATAGGTATAAAATGTCTTCAGATTTCCTATTAAAGATATTTCCCTTCAAGGCATATTGCAGTCCCGCTTACATAAATGCAACGCAATGAACACTTTCAAGGCAGCTTCTTTTTTTTTTTTCCTTGATAAAGTGCTTTTTTTGGTCAGTCTGTGTGGGATTAGCGGAGGCTTGGCTCTGTAGGACAGTGCTCTTTGATAACAGCAGGGCAGTGTGGCACGCAGGAGGACAGATGGTGACTCTTGGGTCAGCCAAGTCAGATCTAAATAAAGGAATTTAGCGAGTACAGAACGGATTCTGCATCATAGCCGTGGTGTTTCTATTTCTGAACAAAAGGACTTGTGGCAGCGATGACAGCAGAAAACTGTTTTCAATTTTGATGTCTCCCATTGACTGAAAAATCTTGATATCACAAAATAATTGCTCTGTATCTAGATTACAAGTATATGCGCTCTGTGGTCATCTCATTCATTTTATGCTTTTATTGCTTTACCGCATGGGTCTGAAAAAGGGTTACATATTTTAGCTGTAACACTTTTAAATAGTAATTAATATCTTGAATATAGAAAATCAATACTAATAAATGCATCAATGATACCCAGCAGCTTTCTTTGGAAATCAGAAAAAAAATCAAACGCAAAGAAATTGCCCTATAAATTAATTTATATACAAGTAAACGCAAAGTCGATAATATAATTGAATATGTTTTTGCATTGTTATTTAATCAATTTTGACGTCATTGTTTGTTTTTCTAAAAATATTTTTAATTTCCTGTCTTAATTACGCCTTTAATATCGTCCTCCTGTGTGTTTCCTCAAACAAACCTGCTTACTTCTGTTTTTCATTTGTAGTTTAAGCAACAAAATAATTTTAAATGTATGTATTTGATTTGAATTCTGTGTAATTTCAGGAAACTGTTATTGCGTATTTCAGCCACTAGATGGAAACATTACTCTGTTTTGTTAAAAATAAATGTCCGATTCGAGACTAAGTAGTTTAAACGGCTTCCTAATCAAATTAACCATAAAATACACTACATTTTCATCATACCCCGTTTCCCTTAACGTAATATAAACCAACTGTTAACGGTCAAGTTGATATATCATGTTATTGGATGACTTTTCCCTGTACTTTCTGTTTGGTCAAAAGAAAAACAGTCACTTGGACAAAAAATAAAAATTATACAGAAAAGTTATACATGTCAAATATTTTCTGAGGTCATTTACAAGTAATCCTCGTGCATACTTACCCATTTAAATTTCTTTAGATTACCACGATTATAATAATCATAATTATTAGTGCTATTAACACGAACCGGGAAGTACGCAGAGGTGACTCCTCTCGCGTTGCTCTTGACGCCCTTCGACGTTAAACTGACGCGTCGGGCGACATTTTCTGCACAGCATCATCAGCGCTGACGTGGGAGCTACGTGAGCGGAGGCGCAGCCGTGCACCCATACTGTCACTAGTGACGAGTCAGACTACGTAAAACTCCGGTAAGTCGCCGCAAAGCTGTCACATTTTTGGCCGGCGCCGGTCGGGGCAGTAGCCGGAGGGCGATGTGCAAACATGTGCGCGGCGCGCAGGCGCCCAGGAGAAGTTAGTGCAGCCGAGGACTTATCCGAGCAACATGGAGTGAAAAGTGCTGTAGGTGCGATCAGCTGTCAGCACTTCTGCCCGACAAGGCTGCGTCAAGTCCGGAGACGCAGCATAGCTGCAGGAAAACTGCAGAAAACTGTGTCTTCAAAATAAAATATTCTCAAATTGTCGTCTGATAAAAGGTTTTCATGACTCCAGTTACTATTCCTGGATACACAGTGTTATTATATTCATGAAAAATAAATATAATCATATTTAAATAATAAACGACCACAAAACGGACTTTTGAGGCGTTACAAAGTTTCGCTTTAGTCCCAATTATTTGAAATATGAAGTGACATCTGAACATCCTGTGTGTAGTTTGCGCAACTTGACCAGTTCATGCACTTATGCTCTTTCGAAATACCAGAAATAATAAAAGTAGTTTTGATCTGAGGAATATTGAAAATATATTATAAAGAAATGTCTATAATAATGGGTTCTGGTCATTTCCACGTTAGAATGAATGTGGTTTTTACCTCAAAGTGTGTGTGTGTGTGTGTGTGTGTGTGTGTGTGTGTGTGTGCGTGTGTGCGTGGTGGGTGGGAGTGTGTGTGTGTGTGTGTGCGTGGTGGGTGGGAGTGTGTGTGTGTGTGTGTGCGTGGTGGGTGGGAGCGTGTGTGTGAGGTGGCTGGGTGGGAGTGTGTGTGTGAGTGTGTGTGTGTGTGTGTGTGTGTGTGTGTGTGTGTGTGTGTGTGTGTGTGTGTGTGTGTGTGTGTGTGTGTGAGAGGTGGGTGGGAGCTTTTTATCAGTGAGAAACTCCTAGTGACGTAGTGTGCATGGGGGGGGGTATTTACCATACGTCTGTGGTTCTATGCTGGGGACCTTATTGTGAAAATAGCATAAATATTTGAAATAAACAGGCATTTTGAACAAATATTATGTATTTTGTAGTTTTCCGTTCTTTACATGTTCAATTTTTCCAGCCCAGTTCAGCAGAAAGTCTTTAAACGTTTGCCATGTTTTATCTGACTAGGAATCAGGAATCTGATTGAGTTATTTTTAAGTCTGCAGCCAGTCCCTGCCTGAGGTGCGAAAAACATGCCTGGAATTCATTCTGGTGGTCGGAACACATAATGAGCATTTAGATGAAATTGTTATGTAATTCAGATGTGTCTCAGGCTGAGCAAACAGTCGGGCTTTGCACAGATCTTAAACTGTTTTGACTGCCACACAAACAAAAGTTAGTTTGTGCGTCTTCAGAAGTGTTAAAAAACTGCACCACCATGTTACGTCGGCCCTAACTAAGGTGTAAACACATTATGTGTAAGTATAACAACTCAAGGGTGGAAGATATGTGTTCAGGCCATCATTCATGTTATAGATCAAATAAACCTGTTTTTGGCCAATAATTCTCAAAGATAAAATCACATTTTGTTAAATAAAAGTAGAGATGCTTGTTTAGTTTTCGTCTTCTTTCTAACTTGATAACAAGGTGAGGTGTTGTCGGCCTCCTGGCAGTGTTCACATTTAGCTTTTGTGCCCGTCCAGGTGATTATGGACACGTCAGCATCGTCTCAGCTGGACAGCAGCTTAAATGACTCGGTGGCAGATGTGGAGGACAATCCCAACGAAGCCAGTCCGTCTCCTGCTGCCTCCACTCAGGTACACTCACCGGCTGTGAAGTGAAGGTGCCGCTGGCCATAGCTTTTACTTCCAATCCTGAGTCATAGGATGATGTTTTTAGCCTGTTTTTAAACTTTTCATGCAATGAGCATCTTGTCATCATTGTAATTTCAGTTCTTTTCAAACTTCAACCAAGACATTGTAGTTTGATATTTGCTTGTAGTTTGTCTGTCCATGTTTTCTTCTATAGACTGTTTTTAATCAGAGAGGCAGCTATAAGCGATGATCATTAAAAAAAACACAAATAATTAAAATATAAAACCGGAAAACATTACATTACCAAGATTGTGGTCTAAAATGATATGTAATGCAGCAGACGCTACTATTTAGTAATAAGAGAGCAGATTCTTCATTTGGAGGAATGAATGAATGAAAATATATTTATTTCGGCCAGGTCATTCTGAATTTAGACACCAACAGAAAGCATTAGTTCACATAATAAAGAGACCTAAGCAAAAAGGAATAGGCGGAAGCTATTGCTTATTTATGCCTACCCTTCTCACATGATCAACTTATTCAGATCGCAACATACAAAACATCATACAAAAAAATCATATTGTTTACACAATTCCGAACATAATTCCGTAATAGTATCATCTACTGGATCCCTCATATTTTTCAAACACATTAAACTTAAACAAACGTTTGAATGCATGAATCGACTGGCACATCTTCAATTTTTCATCAAGTGCATTCCATATATTTACACCCCTTACAGTAATACATTGATCTTTAATTTTAGTCCTAGACTTTGGTTTTTCAATCATATGTTTCCCTCGAAGCTCATATCTACTTACCCTTATTTTAAACATGCTTACAATTTTACTAGGTAACTAGGAGGAGATTGCAAACATAAGAAGTGGCATATTTATGCGCCTTTTTTTCTCCACTGTAGTTCAAATCTTTGGTTTAGTTAGAACAAACAAGTCTTGGGAGCAGTGAAGGTGATTTCCAGCGTTGTTTTTGAAGAATTTGGGATGGGAGAACATCAGGAGTACCTTCGTAAATGAATATATGCCAGTGTCTGTGTCTGCAGGCGGTCAAAAACAGACCATCCGACCCGAGCGTGCGATGTACAGTGGTTTCTGCATGGATGTCTCAATTTGTCCGTGCAGGTTCTGATGGATGCAGAATCGTCTGCTGTGGCTGTTGTGCAGCTGTCTGATGGTCAGACCGTACCGGTCCAGGGAGTCATCCAGGCGCCTCTCACGTCCGTCATCCAGTCACCACAAGTCCAGACTGTCCAGGTGGGGGCACACGCCTGCCGTCTCATTCGTCTGAACTCTGTTTCCTTAGGAGCTTCACACTTAAACACAGTTATCAGTCAGATTACGCTGTCAGAGGCTATCTGAGAGTCAATGCGCGGTTCTTCTGTGACGAGTCCGGATCAAGCCCCCAGTCAGGAGGAGGCAGAAGCCATTTGCAAAATAACTGTAATTTAATTTACTGCAGGAAATTATACAATATTTAATATCTGTCGATGGCAAAAGTGTGTTTTGCCCCATTGTACATCTCTGATTAGCAGTTAATTTGGAAGTAAAAATAGAGTCAGTTGTTTTCAATCAAGTCATGCTTACAAAACCATCTCTAAGGAGGTTGAACTCCAACCAATCCACAGTCGGGCAGATGATGTAAGAGTGGAGGAAAATGTTAGCACCGCTGTTATCCTCCCCGGGAGCAGCCAGGCAGCACAGATCACTCATTAAACAAGGTTTGTAGCAGCCTGCAGGGTCACAAAGAAACCCTGAGTAACGGCTGAAGGCCTCGCTGTCATTGGTCTATGCGCGTGAGTCAGTTGACCATCAGGAGAACTCCGAGCTGCTGTTGACGTAGCAGAGCTGCAGGGGGAACAAGTATGTTTGTACGTATGAGTTCATTTACTTCCCTCATGTTTTACTTTTTTGACACGAGAGAGTCAGTGAGAACTTGATGGTTTAGAAGGGAAACATTATTTAGTCTTATTTCAGAAAGAAAACAACTCTGCATCACAGCAAACAAACAAACTTGTCCCATGTGTGGGACATAGTCATGGTATTACAGTTTCATGGTTTTGATCTCCTTCATCAGGACCTGGGGCCGGATTCACCAATATGTTCTTAAGAACGATCTTAAGAAATGTCTTAAGAAGTTCATAAGAAAGTTCTTAAGTGCAATTCCTCAATATTTTCTTAAGAACCGTCTTAAGAAATGTCATTTCTTACGAATTTCTTATTTTTCCTACTTAAGAACTTCTTAAAATATGTCATTGCATTGCACGCGCCAACAAACAACATTTATACAGGTAGTTTGGGTCTTAACCGTCAGTCACTCACTAAACATGGAGAAGGAGAAAAAAGAGATGCAGGAACTTTTCAAGGTTATGGTGGATGAGATTAATGTGCGAAAAAAAAATACTATTGGGGAAAATTAATAATAATTACAGTAACTACCACGCTAACTAACATGCTAACAAACAGTTAACAGGCTCTTTGTGTAATTAATTACAAAGTATATCCTCAAACTATGACCTACTAGTCTAAACTTGTCTAAAATGTGTTGAAAAAGGTGATATTAGAGTTTTACCTTTTCACAGAAGAAATTTTAAGACAGGTCAAGGTTGTCTTAACGTTAAGAAAAAAGTCAAGAACAAATTTGAGAACTTTTATTTCAAGAAT
Organism: Cololabis saira; assembly: GCF_033807715.1. Taxonomy (NCBI): domain Eukaryota; kingdom Metazoa; phylum Chordata; class Actinopteri; order Beloniformes; family Belonidae; genus Cololabis; species Cololabis saira. The sequence continues at coordinate 16,043,670 of NC_084596.1, read as the reverse complement.
ACCATTTATTCTTAAGTTTTTTCTTAAGAAGAAACTTAAGAAGAAAGTTGAGAAAATACTTAAGAACTTTTTTGGAGAATATGACTTCTTCTCTTTTTTCTTCTTAAGACTGAACTTAAGAAAGAAATGACACTTAAGAAGATTTTCTTTCTTAAGAATGTTTTGTGAATCCGGCCCCTGGTCAGTTTGTTCATAATTAATACAACTCTGGATTTTAAGAGAGAAGGTCTTCACATCTCCATTTAAGATAAAGCTCAACAACAAGAATCAAACACGCCTGTAAACCTTGAATCACAACAGTAAAGATGTGCAGGCTCCAGCGTTGGAGTCCCTGTGCTGGTGAATGAACGCTTGGCCTGTGTGTGCAGGAGATACGCTGCATTTGCTAATAGGATTGATGTGAACGGCAGGAACGGAGGTTTAAGCTCATCAGTCTGACCCTCGCCTCACGTTCAGGTGATGTGGTCGTGTCTGCGTGTTGCAGCAGCTCCAGAAACCGGAGATGCAGCAGACGACAGTGATGTGGGAGCTGAATCTGCGTGACAGTGATGTGGGTTCACTGACGGAACACCGATAGATGCACGGATTTCTTTGTATTTGTACCACTGGAACCACATAGTTTTGAGGAGGAGCATTTGCATGTGTGCAACATTACTTGCAAAGCAGAGTCGATTTGTCATCTCTTGAAAACATTTCTATGAAAAAAGAAAAAACAATTAGTCGGGGAAGAGATTACATCTGTGAACTGCAGTGAAGCGATGCAGACAAACACCACAAAGCGGTTTTGTCATCTGACGTCAATGCCTTGCATTTCATATCAGCCAGTCACATGATGCAACGCTACCTGATTAGGGGAATACTTTCAATAATAAACGAGTAAATAATATTCCAAAAACAAAAACATTAACGTTAAATGAAAGTGTGTCTACTGGCATCTAGCATGTTCAGCCCTTAAATAAGAAGCTGCACTCAGAGCTTTTGCAGAATCAGGAAGAAAACACTTGGTGTACGCTATCATAACACTGACAGTCATGTGTGGCGTTGCATGAAAGACTCAGGGAAGGGCCTGAAGTAAGGGATGTGCCATTAATGAAGCTTTGCTATTTAGCATTTTAACTACAACCCCAATGCCATTGAAGACGGGACGTTGAATAAAATGTAAAATAAAAACAAAATGCAGCAATTTGCAAATTTCATAAACCCTTATTTTATTCCCAAATAGGACCTAAACTACATATCTGGTGTTGAAACTGGCAGCAACACATTACCAAAAATGCTTGAACAGATTGATGTTTACCATCATGTATAATCCTCTCTTCTTTTTACCAACATTCTGTGAATGTCTGGGAAGTGAGGAGATCAGTTGTTGGACTGGTTGTGGAGGAATGTTGTCCCATTCTTGTCTGATGCAGGATTCTAGCTGCTCAACAGTCCTGGGCTTTTGTTGCTGGATTTTTTTTTTGTGTCATGATGCGCCAAATGTTTTCATTTGGTGAAAGGTCTGAACTGGAGGGAGGCCAGTTCAGCACCCAGACTCCTCCTGCACGGCCAGAGCTGTTGTGATGGATGCAGTATGTGGTTTTGCACCGTCTTGCTGAATTATGCAAGGTCTTCCCTGGAAAGAGATGTCTTCCTGATGGGAGCAGATGTTCTAAAACCTCTATGCACTTTTCAGCAATGATGCAGCCTATCCAGATGTGTAAGCGTGCCACTTCATAGGCACTAACGCAACCCCATGCCATCAGAGATGCAGGCTTTTGAGCTGTGCTGACAAGCTGGATTGAGAGGACACAGCGTTCATCTAAACAAAATTTCACATTTTGATTCACCTGACCACACAACAGCTTTTCTTTTTGCCTCAGACCATTTTAAATAAACGTTGGTCCGGAGAAGACGGTGACGTTTCTGAATTGTGATCACATAATTCAGAAACATCAATTATAATGCTCAGTGGGTGGCGGAGCGTGGGTCTCAGTACAGAGCATTCTCGATGGGCTCTTATGATAGTCATTTTAACGTTCAACAAAACCTCATCCTACCCATCAAACAACATTTATTTGCCGGTGATTACAGCTGGAGGTGTCCTGTGAACAGTTTTAGAGGCTTCTCTTTTATTATTGCGGTCTATGGGAAAAAAGCTTTCTGGGCCCTATGGGATTTTTTGCTGCAGTACCGCGGCTGGACACTGGGAAAAATCGGCGTGCCTTCTGAGCGCGAGATTCGGGGGCTGGGTAGTAGCCTACAGCTCGGTTTGCAAAATGTATCCGTCACTGCTTGAAGCCCTGGCTTTGGTTCTTCTTCTTCTGAGGAGGAGACGAGTAGCAGCAAGGACGGTCCATGACATCCTCATGGTAAGAGTTTGGGGGAACACAGGCTCGTTCGGGAGCTTCTAGGTCTACTTCAGGCTGAACAGGGAGCAGTTTCCTCACACATACTCACAGCCAAAATTATTTTTTCTTACTTAAGTTCGGCACACGTTTGAGAAAATATCAGTAGTATCACTAGCGACGCTGGCGCGGGTTTCCGGGTTATAAAAACCCAATGTCAACAACATTTCAAAGTAGAGGGCCCCCCCTCTGCCCTAAGGGGCCGCCGCCCAATGAGAGGGCCCCGTTTTGTGTGATACGTTCATATATAATCGTAAAATTTGTAGGTTATAATAACGATAACATGTGCATTGTGCGGCCAGTGTAGGTTAATTCTTACTTTACTACTGTCCTGAACGCATCAGGGCTGTGAGCCAACCTGATTGGCTGGAACTTGTTACGTTTTTTTTACATTTGAACTAACTCGTCTTGTATGTGAGACTGCGGCATTTTGGAGGGAACTTTGAAAGAGGAAAAATGGAGAATAAAAAGCACCAGTCTGGATCGTTAAAAAGAAAGGTAAAAGAGAGAAAGGAGAGGCTAGTTGCTTCCTGTCCGCGGCGGAGGTGTGAGGAGAGCGGCGGACAGTCCGCCGCTCTCCTCACATTTTGCAGCGGCGCCGGTGGCTGATGAGGAGGCTAGTGTTAGCTGTAGCGGCCGTTACATTGTTTTCCACGTTACTTGTTACTTGGAATATATTGTTGGAGCCGAGGACAATGTTCTGGAGTTCGGAGTCTGTCTATTTTCTATTTATAGATCTCATTAATGGCCTTATAGACAATTGTGTCTATATTCTATCTGAATAGATTGTGTAATTGTAGTTTACATTTTATGTTTTAAGTTATATTAAAGATGGTTTGGCTCACACCCTGTGAGTCACCGTCACACCAGCACCAAGGACAGCGACGCTGTCCGATTGACGGCTGTCAGGCTGCGTGGCGTGTGTGTGTCATGGATCTATTATAAAACGGTGTGTGTGTGTGTGTGTGTGAACTGGTTTGTGGCACCTAGGCTTGCTTGGCTCAGTAAACGTGAGCATTTGGGTTGTTTGCTGGGTATGATGAGGTGTCCGTTATCTTTAAGTTTTTGAATAGTAAAATAATTATCATAAGGGCCCATTGAGAATGCTCCGCCCCCTCTGTGCTGAAACCCACGCTCTGCCACTGGCGGAGGCTAAAACAAAACAGAAGAAATCAGCAGCACAGAAACGAAAAGATAGAAAAAGCCATTGTAATGGTACCTTAAGTTGTTTTATTGTAATTTTATTGAGTATGTCTTTGTATTGGGACTGAGTTGGGAATGTTTAATGTGAATTTTATTTATATGCTGCTATGTTGGTCAGTCATGTGTTTTTTCTTATTTATTGTATTTATTTATTTTGACATTTTGTATAAAATACCAGTCTGAGATGGATGTTTGTTTAGCCCTATATGATGCAGTGAGTTGGAACTTGGAGGTCATTGGTATTTTGCTGAATGCAGCAATAAAATGAGGAGGATAATAACTATAATTGTTGTCATGACACTTTCTTTGGCTTTCTCGTTTCTCATTCAGTTTTTACTCCTTATATTGTCTAAAATTGAATAGGGGAATACACAGAGCTTTGCCCTGTTGCACTATTCACCACCCTGCAGTTATTATTATCCTGTGCTATGCATTCATCTGCTGATCTGGAATGGTCTTTTTTGTTATAGTCATTGAAGCTGCTTGTGGCTGTCAATCTGTTTCTAAACGACTTAAAGTCATGCAAAGTTAACCGATCCGACCCGTAAGATCCCAAAAATTTTGCGCGTGCGCGCTTTGCGCGCGCACGCAGTTTAGGCCGCTACGCAGGGGCCCCTTTGGGCTCAGAACCCATAAGGGATTACACCTGGCGACGCCCCTGAGTAGTATGCATTAATTCGGACGTACTACTCAGAGCCACACGGCACTTCCCGCCGTTGGGAGGAGAGTTGTTACCATGGTAACAACTCCTGTCACAGCAGCAGCAGCACCGCTCCGCTCTTTCCCATTTATCCTGGCCAGAGGTGTCAAAAGTATTCACATTCATTACTCAGGTAGAAGTATAGATACTAGAGTTTAAAAATACTCCTGTAGAAGTTGAAGTATCAACTCAAGGTTTTTACTCAAGTAAAAGTATAAAAGTACTGGTTTCAAAACTACTTAAAGTATAAAAGTAAAAGTAATGTAAGGGGGAAAATAGCCATTAAGGACAAAAGCCATTGAAAATGAATGCATCTTAGTATAATGCAAATATATTAAAGAACCATATATGTGTACTATTGAGAATTAACATGTGTTTCAGAGAGCAGGAGATATGATGACCAGTTGCCTATAAGTATTGTAATGGTGCAAAAAGTCAAACTTCAGAGGCATGTTATCATTTATTCTAACCTTTATTGGAATGTACATCCAAGTTTAGTTGCAGGAATCTGAGGGAACGGATGTAAGAACAAAACTGGACAAGAACATTTTTGCCACAACCACAACCACAACCAAATTCACTCTATCCGGATGGAGCAATTTAACTGGATAGTTTTTTTTTTTAAGGCCGAAATGAAATAGAGTAACGAGGCTGTTTTTAAAATGTAAGGAGTAAAAAGTATAGATAATTGTGTGAAAATGTAAGGAGTAAAAGTAAAAAGTCGTCTGAAAAATAATTACTCCAGTGAAGTATAGATAACCAAAATTTCTACTTAAGTAAGGTAACAAAGTATTTGTACTTCGTTACTTGACACCTCTGATCCTGGCCTAAACAACATGACATTATATAATATTATTATATACGAATATTATAATATTAATATTATATAATAATATTATTATACTTAATATATACTTAATATTATACTTTTATGACATATACGTACGCTACACTAATAAATCTATCCGGAATGAGTATAGATAGTGCATACTATTGTGTACGTTTTAATGTTTCGGACGCAGTACAAAATACTGTTTTTGCATACTCATTAGGGTGAAAGTATGGAATTTCGACGCAGCTTCTGTCTTTCTGAAATCCTTCTTTTCCATCCTAAAAAGAGTATTTACATTTTACAACTACTACAGAATTCAACCGCACATGTGCTGACAAGAACCAGAGGGCGGGAACACCTTCCTTTTTTAATAATAATAATAATAATAATAATAATAATAATAATAACTTGCATTTATATAGCGCCTTTCAAAGAACCCAAGGTCGCTTTACAAATCATAGGCCTTTTCAAGGCATGCCTTGAAAAAGGAAAACCAAGGAAGAACAAACAAAACAAAACACCATCGGGACAAAACGACAGGGGGGGGGGGGGGGTGGCCACTAATGGGGAAAAGCCAGGGTGAAAAGGTGGGTTTTGAGTTGGGTTTTGAAACTGTCCAGAGAAGGGGAGTCACGGATTACAGCGGGGAGAGAGTTCCAAAGGGTGGGGGCAGCAACACTGAAGGCTCTGTCCCCAAACAGAGTTAGTTTAGCTGGTTAGTTTAGTTAGTTTAGCTTACAGCTGAATTTTTTTGTTTATTTATTTATTTAGTTAGTTAGTTTGTTTTAGGTTATTGGTATCTAGTTATTTTTTATAATATTGAGTATTTATTTTTTTAATTATGTGTACTGTACTTCACTTTTAATTTGTTGGGTTTATTTTAATTTTATTTTTACTTTTTTTATATTACTTTTTTTCATATTTACCTCCAGTGCTTTTCCTCATGGGGATTTCCACACCGGGGACCATGCCTACTCGACCTGTGGGGTTGTGGGGATCACCCTGGGGGGGTCCCTGCGGGTCTTGCACTGCAGCCCTGGCCTCATCGGTCATTGGTGGGGTGGCTCCTGGTGTGGATAGATCCCCAAGATATTGTTACCTTTCCATCCTTCTGTTGCTCCTGTTCCAACTTTTTTGACATGTGCTGCTGCCATCAAATTCAAAATGAGCTAATATTTTCCACGAAAGGGCAAAATGTCTCAGTTTCAACATCTGATATGCTGATTATGTTCTAATGAGTATAACATAAGGGGTTTTTGAGATTTCCAGGTTTTTGTTTTCATTTATATTTTACACTGCATTCTAACTTTTTTGGGATCAGGGTTGTAGAATATGTATATTCGAATACTACCTCATTATCACTTTAGTCAGGATAAGGTCAATAATTACATTACTCCTCTCCTTGTAAACTTAATCAATCATTCTTGAAACTCGTAAATAGATAAAAATAGATCAAACGCTACTTGGACCTGACACTAAAACTGTACACGTCAGCAGAACTATTTCCCAGGATAAACATTAACAAGTAGAGGCGTCATTTAAAAATCATTAGCATTAAAGAAAGCTAGAAATCCATCTGTTCAACATTGTCGTCTATTAGTGCCAAAACAACATTTATGATTGTAATCCACAACTATGACGCGCCAGTGTGAGTCATAAAAGCCCTCTGGGTGATGAACCACAACCACATCTACTGTATATTACAACTTTAATCCAGTAATTCAAGTTGGGTGACTAAATACGAATATGTTTATTCATACTACAATGAGATGACGCTTGGAGAGCCATGCACAAATGATTACGCAGTAATGAAGAAGTCCGTTGAGAGACATGTAATGGGTTGAAAAGATTAAAGCTTAAAATTGTATCCTGCTCAAATTCCTTCTTTGACGTCATCCATGTCTCTCGCACAAACATGTGTCCTAAAAAGACTTGGAAAGGAAGAATCCTCAAAGCAATAACACTGAACATAAAAGATATTGCCCAGAAAAAAGACATTAGGTGTTACTCATTGACGACTGCCTGCCCACAGATCGCTACCGTGGCAGAGCTGGAGGAGGACGAGTCGGCTGCAGACACACAGAAGAGGCGGGAGATTCTCTCCAGGCGTCCGTCGTATCGGTGAGAAGACGTCAAACAGAAAGTGTGATCATAATGAGCACTGTACGCCCGTTTGAACAGCCTGTGTGGAATTGTATGAAATACCGTTCTCTGCCAGGAAAATTTTGAATGAGTTATCATCGGATACGCCAGCAGTTCCTAAAATTGATGAAGAGAGGATGGAGGATGAGGTGCCAGTGTCCAGCAGCCCCTCAGCTTCGGTGCCAAACTCCATCTACCAGACCAGCTCAGGACAATACAGTCAGTACAAACGTGAACAGTTAGAAGGTGCTAGTTTAATCACTTTAAGTTTAATTTGATCACTTTTAAGTATTCAAGAAAGCATAGAAACTCAAATTATAGCAAGAACATATAGGAATTAAACTGTACTACAGTTACCTGGGAGGAATTTTAGTTGCTGTGGTGCTTGGATATAACTTTGAAAACACTAAATAACCTTTCCCACACTCATACTTTGCGTCATATATTATTTATATGGCATTAAAAGTCCGCTCTGTTCCTGTACAGTCACCATCTCTGAGGGGAGAGCGATCCCACTCAGCAGCCCTGCAGTTGAAGCCCTGCAGGGGGCCCAGACCCTGACGGTGGCCAGCTCTACGACCCCCCAGCCCGGGGCCACGGTCCTGCAGGCCGGAGACTCCCCCCACCAGTTCTACATCCAGGGAGGTCAGGTGCTCATTCAAGGTAGGTGCAACGAAGCACGAAACGAAAACTGCAGGAAATACTGTAAATTGAAAGTGTAGACATTTTCATCCTTGAGGAATAATATATCCATTTGCAGCAATAAGATGTCAAATATAGGCCAGGGAATGATCTGTGTTAAAGACACGCTACATGATTGTAGGCAGTTTAAATTATAGAGGTAAGGCTAGTGATGGTAATAATTCACCCAGGATCCTGGTTATCATCAGCCATAATTCACAAGTTGTTCACCTCCTGGTGATAATAGTAATCAAATCAATCTTTATTTGTATAGCGCTTTTCATACAAATAAAAAATGCAGCACAAAGCGCTTTACACAAAACTTAATAATGCCCTGCATAACACTGAGTGGTGTCAAGGTGAGGAAACGGTATCAGGGAGCCATCCACGCCAGGAGGTCTCATAACCCGCAACCACACGTGAAGGCACTCCAGGGGGTACGTGAGATTTTAAAATATACATATATTTAAAAAGTAGCATCCATGTAAAAATCCTTTAAAAATAATTATTTCATAAATAATTGAGGAAAATATAAGTCTAAATTCGTAAAATGTATTTTATCTTCAGGAGTAGGCTATTCAACTTATTATCCTAAAACCCCAGAGTATCCCCCACACAAGGATGGTTCCACCTAACCTGTCAAATGCCACCTGGCTTCACCTGTCAATCACTTGGACCAACGATGGAGTCTTGGTTGAAGCGTAGCAGCAATATTTTTATGTTTAATAAATCAGTTACTGATGGCACAGTGCTCTGTTTTACGTATTTTTTTTACAACCAAAAGTGCTTTGCGCTGGTTAGGGGGTACTTGGCTGAAAAAATATTTCACAGGGGGTACATCACTGAAAAAAGGTTGAGGACCACTGGGATAGAGGAGTCCACACCACAGCGGTAAAGCCGTGGTGCAGAGCTCCACATCCAGGCCAGAACCACCCCCAGGACGACCCCCCTGCAGGCCAGAGTCACTCCCAGCATGGAGGCTCCCCATGAGAAAACACTGGAGCTAAAAGATAAGATAGGCTATGAAGTTAAAATACACACTAAAGGAGTTTAAAAGTATAACATAAAATCCTAAAAGTAGGTCTAGAAAGCAAGACCTGCTTATCTTATCTACAAGCATAGGAACAACTTAAAACCATAAAACCATAAAACCTGGGTTAAAACAACAAGAAGAGCTTGTTAAAAAAAGGGTGTATGAGAAAGACTAAAAGGAATCAGCTAAAAAACAATTTAAAAAGGGCAAATCAGACCCTCTTTGCTCTGAACTGAGCGTCTTTAGCTGCAGAATAGTTCGGTCTAATAATCGGGCAAGGCAAGTTTATTTGTATAGCACAATTCAACACAAGGTAATTCAAAGTGCTTTACATCAACATTAAAAGCGGCAAGACACAGTTATAACATGATAAGAAAAGAGGTAAAATAATAAAAAGCACAAGTTGTTGAAAAGGGCTGCGGTGAAGGACCATGTCAGGTACCACAGTGGCTCCCCGCTGCTTGAAAAGACGCTTCTGTGTACTTTGACGTAACTTTCTGCCGTCTCAATTACAGTAAATCTCTGTGAAATGCTTTGTTCACAATACCACAGAGAGGTAAAATAACAGCTTCTTTCAAACTACTGACTGAGAGGAAAATCAAGTAAAAGTTGTTCCTAGAAAGGATATAACACATTTGAAAAAAGTACTGTATGTCCATTGCAGATTAAATAATTTTTCAACTTAACCAGACGACTGTATCTAATGACGAGAATTTGCTTTTAACAACAGAACAGCAAATAATAATAAGATCAAAAGGGTTTTGACCTTCCTCTCCCAATAAACAGCATGACTTGAAGTTGAAGTTATGGGCTGCATGTTAACGTCATGATTAGTGGTTGTCTCACAACAAGAAGGTTCAAGTTCGCCTCCCAGCAGGAGTTTGCTTTCGTAGGTTTTCCCCCGGTACTCTGGCTTCCTCCCACAGTCCAAACGCATGTCTGTCAGGTTAATTTATAATCCCAAATTGCCTGTAGGGGTGAGTGTGGGTGTGTGCTGTTGTTTGTGTGGCCCTGTGATGGACTAGTGACCTGTCCACAGAGCCCTGCCGTTCAATCGGAGAGGGTTGAGAGAGCAGATCAAATGTAAATTCTTTTTTTTTATCCACTTACATTAGATTTGTTTTTTTTTTAAATATTTGTCGATTCATTATATCTCAGGAATTTCATTTTTAACATTTCTCTCTTTTTATTCTCTGACATATTGATGGTTTTAGACCTTGAACAGCAAAATTCAACAATATTCAAATATTCAACAATAAGCAACAATATCCTTTATTACAAATACTTGGCTTGTCTTCATTATGTTTACTTTTTACTTATCTCATTAAAAACATTTTTTATTCTAGTTTCAATATTGTTGAATTTTGTAAAGTGTTCATTCATGATGTGATGTTAGCACGCCAACGGAGGCGAAACAAAGTGTATCCAGCTCTGATCACCTGTGTAAGAGGTTTACCCATGAATCATAGATGCCTCCGGTTAAAGTTTGTAAAACAACCAGGAGGAAAATGAGGCAGGTGTTGGTGGTGTGTTGTACATTTTTGTGATTCTGCACCAAATAAGTCCTCCAAACATCTGCCTACGCCTTTGGTTCTCTCTGTTGAAGTGGTGGCAAAAATATCGATAAGGCAATATAACACAATACTTTGCTGGCTGATTTGACATAAAAAAAATAATAAATAATGTTTCATAAGTATTGTAAATCCAGTACAATTTTATTGTATACATGGGCTTAAATAATATTATTAATGTTAATTTCATATTATATCAATAATATGAAAAATATTTGCAAGTATGTTGTAACTTTAGCTTGTATAGTTACAGTAAAACGGCATGGATAATTTGAATTACATTGTTTTGACTCATGTTTTGACTGAATTATCACTATAATCTGATGTACGTGTATCTCGAATTTTAAGAAGCATAATGCCTTTTACAGTTTTCAGCAAACTATGTATAACATTGCAATATATCGCAAAATTCGTATCGTGATGTGTATCTGGAGGTCCACCCCTACTCTGTAGGTGTATGCTCCTTTAACTTTTGCCATGAAGCGCCAACGCTCCACAAAATAAATCCACCGAGTCTATGTTGGTATCCAAAAGTGGTGGGTGATTGTTAACTTAGTTTTTTTTAATCATTTTTGCATAAATAGGATTTCCTAAGCTGGTATGTGGTCATCCAACACCAGAGGCTCAATGCATTGTTTTATGTTGGCATTTGCTTGCCTTTAATCCTTCTTCACACCTTTAGGAAGCCTTGAAAATATGTGGGGGGGGGGGGGGGGTCAAAGAAAAGCTGTTTATACCAAATTAAATCAACTATTATAAGTAACTGTTCTTAGCCACATGTTCCCTTGTGAATTTCTGAATTTGATTTACTCATGACTTTGATATATGGTCCTAATTTGCCCTGTTAAATAACTGTTATTTTGTATAATTCAGATGTATGGTTAGTGGACTTAAGGTTATTATTCATAACAAATGCTGTCAAACAGTAATTATGTCCTCTTCTTCCTTCACTTTCTTCCACCGCACACAAAATAACCTCATTCAGGCAGCTCAACAGTTTGTATGGCACCAACTTGGGACACAATATCCTCTTGTTTGTTGAACGTCTCTCTAATTGCGTCACTTGGGCTAAAAATACAACCCCTTCAACTACCGGCCCTCCTCGCTGTTGCTCCCCCTCTCTCGGGCCGGCCTCCATCCCTCCCTCCATCCCTCCCTCCATCCCTCCCTCTCTCCCTGCCCAGCTCACACTGTGGCTCTCCGCTTCAGCAGATCCACGGAGGTGGAGGGAGGGATGGAGGGAGGGATGGAGGGAGGGGGAGGATCTCTAATCCAGGGTGTTTCACTGACTTCAGCGGGCACGAGTGATGTCATTGTGATGTCAATGCCTGTAATTGTAATCGGACTGCAAAGCTGACAAGCAACCACTCGGATACAGAGAGAGCTGAGAGGAAAAGAGGAGAAGGAGAGAGGGACATTCAAGTGAAGGAGGATTTAAAAAAATAAAATAAAGATAGAAGAGGGTTTCTTTTTTCTTCTTCTTCTTTGGTCTGGGTTCTTCCTGTCGTGGTGCTGGATTGTTGGAAACGAGAGATGGCTGTTACTGGGGATGAGACCGAGTCAGGTTGGTTTGAGTCTCTTGACATGTATTTTTTAAGTGAAAGTCTGAATCTGTTTTGTAGTGTCAAACTCATATCCAGTTAGGATTAGGTAGACTTTTATTCTTTTATATTTATTTATTCTTTTTATTCTTATACTTTTATCTATAGACTTTTATTCATCCCCCGAGGGGAAATTAATTTGTCACAGCAGCATGACAAAAACAGGACAGGCGAATAATAAATAAATTACATAAAAAACATAGAAAGACTGTACTCTGCTTGCTGGATTAAAAAAATATAAAAAAGGATATAAAAACAGTAAAAGTGCAGTGGTTTACGTGCTTTTTTCGCAGTAATGTCAGTAGATAATGACAACAACAGTAAAAACTACTAGGATTTCAAGTATAAATACATTTAATCCGTAAATAAGCAGTGTTTTAATAATAAATCTGATTTCTGGGTTGTTTTATTGGTTGGTCATGCTCCTAGATGAGATCAGCCTACTTTTGCTCAGTTTGTATTTCAGAACTTTTACGTCATGCACTTTTTTTGAATTGAAAGTGAAACACGCAGCATAGATAACAGCTGGCTGTTGAAACGCGGGGAAAAACAGACCGGACAGGTCTTCAGGGGTTCGGTGGGGACTTGCAGCACCTGCTCAAAGTCGGCCCGGGTCCCGGTGTTACCCGAAAAAGACGCGGTTTGTCCTGGAAAAGCCATAAAACGGGTCGCCGGGCAGACGAGACGGCAGCGAGTGGAGGCTGATTTATGGTCCCGCGTTACACCGACGCAGAGCCTACGCCATACCCTACGGCGTAGGCTCTGCGTCGATTTATGCTGCGTTCATTTACCTCGGAACTCGGAACTGGGAATGACGTCACAGCCGAGTTATCAGCGTTCCAGTTACAAAGTAGGTAAACAAGTTTGTAGTTCGCATATACCACATGAAAAATGTAAATTACACTAAAGCAGCATATATATGCCGAACAATACTTGTATACGACTGATTTAGTGTGACCAAAACTAGAATGAAGTGCAACGAATTTTTTACAGAGCTCTCTTCTACTGTTTACAACCGGGGCAGCCATCTTGGAATGTGAACTCGGGGGTGGTGAAGACTCTCCCACTTTCCCAGTGGGAAATCCCACTTCGAGGAGCGTTCCAGTTGAAAATTCCAACTAGGAACTGGGAAATCCCCACTTCCGAGGACAAATGGAACGCGGCATTTTAGATCAGGCTTGGGACATAAACAGGGGGGGCGGGGCCACCAGTGCGGGGGCGGGGCTCGCTGCTTTGACGTCACCGTGTTTCCTGGAACACGAGGAAGGGAGAATGCACAATGCGCGAGTGAGACGCACATGCTGACGTCAACGCAGCCCGAGTCACCGTGTTATCACAACAAGAGGGAGAGGAAAGAGTGTGTGCGTGTCTGTCTGTGTGTTTGCGTGCACCTGCTGCAAAAAAAGTGCGCGGACAGACAGCAGAGAAGCAGACGGGGCAGGAACACATTAACTTCTCAGGAAGAAGGTGAGAGAAAGATAGAGAGAGAAGCTGAAACGGTGCAAAAAAAAAAAAAAAAAACACAGTGGGGCAGAGCAGTTCACACTTTAGTCATCTCTCCGATGACTCAACCCAGAAACCACATCCAGCCGACAGCTTCGTCTTCTGTTGAAAAATGTAGCAGTTTCACACATATGAAGAGCCGGCAGCAGTTTAGGTGGCTTTTTTTTTGCTCTTTTTAGAGGGAAACTTTCATTTTTTTTAATTTTTTTTTTAATTAACAATTGCAAACATAACAATGATAAAAAAAACTTCACATTATGCAAATTCACGTCGAATTATAACATATAAAGAGTACAACTCAAATAAAAAACAAAACAAAAAGCACAACACATTACAACCAGCCAGGGGGGATGAAATTATAACAGAAAGCCACAACATTTACATACATTTATGGTTTTGATAGCCTTTGAATTATTAGAAAACTTAATAGAGTCCAGATACTGTTTTAATTCACAATGAAAAGTAAAAAAAGAGGGTTTTTTGTGTAAGAATTTAGATTTGTGGATGTGGAATTTTGCGAGGATAATTAACAAATTAATAATAAACGTTTCCTTTGGCTTTGTTCTAATTGTTACATGGTCAAAAACACCAAACAACACATCCTTCCAAAATAAATTAAAATCAATATCAATTCTTTCAGACACAAAATTACACATATCACTCCAAAAAGTTTGAACAATGGGGCACAGCCAGAATAAGTGAGTCATTGTTTCCGAATTTGCAGAGCAAAAAGTACGGTTTGAATCAATATTTTTTTTGAATCTTTTTATAATGTGATCATTTGTAGGATAGAATTTATGAATTAATTTAAATGAAATTTCTTTAACTTTGTTAGTCACCAGGTATTGGTTGGGTGAGAGCCAGACCTTCTTCCAGTTAATATTTTTTACATATTTATTCCAATATGGGATCACGTATGGAACTGAAGAGATATCCCTTTTAAATAAAGTTCTAATTGTTTTATTATTTTTATTATGGTTGCAGGATAGGCAAATTTTTCCAACTGTCGTATCAATCAAGGGTAGCAAGGCTAATTGGCGGGTTTCCATTCTAATTTGAATAACTTAAATAACATGCACACTCCAGATGGGATTGCTCCAAAAACTTTTGCATAGTCTCCAGGTGGGCAGCAGTGTAGGTGGCGCTGGTTTCCAAATACTAGTGATGACGCTTCTTCAGAGTTGTGACGGTGTCGGTGCACTTCTGTAATCAGATGTCTTTGGTCCCCCAGTTCAAAAATAAAACTGCATACAACTAACTTAAATTCGTCTGACAATATTCTGATGCCCTGCTGTTTATTTGCACTCAAGCCAGGCTGCTGAAGTTATATATGTGGTGCTAACTGAAAGCACCCAGCATACTGATCATCCCTGTCACAGCTGTTGCCATGGTCACTGCAAAGAAGTCCTAAAAGTCCATAAAGAGCAGAAAAAAATGAACAATTTAATTCAATTTAGTTTATTTTATATAGCTGTTACAAGACAACACAATGACTTACTTGTGGCAGCTCCTTGGAGACTCATACTTGGGGAGATGCAGATTTGAGGGAGGAGAGTTATTTTTATTTTGGAAGTAGAAAGTTAAAAGCTCTGCTTGTCTTTTGTCTTGTTACCAGCTGTATTAGTTATGATGTGGTGCACAATCTGCAGCATTGCATCGGAAACGATTCTGCATTTCAGACAGACATGCATTTAAAATCTTATTTTCTATCAAGTGCAGTTATGTAAGACTAAATATGTGTTGTAAGATCAGTCCTGATCAGAGGAAAGTCGTCATTTGAGACAGGAAGGGGAGCGGATGAGGGCCCTTGGCTGGTGGTGATGTCGAACATCCTCTTGTGAAATACTTCACAAGAGGAATGGAGTTAAACACAAAAGAAGAAGATGAAGTAGAAATTAGAAGAAATCAAATTATAGGGCTAGTTTTTTATCCACCAAATTGAAATGAAGCATACAAAAACTTCAGACAGTTGCAGACCTTGGAGCACTAATGCCCCCCTTCTTTTTTTTTGTCCACAGCTGCCACAGGAGACATTCCTGCCTACCAGCTGCGTTCACCCAACTCTGGCCTGGCTCAGAGCATCGTGATGGCCGCGTCGCCAAGCAGCATGCAGAGTCCGCCAACGCAGCATGCCGAGGAGATCACCCGCAAGAGGGAGGTTCGGCTGATGAAAAACCGGTAGGAGCAGCAAAAAAAATAAGTTGGCAGTTGTGCCTAAGGATTGTCAGGCTTCCTAACCTCATTAGCTGTTAAATGGGAGAATAAATCAGATTCTTTCTTTAAGGGATCATAGAGAACATGACTAGCTATTACTGGGTTCAAAATAAACTCATGCTCATTGTGCAATAAGTGAAAAATGAAGTTAACGTGATGTTATATCAAGCAAGTCAGTCCAACAGTTGCTCTTTAGGACAGATATGATTGTGAAACTTTTCAGGGAGTTTAGCTCTGACCACCTGGAGGTTGATCGCACATTCTGCAAATATAGCTCCACTTTTAAACAGACACCTGAAGACATTTTCCTCTTGTTTCCTCTGCAGGGAGGCAGCACGCGAGTGTCGCAGGAAAAAGAAAGAGTACGTTAAGTGTCTGGAAAACCGTGTGGCTGTACTGGAGAATCAAAACAAGACCCTGATTGAAGAGCTCAAAGCACTGAAGGACATTTACTGCCACAAAGCCGAGTAGCAGCAGCTGCTCGTGGTACCGGGCTGAAGACATTACACAGACTGCTACAAGCATAACAAAAAAAAGATAGAGACTCCAGAACAAAAACTGCTTTGATCGTCTTTGTTTCTCTGCTCACTCAGGCCCAGGTCTTACGCCAAATTCAGAGGTGTCATGGGGAATTCAAACCGTTCGAGCTTGCCAGTTTTGTGCTTGTTCTTATCCTGTGCTCTTTGCATGTGAAGACTCAAGTGTTGTACACACTGCGCTTGGTGTTGCTTTTGCACACGGCGCGAGATCAGCCAACGAGAGCCGGTCCAAGAAAATGAACCGGAAGAAGAGATGCAGATGCTTCCTGGAAATGTTGCCGCTGTGAATGCAGCGGCTGACGAAGCCAAGCGGGAAGAGAGGCCAGCCGGGTCGTGCAGCCAGCAGGTTCCTCCCAGCTCTGAAGAGGTGTTCACAAAGCCACACAGATCCATCACCAGCTGCAACAAGGCAACTCGAACCGCGTTTACCTGATCGTACCATGTGTGTAAATTACGCTTCTGTTTTCGGTCTTTGCATTCCCATCAAATCGCACTTAAGAAGAAATTCTCCCAGTAAAGCAACGTCCTGGATTTCACCATTTTTAATTAGTTAAGTTCTTCACTTGAAAAGAAGAAGATGAAACTACCTTGTTTTTATGTACAGAATATAAAAACACTTTCAGGCTGCAATGGAAGGACATTATTTACATTAAAAGTCCATTCACAAATAATATAATTTTTTTTATTTTAAAGTGACTTTATAATAGCATCTGAAGTGAAAGAGCATTGGTTTATTAAAAGCACAGAAGAGTTACACAGATGCCAATTAGATTTATTTAAATAATTTCTCACAAATTTATTTATTTATATTCTATATATGTAAATGTTACATATAAAATGACAAAAGTCTTATTCTGTATTTAAGAATCTTAAGTTTCAACACATTTTCCGGTCATGGACGGCCCCCGCCTGCAGCTGTCCCGCTTTACTGTAAAGCGAGCATCCCATGGTTGAAAAATCTGCTTTAGCTTAGAAAGGAGAAGAAAAAAAACCCACCCTCACAAACCGTATTTGATTACTTGGTATGGAACTGCTCTGTTTAAAGGGTGATGCCATTTTCTTAACTCTGTTTTTGTAAAAACATTTTATTTTGAATATATAAAGAAAATGCATCTTGTTCTCATGTTTGCGCCGACTTTAGAAACCGCTTACTTTCTCTGTTTTCTTTGATGTAGTGATGGAGTTTGTTCCTGTGGTTATGTTCTATTAACGTATGTTTTCTCTGACGCATGTAGAAGATGCACTTTGGCTGCCAAACCTCTCCTAGTAACAGTAAGGTATTGATCCACTGTTAAACTCAACTACAGTACGAGCCACCCACTGATAGTCCCGATATTTATCAGCCAAATACTTGTCTTGGTCTGTATTTTCATTTGAGTGCTCATTCTGATAAATATGATAAAGTCAAGTAACGATAAATTCCAGGCTTTCTTTAAATGTGAGATTATTCTGCGCTTACTTTTTTGCTGTTTTTAAGCAATTCCAACCCCCTTCCCCCTTCTTTGTTCTCCTCTGTGTACTTTCTCATTTGAATTGTACAACTATTTTTGTTTATCAAATAAAATGTTAAAATCTGAAAAAGATAGTGATTTATTGCTCACGTTAGACGAGTCACTGTAGCTTTCATGTCATGGTATGAACTATTTCTAATAGTTGTAAATAGCACATCTCTCTGCACTGATGTGTTCCATCCTCTCAGCTGACATTTGCTAATTATGTTAGTATTTATATATTGTAGTAAATGTAATTATATTGGCATTTCCTTGCTCTCAAATTTGACCGCATCAGATGTGCTTCAAATAAGACAAGCCACCAGGGTTATTACAGGGAAACTAAATTACCCTAGTGACTGGCACAGAAAGTAAAGGAATTTGTGTTTTTTGTAGATTATTTCATTGTTGTAACACTGTTTATTTCCCTTTTTAAATGATGCCACATTTGTAAGGCACATGCGTTTGTGGGATGAGCAGCAGAGAGTATGTGGGTGGCGCCCACGAAAAATTTGCCAAATCTTTGCCAATTTTGCCCTTGACCGGTTCAGTGAGTTGGATGATTGAAGTTTGAAGAAAAAACACATATTGGAAAAAACTATTTACTCAGTTAAAGGAGCTTGAGGCAGGATTTATGAAAAAAATTCGTATACGTTTTAAGTTTTCTAGTAATAATGTCAGATGAAGCGTTCCAAACCAAAAAGAATGAGCCCTTTAGTGTATCTCTCCGTTGCCTTGAACAGGCTGTGTGCTGCAAAATGTGCTGCAATTCGGGGCCTGAATTTCCCGCGCTGTCCTGCGGATGTGACGTCACATGACGCTGCATGCACGTTCTCCCCGTTCTCCCGTGCCGGCTTCGCTGTTGGCTGCAGTACCCCCGACGGCTGTCGTGGTGAAGGGTGGCGCTAGAGAGTCTCATTTCTTAAAAGGAGCCTCATGCTCCTTTAACAAGTAGCTGGAAGAACCAAACGAAGCCACGACAGCCCGACCCCTCCTCCTCACGCTGGTCACCAGCCTGGTCTCACACTGCTGTGAGACGGCATCCCATTCTTCATCCAGTGTTTGTTATAAGTCAGCTAAATATGGTTATGTTGGTCACTCTGACATAAACAGCACGCCCAAGCTGATCCCATAAGTGTTCAATGAGGTTGAGGTCAGGACTGCTGGCAGGCCATTCCAGCTTCTCCACTCCCAAATTCTGGAGGTAGTCTTTGATAAACCCGCTCTGTGCAGCAGTGGAGCTATCAGGATAGCGTTTATCCGCGTCTTCGCCACACTTTGATCCTTTGATCCAACTACTGTAGGGAGAACCTGGATTCATCACTGAACATAACGTTCCTCCGCATGTCCAGGTTCCAGTGCAAGTGTTGCTGACACCAGCGCAAATGGGCCTGACGGTGAAGGCCAGTCACGGCAGGCCTCCTCCCCTGCGGCACGGGCCCTATCCAGATCAGTCAAGGGTGGCATGGCGATTCGTGGGGCAGACACCTATAGGGTTGCCACCCGTCCCGTAAAATACGGAATTGTCATTTATTTGAGAAAAAAATGTTGCGTCCCGTATTGAACTAATACGGGACGCGATTTGTCCTGTATTTTCATTAACGCCCCATACACACGTCTGTCACACACACACATCAACACTAAATTTAACAATACTGAACAAAATAAAACACAGGAAACAAGGCCAGCAAAATCTTTGTGGTGGGACAACAGGACCTGCTGCGCTCTGTATATTATAGTTGAATTATTGAAATAAGTTAACTTTTACACCATATTCTAGTTGAATTATTGAAATAAATTAACTTTTACACTATTTTCCAGTTGAATTATTGAAATAAATTAACTTTTACACCATATTCTAGTTGAATTATTGAAATAAATTAACTTTTACACCATATTCTTCACCTGTATCTATATTATACATCTGGGCTGATGTGGACATACATAGAATAGGAGGATATTTCAGTTACTAGTATGGTTGGCTGTCTGTACAGTCATGCAAGTTCAATGCTATTAAAGCACTTTAAACTTTAAATCAAAGCATTTTGTTTTTTCATATAAAATAAAAACTTTTTTATGCAGTTTAGAAGTTTTGCGGCTTTTTTTTTGGCTCCTGCGCTGCTGAAATCGGGTGTCCCTTGTTCTATTTCTGAAAGGTGGCAATCCTAGACACCTACTGACCACTGAAGCAGGGCCCATGCTCACAGGTACCAGAAGCTCAAAACACGAGTCAGTAGCAACAGCAAAATAAGCTGTTTGGCATTGGCAAAAGAAGCTTTGGCAAATGTTTTAATGGGTTCAACCCACATACTCAGCTCTGCTACTCATCTCACAAATGTGTTACCATTTAAAAAGGGAAATTAAGCGGTGTTCCAGCGGTGTAAGATTAATTGCCAAGAAGCATTGTTACAACAAAGAAATAATCTACCAGACACAAATGTGCTTACTTTTTTGCCAAGTTTAGTAACAGGTCGTGCTCATCAGCCAATGATATTTCCTGTGATTGTGAAATCTCGTGATTCTTGGCTTTTGGTCCTCGTATGGTTCAGTATGCTCCCATCAGGAGTGTACCAGAGTTTATCAGACGATATAGATCGAGTCCACCTCTCTCTGGCTGGTTTAGGCCACACCTGTGTGTGATTACTGTGTCCACACTGGGGAAACAAACCACAGAAAGTGGGAACGTGAGTTTGTTTTTTAACCCACTAAAGCCGCTAAAGCACCCTTTAGAAAATGTTTCTTAACTTTTTGCATTAAAAAAAATTTCTGATTAATTTTAAAAGAGCTGTACGTTGATAACTAAATGCCTTAATCTGTATTTATAACCTATATGTGCAGGGAATTCTTCTCACCGGGCCAGACTGAGATGTGATAAGAATACAGATACTTTTATTTCTGCTAAAATGCATCTGGAAATAACATTTAATGTGATGAACCTCATAATTTAGCATCATGGACTTGAAGGATAAAACGCCCAAACAGAAACTTAGCAGCAGTGTGTAAGAAAGTGGTTCGGTGCGGCCAAAAGTGCACATTCCTCCCTGCAGGAGAAACCAAACCTATCTAGAAATATGTGCCACAACACATTAGAGCCAGCTCCTGAGGTGCGGATGCAGCAGTATCTTAATGATGAAGATAGTAACATCAACATTCTGGTCGAACAAGAGAGATGAAACAGGTAAAAAAAAAGAAAAAAAAAAGAAAAAGCTATTGATGTCAAAAGGGAAAACCCGAGGAACAGATGAGAGAGCCTTGGATTTCACCTGACACAACACTACAATGCAGCCTTGACTCTTGTCCCCAGGCAGTTTCACAACCTTTCACATGCTGATTCATGTGAACAAAGCCTCTCACATGCTCACCACCACTCATCAATGACCCCTAATGACTCACAGGAGGGACAGGTGATTTGACATGTGACATGTGAACAGACCTGAAACGTCTCACAAGTTATTTACTTACACATGTGTAATGATGTAGCTTCACTCTTTTCTTAAGCACACCTTCACACTGGAACATAAAACACTAGACATCAGTCAGGCGAGGTGTTGACGTAACTGTGCTGCAACCCATGAGTGTAGCATACACAGTCAAACGATAATTCATTTTCCCGTTACCATACAAGCGAAATTACTCACAAATAAAGGATACACAGGGAATACGTAAAGTGTCTTGTGCACTGCAATTACAATTTAATTAGAGCTGTACCGTGTTATTACAGGTGTAGCATGCATTTACCTTTGCTGTGAAGAGACGTTGCGTGTGTGTGTGTCATAGACTGTATAAAGAGAACTGGACAAACACTCAGTGACGTCACCCACAGGTTTCTGAAGAGCTGGTTTAAAGCCCAGTAGTGGGAGCTTTGGTGAACCCTTTATTGGCAGAAGCTTGTCTAAACTTAGGCAAGGCAAGATTTTTGTATAGCACAATTCAACAACAAGGTGATTCAAAGTGTTTTACAAAGACATTAAAACATGAATAAAAAGCATGATTTAAGATGTAAACAAAAAAAGAAAGAAAGAAGAACAATAGATATCCGACATGTGGAGCATAGAAGCTGAATGTAGCTTCTCTAAGTCTGGTTCTGACTCTGGGAACTGATAAAAAACTGGATCCAGATGCCCTGATGGGTCTGGAAGGTTCGTACTGGGTCAGAAGGTACTGATGTATTTTAGTCCAGGACCATTCAGAGGTTTATAGACCAGCATCAGAACTTCACAGTCTATCCTCTGACGAACAGACAGCCAGTGTAAAGACCTCAGAACTGGACTGATGTGGTCCACTTTGTTGGTCTTAGTGAGGACTGGAGCAGCAGAGTTCTGAATAAGCTGAAGTTGTCTAACTGACTTCTTAGGCAGACCTGTAAAGATGCTGTTACAATAATCAAGCCTACTAGAGATTAATGCATGGATTAGTTTTTCCAGGTCCTGATGAGACATCAGATCTTTTAACCTTGATATTCTAAAGGTGGTAATAGGCAGACTATCATGTTAATGTGTTTTTCCAAGTTTAGGTCTGAGTCCATTACTACACCCAGATTTCTGGCCTGGTTGGTAGTTTTTAGGTGTATGGGTTGAAGCTCTGGGGTGACCTGTGATCATTTCTCTTTGGCTCCAAAGACAATTACCTCAGTTTTATTTTTGATTAACTGGAGAAGGTTGTGGCACATCCAGTCATTAATCTCCTCAAGCCATTTAACAAGAGCCTGTACAGGACCTTGGTCTCCCGGAGACATTGTAATATATATCTGTGTGTCATCTGCATAGCTATGGTAGTTTATTTTGTTGTTCTTTATAATCTGTGCCAGCAGGAGCATGTAGATGTTAAACAGAAGAGGTCCCAGGATGGAACCTTGGGGAACTCCATGTGATTCTTGTCTGCTCAAATAAACAGGGCCATCCAAAAAACGAGTCAATGGGTGGGAATAAACAGGCGTGGCACTTGGTTGGAACATGCAACCACCTCAGCTCAGTTACCACAAACTAGCTGTTTTAGCTTAGCTCATGCTAAGCTATGACGGTAACTAGCTTACCTTTATTCATTCTGTTCAAATCTGCCCATTCCGCCTAATTTCAGATCTCTCCACAAAACAACTTCTACAGACTCCAAGTTCATAAAAAGTGTACTAAAACTAAAATATAACAATGTATTGTTGCATATGAATGCACTGTACTGCTTCTGTGCTACTGTGCATTCAGTGGTTGGTGCTTCCCACTTGAGAGAGTGTTGAAGCCTGACAGAAACACTCCTGTAACTGGACAAAGCACTTTTGGAAATATTGCTGCTTTCACAGATAACTGAGAGCTCATAGTTGCCCTGTTGGTTAGCATGTAGCTGACTTAGCTGCACCACCTAAACCACAACGCTGAATTCAAGCTGCAGCTGTGCCTCAACTTGAGCATGACTGCATTGTCAAGCATAGGTTTAGCTGATCCACAGTTAAAGCAGCATAAAGGAACTTTAAAGGAGCATGAGGCTCCTTTTAAGAAATGAGACTCATTAGCGCCACCTTTGCCACGACGGCCGTCGGGGGTACTGCAGCCAACAGCGAAGCCGGCACGGGAGAACGGGGATAACGCGCATGCAGCGTCATGTGACATCACATCCGCAGGACAGCGCGGGAAATTCCGGTCACAATTGCAGCATTTTTTTCAGCACACAGCCTGTTCAAGGCAACGGAGAGATACACTAGAGGGCTCATTCGTTTTGGTTTGGAACGCTTCATCTGACATTATTACTAGAAAACTTAAAACGTAAAGGAATTTTTTTCATAAATCCTGCCTCAAGCTCCTTTAACAATACTTAAGTCAGTGGGTCCACCAATGAGCGAGAGGATTACTTAACTTTTACAACACTGTCTAAAATTTTGTTTGGTCCCTTGCTCTGTCAATGGTTCATCTTCTCTTCTTCTTAGCTTCTTTAGTGGCCTCTACCAGGACGTCCACTGTCGCTCTGTGAGCTACTTTCATCATTGCCGATGAGTGATGTGCTGTAAAGTGATACGCGGTTGTTCCAAGAGACAACCGGGATAGGAGTGTAAGGTTACTTTGGCTGGATTTGGCTGATAGTTGGGACAGGAAAGTTTGAATTACCCTTCCCAAAAGTAATAAAATATTCCTTAAAATAAAATTGAAACAGATATTTTTTACTACTTTAAAAGTAGCAAGAAAAACATAACTATCCTGCAATGTCAACGAACATTAACTTCAATCGCATTGTTTATTTTTTTTCTTCATTTTTTGTATTTTTTAGGCCAGTTTTGGTCCATTTGTGGCAGATATGTGGATGAGTTTAGGTTTTCTTTTCCCTGTGTTGAGAACATCATTCAAGTCTAAATGTATCCAAGGTAAACTACAGATGTTTAACATATTTGGGCCAACTTAGTGTTTCCGGGTCCTGGTGCTCAGATCCCACTGCCCTGCATAGTTTAGATGTTTTCCCGATTCAGATGATTGGATTGGTGGAGATGTGACACATCTGCAACAAGTAGGGCAGTGGGTCCCACGGACCAGGATCGGGAAGCAGTGGCATAAAGCAGCCGAGCAAACTTTGAGACCTTTGACTTCTAAAAAAAGCTGAGGTTAAAAATGACATTTCAAATTGTTACTTCCCTTTACCACAGGTATCATATGCAACATCAATGAAGGAAAGCCGACCACTGGAAACAGAGGAGTACTTCACACACTCACACACTGGGCAAACCTTTGTCACCAATAGCTAATCAAAAGTAAAAAGTAATATCAACAATGGTCCTATTAAACTCATTATCAAAGTTAATTGCTTTGCATCAATCCGCAAAACCTGTCCCAAAGCAGTTTTTATTAAGTATGTTTTGAATCTTCAACACCTCAGTTATAAATGGTGGTGACTTGTTAGTCATAGTTGATGTTAACGTTTGCTGGATCCTGAAAGGTAACCGACTATGAAATCAGGTGGAAGTATCACAAACTTTAAAACTCAGAGAGCAAAGTTTATTTATTTTTTTCCAAAGTATAGAAATATCTGTTTGTGTCACATCCAGAACTAATATGAAAACAACAAAACAAAGCGAGACACACCGAAAGTAATTACTTCTTGAAATTACTTCTTGAATGCAGATGCATGTGAAAAAGAGTGGTTTCCGTGGCAACACCGGGAAATAAAACATGACCCTGAAGGCCCAGATAACAATGCAAGCATGTATAAGTGGGACTGATCTCTGTGTTTCAGCCACATAGTGTTAACACACACACACACACACACACACACACACACACACACACACACACACACAGGGAGACCTTCTGAGAGGAGAAAAATGATTTCATGGGAAAACCTTGAATCTCCTCTCCGAGACATTGTTACATTCAAACATTGTGACTCTTTCTAAATGTTACTTTTGTGGACTTGACAAACTGGAAGTCAACTGAAATCCTCTAAGTTCAGGTGCAAATGTCAAATTGCATTGCATTGTATCCTGTCCATTTATATTTATTCTTTATTTTTGGGTTTGTGGGTATAGAGCCGAATCCTGTTAAAATCCACCGTTTCATTTTCAGAACTTTGCGACCAAACCGCCAGTATTTGCTATCTTTGCTTATGCAAATAACAAACCAGAAGGTGGAAGTTGAAGGGCTCTGGCTTTTTTTTTAAACACATTTTATGACTATGCCTTTCAAATATCTTAACGGCCTTTGCTCCAGATTGGCTGCAGTGGAAATTTCCACCTTGTTGCTGGCCGCCTACAAGTGAACTGAAGCCCATTCACAACGTTAGAGCGCCCCACTGTGGTGGTCAACAAGGACATCTGCTGGTCATAAAACACTACTACACCCAAGACCTCAAACCATGCAAACCACATTACAGTTCTCACGCTGCAGCATGTTGGTACCGAGTTTAAGAAAAAACACAGGTTTCTCCATGCCTATGTACAAGTACTGTGCATGCATCCCAAATGAATCCATGCACATATTAATGTATCTGCACAGAGTAACTACTCACTTAACACTCAACTAATACTAATATCAAATATGACTTTTTTATAAATATTTGAACAGAAGGAAACTTTACCTGTTTTTGTCTATTCTTTTATCTGAAATTCTAACTTACCAGTTGTGAATTTAAGTCTAACAAGCTCGTGTGGGAACATGGGCTTCTTCGCCTTTGCTGCATGTTATCCTCTTTCTCTGACCCCATTTCCTCTCTCATCACTGTCAATATAGGCCACTGGACCCACAGAAATCTCACACATAAATTTATATTCAAGTGTTAGCAGCAGCTCCTTTGAGTGGATGTATTGTTTAAAACCATGTTCTAAAAAATATATTTATATCATGGTGGGTTATTTTATTAGGTAAATACAACGTATCAACATAAAGGACATACAGTCATATTAAAAAAAAAATTAAGACATCTATTGAAAGCCTGCACATTTAGACATATGCATATTTAATATCAATTTAAAAAAATACAGTATATATAATATATATTACTACACAATTAAAACTGAAGAAAATACTTTCTTTAACTTTCTGTAAAATTTATTAAATCAAATATACAGTTTCTTGTGAGGAATACATTAGGAAATACCCACATTTACACACAGGTGTATCCCATCAGATGCACTGGACTGGAGGCGTAGCCCACCTAGGCAAGCCAAGGCAGCTTTATTTATTTAGCACATTTCCGCAACAAAGCAAATCAAAGTGCTTTACATAATGGAAACATAAAAACTAAAGAGTAAAAAAATAAAGGATTGGTTTCCATGTGAAGCATAATAAAGAAAAGTTAGATCAGGGATTTAAAAAGATCTCAAAAGACTTTGAAATCAACCATACCACTATCTGGAAAATAGTCTAAAAGTGGAGAACATTTAAAACCGTCAACATGCCTAGGTCTTGCGGTCCAAAACTGTTCACTCAGAGAGCAGACCGGAAGATGCTA
Organism: Cololabis saira; assembly: GCF_033807715.1. Taxonomy (NCBI): domain Eukaryota; kingdom Metazoa; phylum Chordata; class Actinopteri; order Beloniformes; family Belonidae; genus Cololabis; species Cololabis saira. Next base: position 16,016,852 of record NC_084596.1, on the reverse strand, counting down.
AAAGAAATCTCCAAAACCTCTAATGTGCCATCACAGGACCTCTTCCTACTGTTGGCGTGAAAGTGCATGTCTCCACAATCAGAGTCTGCACAAGTTTAACTTTCATGAGAGTTGAAGAAACCTTCCTTCTCTTGGAGGAGCAAAGGCCAGACTGAAGTTTGCCAAAGAGAACGTAAACAAGAGCAGCATATCTGGAATAATGTTCGTTCGAAAGATGAGTCTAAAACTTACGGACTATATGGACACCAGAAAGAGGAAACTGTTGTCCATACCATCTCTGAAGCATGGAGGTGGAAGTGTCATGGTTTGGGGATGCTCACAGCTGAATTAATCGTGAGTATAGGAGTCGGCCAAAGGGGAGTAACACTAACTATTAGAGGGCAGGGTGTCTCAATTTTTTCACGTGACTTACTTTTTTACCAGGTCAGAATTTAAGAAAAAATAAATAAATTAAAAAAATGAAGCCTACTACTATTACTACAATGTACTCTTGATTGAAAAGCTTGTAGATCCAAGAAGAAATGACTTGAAGGAGTCATGTTCCTGTATGAGTTCATCTGTCTCTCACATCGTAGTGGAGTTATTTGGTTCCATCCTGTTTTTAGAAAGTTGCTTTAGTTCATTTAGACTTTTTTTGTACCTCAAAACACAGCAGTGTTAAGGTTCCACCTCAGGGAAATACACTTGGTTTGAAGTCTGGATTTTGACAAGGCCATCCCATAATTGGGATTCTTATTACTGATGTAGTAAGTGCTTGTTTGGATCCCTTCTGTCTGCATGAGCTAATAGCAGTTGTAAAATAACCTCAAATCATCACCTGTCTGCTGCTGCTGGTCTTCACAGTGGTTATATTGAGGTGTTTCTGCTAAAATGCTCTGTTTTTCCTCCAGGATGGTGCTGGGCATGAGGACGTGGTGCAACAGATGCAGTTTTGCAAACACCAGCTGTACTTCCATGTCATTTTCAGACGGAGTGGGCTTTCTCCTAGCAACTGTTTAAAACAAATATTTGTTTGATCTGCATCCAGTTGTATCCTACTGGTACGGACATGCTCACTGAAGCCTGTAGCCTCTGAGATGTGGCGCCTCGGTCACTTTGTATTCCTCAGAGAGTTGCATGGACTAGCCTTGCAAGACTGACAACTCTCCTGAATGCTTTCTATGAATAATCTCCCCGTAGAATAATCAAACATGTTTTGGTAATGTTTGGAGATTTGTTGCAGATATTTTGTACATGACTGTATTAAAAAAATAGACCAATATATTAAAATACTTGTATTAACATATATTTGAATTACAAACTGTGTTCAACTATTATTATTATTATTTAAACACAAAACTGTATAAAAAGGAGCTGTAATTTCGTCACAGCGTTTAGCTAAATACAGATTATAACACTCTTCTCATGAGGTCAGCTGCATGACCACAGGTTGTCCAGCAGATGGCACTGTTTTAACTTAACTCAAACTCACTAAACATCAGTAATAACGTTTTTCGATTAAACAAGTTCTTTGTGTTTCGCAAAGTCAGATAAATCAAAGTTTTAAGCCTAAAACATGTAACAGGGAAACGTTTTAAAATGGACCTTTCTGATTCAATGATACAAAATCTTTTAAATCAAAATATCTTTTTTTAAATTATTTTCATTGCTGGGTTGATCTATTTTTGGATCCCATCCAATTAAAGCGGATCAGATCAATTATTTCTGCTTGGATTAGTTTTATAGGACCCACACTACTGGGTGCCTTGACGCGTCATTTCCAAATTGTTTATTGTGAGTTAATTTTTCCTGATTGGACCTAACTCTGGGTCTATTTTCAAAGCTAATTTGACATAATTAATAATATTTCCAGGTATCACCACTCTTATTTTTGATATATCCCGAATGAACGCACTTCATCTTTCAGCAGTTTATTTGCAGTTATTCCTTTAATTTGAGATGTAATGCATTGTTCCGTTAAATACGCAACAAAACAAGTACAGGCCTGTATGTTAACAACAACGTGGAATCACACAGTCAGCTGTCAGTCGGTGGTCGGCCGTTTCTCTCTCCTTCCTCGTTTGTACCATGGATCTATGGTTTGTACCCACCCACTTGTGCGGCGTTCCATTTGTCCTCGGAAGTGGGGGTTTCCTAGTTCCCAGTCGGAATTTTCAACTGGAACGCCCCTCGAAGTGGGATTTCCCACTGGGAAAGTGGGAGAGTTTTCACCACCCCCGAGTTCACATTCCAAGATGGCTGCCCCGGTTGTAAACAGTAGAAGAGAGCTCTGTAAAAAATCGTAGCACTTCATTCTAGTTTTGGTCACACTAAATCAGTCGTATACAAGTATTGTTCGGCAGATATATGCTGCTGTAGTGTAATTTACATTTTTCATGTGGTATATGCGAACTACAAACTTGTTTTCCTACTTTGTAACTGGAACGCTGATAACTCGGCTGTGACGTCATTCCTAGTTCCGAGTTCCGACTTCCGAGGTAAATGGAACGCAGCATTGAACCGGAACCTTTTCAGTGGATTTGCAGCCCGTCCCCGTCGGTCCATCAGGCTTAAGAGATGCGTCCTGTTTTGCGATGCGCGGCATGCCTGCCCGTGTTTTAGCCCACGATCCCCGGTGGAAGTGACACCTCCATCCTCTCCGACTGCTTCTCCGTGGACAACCGGCGGCTGACAGACAGGATCCTCGGGCGCTGCCGCTATGGATGCTCCTCCCGGTGCGCTCTGCTGATCCATGTTGACCGGCTCGGCTGGAGTCGCTGCAGCCTCCCGCATCCGCGCAGGAAAAAGCCTAGTTTAGACGTTCGAGGGGGAAACATGGGGAGCACGACCTCTTGCTGCGTGTCTGCCAGCCCCAAGATCCGCAGGAATGCCCACTCCAGGTTGGAGTCGTACCACCCGGAGTCGGATCTGAGCAGGGAGGAGACGGCGTGCAACCTGCAGCACATCAGCGACCGGGAGAACGTTGACGGTAACGCTTAGACAAGGCCGATGATGGAGAATGAATCAACACATATCACAACATGCAACAACAATGCTAAGATAGCATAAGACATGAAGAGATGTAACTGCACCTAAAAGCTTAGTACTCTTAATACTGAGGCGGTCAATGGATTATTTGACGGATATGGAGGAGTATAATAATAATAATAATAATAATAATAATAATAATAATAATAATAATAATAATAATAATAATAACAATAATAATAATAATAATATGGAGGAGTCAACAATTGAACGGGGAGCACTTAATGTTTTTTTTTTAATTTTATTTTTATTTTTTTTAATTAATTTTATTTTATTTTTATTTATTTATTTTTTTATTATTATTATCTTTATCTTTGGAGGTATTGTCATGTACTTTTTTGTTTACTTGCTCTCATGGTGCGCCTCTGTCCCTCTAGTTGTATTGTGTTTATGAAATAAGAATGGAAATAAGGATTTGTGAAAATAGGAACTTTGGCTAATACATAAAAGATAGTGAAGTGTAAGGGATGTATAGGGGAGGGAGGTAACAGGGGGGTTAGAAGGTATTTAAAGGCATGTTAGGCCTCTCTTTGCTTTGTTTGTGTTTGTTGTTTAGATATGTCCTTTTAATATATATATATATATATATATATATATATATTTTTTTTATTTTTTTTAATTTTTTTTCTTCGTGTATATGTTGAGGTTGGTGTCTGTCTTATGTCTATATATGTATATTAGTTGTTGTTTTTTTTGTTGTTATACTGAACGTCACTATGGTGTGGTACATAGAAAAATAAAGTAAAAAAAAACAACAAAAAAAACAACATGCAACAACTACTAATATGTCAGGGAAATAGAAGTGAGTGGATATAAAATGTCTTGCAGAGACAGAACGCTGCCAAATAAAAACTGCAAAAACGTTCAGTGTAGGATAATTTGGCTAATAATAATAATAATAATAATAATAATAATAATAATAATTTCTTTTAGTAATCCCACAATGGGGAAATGTATTCTCTGCATTATAGCAATCGTAGACTATTTACTTAAAATGCAAGAAAAAAAATTGTAATACTGCAGCCTTTTTACTTCATGTGACCCCTATGAATTTATGCATTTATGAATGTATGAATTTATTAGGATCCCCATTAGCTGATGCAGTACATCAGCTACTCTTCATGGGGTCCACACATAACAAACAGACATAATATACATTTACGAGTATAGAAACAATATGATCCATACTGATATTCCCTGCTTAAGTACACTTACCAGTCAAATAAAACAACCTTAACAGTAATAGTAATAATGCAAGATAACCTCAATAACAAAATGAGATTAAAAAGTAATAATGATAATAAAATATAAAATAAACAAACATCATTATAAATGTGTGTGTGTGTGTGCGTGCGTGTGCGTGTGTGATAGTATCACACAACGCTAGGTGTATGTCTCCATGTGCAGAATTATTTACAGGCGTAGGGCTATTTGACGTTGTTCCAGTTGTCTTTTAAAGCTTGCTTTTGTTTTTTCTTTAGTAATCTGTCCTGGAAGAGTGATCCATTCTATCATGGCTCGATATATAACTGTTCTTTGCATTGATTGTGTTATGTGATTGTGTTATTGTGTGCTATGAAATCAGTACATCCTCCCTGGAAGACCACCCTGGCCCTCGTCCTCCCAGTAATACTGAGTGAGGGCAGCTGGGCACGTGGCTCACAGAGATGTGAGCGTTTTCTGTCTCTGTCATGTGGAAAGATACAGAGCTGCAGACAACATCATGTTCATGAGGGCAGCCAGCCTCCTTTGTGTTGGTCTTTGTTTTCAGCCTCAGCATGAAAGAAGCTGCAACTACAGAATGCAGCACCCCCCCCTCCCCTCCGCTGATACATACTAACATGCATTACAATTGACCCATTCATGCTGGAAAGTCCACTAAATGGGTTGCCTATTTTCAGCCAACAGTAATATGCAGTATAAATGTATTTTCTCACAGATTGTATCACCACTTTTAAAAAGACATTTACATTTTCTTTCACTGGCCAGCTGAAGTTCCATTGTTGTTTTTATGTATTACTCAGTCACATAGTTATATTTAAGGGGAGCAGCAGCTACGCGATGCATCTACCCTTTATTTATATCTACTGATTTTCATTTAGGCTTCAGATCTGAAGGCTTCTGATTACATACAGCAGCTATGGCAGGCACAAATGTGTTGTCTGTTCTGGCTCTGAGGATGTCACCAGTGTTATTCTTCTAAGTGCTGATATCTGGTTTACAGCCTAATGAAGCTCCAGTGGGTATAGGTTTACATCACCATTCTTTGTGGAATCTGATTTTACACACTGAATTAGATGAAGTGGCTCATTTGTAGATGGACACTGGATCTCATTTCTTTTTCTTTTATTTCACTTTAACGATAATCCAGTCAGATTTGGTCCTCATCTGTTTTTGCCCTCATATGATGGAAAGACGTGACAAGCCACTCATTGGACCCCCACTGAGCGTGGACCAATTTGTTTTATGCAGCTCATTCTAGAATCCATGTTCACAGCTGCACGCTACTGTCTATCTGGATCTGTCAGTCCAGGAATATGTTATGCAAGCAGTCGTAAAAAATATGCTGACATGCTATAGGCTAATCTAGTTTTATGCATTGATTCCTTCTGGTTTACCTCCTAACTGTAAGGTTCAGTAAAGAGCAGGTATCAGTCCTTGGGAATTTTTTTCTACCTTCTGTGATGACCCAAAACAGTTAACATTACAAGTTACATTCATCTATCCAGCCCTTTGTTATTGTAGGACTGAGCAGTGGCACAGTTTGGTGGCCTCAGGATTCCATCCCTGCTTTTTGTCGATGATGTGATCTTCTACGCCTCATCCAGCTGTGATCTCCAACTTTCATTGGAGCAGTTGCAGCCTGGTGTGAAGCAGCAGGAATTAGAATCAGCTATTCCAGATTGGACAGCATGGTACTCAGCTGGAAAAGGATGGCACTTCCTCTCTGGGTTGGGGTTAAGGAGCGGCCTCAAGTGGAGTGTCTGTAGTAATGTACACCCTGTATCTGTCTGTTGTGGTGATGAGAGAGCAAAACTCTGTTTATCTATTTATACTACTACTACTACTACTACTACTACTAATAATAATAATAATTCATTTTATTTAAAGGCACCTTTCAGGTCAACCAAGGTCACCTAAGAGAAAGATACAAACACATTTAATAAGTTAGCATTTTATAAGTTAAAGGGGACCTATTATGAAAAACATGTTTTCTCTTGCTTTAACATATATAAAGTGGTCTCCCCTCAGCCTGCCAACTCAGAGAAGGAGGAAAGCAACCAAATTCTGCAGTGTCTGTACAGCCGCCCGGATGAGCCGTCCAGTGTGATGTGGCTTCTACGAGCCGTTCAGATTCTGTGCCCGTCAGTACGTAATGACGGGCGCGATTTACAGAGGTTGGCCTCCGATGCGTGAAACCACGCCCACAACTAACTGCGCCGGCCGGAGCTTCCGCCATTTTTTCGTAGCGGTGTATCGCGTCATTAGCGTCATCGCGTCAGGCAGCCAATCAGCACAGAGCCTCATTATCATAGCCTCCCCGCCCACTCAGAATCCCTCATAGATAATGAGGTTAGAGAATGGGAAGATAAAAACATGGCTCAGAGGCTGAATTTCTAATTTATTTAGCAAAAACAATCAAAAGCTTGTTTTTAAGACATTCAAGGCCTGTTTAAAATAGATATTAGATGCCATAATAGGTCCCCTTTAACATTTTATAAGTTAGCATTTATTTATCCCAACTGTCCTGAACTGTGATAACCAAATAAATGAGACTGCAGATAAAAGCGGCTGAAATGAGTTTCCTCAACTGGATGCCTGGGCTGTCCCTTGGAGATGGGGTGAGAAGTTCGTGGGGAGGGGGCATTTCCAGCCTGGCTGAGGACCCTGAGACAGGCCCAGGACAGAAGGACAGATTATGTCTCTCAGAGTACCTCTGTCTTCTGTTCCCATAATCCTGTCACGGATGGATGGATGGATGGATGGATGTTTCTGTCGGGGCAAATTACGAGTCTGGGTTTTGTTATTTGGGGTGGAAAAAACTGTGGATCAAGTCATCTGAGTATTGGATCAGTGGACGACCTAGTAATCAGTCTGTTGTCTGAAGTCTTGTGGTTTAGTTAGTGCTGGTCCTTTGAGAGGACGATGTTAATTCCCATGAACAGAAACAGACAGTCATTTGATGTATTTTACTTTTGGAAAGATGGTATTTCTGCATCCTTTTCATTGATCCCGTCTTTTTCCTCTTGTAAGTATCCACAGTTCACACTGTTTACATTATGGATGCCATGCCGTATAAGGAAACTGTTTGGTGTTACACTCTCTTAATGTTTTTATTATCACTTCAGTTTCTCCCTTCTGATGGACTGCTGTGAGGTCCTTGGAAATAAATGGACAAAACAAAGTGGAAGTGGTGTGCTTTTCCACTGAAACATATTTTTCCACCACTGCTGTAATGGGAGGCATAATGGAGCCAACAGCTCTCCTAACAGAGTGAAATGGGGGGATTTCTGATCGGGATTCAGAGGGTTGGCTGACTCCTCTTGAAGGGGATAAAGACGACTCTAGTAGAGAGGCCGTCTGTCTCTGCAGTGTGGCAGTTGAAAGCAGAGCATGTCTAATGTGTACGGTCTGTCATGAATTCGCAGACTCTGTGATGGAGATTAGTGGGCTTCATTAGAATCTGCGATATCAGGGGGAAAAAACTAAATCTCTCCAAAGAAAAGCCCAAAGAGGCAGCTGTGACCCTGTCTCAGAGCAGATAGAAGAAGCCTCCAGGGAGCGATGAGCGCCACGAATTAACGCCTTAATTCCGAGGATGACATGCTGCTTTTCACAACATCACATGCCCCCTATTGAGTAGACTAGTTTTGGGGCGTGTCAAAGTTCATAAGGCTCTAGTTGGAGTGCTTCATGTTTCTGTGCTATAATAATATTGTTCAGAACCCGAATGGACCCACTGCTTTAAACCCATAGACTATTTTCTCTACAGCTGGGCTAAGTAGTGCTTTGCCCAAAGCAATGGCTGGAGTTAGAGCCGCCTGGGAGATTTGCGAGGCCCTGTGCGAAATGGCTGGGGGGGGGCCCAAAATTTTTTGGGTTTTTGAGATCGGATCGGGTGTCTATATGCGCAATTTTAACTCTCCAATTAGCAAAATACTGGATACCTTCCCCTGCCTCATCATCATTTGGCTTGGCTCGACGCGGGGCCCCGCGGCTGCTTGAGGCCCGGTCGGATCGGTGATTTTTGTAACAAATTTATCAAACAAGCCTTTCAGAGAGGCATTAAACTCTTCCATTTTCTTTAGTTTTTTTTCTTTTTTCATCCCCTGATGGAAATTTCCTGATTCTGTCTCGTTCTCTCGACATTGTGTGACAGTTTGTTCCAACTCCACCCGTCTGGATCAGAGCAGCTTGTGTCTGCGCTTGGTCTGACGCAGTTGTATTGAACAACAGATACGCGCATCATTGCACATATATTTATTGATATGCACAGACTAGTACACATTTAGGTCTGTAATGGAACGTGACTGTTGATATTTATAAGGGAAAAAACAAAAAAAAAAACGGCCCATAGCGCGAGGCCCCTTGGGGCGCGAGGCCCCGTGCGGTCGCACGGTTCGCACACCCCTTGCGGCGGCCCTGGCTGGAGTCATATGTGTTTGTTAAAAGAAAATTCACAGATTTTTCAATTGGGTGCAACTCTCATCTTGTGTTTTGAGTTTAAAATATTGATTGGAACAAAAAAAATTTGAAGTTCGAGCCACGCTGTCCATGACTGGCAAATGTCTGCAGAAACTTAAAAGTGCCCGTCTCTGCAACTGGCAGGCGGACGGACAGTGTTAGTGTCTGACAACATGGTGAAAATGTCTCCACTTATGTTAATGCTCCATTAACTCCAGCTGCATCGTCCCTTCTGACATCTGGGAAATTTTCACAGGGTGGCATGTTACATGGCACTCAAAAGGAGAATTCAAACATTCCTTTTGGACCGCCAGTAGTGACTATGTGCTGTGAACCATCAGACGCAGTATATAAAAGGAAGTATTTAAGCGTCACACTAGAAAACTGTCCACATTATTAGCGTGTCAAAGTCCCTCAAGGTTAAAAGCTTGGCTGAGTGTGTCTTGACAAAGGAAGCTAAGTGTTGCTGATTTGACTCTCCCTGAGGCGGTTACGTCCACGGTCACTCGTGCAAACGGTTTTCGTTCTACACCAACAGTGCAAAGTCTGAAATTTCTCCCACAGGCTGTCATGACTGTTGGTGGATAAGACCCAGATGCAGGAGTACCAAAAATGTTATTTTATTTTAACTTTAAACGAAAAAAACGCTGCTTAGCAGGATAGCAAAAAATCAGAACATGAATACGACAAAGTACAAAAAGCTGAGCTGAAACATGAAGGAAGGAAACAGCAGGGAGCAAAAGGAAGACAAGACCATATATACACAGAAGGGTTGACGAGACACAGGTGCAGACGATCAGGGTAGATGGGAACCAGGGAAGTCAAGACCTAACCGAAACTGAGGCCCTGTTTACACGGAGCAAAAACGGTGGCGTTTTCATGCGTTTTGGCTGTTCGTTTACACGAAAACGGAGCTCAAAGTCACCAAAAACGATCATTTCTGAAAACTCCGGCCAAAGTGGAGATTTTCAAAAACTCAGTTTTCACAGTTGCTTGTAAACGGAGGGAAACGGAGATTTAGGCTTCAGAACGTCACATTATGCAACAGAAGTCACCAGCGTCATGTGTGCGACCTGTGTTTACAATTTGTTTGGCCACCGTCAATATTTTCTTGTATTTTACTTGTTTTATATGTTAAAGTCACACTTAAAAGTAACTCCACTTCTCTGTCACTCCAAACGAAAGACTCTCATTCCATCTTGGAAGTAACTGGCAGTCAAGGCTGATTTATGGTTCCGCGTTACACCAACGCAGAGCCTACGGCGTAGGGTACGCGGCGACGCGCACCGTACGCAGGCTACGCCGTTGATTTAACGTGGAACCATATTATTCAGGCTTCACAGGTGTCATTTGTTGATGTTTTTTTCCAGGATTCTGATTGGCTAGCATGACTTTATGCTTCTCATTACACTGCCCACTGCAGGTTTGGCTGCTCATAGCACCTTAACAGCATATTTATGCGGGTTTGTGTAAACAAGGATATTTTTCAAAACGTAGAGGGGGAAATATCAGTTTTTTTAAATACCCGGCTCTGTGTAAACGTGGCCTAAGTTCAGAAGATGTTTTCTGATTGCTGCTCCTTCGTATGAATGCAGTCCCCCCCGCCCATTCTGTAGGAGATGCCTGTGTTTCAAATAGTTATTTTTATTGGTTTACTTCCAAATAACCTGCAAACCTTCTGCACTGATCTCATTAATACTTGTCACATTATTCCTTGCTAACCTTGGTAAGACAAAATCTTTCCCCCCATGTCCCCATTTCTTAAAAAAACAGCTGTTCTGCCAACGGCTGTAATCCTGCTCGAATTGGGAGAAATTCTGCAGGAATTACGCAGAAGTTTGTTAGCATGTGAAGGTTGTGCTTTTGAGACTCATCAAAGCCTCACGGGCTGCTTAAAGCAGAATTACCATTTCTTGTTTGGACAGGCTGTTCTGCATAAGGAGGGCTACAAGGCACACAAGAATTACAAAGCTCAAGAAGTCCTTTAAAAACATTTGTACACCTTTCAGTTCCCCCCTACATCCTCAACCAAAAAATGAATCAAAGGTTTGATATTTAAATAAACCATGGACATCACGTAGATCGGCTGCTGTGAGTTTAATTAACTGAGAGAGGCCTTTAATGAACTCGGAGAGAAAATGAGGTGTTACGTTGCTCTTGGGAATTTGCCCTCCGTGGGGTGGGGGTCGGGGAAGCTGCATGCATTAATAAAATCAGTTTAATTAAAATTACAGAGCATTTAAATAACATTATTTGAACAACAGAGCACAGAGTGACAACATAGGCTATCATAACATGTTACTTTTATTTTAAGAGGTGTAAGTCCACCAAATGCTTTTAAAGGCTTTAAGGTTTAGTTTACTAACCATAACAAAATGCCACTTTGCTGCGCTGAAGATAATACAAGCTTGATGTTGCAGTGCTTCTGGGGGACTGAACAGCACCCTGAGATGTGACAACTTGTACAATATGCATTTAAGAAACAGATCCCATCCCTGGAGGTGACAGATGGATGGAGAGAGTGAGAACAAGAAACAAAGCAGTCATATGACCTGCCTCCTTTTCTACAAAGCCCACTGTGTTTCTCTTATAATGAAGTTTTTTTTCCCTGTGAGTCATTAGTTGATGCTGTTTTTTATATATAAGTGAGGAGCATCAAAAGGAATGTCCATTGTGATCATGCTGCTGGACCTCGTGTTGTGACATTTCTCTGTAGACTGGACTGGATTGAGAGTTAGTGCTGGAAGCTGACTTGTTTATCTGCAGAATTAAAAGCTTTTACATGAGAATACCTTTTCAGACACAGAGTGTCATTAAAACCCTGCAGTATTCAAGTCTGATATTCAAGAGATCCATATTTAATAAACGGAAATGGTGTTTGTCCCTGTTGTCGGTGGTCTGATTGATGTGATAAATAAATGCAGTCACTGAGCTTGTGTGGAGTAAGATTGGAAAGGATAGGGAGAGGTTTAAATATTAAACCTATTATTCACATCTTTGTTTTCTCTCAACATTGCTTGTCTTCTTTTCATGCCTCTTTTACTTTTACTCTTTGTTCCCTCATTTCCTGGTGTATTTAAGTCAGGTGACGTACTTTGAACACTGGCTTTGTAATGATGGGGATGTATTCTCTCCACGTTGCCTGGCGCCCAAGCGATGAATCTGAAATGATTTTCCTCTATTTTAAAAGCGTTTATAGGAAAATGCAAGACCCTTTGGAAAATGATTGTTTGTAACCACTGTAGACTATATAAGAAGAACAGCTCCCAGGTTAATCTGATGCACCGCAAGGTGGCAATGTTATGATTCAGGCAAAGTTCTATTATTAGTGCTATTATCTGTGTTTTCTTGGAAAATTATAGTTGATATATACAAAATGCAGAACCAGTTGCTGCGAAACTCCCCTCGGGAATATTTAGACACTTGGCTGATTTGATTTTATTGTATCAATCTGTCAACATTTTACCATCAAAGTAATGATGTCAAACTGAAATTCAGAGCACATGTTCATATTCAGGGGTGTTCAAAACACTGGATATGCTTGGATTAGATTTTTTTTCAAATTGAATCACTGTTTTTTTATATAGAAAACAGCTTTTCATGTCTTTGCTGCGAGTTGAAGTGCTCAAGAAATGTATCTTATTCTTGAAAAACCTGTCTGGGCGCCAATGATTGCCACTTGAAAGGATAATCTGTTTATATATTTTCCAAATTTAGACTTAGAGGCCAGTCCTTAATTGCGAGCACACTCGAGATAGTACACAATATGTAAACATTTGATTTTTCAACACAATGCTGATTGAGGAAACTTTATGGTTAAAATAGTCAGGTGATTCGTGCGCCAACTGATTAATAACTGATCAGATATTGCACTGTAGAGGGTGACCCACAGGGCAGAACAGGATAAAACTGCAGCTTCTGATAGCAGATGAAACATGTCTTCATGCTCAGTGGATACACAAAATGCATTTAACATCGCATTTGTAACTCGGCTGCAACTTGTGTGCTGAACATGAATGATAAACAGAACATGATGTCCTGCACAGTCATCCTCTCTCATCGAGATCACAACAACAAGGGGACTTTTAAGGTACATGCACAGAGGGTTTTATATTCTAAAGTCACACTTAAAAGTAACTCCACTTCTCTGTCACTCCAAACTAAAGACTCTCGTTCCGTCTTGGAAGTAACTGGTGGTCCAGGCTGATTCATGGTTCCGCGTTACATCAACGCAGAGCCTACGGTGTAGGCTACGCGGCGACGCGCACCTTACGTAGGCTACGCCGTCGATTTAACGCGGAACCATATTATTCAGACTTCACACGTGTCATTTGTTGACGTTTTTTTCCAGGACTCTGATTGGCTAGCATGACTTTACACTTCTCGTTACACTGCCCCCTGCAGGTTTGGCTGCTCATAGCACCTTAACAGCATATTTATGCGGGTTCGTGTAAACAAAGAGATTTTAAAAACGATCTCGTGTAAACGATGGAATTTTTCAAAACGTAGAGGGGGAAATATACGTTTTTGTTAATACCCTGCTATGTGTAAACGGGGCCTGAGACTCAAGCGAGGTTTACTAGATGTGTCTGTGTTCATTAACATGGAAATTGAAAAATCTTATAGTTTTGATTCAAGCTTAACTTTAAAAACAAGATCATATTTCCGTTTCTAATCAGGACAACCACTATTTTTACGTCTGCAGTCATTTGTTTCTTTGACTTCCATCATTCTAGTCATTAAAACAACCATTTTAAAAGCAAGATGTGGATATAGTGTTAAAAAACACAAACAACAACAACAAAAACAGCTAAAGGGACCAGAAAACAGCCCTGGTACCTCTTCTCCTTTGATGGAGATAAGTTCTTCCAATCAGGGTCTATTATCAGGAAAGAGCCCTTGTTTGATTTATTGACTATTAATGAGATAGTAATTTACCCCCAGTACACACCGAGACCGCCTCATTTAATGAATTACCACTTCAGAGAGGCTTTGATGAACCCTGAAGGCAGAAAACACATTCAAGACGTCTCATTTGAATGGCCAACATCTAGATCTTGAAGATCAAAGCCAAATCTGACCTTATCTCCTGGTTGACCCCATCCAACCAGGCCGGATTCTCTCTAGAAAAGGCCTGAAAGGGGATGTCCATCGCTGAGGGATAATCAGTCAGGCACAATGAAGACCATCTCCTGGGAAAATGGAATAACAGCCACATTGTAGCCGATAAAGTTGTTTATTAAAATGATAAATCTGAATTTCCCCCATGGGAATCAATAAAGAGTCAAATGATTAATTAATCTACATTTTCTTCAGGAGAGTATATAGTGGTATTTTTGTCAACCAAAAAAAAAGTATTTACTTTAAATTTTTTTAAAGTGACTGAATTGTTTGAAAGATCAAAAAAACATAAATTTTGTGTTTTCATGTTTTTGAGGGTGAATTGGTCCTAGTAGAAGTAGAGGATGCAATGACATGACAGAAGATTGCATATCATTAAATGACTCAGTCCAACTGTGACTGTAGCTCAACTAAACTCACAGTTTAGCATCACACTTAGGCCCCGTTTACACGGAGCAAAAACGGAGGCGTTTTCATGCGTTTTGGCCGTTCGTTTACACGAAAACGGAGCTCAAAGTCACCAAAAACGATAATTTCTGAAAACTCCGGCCAAAGTGGAGATTTTCAAAAACTCCATTTTCATGTTTGCGTCTAAACAGAGGAAAACGGAGATTTAGGCTTCAGAACGTCACATTATGCAACAGAAACGTCACCAGCATCATGTGTGCGACCTGTGTTTACAATTAGTTTCGGCCACCGTCAATATTTTCTTGTATTTTACCTGTTTTATATTCTAAAGTCACACTTAAAAACTCCACTTCCCTGTCACTCCAAACGAAAGACTCTCGTTCCGTCTTGGAAGTAAAGCCTGAATTATGGTCCCGCGTTAAATCGACCCAGAGCCTACGGCGTAAGGTACGCAGCGATGCGCGCCGTACGGTGTGCGTCGCCGCGTACCCTACGCCGTAAGCTCTGCGTTGGTGTAACGCGGAACCATAAATCAGCCTTAACTGGAAGTTACACGTGTCATTTGTTGATGTTTTTTCCAGGATTCTGATTGGCTGGCATGACGTTAACAGCGTATTTATGCGGATTCGTGTAAACGAAGAGATTTTGAAAACGATCTCATGTAAACGATGGAATTTTTCAAAACGTAGAGGGGGAAATACCAGTTTTTGTAAATACCCGGCTATGTGTAAACGGGGCCTCATTCAAACTGGTGCAAACTGTCATCTGAGATAGAAGAGACCCCCGGCAGGCGCCAGCAGAGGCCCCGGGATCACATTCATTACCTTACACATTGTTGGTGTTGGTGAAAGTCTTGCTGAAGTTTGGATGTACAGTAAATAATTCAATCTTGAAAACAGGCTGGTCTTTCAGCTCTCCAGCTCCAGAAAGCAGTTTCAAGGCTCTACAACGGGAACTTTTGAATCTGACTGAGTACACTCCATCGTTCATTTTGTATCGTGTAGAGGATGTGCAGTGTTTTCCTCGATGTATAGCGGTTTATTACACATTCTTTGCACCATCAGGTCCAGATACTCCAGAGCATCTTCAAGCAGAGAACCAGACCTCGTTATCGGTTCACTTCTTTGGGCCAAAACAGTCGGCTGCATGTGAAACTTCGCTCTCGACCACAGACTTATTGAACCAGTGTTGCATCTTTTTATGTCCAGTAATTCCAGTAAGTGAAATCATAAAGGACTATGAAAGCAACCTTACGCAGCAAGTCAGACGGGCAGACACGTACAGCGGTAATGAAAAGGTTTGAGATAAGATGGCGAACAGGAAACCAATAAATGTTCCTCAAATGCAGCACTCACAGAGATGGCGTGGCTGGTACGCTGCTACGGCGGGCTCCCGGTGAGGTCCAGTCCATCATCTACTGTCCTTTAACTCTGTTTTCGGTTGCAGTGAAAAATGTCCACCTAAGATCCTGCTGGGATTCCCCCTGATCGATAGTTGGTGTACGGGTTGCTGAAAAACCAAAGAACCAAGCAGAAGAAAAACACTACGTAATGAAGGTTGAAGATAACATCTCCCATCCCATGTGGGAAAAATTACAATTTTCTTTAGGCCTGCAGGCCTTTGTTCTACTCCTGTTTGTTTCCCCCAGTTTATCCGCCTTCACTTCAGATTCAGAAAATCAATTAAAAGCCCCGAGGGGGGTTTGCCAGGCCCAAACTAAAGAATTTGAGAAAGGAATGGGATTAACGTGTCCTTTAAGACAAAGCAGCTGCTGGTAACTGATAGCAGCGCCGTGCTGCTGAGGCCGCCACTTTTCAGGATACGCTGTGGCCTATTCTCAGACCCTGATGCAGCAAGATGCCTAACTGGGGTAGGCCGAGACTTCATGTCGCACAAAATCAAAATAGCGCCAACCAGCGTCGCCGTTTGTTGTAAAACAGTGCATTTTTGTACCGTGAGAGGAACGAGGGGTTGTCTTGCATTATTCTGTGATATTGTTGCAAACTAATCAATGGATGCGTTGTAAAATAAGTGAAAAGAAAACACAATGTTGGAAACATTATTGTTCTGGTTTTTAAGAGCAGAGTGGGCTTGTTGTTAAATCATTACGTAAAAGGAAGAAAGCAGACAGGTAAGCCTGCCAGGTGATAGGTTAGACAAGCTTCTACTGTTTCAGCGTGCTGAAGCCGGCCGTACGTCTCCGTTAAAGTTTACTTTACGTGATGAAGATCGTGTATCAGCAGCTGACACCAACTTCAACGCACATTGTGGCTTACAGCCGGCTGGCCTGGAGGGAGAGGCTCTGAGGTTTTATTCAAACAAATATTAAGATAAAAGCTAAATAGCTTTACAAAAACTGTAATAAGCAATAAACTATCTTTTGAGCACTCTTCATGCAAACATTAGACGTTTGAGTTGAATCTGATCAGAAGCTGTAACGGCATCATGTAAATGGATTAAGGATTTCTTGATAGTCAAAATGTCTTAATTATGTTTAAATTCTGCAGTATTCTCTTGGAAAAAGCGAGGAAAACAGTTATTGTGGCTTAACATGTGCAAAAGAGCATGGAGGAATGACGGAGGTTTGTGGAACGGCATCAGTGAAGGCTCACAATCAACCTGCGGTTCAACTGAGTCGTTTGTCTTTAAATTGTAAAAACAGTCATGCAGCTCTGTAGGCTTGTAGCAGGAAATTGCTGAGCTGGCTGTCGGCATGTCATCTTCATGACGGCTGCATCTGAAACTTTATTGAGAGGATGTGAGGAGTCCCCGACCGCGTTCCGTAGCTCTGAAGTATTTTCTGGTACAGAGAGGAGCAGCGCTCCAGAGACTTTTCTCCGCTGTCCTCATAATCCTCTGCAGGACCTTTTAATCTGCCTCGAGCCGGAGGGACTGTCTGCACGACGTGAGGTGGTTAGGAATCTGTATTCTGAGGAATGTAATGCTTTTGCACTCTCCACTGCACAGCTGCTGATGCTGAGGGGTCTGGACCTCCAAAAGCTGATGATCAGGTTCCTCCTCGTGTCAGAGCAGAGTCACGCGTTTACCAGGTGACGGAGGTGGAGATGTCTTTCCCAGGAAGGGCTGCCCGCGGCCTTTTAGGCACAATCTAGGCCCAGTAGAAGAAAAGTGTGGCTCAGTGAAGGAAATGAAGCTGCAGGATTGCAAACATTGACCTAAAATGATTTACTGGCAGCCGTGGCCATCCTTTAGCTAGCATTATAAATACCATTTGTCAGATATCTAACTGTATGGCTTTCTACAAATGGTTTTGTAGTCAGGTTTAGTGATGTGCGGATTGATACTGAAATATCCATACTTCTGATACCAGATCTACATGCTCTAAAAATCGATTTTCAAATGAAAATATCGATACTTTTGATGCTTCAGCCATTTTAGATCATGTATATCATTAACAGGAATACGGTCGACACGCTGCTGTAGGAACTACTTTTTTTCATTTTCATTTTTATAGTAGTTCTTTTTTTTGTTTATCATTCTCTTATTTATTTTAATGGTTTTATGATTTTACTTAGGATCTTTTTTTAGTGATGGAAACCCCGTTATCAAGGCAAGGCAAGTTTATTTATATAGCACAATTCAACACAAGGTGATTCAAGGTGCTTTACATCGACATTAAAAGCAGCAAGACATAATTGTACAGTAAATAAAATTATGAGAAAAGAAGTAAAATAATAAAAAGCAGTAAAGTACAGCAGGTAAGTATTTAATTTAAGAGTACGCTCAAACACTGGGCTTTATTGTGAATGAGGCCGCTACCTTAGTATACTTCTGACCTTAAGATAAATAGCTAAATAAGTGACTCTTGTATTCTTGAACTATCTAAAATACACCAATTTTTTTTAGATGTACCAGGCACATTAGGTGTATTTGCACATTGTATCGGTATCAGATCGGTATCGCCGATACCAGCCTGAATTTGACTCAATATCGGATCGGAAAGGAAATGGGTGGTATTGAACATGACTAGTCAGATTTGCTGATTTTGAATATTCTTCAGCTGCACAGAGCCGGTGATCTCCGTCAAACCCAGGAGCCGCTCAGCTGCAGTTTCAGGCCTGATAAGTGATCTCGAGGAAATCTGCTGGACACAGGGATACTTCTGATTAGTGTTGCGTAAAGTGCTGATCCAACATGAGTCAAATGAGTTCCCTCGGCCCGGTGGGCGGCGGATGCTCCAGGCCAGAGCTCGTACGCACGTTTCACAGATCCCGCACGGATCTCGTGGAGTCTGGACCGCACGGCCAGAACCTAAAGTTTAACAAGCACTACTCAGGAGCACACTGACGTAGCTGGACACTGATTAGCCCGAACCTTTTATAGCCTATTAAAATTAGTTTAACGTGCACATTCATTCGGCTGTAGTACGAAAAGTGCGAAGCTCCAAAAACAATACAGACTTGTGTTACAGGCCTCCAATAAATCCAACCCCAGATTTAATGGCTGCAGTGTTTGTTTTTTGTTTTTATTGTGATTTAGCTAAGAGGTTTTAATTAGGACTGGACCAAATATTGAAAAGAACTATTCAGAACCTATAATTCCCCGATTGAAACAAAGGTTCATCTGTTTCAGGGATTAAATAGATCAGATGGTCATTCAGGGACAGGGTCGCCCTCCGTCACCAGGACTGAACATCTTATTTAAAGATTATTGAAGTGTAATTCTTTCCAAATTCTCCATATCTTCACCAAATGTATTTAATACTGCTGAGAAATAAACAGCGATGATATTTTACCTGACCTGTTGCTGAATTGATAGACACAGCATTTTTATCAGTGTAACTTGCCTCTACTTTATCTTTTATAAAATAAATGCTCAGGAAAGCATGCTTCTGTTAGATCTGACATGTAAAACTATTGAGAGATGCAGATCTACGCAGCACTCGAGGGGTGGTGGCTGTTTGATGTGCTTTTCTTTTAGCAAAGAGCAGCGGCTCTTTATCTGAAACTGCTGCAGGCGTCCTGGACAGACGACCGGACACCCCGTCTCCGTTTACAGCAATCAAAGTCTGGACGTCTGTCTGCCTTTCTTTTTTCCGCTCATATTGTGGGCGTAAAACCGTTTGGCATGCCGAGCATTTTTAAATGCTGATGCCACCAAAAAGCCAGACTCTCATCGTATCTGCCCTGATTGAAGCTCTTTTGCTCTCCCGTCATTTTTAAGGCTGTTCATGTTGCTCCTGATTATTTTCACACATACTCTCTGTTTGAGCATGCCGGGATTTGTTTTGGCCTGTCCCGGCTGAGGAGGGCTCTGAGTGAGGACACACGGCTGCCTTATTGCTTCCTATTAAGCACCTTTTTCCGTCTTATCAAAGCTGCTGATGTTATCTGCAAATGAAGGAATTTCTGGAATGAAGGTTTTTTTCCTCTGTATTCTGTAAGTGCGTCTCTTGTGCGCCATCAGATGCACACACAAACATGTCCAGGATCTTTCTGCCTTCAGGCTGCCATGCAGGACGGATTATCTCTGCATGGGCATGAGTTCTGGCTCAATCTGTTCCAATGCAGAGAAAGCAAAAGAACAATGTTGATATTTAGTATTAGATGGGATTAGATGGAGTAACAGGTTTACAAGAGTAAAGTATTGTCAGTTTTAAGATCCCCTCTGATATCGAGACAGTTATATCCATGGGTGCAGATCCCGGGGGGGACGGGGGGGACATGTCCCCCCCAATTTCTGAAAAACATGAATTGTCCCCCCCAATAAAAATACCCTAAATTATTCAAAATTGAACAAATGTATTTTCAGACTTAAAGGTTGAATATGTAGAATATTTATTAAAAATATATTTCTAAAAAAATAATACATCTACGGTGCGTTTTGAGGTGTACAGAATGAAAGCAATGGGTCCTTTTTTTTTTAGAACTGTTTACCACCATAACTGTGTTAAAACATGATCAGTTAGTTTAAACAATTTGTTTAGGGCTCCATATTTCATCCATATATCAATTGATCGTGCATAAAGTAGTCCCATAGGATAAAAGGAAGATGGTGAGAAGAATTTGAGATGAGTAGACACTACATGCCCAAAACCCTTAAAATTATGATTTACGAATATAACAGTTAAAGGAGCTTGAGGCAGGATTTATGAAAAAAATTCATATACGTTTTAAGTTTTCTAGTAATAATGTCAGATGAAGCGTTTCAAACCAAACGAATGAGCCCTCTAGTGTATCTCTCCGTTGCCTTGAACAGGCTGTGTGCTGCAAAATGTGCTGCAATTCTGGACCCAAATTTCCCGCGCTGTCCTGCGGATGTGACGTCACATGACGCTGCATGCACGTTCTCCCCGTTTATCTCGTGCCGGCTTCGCTGTTGGCTGCAGTACCCCCGACGGCCGTTGTGGTGAAGGGTGGCACTATTGAGTCTCATTTCTTAAAAGGAGCCCCATGCTCCTTTAAGTAAGCAGTGACACACACTGTTGGCTGTTTAGGACAAATAAACAAGAAAGGTAAGCACAATAAATGATTCCCTGTGCAGTATTTTTTGGCGAGCCTTTACCAATTTATGGCATGGTATGAGTTGCATATTGGCAAAAAATTAAAAATTAAAATCACGTTGGTGTCCCCCCCAATCCTGACATCGGATCTGCACCCCTGGTTAAATCCTCCATGTTTGCCTTGTGTTTGCAGTGTCTCAACATTAATTTCCCCCAGAGTTGCTTTAGATGCATAAACCTTTCACTGAGCTCTTGCATTGATGTTGAAAGAGTCTGACTGTAGCATAACGTCTTAGCCAGCACATCCCGAAGATGTGGGCCTGGAGTCTGGTCTCTGGCGGACAATTAAAGGGAATTAAAAAACACATCTGTTCATGTAAAAACCTGGTGATTCAGTATATTCAGGTTGTCTGAGCATATGACGCAGCCCCAGATCATAATGACGCCCCGACAGGTTCACACAGGAGGCATCACTTCATCCAGCGCTCTTCTTTCCTGGTACATCCATCACTCAGACTCAGACCGCATGACTCCAGACTCCCGGCTTCATCCTCCAGAGCAAACATTAGCATTTTGTTTTATTTCTTTTGTTTGCCAGGTATCTTCGCTGAAATGTGATTTGCTTATATTTCACGCTGATTTCTTTTCATGTAAACATGCTCCTGTTTTCACTCCAAAACATTGCCGTGAGTTGTACTTTTGATTTCAAAACTATGAAGCGATCTCTGATTACAATCATTCAAGATTTTATTTTATTAAAAAAAAAAAAATAATAATAATTTATTTAAATGTATTTATTTATTTAAATTTATTTTTTTTTATTAAAAAAAAATACATATATATATATATATATATATATATATATATATATATATATATATATATATATATATATTTTATTTTAGTCTTAACCGCATTTCTAGCACAAAGTTCTCCGCTGTCCTTCCAGGCTGGAGCGTTTTCAACCAAATTAAGTGTCAACAAGACTCCTTTGTTGTTTTGTTTTTTCTTTTAATCCTGAATGTATCAGTTAGGATTAAAATCATCTACGTAATGATGGTATTTTTTATTTTATTATATTTTTTGCCAGGCAGAGTATATTCTTCGACTTGCATTGCAGTAACACTTGTGATCCGACTTCATACGCAGATGGACATCTCTTGATGTGTTTTTCTCCTTCTTCAGACTTGATCATGGGGTACAATCCGTCGGACCATCCGCGGGCCAGCACCATATTCCTCAGCAAGTCTCAGAATGATGGTGAGTGTCTCCGTTGGAATAAAAACAGGATGGAAATATCAGCCTTCACTTTTGAGAGATTATCGTTCAGAGAGAAGATAATGATGCTTTTTCCATTGCTGAGAAAATTGTTCAGTTCAGTCTTTCAATCTTGAAACTGCGTGCTTAAAGGGGGAAGAAATACCCTTGTGACATCTGATGTATGCAAATGTATTCTATTTCCCTGAGGCGTCGGACCGAGAGCGTCAACATCATTTTGTTGGGAAATGAAACATGTCTGACACCAGAGATACAAACATGGCTCCTGAAGCCATTAACACCCCTGCATGAGATCATTATTGTTTCAATTATATCCAACAAACAAACATCTATATCCAACAAAAAAACAACAGAACAGATGAAAACTACATCTGTTTTTATGTTTGTTTGTTAAAAGGAGCTTTTAGCATCTTCCACATTGAGGTTCATATTGTCTCATTACATTTTATTGCTGACCATTTAAAAGGAAAAACAACCAATAAAGCACAGTTCATAACCTGCTTTAATTGGTTTACATTTATTTATTGTGTTTATTCATTCCTGAAACAAAATCAGAAGCTATTTCCATTTGCAACTACAATCCCTGTCCTTGTCCCCACTCCAGCAAGGACCAGTTGTTAAAGAGCAGTGATTCATTTAACTGTTAGAATGGTGAAAAAACACCATTATCTTGCAGAAACTGCAAACAAACAAACAAAAAGATCATAAAAGTAACAAAATACTAAAGAAGAAAAGTAAGGAAGAGAGAAGAGACTCTGTGTCCCTGTGTTCTTTCTCGGTATCTTCTACTTCTGCATCAGATGTGGCCCTTCCCTGACAACTCTGTGAGCCACTGCTTTACTTAGCTATTAAAATAATGCAGAAAGGGATATAAATGTTAATCTGAATGTGGACGAATGGTCCAGGGCATCACCGGTGACTGGTATTAACGTCACCAAACTTTGGTGTGTGATCACTTGAAGAAAATCAAGGCCTCTGGACTTTAAAACACTGATATTAGAAGTTCAGTTTAGGAAATATTTTCAGCAGAATTGCAGCTCAAATGTAGCATATAAGGAAAAAGAGAGTCGTGCAAAAGAAATAAGGTTGTTGGTTCCTCTTTCTTTCAGAGGTGCCTTGCAGGAATGGTGAGTAGTGCCTTTGTCTCCCTCTGTGGCTGAGCTGCAAACTTGCTCCTCTCCGTGTTTGTTTTCTTGGTGTTCAAGATCTATTCAAAAAAACAACCTTTAACGGTGACTTCTCAGCTCTTAACACAGAGATCTTTTGTGCGTCGCAATTAACATTGCAAAGTGTGTTTTGCTTCTTGTGATAACACCATGTGGTACAGGTTGATATCCGCTGGGATGTCTTTGTTCTGCTGGCAGAGAAGCAGAAATTCCATTTACTGTATTGAGAAATGTGTCTTTTATTTTCACAGTGCGAGAAAAACGAAAGAGCCTCTTCATCAACAATGTGAGTGTGCCGTTTTTTCAGATTGTCTCGCAAAAGAAAAACTGTTTACAACTATTTATAGCATATTTATACATTTATTTTACAACATTTCATTATTTGAGTCAAAATAACTGATTAGATTTTAAACACGGAAGGAAAATGGTAAAAAAGGCCGAGTTGGTTGGTAGTGACCGGAGCTCCTTCTTACATGATGACACCCTGCCATGTTTTATGTGGGTCAGACAAAGACATGTACCCTCTAATAACAGTCAGTGTGTGTGTGTGTGTGTGTGTGTGTGTTTCCAGCATGGCACAGTGAGGCGGAAATGCAGCTCCTGCTCAACCATCTTCCTAGATGACAACACAGTCAGCCAGCCCAACCTCAAATACACCATCAAATGGTTGGAACCTGAAAAACACGATAGAAAAGTTGACTTTTCTTATTCACGCATTTCTCTGAACAACATTTTTCTTCTCCTCACAGTGTAGCTTTGGCCATTTACTATCACATAAAAAACAGGTGAGCATTTTAAACAGCATCTTCTGGTGACTACAGTATGTTTTTAATAAATAGATGCAGGCTGTTATTGCACATTTTGTATATTTTATGATCGTACACCATCCGTCAGAACTTCTTGTAGTTTTTTTATTGATAAAGTGAGAGTTTATGTTTTTTTTTCTTTCATTGCAGGGACACAAATGGAGGAATGCTACTAGACATCTTTGATGAGAAGCTTCATCCGCTCTCAGTGAGGCATTATGTTTTATTCCTCTTTTTCAGTTTGTGCATGCTTCTATCAAATCCACAGCGAGTCTGACTGTGGTTCTGTGTCGGAGTAGGAATATTCAAACTTCTACAGTACAGGTATATTCGTGGCTCTGGGGCTGTGTGTCAAACGCACTTGTGTAATTTCCAGTTAACATTCTGGACAAAAGTCATGCAAAACTAAGGTTTTCACACATTTGATGACATTTGATCACCTGGCATGTCATTCACAGAGATGGATGTGATAAAAATCATGTTTGGTCCCAAGGATTATTCTTATAAACTAATGTTTACCACAGACTAAACGCTGGACAAGACTAATAAAATCTGTATTGTGTGTAAGTTTTACTAATGTTATATCCTGCTCTCTTTATTTTTGGCAAATAAAAAAAGAGCATTTTGAAACTATTGTTACTATTTCCAGCAGCAAAATATAAAAGAATTAAGGGCAACGTTTAATGTAGGAGAAGTATTAAAAGTCTAAGGCTTCTTTATCCTCTGCCTCTGTGTTTTTTAATTAATAGATTTTGTTCAGTTATTATGGATATATAGTTATTAATGACAAAACATACTATAATATACTGTGTGGGAACCTTTCCAGTCGTACGTTAGGACCTTGTTTGGGCCTGATGAAGTCACTTCAGCTGAAAACAAATAACTGTTTGGTTTTTTTATTTTATTTTTCTACATCTTGTTTTATTGTATTTTTAATTTCCACTTGTTTCTCTAAATTGATATGCTGCTGAAACACTATGATTTCCGTTTTGGGATAAATAACATTTCTATCTGTCTATCCATCCATCTCAACTCTTGCCTCTCCTCTCGTGTGCAGAAATCGGAGGTTCCGCTGGACTACAACCAGCACGACCCCGAGCAGAAGCACATCTACCGCTTCGTCAGAACGTTGTTCAGCGCCGCTCAGCTCACTGCTGAATGCGCCATTGTCACGCTGGTGAGATTTAGTCATTTCTTTATTTCCCATTTGGATGCAGTTATCTATAACGCTCTGCAAATATTCAGCGCGGGTGGCTCATCGTTAACGAATACAAGAAACAGGAATTTCTCCAGACAAAGTGTGAGAGAGCCGAGACGGTCCTCCAAGCCACCACCAGCTGCTCCTGTTTGGGCTTCTGGCAAATCCGTACCTCTATGTGTTCAGACAAGCCAGGGATGTGTGTAAATTGGTGAATCGTCCGAAATACACTGGTGTCTGAGTGTTTTACGTCAGGGATGTCTGCAGGATGTGTACAGATGTGATACAGGGAACAACAAATTCATACAACTCTGATCAGATTTGACAGATCAGGTGGATTTTAAACTGCTAATCGTTTCTTTCTGCCTTGCTTTGCTCGCGCTTCTCACAACGTCTCCTTGATGTGATCGCGCAGGTGTACGTGGAGAGACTCCTGACCTACGCAGAAATGGACATCCTTCCTGGGAACTGGAAGAGGATTGTCCTGGGGGCCATCCTGCTGGCCTCAAAGGTGTGGGACGACCAGGCTGTCTGGAACGTCGACTACTGCCAGATCCTCAAGGACATCACGGTAGAAGACATGTGAGTCCTCGCTAATCTTTCTAGTTGGAGGGTAATGGTTTGGTAAGATAAAAGCTAAAATCAGGACTTGGTTCAGAATTCAGATTTATATTTCGGCCAGCTGTCCTAATCCCTCCCAGCTCAAACTGTTGTCTCTTAAAGACAGCAGTTTTTATTTCTTCTGTAAAACATGCAGCAGCAGCAGGAACCCTCAAATTACAGGAGGAGGGTGAAGGGTGCTGCATTGAAATGGCCTGTATCTGCTCCAGATCTGGATCAGGAGGGATGATGGAGGGATGAATCTTTAGGTTTGGTGACATCTGTATCTCCAGCAGGTCACTGAGTGATAGGTTTAAAGAATGTGCACGAAATACCCTAATGCATATTGTCTTTTAGCCCTGTTGCAATTCTAAACCACCGTGTTACCACGGTAACCCGAATAAAAACCAGCTTTTATCTGTAGTTTTTCCTATTGGTGTGGGATGGATTTGATCTCCATCACACGCGTTCCGACATTCAGCACACTGGAAACTTTAAGGAGACATATTTCTTTTAGTATTTTTTAATTGTTTTTCAATCCGACAGTTCAGGAAGCTCATAAATTCTCCCGACAGGAATGAGCTGGAGCGGCAGTTTCTGGAGCTGCTGCAGTTCAACATCAACGTGCCGTCCAGCGTCTACGCCAAGTATTACTTTGACCTTCGATCCCTCTCCGAGTCCAACAACCTCAGCTTTCCCCTGGAGCCCCTGAGCAGAGAGAAGGCCCAAAAACTGGAGGTGAGCCGCATTCACCCCGTTGCATCATTGTTATTTTGTGTTTTTGACCGTTTCGCTTTAGTTATTTAAAGACACTATATGTTGCAAACGAGTGAAGAAAATAAAAATGATTCAGTTTTCCAACACGTAATAATATTTAACTGTAGATTATTAAAACCTCAATCACACATCTAAAGACCCAGTCTTTATTCCTCATCCTCATCCCGGCTGTGCACTCCCAGTGACTCCAGTCTGAGTCCTTTTCCTCTCCTTCCTGGTCCACAGAAGTCCCTAATGTCTCTGGTTCTCTTCAGCTGGTGGCGGCTCCTCCAGGTTGCTCCGTATGGTGTCAGGATTTGCCTCATGTTGAAGGCAGCAGGCTGGTACTGCCACTGTACTGGCAATGTGTGTTTCGCTTGTCGTGGGCTTAGCCTTCTGACAGAAGGTGTGAATGCTCTTTTAACTGCAGCTGCATTTCACCAGCAGGAACCTTTTCCAGGAACTCGGGTCTTTTAGAGTGTTCTGTTCATCATGACCACCCTCCCTTATTTTCACTGAGGGAACCTGAAGTAGTTCCCGGGGAGAAACAGAGCCTCTAAAAACAGCCCTGTTAAAAAGGTAGTACTTTTTGGGGTGGGCTTAAGCCTGAATTATGGTTCTGCGTCAAACCAACGCAGAGCACACGCCGTGGCCGTGACGCCGTCATGAACCCTTCGGACTTCTCCGTCACTCCATTTCGCTGCGGTGCAGTACCCCCCGTGACCGCTAATTCGCGATCTTTTCCTGAATGGTTTATCCAACTTTTTCCGGTCACAGTGAATCAAAGTATAGAATAAGAATAAGGACAACTATTGTGCAAAAAAACAAAACAAAAAAAATCAAACATACACGAAGAAAAGAGCGCTGAAAGTTCACGACTGCTTCAAATCGGAAACCGGAAATGCATTGCTACCAAGCGAACCAATCACAGCCCTCTCGGTCTGCATGTGGTCTCCGTCGCCTCGACGCGTAGTTACAATTTTCGGGAGGTACCACACGCTGTGGGCACGTACGTTTTGACGCAGAACCATAACTCAAGCTTTAGCAGGCGTAACAGGGCTTCTGATTGGTCGCGTTTTCCCATCAATTTAATCCCATCGTTCTGTTTCAGTCGTCTCGGGTTTAATATTCCTTCTGCAAAGAATGCCTGTAAAATCTGATCGATGCCGTTAATATGGTGTGTGATTTTGTGTTTAATTTCATGTATTATCTACAACCTTTTGTGGGGATTATGTCTCGGTTTCTAACGTTGATGCTCCCATGTAAGCGTCTATTTAAGTGGACTATTCAGCTCAACACAGATACCGTACACAAAAATAAACACCACATGAACTGTCCACGAAAAGAAAAAGCAAACAAAAAATAACATCTGTGTCAAGAGCAGCACATCTTTCCACAAGGTTATTGATAAAAAAAACCCTGCTGTCAATATGAACCTGTTTGTCGTCTCTCTGCAGGCTATTTCCAGGCTTTGTGATGACAAGTACAAAGACTTACGGCGAGTCACCAGGAAGCGTTCGGCCAGCGTGGACAACCTGTGTGGGAGCCGGTGGGTTCCTGCGATCCTCTCCTAACCACG
Source organism: Cololabis saira (assembly GCF_033807715.1). Lineage (NCBI taxonomy): Eukaryota > Metazoa > Chordata > Actinopteri > Beloniformes > Belonidae > Cololabis > Cololabis saira. The sequence continues at coordinate 15,988,765 of NC_084596.1, read as the reverse complement.
GGTCGGCGCTCCTGTCCTGAACAGTTTTCACAATAGCAACGGACAACTAGGTGGACGAGAAACTTGCCACATCAGCTCCTGCTGAGTTCAGGACGCAGGACGCAGGACGCAGTGCAACAGCCACGGTTACCCAACAGTTGGAGCCTTCAGCCTTTTTGGCGCCTTTATACTAGTACTTACTCAGCGTGACTCGTCTCGCCACGCCTCGTCTCGCCTCCACTCGCCTTGTCCTCGTTTGTTTCTAGACACCCAGATGAGAAGTGGGCGGGTTGGAGCAAAGCTGCTGTGACGTATTTGATTGTGTGATCTAAACGGAGAAGACAACAACACTAAAGATGTGGAACCAGGAGGAGATGATAAATGTGCTGCTTGGTCTGTGGCTTGTGTTCGATATCAAGTTAAAAAATGAGAGTGAGAGAAGCTTCAAGCAGCGACGCTTTTTTTTTGTTTGTGTCGGCGCTGCTGAAAAATCAGCTGGGAGCCGCGAGCAGCTGAGAAGTGACAGAGCTCCTGGTGGATCTTGTCGTTCCTTATCGCCCGTCTAGATCCCTTTTTAATTCTCTCCTCGGCCACCAGGTTTATGAACATCTGCACCTCACAGTTGGATCACCAAACAGACTTTTGCGCTGCCATTGCCTGTTGAATAAAATCGCAGCGAGCCGCTCTCACGCCGATTCCCGCTTCCTGATTCAAACTGACGGCCCCCCGACCAATCGGTGGCCTGTATTGTGATGACGTCAGATACAGGGCCGATTCAGCGCGCTTAGAACCTCGGCAGAATAGACAAAGAAAAAGTATCTACTGCACGCCTCCACCCGCCTCGGCCCGTAGTGGAGAAGCGCAAGACGGGGGCGTGGCGGGTCGAGTCGCGCTGAGTAGGTACTAGTGTAAAAGCGCCAAAAGTGGAGTCAAAAAATTGTAACTGCGTGTGGATTTCTGGAAGATACCATAACACGATGCCTTCACAGTGCCTCGACTCATCTGTTACCAGAAGGGGGGTGGGAGTTTCTTTTAAAAAAAAATAATGATTATCATTTTACCTGTGGAGGAAAATATAACTTTGGACCTTGAAAGGAGAACTCGACAAGATCCGGGACATTACAAACCTGTTATAATATAATAATGGTCCAGACCAGATCTTTATTTGACTTGCTTTCACAGGTGGATGGTGCGCTATCCCCCAGATAGCCCTGCAGAAGAGTATTATTTATTTTCGCTCTCTTATTCAAGCTTTAGAGCAGCACTGGAGTTGTGCTGGGTATTCATTTCCATTAAGAAGATGTGGAATAATTACAGTCTGAACTCGTTCTCTCCTTTGGAAATCTTTACGGTTTACAGCATTTCTAGTGTGCCCAACTCAGGTAGTACATTTAATATATTGATTTACTGTGATGTTCCTCTTTCTTGTTACTTTGAGGATGAAAACTCAGATATTAAAGTTGGAAAGGCCAGGACAAATAAATAAATAAATAAATGCGCTAATGTTCCAACAGATACAGGTGTTATAGTGCACTTTTGGGGACATGTCATATATACAGTATATGTATACGATGAATTATACCCTAAAGTATGTTTTTACAGTATTAACATACCTTCCCCACAAGCACATGTATCTGCAGACAGACATTTCAAATCTGCAACATTTTTTTGCATTAATACTATTAATACCCACCATCCTGCACAACCACACTACTGAACTGTTTTCATAGAGATGGTTCTCTCTGTGAAAATATTACCTCTTTTTGTTCTTTTTTCCCGAGAACAGTTGATTGGGGGAGGAAAAAAATGCAGGATTATTTCATACCATGTACTTGGATTTAGCTATAGAGCATACAGCTACCCTGAAACACAAACCTTTTGTAGTGCAAAAGAGCCTGCATCATGTCTACAATCTACAGGTTTATAACTATTTTAGGGATCTACTAAAAATGCTGTGTGAAGATCCGGTCTCTTTAAGGACCCCCTCCCAAAACATCCAGTCTGTGGTAATGAATCAACTGCCTGTTCGCATGTTAACAGCTATTTTAAAGAAGCCTTGTGGGGGGGGCAGTATACAGATATGTCACACAGTGATAAATCCGACCTCATCGTGCAAGAACAACGGCACTAAACATTTCTGAGGCCTCTGGGGAGGATCTTGGACAGAATTTGATGCGAGGCGGCCACACAACAGTCCTTTGTTTTTGTGTATGTATCCAGTATTATAGAGGTACTGTACATAATATATTACACTCTACATGCTCAGTATCTTTCTTTTCTGCCTTTCAAAGCTTCTTTTTGTTAAAAACTTTGTTTTATGCTTGAAGGACTCTATTTTCTGGATTAAGAGGTTTCCATAACACCAACTATTCAATCCCTTTGAAATCCAGCTAACCATGAAATAGATAAATACATAAAAATGACGATAAAGCAGTTTCCCTCGTTGCTGGGTTTTCACAGTAACATTTTGTAGAGAACATTGAGAATATCTAAAACCAAAGAAGTGCGTACAATTGGGTGTAACTTACGGCATTGTAAAACCTCAACACTCCCAAGAGTCTTTGTTTCATTTCAAAATGGTTAACTGTCAAAAAGCAGGTTTGCTCTACTGGTTAACTCTCCGTCTGACCAACCGCGTGTCTTGGTTCCCTCTTGGTGTTAATTCAGCACAAAGGTGTTTTCTTTCTATAGAAATGTGGAACCATTGTTCTTTTCTTACAAGTGAAGAAATAATCAGTGATTTATGTTTTTTTTGTCTTGTTTAAATACTAAACCAGTAATATATAGCCTATTTATTTTGCGAATGACCTTTGTACAGTTTATAAAGAGCTCAAGATTTGAGACGGGTTCCTTGCATATTATTTATGGAAGTGTTGATTTGTGCTTTTAATAAAAAGAGATACTCTTGCTTAATAATTCTGTGTTGTCAGCAGTTTTTCTACATTTTAAGAAAAAATACAATGCATTTTATATCAAGGCAATTTATTTTGGGACCTTGTTTCACTGCATTGACTTTATTTGGGGTATTGCATAAAGTGTGTCAGGGTGTTACCGAGGATATACAGGTAGGAGTATATTGCAGGAGTGACAGATGGGTTTCAGATGGAAGTGGGACTGCATCAACGACCAGCCTTGAACCCCTTTGTCTTTGACATCGTTTGTCAACCTGTCCATCTCCATGGTTGAGAGGAGCCTCCATGGACGGAGACGGATGTGTGCGGATTCCATTGTGAGGTATGTGAGGGAGAGAGAGAGAGAGAGGGAGGGTGGAGTTATCTGTGTTAGAAGAGTAGCCGTCAGGGGAAAGTGAAAGCTTTACAAGACACAAAGGATAGAGATGGAGCTGCCATGCGAGAGGGAAAAAAGGGCAGAAGGGGCCAGGTACTGAAGTCAGGCTAAGATGCAAACAGGTGGTCTGCTGTGGCGACCCCTCCAGTAAAAAGCTGAAAGAACTAGTTTCATAGCAAAAAAGAAAAAGTTACCATTGTCATTTCATTTTGTTTATGTTATTGTCACAGAAACAGCATTATCAGTGACTTAGAAACCTTAACATGTGTATTTTGTATTTTGTATTTATTTATTTAGCACAATTTTAAAAAAATAGTGCAAGGAGGGAACGAAGCCCAGAGGGCTTGTACAGAGTTCCACCCCCGTCATCTACTGTAAACAGAAAATTAAATGTACAAACATAGGAAAACTCTAATTATAAACATGAAAATAAAAACAAGGATACATAATAAAGAATACATTGAAAAATTAGGACATGAGATGTTTTTTCAGCAATATTTTGAAGGATATAAATGACAATGTGGACCTTAGAGACATATCTAAATTGTTCCAGAGTTTAGGACCTCTAAATGAAATATTAAACTAATGAAAAGATGTTCGACAGAAGGGTAAATGTAGATTGACACTGTGTCTAGTTGAATATGAATGCAAGTCAGATGAAAAACTAAAGAAATTATGAAAGGTGTCCGGAAGATCTTGCTTATTGTTGATAAACTTGTGCACAAATAAACATGAGTGAAAAACATTGAGTTTATGAATGGGTAATATAGAGTATTTTTTGAACAGAGGTGCGGATGGATTATGTCTATTGGACATAGAGATTGATCTCAGGAATGTGTGTCTTAATAAGGGGAAACAAGCCCTCTTGTGCTGCTTTTATCCTTTTTATTTAGATAATCCAATAACTTTGTTATTCAGACAGTCAATATGCACACTTAGTAGCAATAGGAAAGACCACACATCCCTGGAGTACATTAGACAAAACCTTTTAAATTAAGTTAAATTGCATTGTCACCTGAAACAAAAGGTTATTATTTGGGTCCTTCATGAATGATTTAGAGTGTCCGTGAGAAAAGGTGAGGACAACTGAACGTTGAGCGCATTTGTTTGTGCTTCCAGGCGCAGACTTCCATTTATTTATTTGTTCCAATGTAGAGACGTTTAGTTTGGCCACCTGACCCACTGGAGCGGCACCAGCTCTGGACTGCACATTTACCCCTGAGTAAATGGGGAAATAGTGTCAGAGCCCTCTCAAAATTCCACGAATCATGATAACTTATTTACTCCATCTAGTGAAACAAGAGTTACATTTGTCCTTTTCCCCGTCCGTGGTGTCTCATGCTCTGCAGACTTTGTTTAAGGTAATAATGAAGTGTCATCATGAAATGTGAGTTACTGCCTTTACATGTATAACAAAGAGACTCAACGTCCTTCAGTTGTTTCAGTGAAGTTTACGACTGCGTATCTCCGTTTGCTCGCCAGCCAGGTTGACTTATACCTAAACATCCCAGCAATGCTTTGATGGGGGCCTGGTAAGAATAGCTCCCTGCACAACAGGCCCTGGCCTCTGCAGACAACACTGAGCGGCAGCCTCTTTTCAGCACCGCGGTTCCCAACTCGGGGATAACGAGTGACCGGGACAATAGGTGGATCAAGTCTGGCAACTTAAGGTGGAATTACAGCTCAGTAATGAGGATGATGGAAGTAACAAATCTAATCTTCATCATTATATGTCAACATGTTCCTTTCATTGGTGAGTTCTCTTTACATCTTTCTGTATTTTATCAAGTGAATCAAATTGGGTCTAGTGAATAAAACATAAAGCTTTGCATGTTATAATATAATTGAATATAATATAGATGAAAATAAAATGTTATCTTTAAGTCCTTATTTTTTAAACTTTATAACAAGAGCAAAAAAGATTTTTCCTGTCGTTTAAAAGGTGATTTCCCCAAATCTTTCCCAAACATCAGCGCAGACACAAATTGCTCTTTAAAATATTGTCTTTGTTTATTATTATTGAAGTCATGAAAAAGAAAGTATGTCCTCTTTAGTTTATGAGGTCATACCTATCAGGACATACTATTAAAATGCACTTGCTGCTCTGAAGCAGCCATATACTTGTGTGAACTGTAGTGTCCTTGCGTCTGTCTGAATGTGTGTGTGTGGGAGGGGGGGGCATTATTAAGTTTTATGTAAAGCGCTTTGTGTTGCATTTTTCATTTGTATGAAAGCGCTGTATACAAATATAGATTGATTTGATTTGATTTGAAGCATTCAGGGGCTTTCCTCCATGGCATTGTGCTAACACAATGCTGGAAAAGACATCAGCATTGATGTTAGAGGAATAGCTGTTGCTGCCCTTAAGCCAGTAGGCTCTTATAACCGACCCCAAATAATTTGGGGTCCATCATTCTGCAGTTAAAACAACCCCCCCACGAAGAAAAAAAAATCATAAATAAAAAGCATTCAAGACTCCAACAAGGGAACCCCAAATTCACAGCGTGATGGACGCCTCAGCTAGCATGTTCATGGCAGTGCAAGAAGAAAATGATTGAAAAAGTATTGCTTGTCTGGAAGAGTTACCCTGGAGATGGACCCATTTCTATAAAAAAAAAAAAAAAAAAAAAAACACTTAAAGGAGCCGTCCGTAAGAAATGTCCAAAACTGGTACTGCAGTCACTTTCAAAATATTGTTGAGCGGCGTGTACCCTCCCCCTCCTCCCCCCGACCAGAGGTTGCCAGGTAGGCTGCAGAATGCAGCAGGAACGTAGGCTGCCATGGCTGTGATAATTAGAGCCGAGCTGGCAACCCGGATGCCAAAACAATACTGACTTGGTGATTGGGAGATAGGTGGAGGGTGGAGCTTCAGAAACAATACTGACTTGGTGATTGGGAGATAGGTGGAGGGTGGAGCTTCAGAAACAATACTGACTTGGTGATTGGGAGATAGGTGGAGGGTGGAGCTTCAGAAACAATACTGACTTGGTGATTGGGAGATAGGTGGAGGGTGGAGCTTCAGAAACAATACTGACTTGGTGATTGGGAGATAGGTGGAGGGTGGAGCTTCAGAAACAATACTGACTTGGTGATTGGGAGATAGGTGGAGGGTGGAGCTTCAGGCCAAAACAAAAAATGAAAACATAAACATCAGTTGAGGGCTGCAACTCCTCTTTTTAAACTGGAATATCCTGGCTTGAGTGCTGTTGTCAGTGACATAAGTATTTGAAATGAACATGATTTTTAAATGTCTGTTGACATATCGGGGTCATTTTATGATTCGTTTTATTATTGCTCTTACATACAGCTCCTTTAAGGAGCAATGTTCTTTCAATGGATAATACCATAATGGAGATTTAGTTTTAATGCAGAAATAAAAGCCAAGCTTATACAGATTATGATCTCATCTGTCATTGTTGTCCATCCATCGTTCCAAAAAAAGGTGATTTATTATGTAGAAACAAACCAAAACCTCTGTAGAGCAGGGTTGACAAAAATACGAGAGCAAAAAATCCAAAAACCTTACAGGATACAAGTAGGGTGGAAAACAGTACGGACCAGCAGCGAGCAAGGGAAAGACAAGACCAGATATACACGGAAGGGTTGAGGAGACACAGGTGCAGACAATCAGGGCAGATGGGAACAAGGAAAGTCAAAACAGAACTGAAGCACAAAGACACGGGTTTCAAAATAAAACAGGAACTGAATCACGAAACTGACAGTCAACGAGTCGACCGTTAACTCTGTAACTCTCAGCCACGAGTTCGCATTTTTCATGAAAATCTTTTCTCCGTTGCAGGTAAAACCTGGTGGATCCTCGCGCTGCTTTTGCGTCTGCTCGTCCTCCTGCTGCTTGGTTTCACGCTGTTCAGCGACGAGCAGGACAGATTTATCTGCAACACCATCCAGCCAGGCTGCTCTAATGTTTGTTTCGACGTACTTAATCCTGTGTCTCTCCTCCGTCTCTGGCTCCTCCACTTCATTCTCCTCTGTGTTCCCCATTTGATGTTTGCCGTCTACATCGTGCAGAAGGTTGTGTCATTTAAGTATTTGGGGGGCTCAAGACAGTTCTCCTTGCATGGAGTCCCGCTTCATGACCTCCCACGTGAATGGGGAGCGCCCCACTTTTACCTCCTACTTGTGTTTCTGCGGATACTTCTCGAAGCCTTTTTTATTGGAAGCCAGTGTTATCTCTTTGGTTTGACTATTCCGAAGAGTTTTCTCTGTTATGAGAGTCCCTGCACATCCGGCGTGGAGTGCTACGTCTCCCGACCAACTGAGAAGAACTTCATGCTGAACTTCATGCTCGCCGTTTCCTCCCTGTCCATCCTGCTCAGCTCTGCTGATCTAGTGCGCTCAGTGAAGACGGTGGAGATCTGGAGAAGAAAACGAGCGATGCTTATGGAGGAGATGAGTAACGCAGAGCGGATCAGCATGCTGACAACAACAACAGTGATGGAGGACGGCGGTGTCCTTTTAACCAAGAGAAACAGCCCAACTGTGAGCTCCAAAACAAATAGTTTCAAAGATGAGATATCTATCGCTCATGAGAGAAATGTTGAGCTTCTTAATGGAAAAATGCATGGTGGGTCTGCACTTGAAAGTTGTGAAAGTGCTACAGAAATTAGCAAAAATGGCAAAATGGAGGTGTTCCAGCCTTCCTCTCCTTTTCGTTACTCGGTCCGTCAAGGCTGGCTGAAATCGCAGAGAGACGCGAGACTGACAGGCGTCAAAAGTCCAATCCTGTACCCTCCATACGGGGCCGACTCAGGACATCAGTCTGCCTGCAATGTATTGGAGGACAGAAGAGCATGGGTGTAACTGACAGACCCTGAACACCTCCGTTCAACAAAGCCTGATACTTAGCTTGATGCAGTTTTTGTTGAATGAAGAGGGAACTTCATAAAAACAGCTTCAGTAACTACAAATGTCACTTCTCTGTGAATAAAGTGTCATACATTTGACATGAATTTACAGCTTTGTCTCATGAGCCAAAATCTCCTCCCAGATATTGGTAATGGCCAATCAAAAGCTAACCTGAAAAGTGTGACTCTCATGGACAGTAGCGTTTTCTCTGAATGTAAATGTCTGCTAACACACCAAGCCGACAGAAAGCTGCAGCGTCTTCCACCGTACCCTGATTGCATACGAAGCATTTCATCCACTCCATCCCGCACGGATAAAGTTGGAGCTCCTTGGAGTATCAAACAACCTAATGTATCCTACGGCAACTGATACCCAGAACCGGTCTTAGGAGAACTTGTCCTTACGTCATCTCTTGAAGTGGATGTAACTGTGGTGGAGGACGAAGGTGCTCCTGAAGTGGTTCAACTTTGTGTGAATGATCTAATGGCGCTTTTGCACTAGTACCTCATCAGCTTGGCTCGGCTCGGCGCGGCTCGTCGCGGCTCCACCCGTTTTGTCCCCGTTTGTTTTTCCACTGCCAGGGGAGAAGTGGGCAGGTTGGGGTGAAGCTGCTGTGACGTACTCGATTGCGCAACCGCTTTGTTCATGTCGGCGCTGATGAGAAATCAGCTGGAGCCGCGAGCGGCTGAGAGTAAAACAGCCCATCTACATCCCTTTTTTAATTCTCTTGTCAACCCCCAGGTTTATGAACATCTGCACCTCAGAGTTGGATCACCAAACAGACGTTTGTGCTGTATAATAAAATCGCCGCGAGTCGCTCTCGCGCTGACTCCCGCTTCCTGATTCAAATGTCTGACGGCCCCGCCCCCCGACCAATCAGTGGCGCAGAGGGTGGTGACGTCAGAAATAGTCCCGGCTCAATGGTTACAGAAAAAGTATCTGCTTGGAGCGGCTCTACCCGCCTCAGCTCCTAGTGCAAAAGCGCAAGACGGGGCCGTGGCGGGTAGAAGCGAGCTGAGTAGATACTAGTGCAAAAGCGCCATGAGACATGGGCCGGAAATATTTTGGGTCCATATAGACCAGGGGTTTTCAATTCCGGTCCTCAGGCCTCCCTGCCCTGCATGTTTTAGATCAGGGGTTCTTAACCTTTCTGACCTTGGGGCCCAATTTTTTCAGTACAGAGTGGCCCGAGGCCCATTAAATATTAACACTGTATAGCAGCGAAGGTATATATATATATATATATATATATATATATATATATATTCAAGTAGCCTCATAGTTGTATCAACATCTGCATCTGACTGTTATATTAAAAAAGTACATATTTGCCCATTAACATGTGTAACTTCAATTACACATTTTTTTCTCTTAAAAATAAAATAAATAAATAAGATTTTATTTTATTTTTCAAATGCTATCTTATTTTATTTCTTTACCAGCAGTTTGAATTTCCCCTTTTCTTTGTTAATTGTCTCAACACATTTTTATAATAAATTAATATAAACACATCTTAACAATTTAAAAGTTTTGCAGTTTTTCTTTCTTCCCCTTAATCTTATGCCCTCACTTTCTGTCGTTCAGTGAGAGAACTGAGCTCTAATTTCTCCTGTCAGGACTTTAAATCTGGGCTGGATGGTGTCAGGTTCTCATGCACATGAGAAGGTGCTCATTGATGAACCTGGAACGATATTTAGTTAATTATGTTAATTGTGGAGAAAGCTGCTTCACAGCTGTATGTGGACCCAAACATGTTTAAGATGGTCAGCTTATTTTCTGTGACTTCAGTTCAGACTTGAGTGAATATGTTTGATGAAAAACTTTGTGTTTTGTTTCAGTGGCGTTTTACTTTCGCACTTTGAACGCCACGGTCTCTGAACGTATGAGACACTGGTTTTGTCCCAGTGTGAAGACTGAACCAGGATGAATCTGTCCATTCTGGGTTGAACTTCCCTTTCCACCTGTTAGGCTTCTCATCTCTGTAAGAGTCAAGCTAATTACTTACTAAGTAACTTACTAAGTTTTATTTACATTAATAAGTTGTCAGGACTGCGCGTGTCGGATTTCATCCGAGCCTGATCAGCTGAGCCGGGCAGAACCCGCAGCTCTCTGGCCGCTGCAGCAGAGTCACTTTCCGATGCTTTTGCGAGCCCGAACAACAGTCCAGTCCAGCAGACACATCTACATGTACAATCCTTCAGCAGTAACGATGGAGCCCACCGCCCGAGCGGCACCGACCTCCCCGGCCGCGGGGACGCGTCAGGATAAATGATCACGCCGCGCTCGCTCTGGGCGCAGACCCAAGTAATCGATCCCCGATCCTGGCGGATCTAAACCTACTCTGTGCAAAATGAAGGATTTTCTCTATAAATACACACCATTTCTCTTACTTTTACACCTAGAGCTAGCTGAGGGTCTTCTTCTCCTCATTTGGTCGGGAGTTGCTATGCAGTCCCGCGGCCCCCGCGGCCCACACGTACAAAACTGATTTCTTTTCGCGGCCCACTAGATGGCGCTCGCGGCCCAAGTGTGGGCCGCGGCCCTATGGTTAAGAATCACTGTTTTAGATGTTACCCTGCTTCAGCACACCGTGATACAAGTGGCTGTGTCATCAACAGAGATGTGCAGACCTTGATGACAAGCTAATTAGGACCATTAATCAGAATCAGGTGTGATGATGAAGGGAAACATCTAAAACATGCAGGACAGGGAGTCCCGAGGACCGGAATTGAAAACCCCTGATATAGACGGATCTTAGATTTTCTAATGATTTTTATTTTTAAAAAAGAGAAAAAAAATCAAAAAAGTCAGTACATAATCAACATCAGAAATGTACACATTCTTGTTGAGAGTTTGTTTTAAACGATGACACTTCAATGAAAACCTATTTGGTTATTCGTGTAAAGATATTGATCAGATCACACTAAGGTGTTCAAAAAGACGAGCTTATCTATTTTTTTTCCTGTTCTGTATCAAATTTACAAACACGGGCCTACTTTATGTTAATATGTTTCTTCATGTGAATAATCACTTGTGAATGAATGAGTGAACAAGATCTTTTCTCAGCACTATATTTGTCAGAATGTGTGAAGAATGAATCAACGTCTAGGCAACGACAAGTCCCCTAAACTTTTTCTTTTCAACCTTGACTTTAATTCATGTAAACATGTGAATAAAATTTCTTTTAAATGTCAAGTGAGTTTCAACTCTGATTTGACGTTTCAGATTTTTTAAATTCCTAAAACAGCCTTCGATTTGGAAGGTAACTGATTATTTGGCAAACTAGGCATATTAAAAAAATAATAAATAAATAAATAAATCCAGGGAATGCATAATTTCATCCGTTTTTTTGAAAAAGTAATAATTAAAACCTCCATAAAAGATAAAACAGTGAAAAGATGTGTTTTGTTTTATTTTGTGTGCAGTCACATGCATGTTTTTATGAAACACCCTGAGCTGTTTGTGTTCAGTTCTCCACTCACACGGACTGACCTCTGGGAGACGGCAGATCCACGGCTCAGCTGTTGTCTGGATGACTGAATGTTTGCAGCCACAACAGACACCCTGACCTGACCCCCGACCTCTGGCGAGGCCGCTCGACGACCCAGGCGTACACGGCCTGAATCAGTCTACCTCCAGAGTAGCCGTGGCCCCACCACATGCCTCATGCCCTTCTCATTTTTCTCCTGCTGTGGTATTTGGGTCAGCTAAGACATGCAGAAAAGCCAGCAGAGAGGCCAGACATCACATTAGCGCTCAGAGAAAGGACTGTGCCGTCGCTGGCGGAGGTCAGAGTGCCAGACAAGTTAACTCGGTGACCCTGCACATGCGTCAGCGCAGCATGTTGATGCCGACCCCACTCTTCTGAGAAAGCTTTTTCCCCAGACTTTAATACCGCTCTCTCTCAGCCAAAGCAGCGCTGCCACTCAGGTGAGAAACGCTGGCATTGTCAGCACCCAAGTCCGTCACAAAGGTGTTGAATGGGCTTGACATCCAGACGCTGTAGGCCAGTCAAATTATTCAACACTAAATCACAAAATACCAGTAAATTCCTGGTTTTTGAGTATGGATGTTTGACAAGAGAAAATAAACAAATGACTTACTGTCATATTTCTATCAGCAAAAACAAAGTTCTCTCCAAGAAGAGCTCACATTATTAATTCCCTGAGAAATAGAAGTCAAATTTCTGCACATAAAGACGAGGTTGTCAGAAAAGTACTGCCTAAGGTACAGAAACAGTTCAAAACACAGACTAAAGAAACATGACCTTCCTTTAATAACCTTAATAAAGAGAGTAAAGAGAGAGGTTAATCTCGTATTGTTTTTTTTTGTTTTTTTTTTAATTTAACAATTAAAATGAATGGCAGGGTTCATTTACACAAATCATTATCTCTGTGTGGCCATGTGATTGGCTAGCGAGCGCCCGACATGCAACCTGCCTGTCACCTAATGCCAGGATAGTACATGATGAAGAAAGAATATGGTTGAAATGAGACGTATCTTTTTGCCCTGTAAATGAGAGAGCATGCATTTTTTTCCTTTTCCAAGGGGGGACATTTTTGTACCATGACATGAATTTCATTTTAGAGACAAGGGCTGCAGAATTGTCTCGTCAAAAGTTAAAGGGGGAAATAAAAAAAGGTACAGAGGTAGACAGATTTTTATGGCCAAGTGCATTGACCGTTTCAGGGTACAAGTGGAGCCAGAAAGCTTATAGCTTGATTTATGAATATATTTCTTGACATCCTAGTGCATTTTACTGCCATCTGGTGGACAGTTGAGGGACAACTACTCATGTTGGATTCAAGGAGCTTTATTGTCATACCAACAAACGTTTACATGTGAGATAGTGCGAATCGTGCACTCAGGTCTCAGTCAGATGGTTAGGGGGGGTTCTTGGTGTCACATCATTACAAAAAAGTTACCAAGATGAACTGCTTAAAAATAAACTGATAGAATATGAAGATTGTAGGAGTGAACTGAGATTTCTGCATATAATTGGTGCTAGTTATTAAGACAGGAGTGTAAATGAAGACCAGTCAGATCTGTCCAAACCAAGAAGGTTACATCCCGACGAGCAGGTCGCAGACAGCACCGCGTAAACACAACCTCTCACCTCTACTCCCTCTAAGCTCTGAAAACTACACACAGGCATTAGGGAATTTAATCGTCACATTTAAAACTATGGGAAGAGTAATCCTTGTGGATCCTAATGACTTGAAATCTTGAGCCTCTAACAGGTCAAATTTATACCTCGTCGAATACTAAAGTTCATGAGCGGAATCTTCAGGAGCGAGACAGGAATGGGGGGAAAAAGCATGTTAAATACATTGTTATGGTCTTGCTCATAATTACTGGGGTGGACCCCTGACTAAGCACTGTCAGTAAAAGCATGAATGTCTTTTGAATTGAAAAATAACAATGTTTGCTCATGGAAAATGTCTCTACGGCGTAAACCTACCTGCAAATAACTCAATAGATGATTCCTTGTTGTCCCAGGTGACTTCATGCATCAAGACTTTCTAAGAACTGAATCTACAAACATTAAAAATACCTGCAGATCCATCTAAATGTCACCACACAGACAGAGCAGCTAAAACTTGATCAGTTTTTACCTAAAAAAAACTATAATTGTGTGAAAGTCACATTTCTGATCCACTTTACTTGATAAACATTTACTTCGGACAAGGAAAAGAAACCAGTTTAGGTTTATTATTTTGATATTTTTCTCAAGTCCTACATGTCGTCGGAACGTCCCCACCTCAGATCCTTAACCGCAAACTACAAATCCACAGATTTAGCACAAACCTTTGCTGGAGACGTTGCTATCAAATGTATGGTAAAGTCATGCTAGTAAGTTATTTGACACTATAGAATAAATGCAGTTAATTATGCATACATTCATGGTTTCATAAAATCTGAATTTATAGGGTATATCTTTATTAAAAATCAACCAGATTGTAAGTGTGTTTACTTGCACTGCGAAGTTGGACATATTGACACAGGGTTCAATGGAGATTGGCTCAATTTTGAAGCCAGCCTCTAGTGGTCATTCTAGGGACTGCACTTTGACGTTTCTGCATTAGCATCAGTGTTGCAGACCAGATGGAGCCCCTTGTCTTTTCTCAGTTTTTAATCCAGTGGCATCTTTTCAACTTGAAATGTTATTATAGAGAGCTATATTTATTGTTAGGTTTTGGTTAATATCAAGAAATTACATTAAATATGGCTGCACAGCTCAATAATATATTTTTTACAGGATAATGGATGATATATCCAAATACATGTTGATGAGATGTGGTCAAATGAAGGAGCAATAAATAAATGTGTTCCTGCTCTTCACGTGACTGACCTGACTATGCTCCCCTTCACGGAAACCACATTTCACCGGTGTCAGTTGAAGTGTGGGTTTTTGTTTAAAAAGAACTTTGTCACCAACCTTTGGGTTCTAGGAAACAGTTTTTAAACACTAAACAATCAAGAAGAAACAAGCGTTTTCACCCCCACATAAGTAAACAATAAAAAAAAGATTAGGATCCCCTCTTCCGTTACTCGAGGACATTGTGAAAGCTCGCTGCCACAGCAAAGAAAGAAAACATCATCAAGGACACCTCTCAACCCGGTAACCATCTCTTCAAACTTTTACCCTCAGGAAAACATTTACAGGTCAATCAAAACCTATTACAACTGTTTTCTTTTCTTCCAAAAACTATCCAATCTCTCAGTTCATATTAATCCATGTAACTAAAGTATGCTCAGGTTTTACATACTGGCTGCTGGAATCTAACACGTTATATCTCTATGAACTTTATCTCTATTTGAATAACCTTTATCTGCCTGATTGTTGAATGTTTTTATTTCTATGTCCAGAGATGATAAAGTCATTATCTTATCTTGATGCAGTAATGAAAACCATTACAACATATTTGTGGATATATTCAACATTTGGCAACTGAACTTTAAATACCTTTATATTTTTAATCCATGAAGGTTTTCATTTCTGTATGAATACTTTAATAATAATATGATCCCTTTCTTTTCTGCTCTTACTTGTCTTTTTCATGTAATATGATAGCTGCTCCCAGCATGCTCTAGGGTGGAAAGCAGTGACATCATGTATACATCCCAGGACCTGTCACTTAAGTCAGTTTGGTTGTTGTAAATCAGCCACAGCATGACAATAGCTGTTACTGAAGGCTAAATGCTTCCCACCCAGCTTTGTATACACTGCGAAACAGTCGTCTCCAGTTGCTGCGTGACCTTCAATAGCCCATGTAAGCCATTCAAACATGTTAACATGATTTATTCCCAACTAATCACAGTCAGACATCTAATTAGATCATTAGACAGAGACTTCATTCATAAACACCGTAATTGGAGTAAATTAAGAAGGAGCTGCCTTCTCTGGATTTTACCAATAGGATCCATCCAAGACGAGTGCTTCCTGAACTGACAAGTCAGCACCTTGTTTATGTTAGAGGGAGATGGATCAGGCATGACCTCTCAACCCATTTCCTCTGTTGATTTTTGGGGGCTTGAAGAAACATGCTCAAACCCCCAGCCGCAGCACGACTGCACGCACATGTGCACCGCTGGAAGAGGAAGGAGGAAACTGACCTGTCTCACTCACGTCTAACCAGCAGCTGTTCTCCCTTCTGATAATGAATGTGATCATTGATTAAGACAAATTCAGCTACAGTTTGACTCCTGCCAGACGTCGCTAATTTGTTGTATCGTGCTGTAATTCGTCAGTTTGGTATGTGACTACTTGACAGTCCACATGTCATTTGTCTGACTGCAGAAGTGTGGAAGGTTATAGTATATATTCTTTTGAGCTTCTGAATTACCCGCTAGGTGGCTCCGTGGTGTTTCCAAGATCCACCTCTCTCCAATTCTTCTTCTTATTATTATTATAATTTACTTTAAAATGTGTCAATGCAAATTCAATAAAATTTACACTTTAGTCCATTCCGTTAATCTGCGCCAGATTAATTCTTAAAAACTAATTTTTATTTGTGTTTCTGGAAGGTTTTATATATTTATAATATAAAAGAAACATAATGCTTATGCAATGATAAAAAAGTAGGTAAATAGCATGCCTGTCCAAGCACATAAGAGATGAAATTACATAAACCTTTAGTTAGAAACAATACAAAGACTGTTGCATTTGGAAGATGTGTTGTAACTGCAGTATTCAAAGTATGTGCCAACATACAAGCGCAGGCTGTCAGTTTGGACCATCTGTTTGAATCATGTGCAAAATACTCTCCTCCAAAGTATTTTACATGTCCATACTATCAAGGGTCAGAAAGAGCAAAGATACATTGTTGAACCCTTTTTTGTCCAATGGATTTAAAGAGGTCTGTTTGACTTATGTAGAGAGGATAGCTTTTGAGATTCAGAATTATTCTTATTTTTATATATATTTTTCATTCTTGTGATTTTTTCCCTCAACATTTACAGATGCGTCAGACAGACGCTGATCAACAGCTGTGATTTTCCTTTCACCATACCACAAGGTGGCGACATCATACAACTCTTGTGGCCTGCCTTCACGCTCTTACAACGTCTTCATCAGATTTTGTAATGAAGATCTTATTATGTCATTGCTGAGAGTCACAACTACTACTTCTACTACTCTACTATAAAATTTTGGCTTTTTCTTATGTCAGAGGAGAAACGTGGCTCAAGCGGTGCGCTGTTAAACTCCTTTACGCAAGTCTTCCCCACTTCTCCAAACGGTGACTGCTGACTGGCAGCCGCGTCGCTGGAGATGGACGGACCACACACCGCACACGCGTAATTACCTTTCCACACGCAGGCGAGGAGCGGCAGCCTGCACTTACGAGCGTCCCTCCGGTCTGACGTCTTAATTAGAAGCCTCTGGCACAGAACGAAGTTACACTGTAAATGATATATCCTGTTCGGGATACCTTCAACTGACCAAGTTAAATGTCTCAGAATAAACAATGAACATCTTTTCACTCCGCTTCCTTTCAGCAATAAAAACAAATCCACATTTGACTGACAGTCACAGGATGGCATTCATCAACTATTTATTAGTCCTGTTTAAAACACTGAGAAGTAAAAGTTTAAAGACATTAAATAAGTTTCTCATGTATGATTTGGTCTGTGGTAATTAAATTAAATTAAGCTCAGGGTTTTAAGTGAAGGCAGAAAAGTAGGGTTGGATTAAAGGCGAACAGACTACCTATAGTTTCTATAATAAAGTGCACTTTTTTTTGTCTTTTCCCCTCGCCTCACCACTCCGCAAAACACTGACAACAAAAGCAGTTTGTAGTTAAATATAAACTAATGTCCCACAAATCGATCATCAACACAGCCTGGCCGCTCAGCAAACATTTAGAAAAACAGGGTTAACCAGAGAAACCGAAGTTTTGTTTCTCCACCTTTCGAAAATGACCAAGAAGCACGAGTAAGCATTCAATAAAACGTGTTTTATTTTCAAAATAAAATCTTCTATCAAAGTGAGAATTATACATATTTACAGTCTCGTAAAATTCCATATACAAATGTACAATATATGTACACCAATAATTATATAAATACACTTTTGCGCGCTAATGCGACCCGTATTGAACAGTTTTAAGGCATTGATTAATGTAGGTATAAATCCACCTCCGGCTCTGGCCTCATCTCAAGCAGGACGGTGTCATTGTGAGTTTTGTGTTTTAAGACACAGCGGTTCTTCACAGCAAGAAGGGGGAGAACAAGTGGAGCCTCAGCTATAGCATGTAACCTATTGACGGAGGGGGGGTCTTGTCAGCTGTAGCATTCAATTAAGCCCAGATAAGACTCTGCATTCTTAGTGCCAGGTACATTGTTCTGCAGCTGACAGGCTCATTTTTTTTAAAGAGAAGCCATTAGGCGCTCATTAATGTGCTAATTACAACACGCTGATGGACAATCCCGGCACAATTAGTCAATCCCCTTCCTCCACATACCCCCCCTCTCTCTATTCAAACCAATGGTTGTCAGTTGGATAAGGATTACTTCACCGAAGTTTAAACTTAATTTATAACTTTTATAAGAAAGAAAAGGGGACACAAATGGGGGGGATTCCGAGGGTCAAAGTTGCATTAAACCGGTGTTGTGCCAAAAAGTGATTGCCTGCCAGAATCTGATTTCTTTATAATTTCTGGCCGCGGGAGCGCGCACAGCAGCCCGTTGAACGATAGCGCTAAAACGTCAGATTTTCAAATTTATGAACCTCAAGAATGAGATCAAGTCATATTTAGGCAGAAACAACTTTTCATTACCTGTATTTGGCCTTCAATCAATTTTTGGCAGGTGAAAATGCCTATTTTGTGTTGTAATGGTCCTTTAAAAGAGTTAAAAAGCAATCATGTGAGCTCTAGTGTTTATATTATGAATCTCAAGAATGAGATCAAATCATATTTAGGTAGAAACCACCTTTCATTAACTGTATTTGGCCTTCAATCATTTTTTGGCAGGTAAAAAGACCCATTTTCAGGGGAGAAATCAGATTCTGGCAGGCAATCACTTTTTGCCACGACACCGGCAGTTTTGGTGATTCACATGATAATTTACCAAATAAAAAACATTCAACTCAGTCCTTTAAAGGCTTGATTTATGGTTCCGCGTTACTATATTACTATAAACCAACGCAGAGCCTACGGCGTACCCTACGCAGATTTAACGCAGAACCATAATTCAGGCTTAAGTCTCCAAAAAGTGTGCTTCCTCTTCTTCTTTTTAAATAGTCTTTAGTGTCAATTGACAGAAAATGCATTGGAGAGTTTTTGCCCTGCTCAGACCCGGGACAGGGGCATCTGCTTGGGGCAGGACACGGAGCTGGCCGTGCCGGACCTCCACGTCAGCCCCGTGCTCACGTCGCTGTACATGGAGCCGGCGGAGGGCTTGCTGCCCCAGCAGCACCGGGTGCAGAACGTCCTCCACGAGTCCAGGGTCTTCCCGGACCAGATCCAGGCCCCCGAGGTGATCCCCACCAGCAGGCACATGAAGTACTTGAGCATGAACACGGCGTAGTTCGGCCTCTGCCGGCTCGGCCCCTCCAGGCACGTGCAGTTGTGCGTAATTTCCCACGTCTGCCTGTTGTGCTGCTCGTAGAAGTAGCAGGCCACGATGACGGTGGCCGGCACCGTGTACAGCACGGTGAACACCCCGATCCGGATCATCAGCCTCTCCAGCTTGTCCGTCTTGGTGCCACCTTGCTTGATGACGCTGCGTATCCGGAACAGGGACACGAACCCGGCCAGGAGGAACATGGTGCCGATGAACAGGTAGATCACCAGCGGTGCCAACACGAACCCCCGCAGGTTATCCAGATTCTGGTTGCCCACGTAGCAAATCCCGGCCACGGAGTCCCCGTCCACGGAGCTCAGGGCCAAAACGGCGATGGACTTGATGCTGGGGATGAGCCAAGCCGCCAAATGGAAATACTGGGAGTAGCTGGCGATGGCCTCGTTGCCCCACTTCATGCCTGCAGCCAGGAACCAAGTGAGGGACAGGATCACCCACCAGATCGAGCTGGCCATGCCGAAGAAGTATATGAGCAGGAAAACGATGGTGCAGAGCGCAGGACCCGTGGTCTCGTAGTGGATGTGCTCTGCGCCGTGCGCCCTGCTGCACGCCACCTCTTCGTGGCCGGCGATCAGCCTCACGATATATCCCACCGACACGAACATGTAGCAGGCGGAGAGGAAGATGATGGGCCGCTCCGGGTACTTGAACCTCTCCATGTCGATCAGAAAGGTGGCCACGGTGGTGAAGGTGGAGACGAAGCACAGCACGGACCACAGCCCGATCCAGAAGGAGGTGAAGGTCCTCTCCTCCGGGCTGAAGTAAGGGCTGTGGCACGGCACGGCGCAGTTGAGGATCTGGCCCGTCTTTACGCGTCCGTGGAGCGGGTGCGCGTCGCCGCTCACCGGCACCATGGGCGCGCGGCAGAAGCAGCCCGTCTCGCACGGAGACGCCGCCGCGGGTTTGTGCTTCCCGGGGGGGAAACCTCGGCCGTAGGGGCTCTTCTTCTTGTTGTAGGGCTTGAGAGGGCGGTTGGTGGGCTTGGCCAGCACCGGGGACGCGGTCGTGGTCTGGCTGCGGTTGTAGTCCATGCACAGCGAGTCCTGGTCGCCCTGCTCGGGCAGCAGGTCGCACCTCATGCGGTCCGGCCAGGGGAAGCCGTACTGCCTCATGAGGGGCGCGCAGCCGGCTTTGGCCCGCTCGCACACGCTCCTGCACGGCGGCAGCGGCTTCTTGTAGTCCTCCAGGCAGATCGGTGTGTACATGCTGCAGAGGAAGAAGCGCAGGTCCGGGGAGCACTTGATCTCCACCAGCGGCCAGAACTGGTGCACCTCCAGCCCCGCTTCGTCCTGCGTGTCGTGGTTGAACTGGTTGGGCATGTACGTGTGGTTGTAGCCGATGCCTTTGCACAGGGGGACGGAGATCTCCTGGCACTGCAGCTCCTTGGCCGCCATGCAGCTGCGCGTCCCGTGCAGGACGAGGGTCAACAACACGCACCATCTCGGGATGCGCCTCTCCATCGTCGACTTTTGCGCACGACTTAATAATAAGTCCTTCTCCAGAAAAGTGACAGCGAACTTGCGCTTCGCAAGCAGGCTGCAGGTCCTATCAAGCCAGAATTGTGGCTGAACTCATACTAATGTGCAAAAAGTTTGTGACGCCTCTCTCCAGTCCAGTGCGTGTAAGATCCCTCGGAAATAAAAACGCGTCTCACTGTCACGGAGTCCGGGGACACGACTCCCTCCTAGTGTCGATGCTGCTGCCTGCTCTGTTTTGCATGCTCTGTGGCTGAAGGGCGCGCTGCGTTTTATATGAGAGGGGCAGGACACTCCCCCCCCCCACAGCCGGCACAGGGAGGGAGAACAAGTCCAGTCAATCAAAAGCTCTTTCTATAAGTGTTTGTTTAAAATGTTCGCCCAGGAGGAAGGGTTATAATCATTTTGTCCCTGTTTACATTCACACACATTCATTTACTAAAAGCTTGTGTGTTATTATTGGGAGTGTGTGTGTGTGTGTGTTTTGGTGGGATATTCATGGGGTGCAATAGCCTACATTATGAAGGAATGCAGTTAGGCATACAAATGGTGAAGAGTGACCCAACAGGTCAGTTAAAACAACTTATTTGTTAACAGGATGAGATGGGCGCCTATTTCGGGTCATCACTGGTGATGCCCTGAATGAATGCTTCTCTGATTATTATTAGTTGTTTGTTATTTTGGTAGTTCTTTGGAGGTCATATTATATAATGCACTGAATCCCTGCAGACTCACCCGAATTAAACTTTTTGATTTACATGTACTTCATCTACTTTTTAAATCTTCTTCTCTAGAGTCCAACATTTGGATTCCTTTTCAATAACTGGAGAGGGACTAATGATCAGAAATTAGTGACTCCGCTGCAAGACTGCTCTTTTGAGTGATAAACACCAAACTCTGACCCAAATTAACTTAAAAAGAAGATTTATTGGAAGTTGGGATAAGATCCAGCTCCCCGGTGAGCCTGAACATAATGAAACAGGTGTAGAAAAAAGGTTTATGGAGATCATTTGAATAGTGTTTATTAAAGGACTAATACTTTACCTCTCAGAGCAGGCATGGTTAAGCATTTCTTTCCCCAACCCATACACATGGTAAAGTGAAGCATTCACACATGCATTGTTAGCTCTTAATACACCAAAGTAAGGGTGTGATTTAGTTCAGCCATTGTTTAAAAGCGGGCGGACCAACCAGTTCCTGTGCATGCCACTTACAAATCAATGCAAAGCGATTTTCTATGCAACACTCCGGCTTTAATTCGAAGTTTAACGGAGACTAATATATTCATCATCTGTCAGTCAGTGGTTTTGAAAACCACAAGGCAGCACTTGTCTGAGGCTGTCTGTCATTCGCCCTCCGATGGAGTGAAAGATTTCCAGCCTAGTTTGGATGTCTAACAATGTGAAAACATACCCGCAGCATTAGAGCTGGTCATATGTGTGAAAGAAGGAGTCAGTGCATGGACATGCTCATGTGTAACGTCTGCTTTGCTTTCCGGCAGGAGAAATTGTGTGTGAATGTGTGCTAAGTGAGGTCACAATGGTCTTGTTAGCCCACAGCGGGGGGTTGTCTTGGGCTAAAGGGAGGGGGCTGTTTGTCTTAACGCTGCTCCCAATGTTTCACTCCATGCATGCTGGGTTGATGATTTCTGTGACACATCAACAGCCCAAGCAAACAGCACAATGTGTATTTGTGTTTGTGTGTGTGTGTACAAACAGTTTCGGAGCCCAGCCCAAAGAAAATAGGCTAACATGGGCAGATATAGCATTGTGATTGCACTAATTAAAGTCATTCACACTTCTTATTGGATTCCACCGCTTCAAATGGACCCGAGGCAGTTTGGCAGACAGGCAGCGTGTTTCCAATCCACAGGTTTTTATCTGAACTAATTAGCCCCCAAACTCCAGTATTTGAGGAAGGATGCTTGCTCTGGCTCATTTTGGGGTCTTAGCTGGGTGGGGTTGATTGCAATGAGACTGTTTCCAGACTGGTAGGATTAAAAGTTTAAGCATTTTCTCAGTAGTTCACTGTATTCTCCTGCCTGGCGAACAGTGGGCACTGGTGGAAAAGTCAGACGAATCCCCCAAATAAAAGACAAAACAGTCTACATTCATGAACATGTGGCCATTGTGAAAACATCATTTAAATGACTGCAGAGTAACTTTATATGGAAAGCGACTCTAGTAGAGTTCTGATGTGATCAGCTCAACATTCACCATCAGGGACATCGTTAGAATTTTCAAAAATTTAAAGCTGTACTCGCAACAGAAATCTCTTTCTTTTCATGTGACAACTGCATCATTTTTGAATTGCGTACAAACAAAATATATAGAAAATGTGCAGAACAAGTCATATGCATACATCTTATAATGGGAATATTGTGTGCAAATGATTAAGTCTGTCTTATCTCATCAATTAAGATACATTTCCATTTATCAAATCATTTGACTCGTTTTCATCATCCCGAGCTTATATGAAGTAGTACTATTTTCTTGCTTCTTTAATGGGAGATAACTTCTCATCCAGTTCCTCCAGTTTCACCTGGAACCATTCACTTCAAAAGAAAAACACACACATGCAAGTGGACAGAGTTTATGGTTCCAGGTAATGAAATACAGAGAAACCAAAGCACTGTGCTGTTTTATTGAGCTAAAATGTTTTATTTTTTTCTTTTGTTGGATGATTGGAAAAGTCCTGTTTTATATTTGTTATTTCTGGAGATTTGTAGAGAACATTTTGAGGTTTAGCTCTGGATGCCAGTTCAAAGTTCAGGGTTCATCATCATACTGCTTTACAGTCAGCATCAGTTTGTTCAGCACCATATTCCCACTCCCAGCTCATCATTCACACTTGATTTGGCACTCTCCTTTGCATCACATTTTGATGCTCTAATGGGGAAACTTGAAACCTGAAACAGAACAAAACCAGAATCACTGAATGCATGTTAATACATCCTCTACCAGAGAGGACTGTTAGCTTGAGGGTTCTACACAGTATTATTTTTCAACTTTTCCTAGGACCGTGCTCCTCCTGACAGAGATCTCTGATGTTGCTCTTGGGATCTCCTGGGGCATCTCTCCCAGCGGTGAGGCCACAGCTTCAAATGCTCCAGTCACCACTGGCACAACTCTTGCCTTCACTTTCCTCATCTTTTCTCTTTCGTCTGTCAAACCTGTGCATTTCTCCAACATCTTAATATTGCCGTTACTTGGGATTGCTACATTTATCATGACTGTGTCAGGAAATCCCATAATAGTGTACAGCAGAGATGTCCAGTTCGAGTCCTTAAGGCCTGGATGTTTTCTTGCTTCCACACACCTGATTCAAATCAATGCATGCTTAACAGACTTGTGCAGACCTTGATGACAAGCCGATGATGATCCATTCATTTGAATCAGCTGTCTTGAAGCAGGGAAACATCTAAAACATGCAGGATAGCAGCCCTTAAGGACTAGGAACTGAACATGGGTTAGCAGTCCTTTTTTAACTCTTGATGTAAAGCACTTTGAATTACCTTGTGTTGAATTGTGCTATGCAAATAAACTTGCTTTGTCTAGCCTTAACCATATGGTTTAGGTGTCTGAAATGTAGTTAAAGGTAAATTGAATTTATAAAAGGTGAATTCTCTGCCTTTTTGCAACAAGCTTCTCCTTCATTTTCTGGATTTCCATGGTGATATGTCAAGTGAAAGAAATGTTACCTGTAAAAAACAAACATCTGTTCATTTATCTGCAGTATCATGGCATCTGTGTCTGATGTTCAGAAACTTCTACTGAAATATGTGATATGTTGGAGTGGGAACGGGTTGTTTTAAGTAAAAATTCCACACAAAAGCCCATCATGAGGCAATAAAATAGAAAGGTTGCAGGATGAGTAAATGAGGATGAGGAAAAAACAGAAATCCCGGTTTAAATTAATAAACACAGACTTTTCAAATTATTTTTGATTTTGTACACTTCAAACTGCTCCAGTGTTCCCACCTCCAACTGGTTTTGAATTCCTAATCACACACCCAAACTTTTCTGAGTTTGATCTTTTGGACAGTCAACTAGAACAGTGGTTCCCAACCTTTTTTCCATGGAGCCCCCCCTACTTGTGTCTAAGACCAGCCGGGCCCCCCGACCCGTACGTACTAGCAGCAAAAGAGTAAAGTTATTCGTTACAAACCTTTAATTGAAGAAATGAACATTGTTTTTTTGATACATTTCTCTTTGGTTTACCCTGTATGCATATGACTTTGTTTTTCTCACCTTCATATTGTGTCACCAATGTATAAAATATGCACAAAAAATAATTGAAAGGACATACAAATATTTCTGAAAAATGTCTCTTTTAATATGAGAGCAACTTTTTTTTCTCCATTTTTCCTTTAACAACCTGTCGGAGTAGTAGTATGATTAAATGTTGAATAATGATGTAATAATACGTTTTTATCCTGATGAATAACTTAGTATTTTAAAATGACCAAAATATTTCTAAGTGGGGTTTATACAGACTTGGATTACTGTATTCCATTAGGTGTGTTATTATGATTTTTTATTTATTTAACATGCGCAAATATAATTTTTACAACTGCATATCCTCAAAGCAGACAAAGTTTCGCGCCCCCCCAGAGATCTCAGGTGCCCCCCCATGGGGGGCCCGGACCCCAGGTTGGGAGACATGGAACTAGAAGATACTTTACTCAATGAAAATTATTTGACAAAAATTTAAATGCAGATTTTAGTGCAAGAAGATTGTCACAAGTTGGTAAATGAGGATCCAAGCGCAGGAGAGACGCAGGAGTTCCATTTATTGACAAAAATAAACCAAAAGCGCTGCAGAGCAGGGTTAACAAAAAAACACAAGAGCAAGAATCCAAAACCATGACAGGACAAGTTGGGTGGAAACAGTACGGACCAAGGGAAAGATAAGAGACACAGGCGCAGACAATCAGGGCAGATGGGAACCAGGGAAGTCAAAACCGAACTGAAACACAAAGACACATATTTCAAAATAAAACAGGAACTGACCAAACCGTGACAGAGATGCTGGGACAGTGCTCTGTAAGACAGCATTTGGGCAACGGTAGGTGCAGCAAGATGAGCAACAGGGACAACACGAAAAAAAAAGAATTGAGAAAAAGAAAAAAAAAAGCACTAGGAGAGTCTGAACATCTCAGTCTCTTCACATTTAGAAACTTTACCTGGTCAATTTGAGATACTATTCAGTGCCTTTGGATAATTTCTACTTAAAAAATGGACCTAAGGCAACTCCTGACTCTGTGGTAGCTCACTTTACCAATTCGATTTCACTGGAACAGATTGTTTTTCACATGGAATGAGACACTTCAGACACTCCCATGTACAGTATGTTCAAGCCCTTTGTGAGGCTGATCCAGATGCCTCACACGAGGTCAGCCTTTTCCAGCCAAGCTGTTAACTGCAGGTGAAATAGGTAAGAGACAGATGCCTCCTCCTCTCACCAGGGTGAACAAAATAGCCAAATGAGCATCAGTTTCAGCATTCGCTGCCTACTGGAGTGGAACCCGTATTGATTAACAAGGCTGATAGACTTGGGGGCCCCAGCCACCAACTGTTGACTACTCCTCCCACCTTCTGTGTGCAACGGCAGTAGTGGGTTTCAGATTGCGCACCGGCTCCCTGCATACCACGTTTAAAAGGGTGGAAATGGAATTAATGCATCTGCTTAGAAGTCGATTTCTGCATTCTCAAGGCCGACCCACTCCACCACTCCTCTATCTAACCTCCCTTCTTGCCTCGCTCTTTGCTTTCCCACCCGATCTTGCCCCAGATTCTCCCAGGGCTCTCAATGTTCGTGACGCCAAACAAAAAGGCGGACGGGCGGGTGGGGTGGGGACGGGTGGGGGGTTCTCACGGAGTCACTGAGGCATGCTGTGAAAGTCTGAAATGTTTGTCTTTGTAACCTCCACATGGGAAGCTTAGACTTGTAATTCTCTCAAACTTTACCATTATTTCTGTGATATAATTAATTAAAATTTCATATCGATCATGTGTTTCCTCTCAACTTTAGAGAATGTGGGGAAGGATGACTTTGTGAGACCAAGTGTGGCTCTTTTACCGAGTGAAATCAACATAGTATTAGAAGAGAAGATCAATAGGAAACTATTAATGCCATTAAGACCAAGATAAACACCTGGATCATTTGGTCAGCCAAGGATAATTGTGAGACGGCGTTTGAAAGGAAGAATTACAGATATTCAGTGATTTTTAAAGAACAGCTTATGAAGATTGATATAAGTGCAGAATTACTCCTGTCCTGACTGGCATAAAGACAAAAGCAGGATCATACGCTAGCACCGTGGAATGGTGTAAAAGACGCTGTGCTCATGTTACATATGTCTGTGAGGTACAGCACTTGTGAGATGTGCCAAAATAACACTCTGTTTCCCAGCATTAACCAGGACTTTTTTTCTTATGTTTTCCTTAGAATGAACACATGACAGCACTTTAATTACTTCTGACAGGATCTGTAAAGACACTTACAATAAGTTGGAGGTTGCTGGGTAAAAGGAGTTTTTTTCCTTACATTTCCATGTGTGGCGCAACAGCCAGGCTGTTGCCCATCTCAAAAATCATGCAAGCAAGAGAAAGTACATTTAGCAGCTCATACTTGTGTCAGTGTAGCTGACAAAACACACAAAGCACACTACTTTAGATGTAGTCAACCTCTTGTAATGCAACAAAAGCACCAAAATCAACTTAACCCAGTTTTGTCAAAACCTGAATAAATCTCTGAAGCTGGCAATTACTGGTAAATAAATATTTAAATAAAGCATTGCCTTGGACCTCAGGGTAATTAGGCTGACATAAAAACTCCATGCGTTTGTCAAAAACAAGGCCTGAGTGTAATTGAATGTGATGTATGATTTCAAAATAGGACATGGAGCCCCCTCCCCCGACTTATGAAGATGTTTACTTTCTGTAAGGTTGTACACAGCCTGTGAGACGACACTTGCAATCTCTAACCAATTGGAGAGACAATGGATGAACAGGAACTCGGAAAAAGAAAAAACTTTTAAGAATAAAGGCATTCTTTTTGTGGAAATTTTATCAAATTTGATATTCATAAATTCACCACTGAGCTATATTTTAGCTAACAGAATTATGAACAACTTTGACAACTTAACTCCATTCACCTTTTTGTCCATTAAACACTTGAGTAACTCTTTATGGGGTGGAAGTCTCTAATTTTCTGGCCAGGGCCGGGGGAAATTTGACTTTCTGCTCCATTCTAGTGCTTCTGATCAGTGATGGATGGGGATTCCTTCCTCCCTTCCTTCCTTTCCTCCACAGGTTAGATTCTTCAGCGGTGCTCTGGCATGTTTACTTAAAGACAAACTACTAATCAGCCTGAGGTGAATTGAGAGGCTTTAAGCAGTCACCCTTTCACGCACGCACACACACACACACACACAGGTCCTGACAGTGTCCCTCCGCTGACGGTGAGTGTGTATTGTATTGGCTCACCTTCCTTCCGCTCATTACCTAGAGCAAACACTGACACAAATCCCTCCCATCCAATCAGTCTACTGCTGGGCAGGACCCTGACAGCCAGGTCTCTGTTAACCAACCTCCGGAAACACACACACGCACACACACACACACACACACACACACACACACACACACACACACACACACACACACACACACACACACACACACACACACACACACACACACACACACACACACACACACACACACACACACACACACACACACACACACTCTTTAAGCTGACAAATACGTGCCAAAAGGTGTAAAATAGAAAATTGGCTCAAAGATAACGAGGAACCCCAATATTCAGTAACATAAACATTTACAAACTGAAACATAGATGGAGAAAACTCTACGCTGGAGGCCAGTAGGTTGAAATATTTCTGTTTCTTTTTTTCTGTAATTTCTTAAAAGCTTTGCAGAAAAAAAAAGTCTTAAATTCACCCGGGCTCATGTTTGCCCCCCTTCTTTTTTGTGGATCTTGGCAACGGTGTTTTGTGTTATCCTTATGGCTCCAGTGGGATTAAGCCAAGTTCTCAGTTATTTAGGTTACTCGATAATTGAGTAACCAAAGTAACTTGTTCTTTTTTGTTTTGCATAAAATACATGGAACAAACATGGAAATAGCATGAGAAGGTTTGTGGATGAAGTTACTTTAACCTCATCTGCAGAAAAGTCATTTTTGTCACTCATTCAACAGAAGAGGGAGCGAAAATAAATAAATAAGTGAAACAGAGCATCAAACATAAGAACCCATTTTCTTCATAATCAGGTCACCATGCAACGAAAAGGAAAAATAAAAGGAGGAGAAAAGTAGAAAATGGTGAACAGGGCAGAGACTAGGGCTGCATCTCATCAATTTTACCACCATGGTCCCAGTCTGCACAAGAATTTCTCCACATAAACTACAACATCTTGGCCACTGAAATGAACCTTAGAAAGGTTCTCACCTTTGTCAAAACTGAACTCAGCTCTGTTCAGGTATGTGTGGGGCATCTTCTGCTGGTGCATGCTTTCAAAGAACTCAATAACCAACAAAAGAGCAAACAAAGACTCGGTCACTGTTGACAGCTGCGGTTTAGTTCTGACAGTAAGTTCAGCGAGAACTCCTGAGTTTTGTTATGCTAACATGAGGGTTAATTGAGCTAACTTAAACTCTGAGTCAGATGTTGAACCAAACCTTCTCACTGGCAGGTTTTTCAAAGTTTTGCTCTGACTCATCTTTTCCTGACTCCCAGTTTCCCTTCACATCTGCAGTAAAACAGAAACCCTGGTTGGATTTTGTTTTGTAAGGCGATAAATACCACAAACATGACGACTTTTATGATGCGGATCTCCTCTGTGCAAGAGTAAAGAGAGACGGCATCAACCTGTGAACACGAAGGCAAAAAATCACCTGTACAGAAATTACTTTAGTGATCACCATTTCAATTAAAGCAAACATACAAAACATGAATATATTGAGATCAAGCACACTTAAGCAGGGGTTAATTTGTGCCGGATCCTGCTGGAACAAGATCCGGCACCTCTCGATTTTGCCCCCCCTGCGTTCCGGGACTTATTTGGGCAGATCCGGCACCTCTCGTATATATATAAAACAATAATAATATAAAAAAGTTTTATGTATAAAAAATAATAATATGCATAAATTCATTTACAGAACAAATCCCAAGCATTTCATGTTGTTTATAAAGATTTAACGTCATTTGAAAGAGTCGGAGATTTGTTGATGCAATGAAAAGATGGGCCAGCAAACCACGCCCCTGACCAAAAAAACTTTGGAAATTTGCTGGATCTGGGGAGCCAGCAGCGAGCAACGCAAACATGTCAAAAAGACAGTTGAATCTACTGTCTTTTTTCAAAAAGAAGGAAGAGTTGCATGATTCTTCAAAACGAATCAGAAAAGCAACAAGCGGCGATGAGGGCAGCTGCAGCACAATCAATGTGGTCCTTGCGCCGTGGAGCACATACACATGAATGGATTTGTGTCGGTTGCTGTGGATTATGTTCTCACTACAAATAAAAAAACGGGCTGAAGCCCCCCATAATTTGATCTCAGCCCCCCCAAAATTAAGAGGACATTTTTCCCTTTCCAACGATACCAATATTGTGTTTGTACAATTTAAAACTGCGTTATTTTGGTATCAGCAGTGAAGGCTGTGCATGCTCTGTGCTCACACAAACGGAGGGGATAATAAGTTTAGCCGGGTAGAGAAGCTCCGGAGAGGATATGTTTCCAAGGTAAGTTAAGGCAGCAGACACCCTATTATTGTTATTCTAGCTTTCCAAAGTGCACCAGATTGATGCATTTAAATACATTATGCTCAAAAAATGAGAAATGAGAAAAATTGAGTCATTGTTTTGTAGATCTAGTCTCCATTGCTGTCGCTTATCAAATGCTCGGGGAGTTAATTGTTGAGGCTTGAAGGCAAAAATCTAAAAAAAAAACAAAACAAAAACAAAAATGTCCACAGTGAGATAATAAAGAGACTTGAAACAGCAAAGGAAGATGAAAAGTACACGTACGGCACAGACGCTGTCTTTTCAATTCAATGTCTTGTCAATTCGCAGGTTACAGGATAACCACTCATTTCTGTGGTTCTTATTTCCTTTAAAGTGAAGTATTTTGAATATCCGGCTTGTCTGATGGCCGTGCTTTTGTTTTGCTCTTCTCACTTCATTTTGGAGATGTTGCTGTGTTCTCACGTCTGAAAACGCACAGCAGAGTTGTAATCACCTGTAGCTGCTCTTTAAACAGCGCTCTGTATAACTCGACTGATATTTAAGCGTATTAAGCAGTAATGATAGTCCCGGGGTCCCGGGCTTCGTTCTAAGCTGAGGCAGTGACACACAGTACGTGAATAAATAATACTTAGGCCCAAAGTCTGACCGCGTGTCTTTGCCTCCTCCACCTCTGTAATCCCCCCATACTATAGTTTAAATTTGGAGGCCGACAGCCCTGTGTTGAGGGTGTTACCTAGAGCCCGTCTAAATTGCCACTTGTTCCTCTGGCGTCATTAAGACTCACGGGCGACAGGGGCCCGTTCTTAAAATTGCTACCACTGGAAACAGCAGCGGCACGTTTATAATTACACTCTTTCTTCCCAATTGATGACGTCCTCCTTGCGGCGAACGCGCTCATTTGGTCGGATCTGCTCCTGCACAGACCCGAGGATTCATTAGGGGCTGTGACGACAGCCTGAGAGCTCAGTTAGCTCTGACTTGTGTGTGTGTGTGTGTGTGTGTGTTTTACGAGGGGCTTTCAGCTCACTGGGAGCTTGTCGGTGTGACTGCTCTTAGAGCAGGAACGGTGACGAGGTGAGAAATGTAACCACGCTGAAAGCCATCAGTGTTCCATTAGTGTTTTACCTTTAAGAGCGCGCCGTGGCACACGGAGGTGACACGCCGCAGTTTTGACATCTAAAAGTTGTGGCGTGCTTGTCAGGGGCCATTACAAACACATTTACTCCGTTCCTGAGTGAGCAGTTTGTGTCTGACCACATAAAAATTGCTTAAAAAAAAATTCCAAATGCATTAGCCAAATCCACACCAGTTTCTACAGAAAGAAATGTAATTTTTCTTACTAACTGAAAGCCCAATGATACTTGAAAGCTTATACAAGAAATATTTTCTGTCTCCAAAGAAAATAAAAACAGTCACAGTGTTTCTGGAGTTTGTAATAAAGTGAAATGAAGTAATGTAGTTTTAAGTTGAAACCCTTGATATTTTGGGCTTTTGAACAGTAAGACTGATATAGATGCATTAAGTAGATATTTGATACCACAGTTAATGGACTGTTGGTATTTTTTTTACACAACAGTGGCTCCTATTATCACAGAGAATAGCAGGATTGAATACATTACCAACCACAGATCTATGATGATGAAAGGATGCCACTTTGATTGGAGCAAACCCTCGTGCGTATGCCAGTGGCCATGAAGAAGTGAAATACCTGCTTAAGTCAGCCAAGGATGTAACTGTTCCCTGGTTTGTTGGTTGCGCATCAGAAACTCGTCCACAGATCTTAAAAAGACACCATATCAAGAGCTAAACTATTGTTGTTTTTGCATCCTTTTGATCAACTAGTGTCCCATAAGCTTTCATTGTTTTCAACTTTTCCTCATAGCAGAAATAAATGATCGTTCACGGTCATGTGAGCGACATGTTTCCTCCATTCAATCTGTAAGAAAACCTGTCTACATTTTGTGCTGTGTTGCTTCATAACATACAAAACATTCATGTAAAACCCAAGAAGTGATGCGTGACTGGACATGTATACAGTTTTACACAAATTTTAATAGTAGAAGTCTCACTTATCTGAATAAGTCTTTACTTCATCAGAATGAAGTGTAAAAGTCTAGTATAAATGTTGGAGACCATCATGTGGTATCTCTGTCGTGCCTGGGCTTTTCCCTGTCCATCTCAGGGAACTGTGGATTTTTCCAGGTTTCTGTGTTTTTAGTGAAGCCAACCTGCTCTTTTTTCCCTTCTTTTCAACACAATGCTGCTAAACCTCTTTCACAACTATTCGTCATCATGCCTAGACGAGTGAATCTGCAAAAGCCATTTAAAATGGATACCATATGAGGTGTAAGAGGGCTTAAAATAACATATATGCAACATGTGAGTCTGAAGGCTCAGGATATTTCCAAGAGGACTTAAGTGGGCTCGTTATACTCTTGGTAAAAATCTGACTAATATATACATTAGCTCAAACAGCTTGATAAACACTTCCCCATACGCATGGACGTACTCAGGAAGACATCCCACGCACACAAACATACATCTGCACAGTCTAAACAGTTGGCCAAGCACACACATACACGCCCTTTTTCACATGCACTATACACAAGTGTTCCTGCATAATATTTACCCATGTTAGCTCCTTACGTTACAGTTTCCCCCTTATCACTCAGACTTTGTGTGTGTTTATATACTTTTCTGTCCAAATGTATGAGAAGTGATACATTTAAGGCTGGGAAAACAGTCTCATAGCTGTATTTTGCAGCTTTATTCCATTTCACCTTCAAATGAAGACAAAACGAAGGTGTGGACTGTTGTCTGGAGGTGGTGTACATACACTTATTTGTACCTGAAGCCTCGACAGATTCCACAGGAAGGTGATGAGTCAACTTTGACCCAGTTGAAACCTGGCAGAAACCCCCACCCACCCCGTCAACCTATGCCCATTGTTAGCCTAGGTTTACTCACACACAGACACAGTTTCCTTATCATTAGTGGACTTTACTCCGACTAACATTAATTTCCTGAAAACCTCACTGAGCCTCAAACCAAACCTTACCCTAAAATTTAATGATTTCCCCAACAGTTTTCACCCGACAGTTTTACTTCCATTATTTCAGTGAACATTACACTGACTTTTCTTGGGCACTTAATTAAACCAACTGGAGTCACACCTTGCTGAGCCATAAATTATATCCCAGGTTCAAACAAAGGTTTTTACCCTGATATGCCATGACTTCAATTCTGGTAATTATTTCTTTCTATTTTTTTTTCTGGTCCTCAAAAAAATAGACAGGTCTCCCACAATGTGAATGCTTAAACACATTTATGTCCCCACAACATTATAGTAATACCACCGAACACACACACACACATACACACACATGCACCCACGTACGCTCTCGGTAAACTGAGAGCGACCTCGCCTGCCCCAAACAGACAGGAGTGAATTATTGGGGTAAACATGGGTCATTGTGGGAATTGGGAGGGGGCTATACTGGGTGGAGAAAGGAGAAAAAGGTGGGTGTTAGAAGGTCAGACAGCAAATGGCGAGTCTTGTTGATTATGTGTAAACCAGTGTATCTTGTATTCCGTCAGTAAAACCTTGAACTATCACGACAGAGAACGGGAACAGCTGTTATTCTTGCATGTAGATTGTTTTGCCTTGTAGTTAATCAAATCATGCAGGTTTTTCTGTACGAACACCATATAACGCTTCTACCATACTGAATGAAAAGCGTATTTAAACTGGTGCTACTAGCTCATGCTACACGATTGTATCACAGCTGACAATGAAGTGTGTTTTCTGACAAGTACGTTATCTCTCAGAGACGGCTATATCTTTTGAATGGCATTCCTGAAGCCCCCCCCTCCACGCCCCTCTCGAAGTGCACCCCAGTGCAAACTGCTGCTATGTCACTCAATGATGATAAAGCACGCACCAGCGCGTAATTAACCTCGTTTCACCTCAAATAAGCCTGACAACAGGTGCATTTAGTTTTGCAGCTGACGAGGATTGCAGCTGCAGGAGCCCTCATTTGGGAGATAGCGTTGTCAAAGGGTAACCAACTCAAGGGGAAATGGCTGAGAATGTTCAGACGCCTATAAAAATGTCAATCTGCATGGCGGTCTAATGACATTTAGTCTGCAAATGAGGGAGGCAATGTTACCCGATTGTAGCTGGTCGCAGTGTACTTCCCAACACTTAAAAGTTGTTGCAAGTTCACTTTCATGATAACAAAATTTAAATTAACTCAATTTTATGACCAAATTTAGATCTGAAACACGCTATTGGAGCAATTTTACACACATTTAAAGAAAACAATCATTCGCTCTCCAGTGTGAAGCTTGGGTTTTGCCCCCTGAACTCGACTCCAAAGGTCACGGCTGTTGACACAGCAAGACACTCCTTGCTTTTCTGCCAATGAGCCTCGAGTACTCATGGTGCAGACGCTCCAAATTTAGAGACACAGCCCTAAATACATAAAGCCCTTTATACCATATGCCGCGCAAACATCTCATCCTGCTCAGACAACTACCCACTAATCTCTGCAGACTGAAGTTAACTGTTTAGTTGCCATGGTAATGTGTGTTATGGTACTTTAGAGTAGGGGAAAAATAGACTCAAATTAATGTTTAAGTTGCAGAAATGTAGATAAAAAACATCTAGAGGATCAACTGCTATGCATGTTCTTGTGTCTTGTTTTTTTTTTTTGGAAACACTTTACAATAAGGTACGCAAATTGGTGCTTAATTACGAGTAAACAAATGAGGATCTAATCAGTATTTAACCATTAGTTAATCATCAAGCAGTGAAGAGGGATAGTGAGGTAATGGTTAGTTAATGTTGCTTAATTACTGGGAGACTACCAGAACTTAACCATTGGTTAATCATCAAGTACCTGTGTGGGTTTAGGTAAGTAATAGTTGATTAATGTTACTTAATTACCTCAAAGCAAAAGAGGAACTTACCAAGGGCAATAACCAGTACTTAACCATTAGTTAATCGAGTACCCAAGTGGATTTTAGGTAAGTTGTGGTTGTTAATGTTGGTTAATTACCTGGAAACAAATTAGGAACTAATCACTTATTTGGGCAAGTGTTTTCTTTCATGTAAACTAACTTTTTCTGAATAAGTGAAATTCCAGACGTCCCCTAAGGAAGTGGTTCCCAATGGGACGAATGAAAGAATGAATGAAAATACAGTAGGTTAAACAACACTGCTAGCAGATGGGCAAACTTTTGATGCAGCTCCCACGTAAACGCAAAGCAGAGGATGAAGCATCCCCAGATGTGTTTCCGAAGCAATTTCCTTCCAAGGCAAAGATTGGAAAATGTGACGACACATATCTTGCCTTTGGCTTCACCTGTACAACGGTGGGTAATGAGGAGAGACCGCAGACTGCCTTAAAGTGCTAGTTTCTGACAGCATGAAGCCAGACAAGTTAAGACGCTACATGGAGACAAATCATCCAGAGCGCTGCAGAAAAAGTTTGAGAACCCCTGCCCTAAGGAATGGAGCAATTTTAGCATGTATCATGACTTTTGTTTAAACAGCACTTGCTAAGTGAAGATAGTTGTTCAAAGTATTTCTGTGGAGTTAATCTGTGGAGGTCACATCACGCTCGGTTTGGAGTATTAAGGAGAAGCTTGTGGGCTTCTCGGCTAACTATTACTCAGAGTGAAACTACCAGAGGAGCCAATATTGAAATGATCCAAACGTTGGCAATTTCATAGCTCTTTAAGCAAATGCTATGCTGTGGATTTATGTCACTTTTACTTCAGCAGCTTACCCGGACTTAGGGTTGCCACCTTTCAGAAATAGAAAAAAGGGACACCCCGATTTCAGCAGCGCAGGCGCCAAAAAAGGGACATCCCCAAAACTTCTAAAATGCATAGAAATGTATTTATTTTATATGAAAAAACAAAACGCTTTGATTTAAAGTGCTTTAATAGCATTGAACTTGCATGACTGTACAGACAGCCAAACATACTAGCAACTGAAATAGCCTCATATGCTATGTATATCCACATCAGCCCAGATGTAGAATAAAGCTACAGGTGAAGAATATGGTGTAAAAGTTCATTTATTTCAATAATTCAACTTAAAAGGTGAAACTAATAAATGTATATTACATAATCTCATTACAGGCAAAGCAAGATATGTTAAGCCTTTATTTGTTATAAAATTGTGATGATTGAATTGTTTATTGATTTCATAATATATTCAAATTTTTTGAGATTTTTTATTTGGGGTTTTCATAAACTGTGAGCCATAATCACCAAAAAAACAAATAAAGGCTTGAAATATCTCACTTTGCATGTAGTGGGAAATAATATTTGTTTCACCGTAAGTTGAATTTACTACGAATGAAGTTTTGCAATATATTCACATTTTCCGACATTCACCTGTATATTATGACATAAATAAATAAGAGCATAACATATGTCCGTATCGGTTCAATACGGAACGCAACTTTTAATTCCCAATTACGGAACAATTCCGTATTTCAAGGGACGGGTGGCAACCCTACCCGGACTACCTGGAGTAACACAGTCCATGTCCCGAGTGGTAAGGTGCACCACATTGTTGGGGTACAGAAAGCCGGATTCAAGACCCCATTGTCTGGTCACTGAGGGCTTTATTCATAGTTCAGCTTTCACTTAAATCACCATGCAATTTAGAAGTTTGTGTTGTTTTAGATGGTGAAATTGGCTCCGGTATGCCCTTTCTTTTGAACAGAAGTTCCCTGACACAATTCCATCCTGCTTCTTCAAACTGAGAGCATGATCACTGCCGTTTACTGCAGGTGAGACGCAAACCATAGACACGTACCTCACACAATCTTAAAAAGTCATTAAATTCACATTCCTGGTAATATTTATAATTATTATGCCCAAACTTTGCCCTGTGAGGCGACCTGTCTATTGTGGAGCGATAATGCTCTGATTCTCTTGTGAAGATGGGATGTCTGCAAAATAAATGAATCCGGCAGCTCTTCCAGTGCGACGTAACAGGCTTCTGACAGGGCTGTCAGCTCTCATGTATTCAGCAAAAGACGCGTACAATTGAACCCCTTTGAGATCTTCTTACAGCACATATGTCCTATGATCATGTTGACATGTGATAAGAAGAGACTGACACGCGCGGATAGACGGAGCCACAGCGGTATAGCTACTGTATCTCTCACTGTGTTACGAGGTCATGTCATCCATTCAGTTTATCTAGTCTTTGTTTTAATCCTTAGATTATGAATATGACCTTGTGGCAACTGAAAAACAGCAGTTGTGAACGTATACTCTAATGCAGTGTCTCCCAACCTGGGGTCCGGGCCCCCCCTGGGGGGGGGCGCGAAACTTTGTCTGCTTTGAGGATATGCAGTTGTAAAAATTATATTTGCACATGTTAAATGAATAAAAAAATCATAATAACACACCTAATGGAATACAGTAATCCAAGTCTGTATAAACCCACTTAGAAATATATATAAGTTATTTATCAGGATAAAAACGTATTATTATATCATTATTCAACATTTAATCATGCTACTACTCCGACAGGTTGTTAAAGGAAAAATGTAAAAAAATGTTGCTCTCATATTAAAAGAGACATTTTTCAGAAATATTTTTATGTCCTTGCAATTATTTTTTGTGCATATTTTATACATTGGTGACACAAAATGAAGGTGAGAAAAACAAAGTCATATGTATACAGGGTAAACCAAAGAGAAATGTATAAAAAAAAACATAATTAATGTTCATTTTTTTCAATTAATGGTTTGTAACGAATAACTTTACTCTTTTGCTGCTAGTACGTACGGGTCGGGGGGCCCGGCTGGTCTTAGACACAAGTAGGGGGGGCTCCATGGAAAAAAGGTTGGGAACCACTGCTCTAATGTATTCAAAGCTGTATGTTCTTGTTAAAGTTGAACTTTTTTTTTTTTTCTCGCAGCACCCTAAATGTATGTAACAAAAACTAGTTGAATGTTTCTTACATTATGCACTTGGTGTCCATGAAAATTGTTTTTAAACTCCTTTATTTTATTCTCGGGGAGGACCCTCGGATACCCCACTGGCGTGTCTTTCAAGTTTCATCCCACTTTTTAAAATGTCCCCAGGAGTCCAAGCCTCGAAGAAAATATTCTGCCAAAAACTGAATCTTCACAGCATAACTGTATTCCAGTCTCGCACGCAACGAAGACGCCATATGTTTTCTTAATGATAAAATATTTGAGTTTTGACGTCCAGGCCCTGATCTGATCCACTTATCGAGCATGTGTTGAGATACTGGGGTTGGTGAACATAACTCAACCCCCCTAAACCGTAAAATCAGAGCTCACAGGCAGAAGCTGTTAGAAGGAGGTGGAATTTTAAAAGCGACGGCAGCTTAGCGGGGAGATATCAGAGGATGTGCGAGAGACGAGTACGTCTTCCTCTTTTGTTAGACCTATGACTGAGAGGGCGTAATTGGAATAAACCAGGCAGAGAGGTGAGAGCCAGTGTAACAATTAGCTCTAGAATGCTTCCTGGACTAGCTCCCATGGGTGGCCTCATATGGGGAAGTGAAGATGAATGTGAGCGTCATGGTAACTATCTGGGTATTTAAAAGCCGGAAACTGGAAAAAATGTTTCTAAAGATGTTTTGGTAAATTGAATGTGTTGAACATGACTTCTATAGAACATTGAATGGATGTAGATATTAAAAAGAGTAATTACTTATTGTTTATGTGTTTTTTTTTTTACAAGCTGTATCTGAAGGCGACTTCTACTAATGATCTTTGGGTAATAGTGGAGCTCTAGGGAGTAAATGTAAAACTGCAGGGGGGTGTTTTCAGCATCTTCACAGTAATCCCACCAGCTACCTGCTGTGGAGTGGGAGCGTTAGGTTTCGCCGGGGGTCTTTTGACCGGGATCGCAGGGGATGAGAGGAGATCTCCAGCGCTGCACAGCCACTTATGAAGGACGCACATTGTTGCCAGCCCTGGGGAGAAAACTGAGCAGTCTGGCAACAGAGGCGGAATTTCCTACTGCGATGTT
The DNA here is from genome assembly GCF_033807715.1 of Cololabis saira. NCBI lineage: Eukaryota > Metazoa > Chordata > Actinopteri > Beloniformes > Belonidae > Cololabis > Cololabis saira. The sequence goes on along the minus strand of NC_084596.1, from coordinate 15,949,269 downwards.
ATCTCACACAAGACATTTAGCTTTGGCCAAATAAAGGAGGGAGAGAGAAACAGGCAAGAGTGAGGAGGGAAGGGGGGGGGAGGGTGGACAAAGAAGGGGGAGCTGCAGGAGGATGGGGAAAGATAGATGAGAGAGGAAGGTGAATGTCTGAGGAAGATGAGATCAGGAGGATGGGGAGGAGGAAAGAGGCAGGTAGACCTCATGGGAAAGATGGAGTGGGGAACTTAGTGCAACTGTCATTTTCAACATCTTCAAAACCCATGTCAACGATTCTGCCCCCCCATCCCACTCTACGTTACATTAACGTAAATATTCCAATCCTGTAACTTTTGCACAGACTCATATCCGGCACTTTATAAACCTCATTGTACATTTCTGTCTATACTTTTTACCTATCCTAAGTTCCTAAGTCACCTTTGTACAGACTCACCCGGCACTTTAAAACCTCATTTTGTACATTTCTGGTCTACATTTTATTTTATTGTTTATACTTTTTATTGTTTATACATTTTATCTCTTATATATTTGTTTTTATAATTGTATTGTGTTGCACCAATCGCAAAAAAAAAATTCCTTGTGTGAAAACTTGGCAATAAACCCTTTTCTGATTCTTACATCAGACTTACTTCGTGACTTAAAATATATTCTGCATTAAGCAATTAAGAGAAAATTCACAAACTAACAAGACAAACATAATGTCTACTTATTAAAGTTCTTCATCAAAGGAAATCAGCGGCTCAGCTACAATTTGTCTACTAAAAATCACACACTTTATGTGTCCAGACAACTGGCAGGTCGGCTCAACGCAGGCAGAGATAGCTCCTCCGTCCCCATCAATCCAACGCTCGCCAAGAAAAACAAGAAAGGTGATGATGCTGGTTGGGCTCAAAATCTGTAGTCTGGAGCAATTATAGTTAACAAAACAGAAACTAACAGTGAAAAAATAACCCTGTTGATTGAAAGAATTAAATGAAAAACTAAATAATATAACTAAATAAAACACGCCTTCCCTTGTTTTTTTTAATGTTTGGTACTTCATTTTTCTAATTACAATTTTTTTTGTAATTCCAATTGCTCAAAGGAAAGAATAAAGTATTTTATAGTCTTTGGCATTTTTGAGTCTTTTATCATAATTTTTCTGTTGTCAATCTTTAAGTCGATAACTCAAAAACAGAAACTAAGTCCAGAATGAAACTAAAACTGGCCAGTTTTTCAAAACTACAACAACTAATGTGGTCGTTAAAAAAACTACAGCTAAAACTGAAATAATCTGAAATAAGCGAAATGAAAAATAAAAACTATTGAAAAATTCTAAACTATTGTAACAGGTCAAGAGTATCTGAAATGACTTCACTGCGAGCAGGAGTTGAACCTGCACCCGGATGTCTGAACCTTTTGACCTTTCAGACCGAACATGATGCTGATGCAGAAACACGGGCTGGGTCTTCCATCGCAGCCGCGGTCAGCAGACACGACAGAGACGATACAAGCGACCTGAGATCTTCAAGCAGGAGCCTCCCAGCTGCCTTTTTTAAAATTCATTTATCGTTATATAGTCATCCTTTTTCATCACCTTTTAAACACCTGAGCTTTAAAGACATAATTAAAAAGACCAGTGTCCATATCCATGACAACAATTTCAAAAACATTTTACACCGTAACGTCAAATCTGTGTTGTAAAGAAACGCACCTTTGATCAAGAAGGAGTGTAATATTCTTATGACCTTTGTACAGGTAGATTTCATCATGTGGGCCTTATCGCTGAATGTGCAGTTTCAGTAACTCCATAAAACACCCCAGTACCCGGCTGACCGTTATTCATTTATAGTATTTATTTATTTATTTTGTGCATGGTAGTGCATAGTTTGACAATATTGCAGTAGTACATTTGTACACTTCAATCTACACACCCATGACCGAAAAGGAGCAGGATGAAGTTTTATTTTACCTGTCCCTTATTCAATACCAAAACAAAAAGAACAGTCAATGTAACCAATATTTACACTAAAATATACACTTAAATAGAAACCAACCACATATATCAATAGTACTGTTTAAGTCCCAGCCTATTCATGATCATATAACTTACCGTAAATATTTTATCTTTATACATTGTTTTGAACCTAAGTAAATTTGTACATTCCTTTAAATCATTCTGTAGAGAGTTCCACAGTTTTATTCCCCCAACCGATATACACATTTGCTTGAGAGTGGTCCTTGCTTACTGATGTTTGAAATTATATTTCCTTCTATAATCTATAACTTCTGGATTCGAAAAAACAAACAACTGCTGTAAATTACTTGGTAATACTTTTCTTTTTGCCCTATGCATAACTAATAATGTCTGTAACTCAACTATTTCTTTAAATTTAATAAGTCCTGAATTAATAAATAATCTGTTGGTGTGTTCTCTGTAATTTGCAATGGAACAATGGATGTACATTGCTAGTATATGTGTTGCCCCAGACTTCCACACAGTAATTGTGAATAAAGTAGAATAAAATGTCAAGAGTAAATCCCATGTTTACTTCCTGTCTGACTTTTTACTCATTTGAATTGTAAGGAATGGGAAATGAAAACATTTGCATCTGTATAACTGAGCCTGCTCGAAACCATTGTGGCTTAGGCTACAACAAACTTACATTGGTGCGACTAAATCCTCTAACGGTTACAGAGGGTGTGAAATGTATTTGAAAAACAAACATGAGCAACAATGCTGCTACTGAAATGACAAAAGAGGACACTTTTGAAGCAGAAGCCACGATGGCTTTTCAGAGCTTAATCAGAAAATATTTTTATTGAGGGTGTAAAGGTAATAAAAAACAATGCCTAGTTAATTGGACGGTGTTATAAAAATTCCACAAGCTTGAATCATGATCTTTTATCTCTCCGTTTATGATACAAGAAAAAAGTGACAGTATTGAATTTTAAATTGGCTTCATTGCAGTCATTGGAGGAAACTGGTTTCACAGGTAAATGTTTGACATTTCTGCACTGGCAGCACTCTCGGTTCAGCGTAAAACGGATCTGCACACAGGGGTTTTTATGGTTTTAAATGCTGCGTAATGATTAACAAAGAGCAGATAGGCTTGAACCCCTTCACACCATACCACAACTGCTGTTTAAAAAGAGGAGATTGTTTCTGATAAACAAGAGAACAACTGCAGACACGTAACTGTCAAAACTTCCAGCTTGTAGACGGTCCAGTCTGAATTCGACATAAAAACATTTTGATGTCGTGCTGAGTTTTAAAACCTACTCTTGAAGTCTCCTCTGTGGGAGGTTGTCAGTCAGAGCGTTAAAGCCAGAGTGAGTGACATGTGACAGGAGGATTTTGTCAGGCCGAGGCCTGCAGCGTACGTTTAAAGGACAAAAGACGTCGCTCTCAGTCAAAACAGAGGCTGATCATCACCCTGACTGCAGGAAGTTTTTCCACTGCTGTCACATCTAAAATCCCTTGCGTCCCTATGAAGCGAAACAAACAGATTTGAAAGTTCAGCACATTCTGTCAGATATGCATGTAAAAAGTTGTGGTTTTTTTTTTTTTGAATGAAAGCATGACAGACAGGTTAATCATCAGCATACTCCTTTTGACCTAACAGCCTTCCCACCAATCACATTCACCCAACAATAGCACCCTTCTGGACAATCATTACTCGCCTGGTTATTAAAGAGTCTTTGTTAATGTTTTCTTAGCATAATCAGCACTGTAGTATTGTCGGCAAGATAAAAAAAAACAACCAGGATAATGTTCTAGTTTCGGGATCAGACCGCAATAAACTCTGATCACGTGAAAGCACAAATGACCAAAAGCAATTCTCCGTGTTTTGTTATTCCCGTATAGTCTGTATTGAATTATATTGAGGCACGGTGTACATTTTGCAATAAATAATTCATCTTGTTTTTTGGAAAATATAGTTATGAGAGCAGATGTTTTTAACAGCAAGAATTTGCAGCTGTCAAATAGAAGTCTGGAGCATTAATTGCATTCTGGTATGTCTGCAGAGAACATGCTGACTAAATGGGCCTGATTTTCTCATCTAGTAATCACAGTTATTGCTACGCCTAAACATTTTAGTGTGAAAACCAGCGTCAACAGCAAGGGATGAAAAAGCCACACTAGTACTTATGCGTTTTGACAGACAGATTTGTGGGAAGTGATGTGCAGAAACACCAGCCATAAACCATGTGAGAAATGTGGAGGATTGAAACTTTTAATGGTCCCACTCCGCATGGAAACAGTGGAGACTTTTAGAAGCATAAAACAGGTGAGGATGAATAACTTAAATCAAACTGATCCATTGAGGAGCTTCTTGTTTGCAAAATAACAGGATACAGATGAATCCACAGGAAAAAAACAACAAAAAACCTGCTGTTACCACTAACAAGGTTGCAATGTTTTACTTGATCACATGTATATAATTGCAGTTATAAGAAAAAAATCACTTCAGGGATTAATAAAGCAAAGAACTTTTCAGTGTTCAGAGTTTTGGAAAAAGTAATCTGTCAATATGACTGAATGTTTTTATTTTCATGTTCTGCTTAGTTGACAGTGTGTGCAGCATGGTTATGATAGTTTCACTGTGTTTTCCAAGCAGCCTCATGGAGCAGAAATATACTATACACACACTATGTAAAAGTAAACTCATGGCTACATCAGCTTGAGACTGATGGCATTTTTGGGTTGGAGCACATTGATTACATCAGTATATTTGTTATCAGATAAGCAGTAAAACTGCCAGATCCCTGACGCTAATCTTACACACTTCAAGGTGAGTCATTGCATGACCGCATGTTTATTTTGTACGTATATTTTCATGCCCGGTGTTTGTATGAAGTATAATCTGTGTGTATACAAGTCTTAGATGCTTGTAATTGTGTTCCTTGTGTAGTTACAGGAGATCTGGGTATTACTAAGACTCTCATAACTGCGGACACTTTGGGGCCTTTGGTATCGTCAGGGCCCCTGTTTACCACTTTTACTGGCCGTAATCCACAATCTCCTTCTTTTCGTGGCCAAGGGATGTCATCTCCTCAAAACGTTGTAAATGTTTGTAAACCCCCTGATGATCAGTGTACGACTTAATTGTCTCTCTTAACTCTTAACATCAGTGTACGTGTGAACTCCATTCTGCAATTTTTGATTTAACTCTTATACACACATACACACATACATACATACATACATACATACATACATACATACATACATACATACATACATACATACATACATACATACATACATACATACATACATACATACATACATACATACATACATACATACATACATACATACACACACACACACGCATACATACATACATACATACATACATACATACATACATACATACATACATACATACATACATACATACATACGCACACATATATTTATATATCCTAGGTTTTTAGATAATGTGCAAAACAATGCTTTAGAATTCTGCTCTAAGGACTTGAATTCAGTTTGGACTCCTAAAGGCGGTGGAAATATTTTTTTAGGGGACACCAACAGGACAATTTTTGTCCGAGCACGGCGAAGTATCAAACCGTTTGGCACACAATCCCTTTTATTTTAACTTGTCATACCTTCTTCTGATGCTTTATGTTATTTGCATAAAGAAGAAAGAAAAGACAGCTCAGCATTTGACCATTTTGACATTCATTTTTTTGCCGTGCATAGATAAAATATTTTCTAACACACAGCACAGAAAGCATATGAATAAGTGTTGGAGTTATCAGCAACAGCGACCAGCTGATGTTCCTGCCTAAACACAAGCAGGTTACTGTTAACTAATGGGTAGTGGCTATTTTGTACATTAGTGCTAAGAAGTGTTTGGCATTGGAATCACATCTACCTCTAATCTAATAACTGTTTTCTGTCCATGGACATATAAGTGACAGGACAAAGGGACTTCAGGGTCCTAATCAGATTTCAGCTGGTGCCAATGCCCCCTGGCCCCGCGCCCAGAACCAACCGGGCTTAAGGGGGTCATATCATTTAAAAGAAAAATGCTTTCAGAGCATATATGTACAAATCTAAACAGACCAATAAGGATTTTGTAATAGCACACAACTCTGTCACGTTGTTTGTGGCTTTTTAAGTCTGAACACGTCTTACAGTGAGCAGTTTAAAATCTGCAAGATACTGTGAAATCACAGTGGAATTATGTAGCCTCTCTTTATCTTCACTTTATGACATGAATACGATAATCATGCATTATGATGAAGGTGGTGATCAACTCTTAAATATCCGGCTGCAGATAATGAGATCAGATAATGATCATTTTCGCTATTATTAAGTAGTTCATTTGAAAACAACAACAACAAACAACATAACAAAACTTTTGGAACACAAGAAGAAAAAATATACTGCTCAAAACAATAAGAGAGCACTTAAATCATGCAGCACAAAACGAATACTGAAGTACATTTTTATAAATTATTGAAAAGAAAATGCTACATCAATTTTCAGTGGAAGCAAAAACAACCATTAAGTAAATCATATTCAGACAGAGATGCTACAAGTCCAATGGAGCTGATGTCATTCTATGAATATTAGGTGTTCCCTTAAATATTTCTAAAAGTATACTTTAAAAAGTAATTGTAACTGTGTCATCTTATATACCGCTGGCAAACAGGGGCTGTTTATTGCATCTTTAAGTGATGGGATGGGATTTTCTCTCCCGGCTCTGCGGTTGCTGACGGAAATATTTCAGCTCAAATGCTGCTTATGTGAATGGACACTTGTTACCATGTGTCTGAGTGAAGAGGCCCGATGCTGGTCGACTTAACCGTGTGACACGCGATAGGGTCCAAATCCAAAGTGGAATGGCTGCAGGCTTCAACCTGCGCTTAAGAGGGTCACTGCCGAACAAAGGGGGTTCAGTCACTAGCAGAGAGCCTGCACACACTGAGGGAGACAAAGGTCTAAAGCAGGCTGTGTGCATGTGTGTGCGAGTGAGAGAGAGAGTATCAGTGGGTGAGCGAGCATGTTGCAGCTTTCATTAAGCAACATTTTTTTTCTCCCTAGTCTGCATATACATTAATGGTTAATACCAAGTTTGGTAGAAACCCAAAAGCCACATATATGCGTGTGTGTGGATGTCTGCGCGTGCGTGCATGGGTGTGTTTTTAAGCAACATTTTTGTGAGAAACCGGCATCTCATTTGTCTTAAATGCTTTGCTTCACTCTTTTCAAGTCTTCCCCTAACATTTAAAATTCTCCAACCGGAGACATTAGGGAAAGATGTGAGGAAGGAGGAATCCAGGAAACGTGTATTTAGTGAAATGAGCCGTCTTTTCCTCTGAAGTGCCATCAAAGGCGACATGAAGTAAAAATGGTTGCACTGCTCAGTCAGTTTATCTGCTCTGCCTATTTCTGGCTTGATCTTTTTTTTTTGAATTTACAGAAGATGTTACAAAATCAAGAGTGACCACTTAATGATAGGGCTTCTGAGTTGGTTTTCAGATTCTTCTTTGTGAATTATTTTGTAAATTATTTTGCATAAAGTAGTTATCTATGTTGATAAACTGTCAGCATGATCACAGCAATCTCCTAGCGAAATGGCAACCTGGCAAAAAGGAATCAACAAGTGCATGCTGGCCACAAGGCCACTCAATGCTCACATGAATCCTGATGGGAACTTGATGAACGCTCAAAGAGCCACAGTGCAGCTCCTCTTACGTGATGCCAAGTTTGACTTCCTTTTTTGTTTTTATGTAGAGGTTAGGTACACATGTTCTGGGTCTCTGGAAAGTGCCTAAAGACAACTAAGAGACACTATATAATTAAAATTCAATTGAACAGTTGTCTGTGAAATACTGTCAAGTTAGCATCTTTTAGCAAAAATGTAATACACACTCACTGGCTCACTGGCTACTTTACGAGGTACACCTGTCATACCAAATAATCACACCCAATCAAACTGTCTGCTCAAAAATCTTTGTTGCTGTTTTTTTGACCCCAGTAAGTTGTGTTTAGAGAAAGTATTCAGTATCTATGTCTTTGTCTTGTATGTTGTTGACGGTTGTTCAAACTGTACAAGCATCCTGGGATTCACTTTGATGCTGCTGATGCTGTACTTAATTAATGTACAACAGCTTTTTTGTTTTTCTGCAACATCTCTTCTGTCACGATTGTTTGTTGTTGAGGACCCAAACGCAGGAGAGCAGGAGGCAGGAGTTCACCAAAAGCAGGATTTATTCAGCCAAAAACAAACCAAAAGTGCTGCTGAGCAGGATCAAAAAAATGCAGACCAAAAACCAGAACTTAAACAGGATCACAAAACTTGACATGCCACATGGAGGAAGGAAACAGTATGGACCAGCAAGGAGCAGGGGAAAGACAAGACCAAATATACACAGGGGATAACGAGACACAGGTGCAGACAATCAGGGCAGATGGGAAACAGGAGGGACAGAGGGGACTGAAACTCAAAACAGGGGGAAATGTCAAATGCTGATTAGCGATTAACAGACAATTAAGCTTTATAAACTATGTCAAAACTGATCTCTGGAAATGTATCTGTTTTTGCATGGTAATTGCTTCCACCGGACTGAACAGCTGATTCAAACGACATGCCCTTCTTCAGTGGCATGAATTCTGCCTACTTGACTCCAGCATCGTGATATTACAGACCCAGTATTATTCAAGCTTGATTTATGCTTCTATGTAGCAAATGTGCACTTTGTGTTAGTATAGGACCTATGATTTCGGTGGCTTCTACTTGGTTTGCTTTTGCCTTTGTCACTCTGTAATTACGTTAAATGCTATATTGGTGAGCTTCCTTTTGTTTGCTCCTTTTATGTACCTCAGATTTGGCAATGGAACTTTAGAACTGGGCCATCAACAACGTTGTGGTGCATTTTATTCAATGCAGTGGTCAGAGTACAAATATGATTATATCTCTGAGTATTTACTGATCAGATTTCACTACCCTCCACCTGCTTCACAAGTCTCAGTGACCTCAAAAAATGAAATCTGGGCTGCTGAAAGACAGAGAACAAAGATGTCCATCTTTCCATTTTCTATACGTACTTAATCCAATGTAGGTGCACAGGGGTCTGCTGGAGCTTATCCCAGCTTATTGCAGGTGAAAGGCAGGGGTACACCTTGGACAGGTCACCAGTCCATCACAGACAGCAACAAAGACATAAAAAACATCCATCCATGCAGTTTTATTCCCTCTTAATCCTGTACAGGGACACGGAGCCCTGCTGGAGCCTATCCCAGTGCACTGCAGGAGAAAGGGAGGAGTACACCCTGGACAGGCTGCCAGTCCATCGCAGGGCCACTTTACTGTTTTTTGTTAAACAATGGTTACCTTCTATTTTTGAGCATAAATCAGCACATCCAAACCTCCTGACAACCTTGTTCTGCATTAAAGGAGCATGAGGCAGGATTGAGGCAGGATTTATGAAAAAAATTTGTATACGTTTTAAGTTTTCTAGTAATAATGTCAGATGAACCAAAAAGAATGAGCCCTCTAGTGTATCTCTCCGTTGCCTTGAACAGGCTGTGTGCTGCAAAATGTGCTGCAATTGTGGGGCAGAATTTCCCGCGCTGTCCTGCGGATGTGACGTCAAATGACACTGCACGAGTAAACATTGGATACGCGTTTGAGTCATGGAGGCAGCTTCAACTTGAATTGGGACTGAAAACAGATGCTGACATGGCTCATTTCCTACTGACCAGGTAAGATAACATTGTAAGTCATATTTAGAGCTTGATTTGAACAGCGCTCCCGTGCCGGCTTCGCTGTTGGCTGCAGGAACACCGACGGTCGTCGTGGCGCTAATGAGTCTCATTTCTTATTCTTGCCTCATGCTCCTTTAATCAAAACATGATGGTTCAAGAGGAAACAAGAAAGATACAAGCTGTTAGCAGTGTCTGACGTAGAGAAACACATCGCCACACACTTCTACCGCATCACAAGACAGTTATTTCATCAAAAGTATACACTTCTATGCACTTTGACAATATAAGCCAAATGCAGTTCAAAGTACATCCCTGTACATCCCCTAATTATGAAAGTTTAAAGTGTTGTCCTTGTCAGTAATTCAGGACTGCTGGATACACACATCCTCACTAGTGTCTCCCGCCATCATCCAATGTTTTGGCCCTTCAATGCTTTACATCGACCATAAGGTTGGAGGATGGTCCTCACATGAGCTAAGTCATTCTTGAAACCCTCAAGGTGGGAGAGTTTCAGGGTTGAGGAAGAAGCATAGGCGATTTAAACAGCTAGCTACTGCTATTAAATGTCAGACACTGTCAGGCAAGCCATAGAAAACTTGTTAATATATTTAGTGTGGCCATTGTTTTATAATCTGTATAAAAAAAATCTGAAACTGTAATATGGTTAAGAATTAGTGTCTATGTGTCTTTTCTTGTGTTAATATGTCTCTGTTTTGTGAAGTGCGTTCGTGCAGGCCAGCCAACACTGACAACGCTGTCTGTCTGTTTAGCCAAGAGCAAAATGTGTGACTGAGATTTTTTTATAGATTAAATTCTTGCTAAAAAGACGACAATTGTCCGTTGGGATTTTTCCTGAGGAGTCATGAAAATGCTACGCGCTGCTCTCTTCACACAAGTGCATGTTCAGAACAACTCAGACAGTGTTTAAAACACTGCAAGTGTTTAAATCATTCTTTTTTTTTTGTATGCCAGATAACACCTGCCATCCCTCCTGCAGGGCGTTTATTGTGCATTCATTCAAAAATCAGCATTTCTTTTTTAAAATTGATTGACATGAAGTCTTTTAATGGTCAGTGATATCACTCCGTGTGTGTGAACATCATACAGATATTTAGCATTCGCAGTAAACTCCCCCTGCCATGAAAATGCTTGAAAATCCCCTCAAGCCACAGCTCAGAACAATATTTGTTCTGTTGTAGAGAAATAATACGATAAATGTTCCCAGGCAGTCAAGAGCTGTCTGCAAATCGTGCCTTTCTCACATCTATTGTAACTTTTTTTTTTTCACTCCAACTTGTGTCTCTACTGTTATGTTGCTTCCCACAGTTTTGGCAGATAAGCTCCTCAAATCGAGGAATATTTTATTGAGCCAAATGTAAAGTGCCAAACCTGCGAAACACAACTGCTTTGGCTTTTCACTCCGACTGGCATGCATCATTCAATGTCAGACCATTTCCCACGCCAAATAGGCTTAGAAAGCTAAAAAAAGGAGAAAAGAGAAAATACAGAGAAGAACAAAGTCTTGTCAAGTTTTTCCCACTTGGTTTTGTTCTATTTTTCTATTCCAGTGTATTTTAACTTCAGTAGCTACTTGTCCCCCTTTCCTTTCTCCTTTTCCCTCCCTCCTCAACCTCCTCTGCAAGTAAAACATGTCATTCTTCGTCTTTTATACCTACAGGCCTTTTTCCCTGTTGAACTCCCCACCCTCTCCACTCCTTTGGCTCTCCTCTTTCCTCTCAGGGGCCCAATTATGAACCGGCATTAAATAAAAACATTTATATTTCTCCAAAAAAGTAAAAAAAAAAAAAAAAGACTCTGTGCTTTCTGTGGACAATGGGGGCTTGTGATTCTCCCTTCCCCGCTGCCCCCTGTTTCTCTGCTGAGTGGCCATTCACCTGGGGTCTCTGTCTTTGTGATTGGCTCGCTCGAGGACTCCTAGAGGGCAGTAATTGTGTCTCATTAAGTCTTACAGTAGTCGTGAGGGGAGTGTAGTAGAGTGGGCAGCAAGGGGGAGTTCGGTGCACAAGGCCTCGCAATTAGAAATCCCAGAGAGCTTGAATGGCTACCCTAATCAGACCACAATGGCTGAGGCTCCCTGCCTATTAGGGCAAAAAGGAAGTGTTGCTATTGTCCAAACACACACACACACACACACACACACACACACACACACACACACACACACACACACACACACACACACACACACACACACACACACACACACACACACACACACACATATGCAGAGACACACACACGCAGCAGGAATGCATGCAGCACAGTGGGGATGGATGTAGTTGTGTGGTGGCGTCATCCTACAGGCCAATTTGGAAAGATTGGGGGACTTAAGACAGCTTTTCAGTGCCTCAGTCATCGCACACACATTAATGGACCCAGAAACTTGAGCACACACACACACACACACATACACACACACACACACACACGCAGGTGCAGGCACACTTTTCGACCAATACTGAGGCTAAAAGAGGCCTCATTAGTGATGTTCAGGAGTAGCTGGGAGTTCGCTCTCTGTTTGCTCATTTGTCACCCTGTGATTCCTCCCGCTGCTCGCTAAAGATTTTCCGTTTTTGTGTGAAAAACATTTTGTAGAGAAACATTTTTCAGTGTCTCCATGAGGCAGCAGCAGGGGCAATAAAATCAGCATGTTGTGTCTGCAGTAGATACATAAATAACCCATGCGACTCTTCTCCGTGGAAATTCAGCAGGATTCAGTGTCTGTGAAATTTTTAAAAGAGAACACACAAATAATGATATTCCACCACCGTCTGTCCCTGAAAGGGAAATGCAGTGGAAAGTGGGAACTTTGCAAAGCTTTCCCCTCTTTTTTATCTCATAATAGGAGCAGAAAGTGGGTCTCTTTTCCTCCGTTTATCTGTGTAGCGTTCCCAGGAGAAACAGTGGTAACCCCTCCTTATCTTTGTTACTGCCGAGTGCTGCAGTGGATTATGAAGTGGATTATGCAAATGTCTCGCAATATATTCATATTAACAAAGGTTGAGGTTCATACGCCCGTGCCCAGAATTTATGAATACGCAAAAAAGAAAAAAAAAATGGAATTGGCTGGAATGTGTTATCATTTAATGGAAATGAACTCAGTTCACATTAGAGTGCTGTGTTTTGCCTCATTTGTTGATGTGCTGAATTAGCTGCATCTGTATAAAGTGATATTTAATTTAGCCTATTGTTTGAATTTTTTGTGGGGTTTTTGAGTACCAAAACAATAACTGATATGCCTGTTGTTATTATACATGTGGCTGGCTGGATTTAAAAATTCGTTTTTGACTTCAGAGTAATTGTTTCCCAGCTGAATTGTTGATGTTATTCAAAGTGCTGAATGAATTCCAGTTTATTGTTGGGATGGTCAACAAAACTGATGCATGGCATCATGATCTTAAATGAACGTCTTCTTTTATTTTGAAGTGATTTGCTGTTGCTGAGTCTGTCAGCTTTTTCCTGTGAGACTGGGGAAAGAAAATCTTCATTTATAAGACCTTTGAAAGCACTGAGTCATAAGAAATGGAAAAAGCTTTGTGTGTAGTTTCTAGGCTGCTGGAAATAATGAAGGTCATTCAACAAAAAATTCTTTCACATGCATATGCAATTTAAATTTACAGCTCATGGTCTAAATTAACTACCTGGAAGTATTCACAGTTTTGTAAGCCTTAATTTAATTAAGTTATGGATTGTAAGGCACTGAGGTGGCCAATTTTAGTTGTAACATTATTAAAATGCATAGGTTAACATGTAGCGTTAAGAAGCTCTAAAGAATACATTTTATCCTTTAAGAAGGTGCTACAATTTCTTGACGTATCAATAAACTGCCATTGACATTTCTGGTTAAAATATTATGTAAATATAGACTAAAACCAACGTTTTACAGCTCTGTTCATAGAGGCCACATTCAATCTGTGTAAAGCCTGATTTACAGTTCTGCATCAAAGCTACGCTGTAGCAAAGGTGTGAACTCGGCGTAGGCTAAGGAGTAGCCTGACGTGCACCTCTCTCCAAATGTAATGATAAGCCTTATCAACGTGGACTTGATTGGTGGATTTGTTCTTTGTTTTGAATTTCGTGCCACTATTTCTTCTTCGTCGTTTTTATGTCGGTTAGAACAATAGTATCTGTAATGTCTGTAAAAGGACTGATGCCCGACATTTAGTAGCTGCAACTGGTGTCAAATATAATTTATTTGCGCCATTGCTACATCTGAGCTGCATAAAGGAAGTAAACACAAGGAAAGTCCGCACCAACACTGCTTCCTACCAGTCGGTGGTGTAATAACCAGATGACGCAAACAATAACGCACAACTATAGACGGCGTAGGCCCTGTGCGTAGCCTACATGCATAGCTGCTTTGCAGAAGCTTTGTGTTACCCATTTAGTGGAGGGCAGGCTAGGTTTTTTTCTATGTACTGAATTGCAATAATTTGTTCATAAAAAAATTCATTCCTTGATCTCAGCGCTGACTGCATACCAGACTCAATGAAGTGATGTCACATTATCTGTCAAATCCGAATGGCTCATTGAATGACACATTTTCAACTTTCAACAAAGAAAAAAATTACTGCTTTGCATGAATTCCTTTTTAAATGACCTTATCTAAACATGTTTTATATTGATGCAGCTAACTTAAAGATCATCAAGTAAATTTGGTGGAATTTGACATATTCAGATGTTCCTTTGTTTGTTTCTACATCACAAGTGTCTCATTCAAAATAGAAGTACACTGATCCATCTGAAATTGTGAAATCACGAAAATTATGATTTAAAAGGTATGACTCATGTGATCCATTGGTGAAGTATGGTTTAGGAAAAAAAAAATCTCCTGATCTAGTACTTCATGCATATTCTTAGAATGTGTGTGACGTCTTCCAGAGTTTACGGAATGATGAGAACAAGTCATCAGTGCTTGTGAGGCTAATTGACTTCCCATACACCTCTTACATCCCTAAAGACAAATATTACACGCTAAAGAAACTGGTTCAAACCTGCACACTGGTTTAAAAGGTCTGGGTGTGAAAAGTAAATAGGAAACAGCTACTTTAAAAGATTAGCTATACCCTTCAGGCTGGCATCCAAATGTGAGTCAAGCAAAATGGAATATATTAAAGAGCAAAATTTTGCAAGTTCGTAAGTTATTTTCTTTAATTGATATCAAAAATGACTTTAAATCTTTCTTTTTTTCTCATGATGAATAAAATGACTATATGACATTAAAAATTGGCAGCTTCATAAAGAATAAACCTTCACAAGTTTCATTCAGCCTGACAGATTTTTCTGTCATTTACTACTTGCTGAACCTTACTAGTGGCAGGCAGGTGTTTCCATCAAAATGTCCAAAATAAACCTGCTATACGGAGTAAGAGACTACCGGCCCATTTGTGCTACATGCATAACTAGTTTCATATATTTGCTGGTAGTTTGAAAAATGCCTGTAGCTATTGACATTGTTCCTTCTGGATACGTTGAAAGGAAGGTTCCAGCATTAAAACAACCCTATGTTTATTTTTAGATGCTGACGAGTGTAAACTTTCTTTAGGGACCAAATTACGCAAACTGAAGGAGTTTTAAGTTGGAAGAATGGAAAATGTGTTTGCAACAAATTGGCAATTAGTCTTAGCACTTGGGGCGGTGAAGCTACTGGTATCTTAAATGAATAGCTGCCCTAAGTCCACAGAGCCAGTTTTGGAAGACGAGGAGCAGCTTGCCGAGCCTTGCCTACGGTCACAAGCTGTTGGTAGTGACTGAGTGAAGAGTACGATTGTGGATACAAGGAGATGAAATAAGTTTCTTTTGCAGGATGGCTAGGCTCTTTCTGGCACTTTCACATACACCACGTTTAACACGCCTATCTAGCGCGTTGCCTGTCCTTTTCACATTGATATTGAATATTTTTTAAATATTTTTATCCCCGATTTTTTGCCCCCATTATATCACCCAGTGCTCTACCTAAGTGACAGTCCTGGGCATTGCCATCCTCTACCAACCCCGGGAGGGCCCTGCACTGAGCTCAGGTCTCCTCCTTAACCTGAGGAGTGAGCAGGCCGCATCTTTTCACCAGACAGGGTGGGGTTTCTCCGGCCGAACGTAGCGCTTGGAAGGATCACGTTATTCCGGCCGGATCCTCCCCACCCCATCTGGCGCCCCGGTTGGCCAGAGGGGGCATGTATAGCCCAGGACTGTGTGCATGTTTTTGTGAGGGTAGCTCACATTAGCTACCCAAGGGAACACGGGGAGAACATGCAAACTCCACACAGAAAGGCCCTTTCGCCAACCCCACCCAGGGTGTGGGCACTGAAGTCATGGGGGAACTAACACGCACTTCAGCGTCCCCGGCGGGAATCGAACCCAGGACCTTCTTGCTGTGAGACGGCTGCACTAAACTTAACCGCGGGTCAGGTCTAATGTAAGCAATGCTAACGTGCTAACACTGATGTGTCGCGAGAGGAATTTGTTGATCATGTAACCTGAGTTACGTGATCAACAAATTGAAAATGTATTATTATTTTTATAAAATAAAGAAACAGCTGACGAGAGTAACAACAACATAATTTGCAAGATGAGTAACTGAGTAGACAAGGAGATCTTCCAGCTACTCAGCCTCCGACGCCATAAACTAGGGTATGTCCGGAAACACAAACGATTGTCCATTGTTTGAACAACTGGCATCAAAAATGACTAACCGGGGCTTTACAAGAAGCAAAACTCATCTATCCCTGTTTTAAAATGTACACGTGTCTGACGGCGCATACTATCCTGCTGATGTAGGGACAATGCGTCATCCTACACACCCACACATCTTACGTTATATTACCTGGATAACGCCTCCCAACTCGCCTTCGCTCGCCTCAACTCGCCTTCAGGCCCAGGGTGGTAACTAACACGCCTTGCGTTTATATTACCCAATGTCCGTTAAACAGGCATTCATCATCCAGCGATAATAGTGGGATCCAATCTAAAAAGAGAGGGTGGGAAGTTCAGTCATCTGGGAGGGACCCGGGAATAGAATAGCTGCATCTCCACCAGGTGAGGATGTCACCCTGACAGCTCCCTTGGGAGGTGTTTCAGGCATGTCAAACTGGGAGGAGGCGCTGTGGAAGAGCCAGGACACACTGGAGAGATTGTATCTCTTGGCTAGTCTGAGAATGTCTTGGTATTCCCCCAGAGGACCTGGAGGAGGTGGCTAAGGAGCCTGGGGCTCAGCCTCTCTGCCCCGGGAACCCCGACCTTGAATAACCGGAAGTTAATGGATGGCTGAAGTCTGAAGTTTAAAAATATACAGTACAGTTAAAATAGAACAAACTTGTGTGTACCTCAGATTTGAGTTTAGTGGTTACGCAACTTCTTTTTTGTCAGTATTTCCAAAGACTGTTGCCCTCCTCGTTAAAATTTTTCGACCTTCTTGGACCAGCAAAAGTGAGGAAACAGGTCTCCTAGGCCACATGAGTGCTACCACTTCTAGTATACAGGTATTTTGCCAGCTGTATTCCACAAGGATACATACAACTGTACATAGTGTCAGTTTCAGAATGTCATGAGTCTTCAATCAACCCTCTCTAGAATGAATAAGAGGGTTGATTTGATGTGTTGACTCTGATTCAGCAACAGTCCAGTGGGTACAGATGACGGATGTATAGGTTTATAAACTGCATGTTCATAAAGGAGCCAGCTTTATGTCATCGCTCTACAGTCTATAAGACTTTGTGTACTTTACTGACCTCAAGTTAAATCTACACATGTAGCAGAGATCCATGAATGCTTGTGCTTGAATGTGTTTCCTTTTTTCGTCTGAGCAGAATTCGTTGACTAAGAAGCCAAAAGGTTTCACTCAAGTTCTCTTTCATAGGGTATTGGGGTTTCCCAGAGCACCTGACATTCCCTATGTTTCTGTTTTCTCACAGTCATACCATCTACATTGGTGCCGTTGAATCGTTTCTCACAAACAGAATGTTCAACCTACATATCTTACGTCATTTCTCATTCATATTTTGTCATCTTGTGCCAGATTTTATTTCAGTTCTGTGTCTCTATATGCTGAAGCTGATTGTGTGACCAGCTGAACCAGTGAGGCTAGCCAATACTGTGTATTGGAAAAGCATAATGAGATTCATCCCCACAACAGGGAGGGTCATCTTTGGCACCAGTATGGACGAACCCAGCAGATAATTGGTGCTGTAAGCATCTTAAAACACAATTAAGCACAGTTCCTTCTCCCCCTTTCCCTGACCGAATCGTAGGTGATAATTATTGTTTGGGGCCTAATTTAAACAAATAATTAACAGATGTATGTTGACAAATAGGCTGACTTGATTCTTTGTTAATCCCAGCACAATTGTATTGCTAATTGGGCTGAATGTAAGCGGATACTCTGACGTGATTTCCCCCCTCCATGCAATCCCAGTCTGAATACAATCTTAAGCTCCATAATAAACAGCTTCAACTTCAGGACGAGTTCCTTGTGTAGCTCAGATCGAGCTCTGCAGTCATTAGTGAGGTTAAGTGAGGTTAAAATAGACGAGAGTCAATCCTTTGCAACAAAGCTAACGATCCTTGAAGAAATACTTAAAAAATAAAGAGATAAATGTCAAAGGATGTTAAAAAATGTAGTTTGTGTACATTGTTTTTTTCATTTTTTTAGGTGTTTTAAAAATGTGCATAACATTCCCAAATATATTTCTCTGCTAATATAAAATGCTGTGAACAACATTGCACAGACCTTTTCCAGATTCATTTCAGACTGTTAATTAGCTTCTTGTTTTTGTATAACCATAGCCGCCAGCCAAGTGAAATAGTTTAAGACTTCACAATAAAGTAGACTTCTGCTAAGATGCCTATCTGTTCTTATTTTCTACAGGCTATTATCTACATAAAACAATCCTGTCAGAAGCAGGGCACCCACATACACTTAAATTTCACTTGTTTTCTGGAGGGGAATTTATGTTGTGTGCTGTTTTACATCTGTAACACAACCCCCGCCCCCCCCCTTTTTTCCTCCTGGGTGCATCAATGTTCTCCTAAACATAACACCCTTTTTGCATCTTTGACAGTGCACAATAATATGACATCTCACACCATACCATGTTTGCACTGGGCAGATTCCCAAGTCATGATAAAGGCATGAATCATGCTAGTGATGGCTATTTGTAAGGGGTTTCCCACCCTGCAACACAAAGGGGGCTTACCAGAGAGACGGCATGTTTTCAGGCATTGTCTCTCGGCCAGGACCACCCGATCCCTTGCGCTGTCTCACTGTCAGTCAAACAAAACAATGCTGCGACTCTTGCTTTGCCCCCATCCCCCATCCTGTTTGCTCAGCCCGACCCTCCCCTCTTCCACCACCCACATTCTGGACACAAGGAGTGGTGACATGATGTTTTTTTTTTTTTTTTTGTGTGGTGAATCCGGACTATTAGTGAACAGCTGGGCTGCGATTCTTTCAGAGGGCAAGTCAAGTCAAGACATGGTTAGTTTGCACAAGGAAGCTGGAAGAGAGGTAAAAGGACATGAATATTTAACAAGATAGGAACCCGGCGCCTCAGTGCTTTTCAATGAAAAAACAAAAACAAAAGAAAACTGCAGGATATTATATATCTTTTAATCGGAATTTGTATGATTTTTTTTTTTTTTACATTACTTTACATTTAGTGGAAGCTTTTATCCAGTTACAACAGAGGAATAGAATCAAAACACAGTAACATTGTAGTTAATGTGGTTAGGTATAGACGATAAAATGTATGCAACACTGAATATACAATATTCTATATATATTATATAATATGTTATAATATGGCTATGCATATATTCTTTCAAATTAAATGTTGATGCTGTGATGATGCTGTGTATTCAGCAGTTAAACCCGGATAAGAGTGTTGTTTTCTGAAACAGTTCAGCTGAGTTTCTGAGTGAGGAAAGACAACAGAGCCCCTAAAAGTTGTCACATTTTGCAACTAATTTTGCATTCTGTTGCATTTTTTCCTGAGAAACAAAAAGTGCGTGTTTAAGCTTGTTTATGCTTCTCTGTCAATGTGACAAAGAGGGAATGCCATCAGCTTGGTGCGGTCATTTGTGTTTTTAAGTTCACATTGAGGTGGAAGTGCTGCAAAGCAATTCACCAGCAACACACCAGGGGGGAATTGAATGTCGAGGGGCATCTTTCATGAAACCACTTGAAAGTCGTTGGTTGAATGTTTACCTTTTTGCTTGGTTTTTTCCACGAGAGAGGGTAATATTGGAGCTGACCGATCAGCAACAGCAAATGCTTTTATTGTTGAAATGTTGAATCGTAAACGAAGAGAAGTCGTGTGAGGATGTGGTCTGTACGCCCTCTCAATGAGTCAAACAGATGGGACAAAATGGAAACGAGAAGTGCCAGAAATGATGCAGTGCAGCAGACCAATCACGGCTCTTGCGGCCTGCTTTACATCAACGCGTAGTCATAAAACTTTGGAGGTGCATGTTGGTTAATTCAGAGCTCTGTGGAACGGGGTTCGGTTGATAGAGAGGCTTTGTGAGGGCTCTTAAACCGACTGTGTGTCTGCACTAACAAAGACGAAAGGTAAATAATAAAATAGAGATCTGGCAGATTGCCAGCACAGCGACCTGGGCTAGTTCAGCTGGTAGAGTGGAGGGCTGTGGAGGAAGGAACCTTACAGTAGGTTAATAGTCTGACTTGAAGGACGACACATGTGATACATGCTGGGGGAGTTGCTTTCTCTTTTGTATGGAATTGTAATTTATTATTTTTAGATCAGTTCTGAGAAGACAGATTGTAGCATTTCTCCTTTGTAGACAATTTCATTGCTCAATAATTCATTCCAACACAATAGCTCTGACATCGATTAAGTCTGTGTGATTAAGTCTGATATGGCCTGAGGACGGCAAGCTGGGATTGGGCCAAACATTACAATGATGTGCACCCGTAGAGGAAATAACCTTATTTCATTTAACTACTGTTGAAAACGGCTGTAGTTAGTAGAGTGCACACACACGCGCACGCACACACGCACGCGCACACGCACACGCACACGCACACGCACACGCACACGCACACACACACACACACACACACACACACACACACACACACACACACACACACACACACACACACACACACACACACACACACACACACACGTTGTACATCACAGTTTACTCACCACTTAAAATTAAGAGTCGCGAGTTTCAGATGTTGGAAACGCACAGACTTTAAGCACTAGTCTTACTTCAAATACAGTGGTACACTAAGCTCGTCTTCTTGTGGACAAGCACTGCCAGGAGAATATGACCAAACAAGTAAATTCTCCCCTCCGTTACATCATAGAGAATCAATATTGGAAAAAAACATCTATCTAGAAGGAAGTGTACTGTACACTACAAAATACTCTTATCCCATTTTTTGAGCCTGTGATCCTTAGATGATAATATTGCATTTTTTTCTTATAGTCTTCATTTTTAATGAAAAAAAACAACAACAAAAATCAAAACATTACAGTCCAGTGACTGTAGCTTACACAGTGAAATTACCAGGACAAATCCTCTGGGAGTTTAGTTTGTAGAGCCGACGACAACAGATTTGTGCTGAAATCCTTATGTGACGTTCGATAGAGGAAAGATTTTATAGAAAGCATATCTTTCAAACACTGTTTTAGTTCTCCATTACTACAACTTTCTTCTATTACTAACGTTACCCAGACATCATCTTTGACAAGCATATTTCCATCAGCATTAGATGATCGTTGTTTTGGCAAAGAGACAGAAGATTGTAGGAGACGGTATTTTCAGCAGGAATATTATTTTATTATTCATATATATACACACATATATAATGTTTAATATTTGCCTAAACACATTTAAATAGATAAATCAGTAAAGAACCCCTGCCTTTCACCCACAGTGAGCTGGGATAGGCGGATCCCTGTGACCCTACATCACAATAAGTGGGTATAGAAAATAGATGGATGGAAATTAATAAATGGTTTCACTTGGAAATGGCATAATTTCTCTTTTGGTTAAAAATAAAAACACATCCAGAGGATGAGAAGGACTAAGCCGAAGTGGTTTTGGAATCTGAAAAGAATGCTCTCTGCTCTTTGGAGGTTTTTCCAACAGTTCCCAAAAGGCAGAAGGTTATACAGTTGACCCACAATTTCCCCAAGGAGTTACATAAACAGAACCATGGTGGTATGACACTGCTGTCTCACTGTAAGTAGGTTTCTTTTTCTTGATTTGAGCAGGTTTGTGTGAAGCTTGCATGTTCTCCCTGTACCTGCATGCATTTTCTTCGAACGCTTAGGCTTCCCCCCACTTTCATGCGGGTTATATATTTTCCAAATTGGCTGTAGGAGTGAGTTTGAGTGTGCATGGTCGCTTGTCTCTGTGTGGCCCTGTAATGAACTGGTGATATGACCAGATCTCTCCCCTGATGATAGCAGTTGGACAGGCACCAGCATCAGTAACCCTGAATAGGATACAGCAGTTATTAAAAATGGAATGAAAGAATGATCACATTTCTCCATTTGCCTGGAAAAACCTTGGAATACTTAGGAGGAACTCAGAAACATTCCTTGACTTGGAGGATACCCTGCTTGCCCTGCAGTCTATAATGCCAAAGTGACTGATGAATGTTTCATCTCGTTTTTCCAAATTAGTACATTTTGCGAATGGAGGAAAGAAAACACTGCGACATACTGGAACATTGTTTTGAAGCAAGGTAACACTGAAGTGTCACGCACATTCAGGGCTGCAGTTGTGAATTTGAATCAAACAATGTGAAATCAGTATTCAGAAGAAGCAGCAGCAGCAAAAGCAAGGTAACACAGCATGGCCTTGTGGGTTCGGGGGGGCTCATCTGAATTTTTAGCCCTGGTGCGAGCCAGTCAGAAGTGAGTTTGAATTGGCAGACTGATGTCTCTGTGCAGGCTCAGGCACGAGTTGGTGCAAATACTGCCTCTGGCCATGCTGACCAGTTTTCAGGCTGGAGTCAATATGGCTCCAGGCAAAAGCATCTTGGCTGCCTGCAAGGAAGCCAAGCCTACATTTTGCAATACATGTGAGAAATTAAGCCTGTGCTGTTTTCCAGCAACTTAACAATGAGTGACACAAAACTTAAACCCCCTGATCATTCATTTGATATGTAACGAAAGACAAGTTCAAGTGTTGCAAAAACCCTGACATGAATGCATGCATGAATGCATGAAACATGACAGATTAGTACCATAACAGGACACCAGAGCCGAGGGCTTGTAAGAAGCTTGCATTAATTTTATACGAATGAACTAACTTGACAAACTTATCAAGGGAGTGATTGTCCTTACAATGGCCTGGCATGCACACATAAAATGCTAAGTATTTATTATTGATTCTGAGAAGGTCTAAAATTGAAGTATTATTGTTTAACTCTGAACTTCCATTGACAGGGCGAGGAGGTCATAAAGACTATGTCACTGTCTTTGTTTGGCTCGCTCTCCCTCAGCAAGAAGAAGTGGGTGTAGCACTTCTCAAAAGTACAAGATGAATACTTATGGACGTTTCTGAGTAAAAAAAATAGCGGCTGTGTAAGAGAGGTACGGAGAACCAAATGAACCACTTGCTTGACTGATGAGTTAGAGATGGTTTTCACACATTTTGCTGTATTAACATTATACAATTATGTTTGAAGGTTAAAAAAGTAGATTTTGCTAAAAAGAACTACAAAATAAGCCTGTATTGAATTTTAAACCAGAGAGTAGTATCTGTCTGTTATGTGATCATTTAACCATCATAATTCACAAATCTTTAGTCATTTGAAATAAATGAAAACTATGGACATATTTGATAATGTAATTAAAAAAGTTTACAGATAATATCCACCTTAATTAAAGTTAAAAAGACCCAATTACAAAGATGGATTTGATAGTTTAACTGTCTAAAAAAGAGAAATAATGAGTGTTTTAACCCAACAGTGAATTTGGGGGTCAGACGGGGAGACTTCGCGGCTGCTCTTCACTCACGTCCTTAGTTTGCTTTAGTGGAATGCTGATGATGGAGAATCACACGTCTCCAGTCGATGTGCTGGAGGCAGACCACCCACTTTTCCTCCCCTGTCAGCTTTAGAAACATTTAAATGATTAATTATAAAGGGAGCTAAGTGAAAAATGCAAATACAGTATGTATAACAAAACGTACAGTGACAAGCATTTTTAGAATGCTACATCTTACTTTTTTTTAATAATTACCTGAAATAATACAAAATATAACACCATATATTAAAGCATAGAACATTAGAATAATTTTGCAATAATATCCTCTTTTAAAAATGAAATCAAATCCATAATTACCTGATGGCAGTAATTGACATATTAAGTCTCAGCTTCTTCGTATCTTTTTCTTTTAATTATGTAGGATTATTCTTATTCTTATAAATGATCAAATTAACCTAAAACGTCCTGTAAGATTTCACAGCATTTTTCTGTCCAGGGACCTAGGTGATCAAATTGTTTGCCTTTTTTCAGTCAGTGCGGTTACATGCACATCTAAATCGAGCTATTGGGAAAAATCGACTTTCCGAGAAATTCGAGTATACTTGCGTTGGAAGAGAATCGAATTATTGAGTGAGGTGCGTTCGAATCCGCCATGCTAGGTGGCGCTACATGCCCTTTCGCATTGGCATTTTGCTGGCTGGTTTGTTAGAACAATTAGTAAACAAATCTCTTCAACCTCTTCCTAGGGGACCCGGCTTGTCCACTCATGATCCACTCAACGATGTCGTTGTTCCTCGTCCTCTTCCTCTACTGCTGCTGTGTTGTTGTCATGCCGTGACTGTTGTTATTCCCAGTTCCGCGGTCTTGTCACTTCCAGAAAGAGGAGTCCCAGGGCAGTCAATAGCTCGGCTAACCGTGGTTTGCGTATTCGTGCCGGAATAACTCGATTTAGAACCGCATTATCTGGGTCCAATAGTTCGATTTCAAGAACTCCGGTTCGGTTTGACTACAGCCCTCCTGAGGTGTATAGATGACTTCAATATCAGTCGGGCTAAGGCAATAATTCAACTTTTCTTAAAGGAGCATGAGGCAAGAATAAGAAATGAGACTCATTAGCGCCATGATGACCGTCGGGGTTCCTGCAGCCAACAGCGAAGCCGGCACGGGAGCGCGCACGGACTCCTTACTTCTTTGTGGCTAACGCTACTTAGCACGTTAGGCCACTCCGACTCCTTGGTAATCTCATGTGATTTTCAAATCAAGCTCTAAATATGACTTACAATGTTATCTTACCTGGTCAGTAGGAAATGAGCCATGTCAGCATCTGTTTTCAGTCCCAATTCAAGTTGAAGCTGCCTCCATGACTCAAACGTGTATCCAATGTTTACTCGTGTGCCTGCCTGTTTTTGCTTGTAATTTCTTTTCGACTCGCGACTTGTCTCTGATAAAGGCTTCGTTTTCTTCTTGGTAGCACTTTTTAGTGGGCTTTGAGTGGCGCTGGGTCGTGGAAGAATCCATATCTACCCAAACAGAAGTTTGGATCCACTGCGCTCGTCTTCTTCCTGTATCCAAGCTGAGCGCTGCCGAGAACGCTCATGCAGCGTCATTTGACGTCACATCTGCAGGACAGCGCGGGATATTCGGGCCCAGAATTGCAGCGCATTTTGCAGCACACAGCCTGTTCAAGGCAACGGAGAGATACACTAGAGGGCTCATTCTTTTTGGTTTGGAACGCTTCATCTGACATTATTACTAGAAAACTTAAAAAGTATAAGCATTTTTTTCATAAATCCTGCCTCATGCTCCTTTAAACGAGTGTTTCATTTCATGTTTCTTTGAGGCTTCAATGTTAAAGACTTGCATCGCGCATTCATTTTAAGAGGGCAGTGCTTACAAAGTGAGCTGTACTCTTATGCCCAATTCCGACTAAAAATGATGATCATTAAAAATATCTGGGTACATGTGCTTATTAGTAATAATTGTCACCCCTCTGCCCTGTTGTGGTGAGTGAGTTGACTCACCTCCCTGCCACACCATCTCATCTGCTTCCTGTCCCACACCTGTTTGGTCCCGCTGCAGCTCCGCGCTGCTCATCAGCCAGCCAGCATTTAGGCTGCACTGAGGCCTCACTCAGTGCCAGATTGTCTTTGCAGCATTCACTGCTTTCCAGGACTCATTAGTGGTTTGACATCTCGGTTTTGACTCTGGATATCCTCTAACCACATCTTCTTGTCTCTGCCCTGACTTTCTGCCCGTCCACGACAATCCTTCTGCCTGCTCCATCTGGGTTTAGTCTGCCCGGCACTGATAGTGCGATTCCAGCTTGCCTGGAGTTGTCACCTTCATCGGATGCTCACAGGAATAGTGTTCCTGTTCCCGAGCGCTCGCTAACCTGCCAGTCAGCGCTGTTTTCTGTTGGTTTCTCGAGTCTTCCAAGGACTGTTACCGTCCTTCCAGCTGAAGAACCTTCCTGTTAATTCACACTTTTCTAAACTTTGTTTAGACGTTGTACTGCACTTGGGTCTTAAAATCCCCCCATGACAATAATTGTGTGGTGTTTTTTCGTTTTTTTTCCTTCCCCCAATCCAGTGCAAATGACCCTCGTCTGTAATATGTAAAGTTAAAATTCTAAAGTAACACATAATATATTATATTTCCACATTAGCCTATATCTACCACATATAGTGACATAATCTGATATTTTTGGCAGTTAAAGAAAAAAAGAATCAATATTAAGTTTTACACACAGATGTATAAAACAAGAAACCCAGATCAGCAGAAAACAGACAATGAGATGGGGACATGCGTGACTGAATCACGCTGTAAGAAATGTTCTTTCCTCAAGCACAGAGCCTCTCTGACAACCTTGAGGCTGAAAACCTTTACGTTTCAATGAAGGCTCCATTGACATCTGCAGTTAAGTTTATCATTATCATCGCAACTGAAGCATGGCGGTCGATACGCTATTTTCTGATTTTATCACTCGTGGGAAAAAAAAACTTTCAACATTTAACAGACAACTATAGGAACACAAGTTAAAGCGTAAAAATGTTACTTTTGCATTGCCACATATGTTAAAACAATGATAAAAGAGCCAACATCTAAGTGTAGAGTATCTAATTAGAAGCTTTTAAATGTTTATCCAAAGCTTATGTGAAAGAACAGGTCATTGTTTAGTAAAATGCAAGGCCTCGTCATGACTTCCGGGATCAATGTCTGTGGATTTTAGTAAAACACAGATGTTGGGGTGTCATTTTAGTTTGGAGTTTAGAGATTGGAAAGATTATTCAAAGAAAAACAATCTTTAGAAAAACTCATTTGTTTTTTTGCTTTTTCAAGCTGCCCAATACTATGTACAGTAGAAAGAAAGATGTATGAAAAAGATTGATATTAGTGATTTTTATAGATCTGAAAATTCAGCTCAATTGTTAAAGAAGTTGTTAAAGTTGTTAAATCTAGCGTATCACTAAAACAGCTCATGTTGTGTTTCATCAATGATGATACAGCTCTTCCCTGGATTTACTGAGACAGTTTCATCACATATTTTATTTCATTTTTTTTAACAGCATGGGAGTATTTTTATTTTATTTTTTTTATTATGAAGGCTACTTTCCTCTGTAAAAATCCCACTGGCTTTTTTTATTGCTGATTAAAGATTTGCAGGTGCCCGACATTTTAATTTCAGGATGTAATATAAATGGAAAAAGGTTGAAATGTGATTTAAAAACATTGTTGGTGCGAATCATTATTATTATTATTAATATTATCGTGACTTTTACCCTACTGCTTTGTGTTGCGTTTGCTGTGTTCGTTGTTCAACTACTGACGAACTCCGCCATGCAGTCCACTTCTCTGCCGGTGACGTGTTCTTCCTCCGTTCCATGAAACCTTATATCTGTTTGGCTGATCACATAAACATCTGTATCAGCAGCAGCAGAGATCCCACAGCCCGCTGTGACCGTTTTTCTTCTTCACTGAGAAACTCTCAACGTTTTTGATTTACAGAAAATATTCAAAAACAAACATGGCATTCAGAAGTATAGACAATGCCATGGTGGCCGGGCTGAGAATGCTACGCATTCCTCTTGATTTGAGCTAATATTCTCGGAGATTCTGTGCTTAATGTAATTACGGGGGAAATGGCGGTTGTACGTGCTCAGAGGGGAGTCTGGAAGTGCAGGAATGGAGCGCCTCTCACGGTGTAGCACGCAGAGTTCCAGTTAGATCTTAGCTATATATATATTCATTTACTTTTCACTGCTAAAGAGGACATTTCATACATAAAGCAGATGCGTAGAAGATATTTTAATATTATAAAGTACATTCTGATCATCAATTTGTTCCTGAGAGATTATGAAACACAATAGCATGAAAATTAAAGTTTGCACTTAGAATAAGTGCAATAATAAGGATATACATAGATAACATTAACGTTATCATGTTATAACGTTATATCATGATAGATCACATCCCACGGTGGGATATAGTGAAATGCAAACAAGAGAAATCAGCCGTTGAAATAGATAAAAGCTGCCCTCACTTTAACCTCATTCTTTGAACTTTTTTTCATCTGTTTTATCTATGCTAAGCTAAGCTAAAATGAAATAAAAAATTGTGATATTTTGTGTTTCATCATCTCTCTTCCCTGCAGCGGGTAATGTTGTCACTTCTGCCCAAACCATTAGACATTATGATTATTAAATAATTGCTCAATGAGATTCTCACTTTTAGTTTACCTCCATAGACACATTCTTGCCATAAGTTGCCAAAAACTCATGTCAATAACATTATGTTAAAGTTGCCACAAAGCAAATATTTGCATGGCCTTACTAATGTGTTTTTTTTTTTATATTTATTTGTAGTTTCCTAGACGAAGGATATTGATTCTCAGAGGAGAGGGGTTACCGTAATAGAGCCCCGCTATCTTAACATTTATTAGCTTTTACCAATGAACGAAATAACTTCTGCTGCTGCCTTGCTTCTGCTTTGGAGATATTTCTGCTATTGAAACACTGCACTTGTTTTGTACCATTGCTTTCAGCACTGCATGGTCTAACATTTGGATTCCCTCTTTTCTTGAACACGTTTCCTTAACAATTGAGTCATTCTACAGTGAGAAAGAAAATATAAGTGAATGGTCCTTTAACCCCTCTGAGACTGATGGGCAGCAACGACCTTGGCCGACAATAAACACATTTGAATTCTTTGGAACAGTAAAGATATTAAAACAACAAAAAAGGCTTTCTTTCACATTGTTTATAGGGAGCACATCATTCCTTGGAATAATGGAATAAGTCCTTGAAACTAAGTTTATATGTGCAGAAGAAAACAGGGTACTTCAAGAAACTGTATTACCAAGTAAAACACAACATAATAACCACGACCAGGGTATTTGTGCCGGTGTGAACACACACAATTATTGTAGCATGAGGGGTCTTTGTAACATTCTTGGTATTTTTGAAAATGCAACATTTGCATCTTTCCTGGAACTGAGAGTTCATTTTTATCAGCCTTGTTCTGACCTTGCAAAGTTTCCTTCACCAACACAAACCAATCCTCCTTCACAGTGAACAAGAACATTAGATAAAGAAGCTACTGCTAACTGTTAAATGCCTTTCTTATCTTTCCTTTTTTTTATTGAAATGGTCACAAAGGTTTAGCGATGTTACAGCAGGAAAACAGAGCTGTGATGGTGAGGGGGTCATGGTGCTAGTTTTGAAATCTAATGAGGATTCCCTGCACAGGCTCAATCCTAGCTGACAGAAAGTGGCACGGAAATATTCTGCCCTTGTGTAGGACAAGTATTTTCATTTGGACAATATTTCTTAATGCATATTTTATACCAGTGAAATCCTAGATTTTTTCTTTTTTAACAAGTCATGCACAATTTGGATACCAGATGATCACAAATAAGCAGGACCTGTGTGTTTTATTTAATTTATATATATGTATATATATATATATATATATATATATATATATATATATATATATATATATATATATATATATATATATATATATATATAATACCAAGGCATTTTCTGAGAGATACAATCTCTCCAGCAAGATAATATGGTGGTTGCATCATTATTACCAGCAAAAGGAAATGTCCTTTAGTACCTTTAAAACAGTGTACACATAACAAGCTAACTGGGGCCAGTTTTGTTCCCCCTTTGCCCCTACTGAAGATCTGTACCTAAACCATCTTGATTATTCTAATGGGGATCTAATCAGATGTTCCTGTAGTAAATGTTGTGTTGAGAGTATTAGAATCAGAAGTGTAGTGATGTCAGGAGTGCATCAGAAATCCATATGTGTCCAGAGATCTACAACACCAGACGCTAACATAGTGGATTGTTTTGTGGAATGTAAAGATACTAAGAAAGACGGCTGATCAATGTAAATTGATTTAGTTAATTGAGTCAAAGTACCTTGAAGAAAATAATGAATGTTTCCCCAAAAGAGACATTAGAGGGATATTTTGTGATATCAGTGACAAAAGATCTGATGCTGTCTCTTTTCACAAATGTATTCAATCATAAACTAAATACCTTAATAAAAAAAAGACCAACTATTGACTGTCAGTTTGCGTCAGAACATATTTTGTAATATTAAACATGGAATTAAATGAGACTATTTCTCCTCTCCTGGCTTTTGTGAAGTGTTAGGATCCAGTTGGCAGATTTCAATTACACTGGTTCCCCTTCACCATGAGAGTAAGCTTTATGCTCAGTTTAATCTTGCTTCATTCTCATTTTTCAACCCCGACAAGTACACTATAATCCATGACAGTTCCTTTCAGAAGCTCAGCTGGTTCAGTCGGGGACTCCAGAGTCGTGTTTAAAGTCTTAAGTCGCTGCTTCAGCTGTAGCGTGAAAGCAAAGGCTTTCCTCACTGTACAGCTATTGCATTTCTTTTGTGAATAGTAAAATTAAAAAAGGGACATGTTTTACAACATCCTGGATTTTGCCGAAAGTAAAAAATAGGTTTTTGTCCTTTTTTTCCAGAAAATTCCAGTCGTTGAGGGGAAATACAGATTTAAGGGGACTGGCAAACATTTTGTCTAATCATTACGTTTAAACATATTAAATCAGTTTCCTTTTCGAATAAAATATAAGGAATTCTCAGAAGCACATACATAATTTTAATTTAAGACACCTTCAGCTTGATTGGTCATGACATAAAGTATCAATCACTTAGTTCAAAATGGAATTTTTACATGTTATCGTTATCAATTTCATAAGATAAGATTAATTCATTGCATACAGAGAATGTGCTTGTTTATCCACCCATCTGTTTGTGTAGCTGCATATCACTTCTCAACTAAACAGGGCCGGTATCCATCTCATTTAAGGTCCAGAACGATCTAAACCATGCATTTTTGGATATTTTTTGTCTGGTTGTTGGTTTTACATCACATGCTTCCTTCTTCTCATGAGTTGCATGCCAAAACAATTAGTTTCTTTTGTATCCCTTAGCAATGCCCCCTGGAAACCAAACTCATATTTAGAAAAGCCAGATAAATTATTTGTATTGAAGAGGAAAAGAGCAACGCCGGCTTGCCAGGCTATCCAAAGCCGTCCGTCTGTCTGTAACACGCTGTCACTCATGAATGATAAATTATTGTTTGCAAGTTTGGACCTAAAACCCTGCAGGGTTTCTTAATAGAAATCTGTCGGTGTTTGAAATGTTTTACATCTTGTTGGACACTTATCCTGAGTAATTTGCAGTGGGTAAAAAAAAAAAGAAAGAAAAACACAGAGTTGGAGCAGCTTTAGTCTGAAGATTAACAACAAAAGCAAAAAGGATCCTGTTGAAGGAATGAAAATGTTAAAAGTTGAGTACACTGAAAAGGATTTGGAGTCTTTTCATCCTTGTTACAAACATTACACATGCACCTTGTACCTATATATTATCCTTTTATGTTTTCATACTGCATACCGGTACTCATGTTAAAAGGGCATTGTATGTGTGAAATACACCCCCTCTGAACAGTTTTTAATTTGCATTTGTGCACCTCTGCCAGTGGTGAAGCTCTGTGGCGACGTTAAGCCCCAGATGAAGAGAAATGTCTGCGCAGGTTAACATCTCAGAGTGCTGCTGCCAGCCAGCTGTCCGTTGCTGCGCCGCTGCCAAAAATGTGACTCACCAGCCCTGGCATCTGGATACCTGGCAAGCATGTCTGAGCCAAAGCACTCCAATCAGAGCCAGAACTGCATACCTGCAGTATGGACAGCTTTAAAATATTGAACAAATATTTAATGATGTTATCTTTTTCTCTTTTGTGTGTATGTTTTTATTTGGGATGCATTTTGAATGAAGTAGTTCTCCGTCGTGACACGCAATGATTATACCACATGAGAGGGAAAAAGAAATCACAAGTAACACTAATCATACGTGACTCCCTACTAGTTACAGAAATGAGTTGTGTCTGACCATATGTATAATTTAAAAAGTGTGGGTTGTTTTAATAATTAAGTCAAAAATCATCCCTGAAACCTTTTAATCATAAATTCCCAGTCATGATGAAAAGTCACTGTGCAGCCGTGCAGACTTCATAAAGGCATCAGAATTTTTTCTGGAAATTTTGATAAATTTAAAGAATTTGTAGCCACATGAAGAGTCTTACTGACACTCTTCTTCTTCAGTCTTTTCTGAAGAGAACTCAACTTCTCCTGTCCTCAATGTTGGTATCAAACTATTAAGTAAATATAACAGAACAGCAGTAATATCGGCATTTATGTAGAAATGCTGTATATCTTAAATCTCCAGGAACAATACTATATTTATAAGCTATATTTATAAGCTTTTAGTTCAACCTATACTTTTCCTTCCAACAATTTTTTTGTGACATACAGTATACGTTTTCTGTGCACAAATCAAGCCATAATCTCCATGTCAGCTCAGTTTTGGGTGATTTTAAACATAGAAAACGTTCACTCTTCAACGCTTTTAAATTGTCTTTTAATGTGTTTGACTTCAGGAAAATTGTATCTCATGTTTACAAAGTTGATTCAGACAGTAATGAAAGAATTGACACGTGTGAGCAGGCATGAATAATGACATGTCTTTATGCCAACACTGGAAAGATAAACAGCAATCCACTTTCCATAACCGGGAAAGTTCTGTATGTAAAATCAGTCTTTGTGTAAATCTGATTGTTCTGACTTATCTTCAATGTGTGTTGCGTAGAAAATATGTTTTTCTAATTTATAAAATCAACTTTTAAATCTTACTGACATGCTTGACTCAGCTGACACTTATCTGGTGCACATTTTATCTCTTTGACACTGAACACAACGTTCTCTGAAACTGCTGGATATTTTATTAGTTCAAGGCTTAGCAGTGGTGAAACCTTCTGAGTTACAGAAAATTTACTTTGGACACAAAGGCAAACTATGTTTACACAGGGAGAAGCACAGGCAGGAGCTTCCAGCCACATTTCTGGCCCTCCCCAGCTGTGACGTTGTGTGGTCTTCCTCTGTGAGTCACCTGGTCACATAAAGCACCTGAGGCAGAATTGGCTCGCTTTTAGACTTTTAAATATTTCCACTGCTTTATTTTTCACTTTCCAGCCCAAGAAACAACTCTAAACCTCCAGCATCATTTTTTCTGCAATCTGTTACTACAATTTACACCAATCAGTCTTCAAAATATCTGCTTGATGATTACATCCAGTGAAAGAGTGATACCTTTTACACACAGATCCAGAATGTGAGCAAACACTGCTCAATAGAAGAACCTGGGGAGGGGGGTGCGGGGGTCTGTTCATGTGGATGATGTGACAAAAACTAAGTTATACCTTGCAGGCCATTTGAAAGTGGCTTTCAAGTGGAAAAAAAAAAAAAAGGTCTTCACGCTTGGGGGTTGGAGACCAGCCAGACCATATTTTGAACTTGACTTGAGACACACTAGCTATTGGTTGAACCTTCTGCTATGCCAGGGGTCGGCAACCCGCGGCTCCAGAGCCGCATGCGGCTCTTTAGCGCCGCCCTAGTTGCTCCCTGGAGCTTTTTCAAAAATGTTTGACCTTTTTTTTTTCCTTTTTTTCTTCTTTTTTCTTTGTTTCTCTTTTTTTCCTTTTTTTTCTTCTTTTTTTTCCTTTTTTTTTTTTCATTTTTCCTTTTTCTCTTTTTTCTTCCTTTTTCCCTTTCCTTTTTAATCTCAACATTTCAACTTTTTGTCTCAACTTTTTTCTCGAGATTGTACTTCAACATTAATCTCGACATTTCGACTTTTTTCTTGAAATTTTGACTTTTTTCTCAACTTTTTTCTCGAGATTGTACTTCAACATTAATCTTGACATTTTGACTTTTTTCTCGAAATTTTGACTTTTTTCACAAAATTCTGACTTATTTCTCGACATTTCGATTTTTTTCTCAACATTTCGCCATTTGCCTTCATTCTAAGGCTTATTCATACAAGACTTTTCATTTTTTTGCGGCTCCAGACATATTTGTTTTTTGTGTTTTTGGTCCAATATGGCTCTTTCAACATTTTGGGTTGCCAACCCCTGTGCTATGCTAAGAAACCTGGAGGAGCCTCTACCATCTGAAGCTTTCTCTCCTCCAGCTTCTATAACACTGCAAACAGGTAAACCGAGACCTGCATATCTCTGACCATCCCACAGGGACAACTAGGTAGAGACTCTATTATTTATCGATCTTTTGCTCAGCACCGGCTGAATAGAGCAGCCAGTGACAACAGATATTAGGGACGTGTTGCTGAGTGTGGAGCTTAAAGTAGAGGATAAGGATGGTATTAAGATTGTGGAATGCTATAATGCATGTTGAAAGCCCACAGTGGGGAGGGAATATTGCCCCTTCATGGGATCACTGAATGCCCAGCTGGAGAGTGGAGCTGGAACAGAGAGGGGTTCACCGGTACCTCTTTATCACACAATTGCTGTGTGAAAGGGGCTTAAGAGGCAAGCGATCAACATAGGACAACACACCAGGCTGTGACAGAGAAGGAAAGCAGAGACAAGACAATGCTGTTTTTGAAAACTGCATACTGCCTCCAGCGCATACAATGCAGTATGTTTATGTACTGCTGTGCTGTGGAAGAAATAAACTCTTTTTTTTAATGTATCTAAAACAAGGGAGATGGTGGTGGACTACAGGAAGACTTGCAGTTAACCATTTTTTATCCAGGAAGTGGAAGTGGAGGTGTTGGAGAGCTTACAGGTCTACGTGGACTTAGTTATGTCGATGTAAGCATCCGGATTTTGCATATGCGTCATTCCATAGCTGCTAATACAATCTCCTGTGCAGTTATCTGTTGGGGCAGCAGCAGCAGAGCAAGTGACACACACACCCACGCACACAAAACACAACTGAACAAGCTAATTAAGGCTGCAGGCGGCAGTGATGGGCATGCTGTGAAGTACCTCAATGTTTATTCAGTGGGAGGCTTTTACTGTACTGTGGGACTGCTGCAGGAAATTACTGCTGCCCGCTGCCATAACACCATACAATAACTATTCTTTATGTGGTGAGAGAAGAATCATTCTCTACTTTTTTACTGAGTTGCACTGACTACATACATTACATACAGGAGTAACTGCAAGAAGACTCAAATTACTTTCTTTTGCATTGGATGGACTAGGACTCACTATTCTCTTATACAATTTATACATGCAAAGCTTAAACAAACTCCATTGCTTATGCAGAGACGCATGGGAAAGCTTTACATCTTTTATTCTGTATGTTTATGGTTTAATCTATTTCTATTCTGTTCATTATGAGTGGAATAGTAGTTATAGGGGTGGTTATGTATGCATAGATGTTTCTATACTGGCTTATGCACATCCTGTGCAAGCATCCATCCATCCATCTATCCATCAATCCATCAGTTGTTATGTACAGTAGTATGCTTCTGTAGAAGTGATTAATTATGCATAACTAGAAGCTCGCCATGTGACCGCCGTGACTGGCTTCCATGGTAGTCGTTGCTACGCTCTGGCTCTTTTGGGATAAGGAGGAGCGACATAAACCAGATGTAAATAACACATCAAAATGTGTAGTCAGATTAGTATACTCTACAAGTAGGTGACACAAAAGAGGGTTAAGTTTATCTATACGAGTTCAATCAGCTTTCAAGTTACGCACAAAGCTCCAAACAACAAACACTTTTCAAATACAGTAACTATACTAAACGAGTGCTGCACAGACACGAGTGTATGGTACACGTAAATTAGTACAGCACATGAACACAGGTGGGTACAATAGCTGTACAAGCTAGAGCTACAAGCTGTAGACTGAAGGGGAGGATGGCTTTATGGAGTTTGAAGTCTAGACCAGGGGTCGGTAACCCAAAATGTTGAAAGAGCCACATTGGACCAAAAAAAAAATATATATAAAAATATTTTTTATATTTAAAAAAAATAAAAATATATATAACCTACTATCAAAATGACTAAGTTGGCTACAAATACATAAGAGCAGAGGTGGACTGAGTACTCGACCCCAGTACTTGAGTAAGAGTACAAATACTACTGGTCAAAATTTACTCCGTTACAAGTAAAAGTAGCTCAGTCAAAATATTACTCGAGTAAGAGTAGAAAAGTACTTGCTTTTAAGCAAGTACTTTTTAATACACACAAGGTACTTAAGTATCCAAAAGTAAATGCTTTTAAATTTACTTTAAGTAAAAGTAAGAGTAAGAGTAAGAGTAAATTTCTTATTTTCCACATCAGTAAATTACTATATTTTTTCTAAATTAATTGTTGCGGCTATGTCTTGACTTGTTGCGGCTCTGTCTTGACAAACGCAGGCTACTTTGGCGGTATCGTTTTGAGGAGGCTTGACGTATTTCCGCTTTACGTACATCCCAGTGGAGAGCGTGCACTGTGATAGGTCTCCTCCTTTGACAAAAACAGCTTGTGTCCAATAGGATTTTAGGGAAGAAGAAAAAAGAGCAGACCTGAAAGTAACGAGTACTTTTCAGCCTTCCTAGAAATTTACTTGAGTAGAAGTAAAAATATTTGTCTTGGAAATGTATTCAAGTAAGAGTAATAAGTACCAAAGAAATCTAATACTCAAGTAAAGGACAAATCCTCTGGATATGTACAGTACTTAAGTACAGTACTCAAGTAAATTTACTCCGTTACTGTCCACCACCGCATAAGAGTTCACATAAAAGCGCAGTTTGCTCAATATCGATCACATCACACGACTCAACACAATAATTGAGGATGCTGGCGCTGAATTTATGTCCTTGATTTGCTGATCGGGGATGTTACCTGCCATTTTAATGGCCCTTTCCTTCACTGTCTTAGCGGAGAGAGTCTGTATTATCTCGGTTCTGTTTTTGAAGTCTGCAAATAGATCTGCAATGAATGCAAATGATTCGGTCCAAGAAACGTTGAATCCTCCTTTCTCCTCAGTTATTTTTCTCTTTTTCCCTTTGGAAACGATCCCTTTGGCCGGTTTGTTTACAACAGCCACCTGCCTGGCGCCGCCCTGCTGGTAGAAACGTGTATCGCAGGCTATGACGCAAATCTTCGTTAACAGAACTGTTGACATTTTGTATTTATTCCACACATTTTTACAGCATTGGAAAACGTTAAGAAACCATATTCAAACAAAAACTATATATCCGTACCCCATCGATTTCCATTTTCAAACATTTTTGAAAAAGCTCCAGGGAGCCTCTAGGGCGGCGCTAAAGAGCCGCATGCGGCTCTAGAGCCGCGGGTTGCCGACCACCGGTCTAGACGATCGCGGGAATGGGACCAGAGCCCCTCCAATGGTGTCTTCAGGTCCCAGTATTGGGGTGGAGTAGAAGAGCAGGTCTTTGAATATAATCAATCAGGGATGGGGAACCACACAGCAGCATCGATAAACTGATCGATGCTGGAAAACCTTCTGGAAGTAGCAGTTTCTGGGTATATTTTGGGTGCCATGGACTGAGAATTCACCCCTTGCGTTAGACAAATGGTCTTACTTACATATTTTATTGCTTTTTTGTTCAAACTTAAATCAGGCTTTTTACTTTGTACTGTGTGATGTTTTAATGTATCTGTAAGCACTTTGAATCACCTTGTTGTTGTAAACTTGCCTTACTCTACTGATAATATTGATAATTTAAGTAAACCTCAAACCACCATTTGAACTTTAGACCAATGCAACTAGTTTTTCAAAAGATTAACTTTTCTTTTTTCAGATAATACTTCACTAATTCACGCAACCTTTCAAAAATTCAAGTACCGGTATGTTGGTTTGTAACCACTTCAACCACTGAAGAAACTGACACAGAATATTTTTCTTTAGTGGCGAAGGGGCGGTATTTTCTTCATAGTTGGACAAACTATGCGCTTGTAAAATGATCTTACAGCTAAGGCTCATATGCAGGTGTTTCTTCATGGTTTCTGAAATAGATACAGTAGTAAAAATCTGTTAGAGCAAAGACAGGCATGTCTCAAGCTTCTTTTGGACTGCATGAACTTTCCCTGGGGACTGGGATGGCATTCTCCACTATGGTAAGGTATTTCTGCACCTGTGGAGGTGTTCTGCACTTTTACACAACACGGTTTGTATAGGGTCCAGTGCAATGACTTAATCCACCTAAAAAAAAACAACAAAAAAACTCCATAGTCAAGTAAAAATACTTTATAATTAGACCACCTCTCATTTAATGTCAACGGTAGCACAATTGATAGGATGTAGAGTCACATGACTTAAAGCCCTTCCATGTCAACAGTTAGGACAATGTTGCTTTCACTCGCTTTAAACTGTGTTTGTTTAGTCTTCTGTAGCATAGTTGCATAGAAATTAAACATCTAAAATGCCTGAAGGAAAATGATGTGGTGCCTGACCTAGCACTAAAGGAGCAGCTTTGCATCTTGTGAATTATCTTCTGCAGTTCATACACAGTACAGCTAAAGTTGCTTTCGTCAACGAAAATTATGACTAAATTTCGTCGTCAACGAACCTTTATCACTTGAGGAAAACGAGACGAGACGCAACGAAAATGCTGGTCATGTGACGATAATGATAATTAAATACATAATGCAATATCGTTGACGAATAGAAACAAGACTAAAATGTAGATTACAAAATGAAAAACTCTGCTAAGTGTCTTCTTTTTCGTTGACCAAAATTAGACGAAATGTTCTAACAAAGATCCTTAATCTCCATGTTTAAGTAGTTTCCTCTGGTTTAGTTCTGCTGGGTGACGTCACGTCCTCAATCCCAGTCGCTGCAGCGGGGAATCAGATCCAGAAGATGCAGCTGCAGAGTTAGAGGCTGATGCCGTTAACGCAGAGCTCTAGGTTCACGTCAATTAAAAACAAAGTTAAATAGAGAACGGGGCCGATGGCCAGCCACGTGGGGATCTTCTCTGGGGCTGGGAGAAGGAGAAGAGACATCTTTGGATACACTTTGATACATAGACGTGGAAAAGAAAACCCAATGTGTCGTGGAAAAAGAAAAAGATGGGGAGAAATGTGAAAAATAAATATGTTGTAAACTCAAATTAGAGTCTTCTGTATCTAGAATGAATGTATTCTTGAGTCTATAAGGTAACAATAATATAAATATAATAATAAGATACCCTTGTTTGAATTGTAAAATGGGTTTGGCTAAATACAATCTTTGACTAAAACGAGACTAAAATAGTCCCGGACAATTCTGACTAAAATAAGACTAAAATGCTCAGACTTTTAGTCGACTGAAACTTGACACAACTAAAAGGAGTAGGAAAGTGACTAAAACTAATAAAAACTAAAATGATAGCTTGACCCAAAGACTAGACTAAAACTAAATTTGAAACAGGCTGACAAAAACAACACTATATGCAGCAATGCACAAGTACCGTACCTGATATAACTAAAGCTGAAATTATACATGCTGATAAACCACTAATCATGGTCTGGAAACATGCATGTTGGATCAATACTTAGAGTGACGTGGACCTTTGTCAACCTTTCGCTGAATTTGAAACACATTAATGACAAATAAAGGTCTGAATTGTTGGCAGTGTAGCTGCAGTCGGGTCACCGGGACGGAACATGGCAATAGAGTGATACAGCAGACACAGAGGCAGTGTGACAAACAAAAATGATTTCTCATTTTCATCTTGTATTCTCCCCTTTGTTTTCAGCTGAACCGCTTGCCAAGACGGAGGAATGCGAACCTTAAGGAGCCCCTAATGATTTGCGACTGACTGTCCATCTCTGAAAGCCCCCACATGCACCCTTTGTTCATTACACACATCAAACAGTTCACCATACTTGCTAAAGGTGCCCAAAGATGCAAGTTTAAAATATGTGTCAGCAGAAGAAGCTACACAAATTCAATTTGTGTTTCACCGCTTCTTTCATAAGTTGGCAGATTTATTTGGCTGAAGGCTGGGCTGGCTTTTTTAAAAGAAGGTATGGCAAATTGAATATTGAAGTTCTCTTTCTTAAGGCTATGTCGGCTCCGGAGTGGAGTTTGTTTCTGGGTCTTTGTTTTCTGACAACTTTCACACTTTCAAAGAATTAAAATGAACACAATACGTGACGCTGTAAGCAGTCAGGAGCCTTTTGCACCGAATCGTGTAACAAACATTTCATTTCAACATTATGAAATGGATCCTGTATCATGGCTGTAAAAGCAACTTAACTCCCACCCGAGAGCTAAAAATTGCAGTTCCATAGTGTTGCTTTTAAGATTGAACTTCACTCACGTACAGCACAAACACATATGTGCATCCATATGTTTATGTGCATGCAATCCGTTTACACACGTTTTAGGTACAAAGCGTGGGCCTTAGTTGGGAACTTCCTTTCCTCAGACAACTAGGATTGCAAATCTGATTGTCTGTCTATTTGTGTGTGCATGCTCTTTCCATATCCTTTTTTTTTTTTTTGGTCTCCTGCTAAAGCACAACTCTATTTCTGCCCCTGCTCTTCCCTGTCCCTTTTCTCTGTTTGTCTCTCCACCTCAGGGACCCGGTCCACATGTGGTTAAGTATGTTTCCACTGCCTCCTCGTTTCAGAAGAGAGGTAGAGCCGAGTCCTCGGGGCACGGCTGTCTAATGAGACGCCGGCTCCTCTGCGTTTGTGTTGTCAGAACAGAGAAACTTTACCTCGCTGCTGCCACCGAAGCCAAGTTACCTCTGTGGGGGGACTCGCCGGGCTGCAGTGCAGCATCTTTAAAAGGATTTAGTTCAGCTGAGCGTGAAATCCCAGTCCCTCGTGGTGGATATCCTTATTTAAACAGATGTTAAAATCACAACCACCTGGAAGCTTGGATGTATGATCACCTGAGGGCTTATCTGTCTGTCTGTATTTGTTTGTTTATTGTTGACTGGAAAGTCATATTTAACCTACAAAGTCTGCACATCATACCAAGTTTCACATACTCTTGAAATGCATCAGGCCCTAAATATTTGCTTGTCATAAGAATCCTAAAATAAAACATAAACCTGAATTTAACCTCATGTTCAGTTCACTATGCGCACACACCAAGTAGGAAAAAAGCTTTTTTATTTTCAACAAATCTTACCTGTAACGCTTCAATCTCATTTTCAGCAGCACTAAATCTTTTGATTGTTTCTTGTAAATTTAGCTGTGTAGGGCTTTTGTTATTATGTTAACATGTCCGTATTATGCAGATTTACAGTCTCACGCTGCCCATTGCGTCACCCTCTGTCTGAACTTCATTTTAACTCCACCCGCTTTAAAAGACCCGTCCCAAACGGTCCACTTTCCTCCACAGACGGTGGACTTTAAAGCAGTTTTTCATTATTTATCTGACACTCTTCCAAACAGTTATTTATTCTGTTTCTGTTTTTTTTTTTATTGTCTAGTTGTTTTGAATATCAAGATTTTTGCCTGGTTTTAAAGCACTTTGGTTAACTTTGATCCAGGTCCTGCTCGGGGTTTCTTTCCTCCTAAAGGGGAGGTTTCCTCGCCACTGTTTGGCTGAAGGTTTTTCTCCTGCTCGGGGAGGTTTTACCTGCCATTGTTTATGTAATAATTGCTCAGGGGTCATGTTCTGGCTCTCTGGAAAGTGCTTAGAGACAACTTGTGTTGTAATAGACGCTATATAAATAAAATTGAATTGCTTTTGAACACGCTCTATAACAACATTTGACCTTAACCTCCGCCTGCCCGCCAGGGTTGAAAAATATCGGTTTAATAGTGATGACGTCAAGTCCGGAAAGAAAAGACTGGTCTACCAATGACGCCTTTCAGGGGGTTTAGGAGGGGTGTACTCTGTAGGAGAAAATACATTCCTATGATGTGGACTATGTTGTGTAACACTGCAGACTTTTTACAAGGCCAGCTTTATAACATCCAAAAGAAAGGAGCGGGGCAAACGTGGATACTGGAGAGTTTCCCCACTGAAATCAGTCTGGTTTTATTGATAACCATCTTAATAGAATACAGTATGTATGTATACCTATACTCTACCTGTGAATAATGATGTACCACGCGATAAACTAGGCATCAGCTTTATCACAGAGGAAACAAAGACACTGTAGAAAAGAGTGATACAAAACATATTCCATGCACCCCTGAAGTACAGGTTATCCATTTTCACGTTAAAGGCACGATGCTCTAGAACATACAGCATGTCAGATGTATAAAGAAAAAAGCCCAGCCATAGCAACACACTGATAAAGACTTGAAATATGTAGGAGGATGAAGCAGATGGCAGAGAGAGGAAAGCAGTGGCACAGACATCAGCGTGTTGCTGTCAGCACTCTGCGGCGTACATCGGCTCAGTGCCGAGGGAGAGGGGAACCCCCACTGAGAGGAAAGTCCACCGAATAGCTCATCACAACAAAGTGTGTGTGTGTGTGTGTGTGTGTGTAAAAGAGAGGGAGACAGAGAGGGAAGAAATTACAGTGCAGCTCCTCGTGATGCACAGGCTGTACAATACCCACTGTATCCTTAATAATGAATCATTAAATTAAGGCATCTGTTAAAATGT
The DNA here is from genome assembly GCF_033807715.1 of Cololabis saira. Classification (NCBI taxonomy): domain Eukaryota; kingdom Metazoa; phylum Chordata; class Actinopteri; order Beloniformes; family Belonidae; genus Cololabis; species Cololabis saira. Next base: position 15,906,646 of record NC_084596.1, on the reverse strand, counting down.
GAACACAGATCACTACCTCTAGTGAGAAAGGATGCTGAGGCTTAATGGATCTGGTAACAGCTTCACTTCAAGAATTTCTGAGTGAAGTTCAATTGTGAGATCCTGAGCTCCTGTAACAAGTTTAATGTCTTCTTTTTTTTTTGTCTGCAACCACAGTGACAACTCCAACTCAAATCACTGAAAATATGGGAAAAACAAACAAGCAAAAAAGTATTTTTCTGGACTTGATCCCATTTATTTGGGTGTTTTAAGGTCCATTCACACATTAAACTCTGGAATGAAGCGTTCCAGGTTTAAAAAAATGTGTTCAGATTTGTTCAGATCATGGATCAGCGACATCACAGACCCAGATCAGAATAAAATAATCCAGTTTACTCCTCTTTATCTTTACTGAATTTCACGTCATGCTGCGTCTCAGAAAGAGGTTATGCAAAGCTGCAACACTGACTCCAAAAAGGGGCACACGCTACAGGAGAGGGGGCGGAGCAGACTTGAGGGGCTGACTCCGCCCCCTCAAACCAGCTGAAAAAGAGCTGAAAAGTAATATTTAAAAAAAAAAAGCTTTGAACTATATGCCTTCGATATTTGACCAAAATATATCAAACTTGACATCAATAACTCTGAAAATTATATCAATTTGAAAGAAAGGACAAAATATTTATACTTTAAAATCCTCTAATACACAAGTTAAAACAGAGAAGTCTGTCATTCTAAGAAAGGGAAATGATTCCCTGCCTAAAAAAAATTTGATTACTTCATCCTATCCCAGTAAATGCAGAAACAGGTTAAGATCTTCCTTAATTCCTCACTGTCTCCTTGTCCTTCCTGGGTCTTCCTCTCTGCTCTGTGCAGCGTTCAGGGTCAGTGGCTTCACAGCAGGACTTTCTATCACAGGGATGAGCTGTGGCTGGAAGCAGGAGCTTTCCTGCTCTTTGTAAAATGTCCCTGCAGGCGGCTGGGAGACAGCCTCCTTCATCCTCCTCTCCCCTCCTCCCCACACGCATCAGGGCTGAACCACACTGGGGAAGTGACCTGTGAAGTCTTTATTCTCTCGGACGGTAGTGTGTGAATAAATAAAGACAACTGCATCCAAACCTGGGTGGCATCACTCAACTGAGACGCTTCATAGAATGAATATGAGTTAAGGTGCAAAAAACCAAGAGCATAGACTTTCAAGGACTACCTTGAGCCAATATTTGTAATATTCATCCTTGTGTCTTGATAGGAAATGACAGCTTGGAGTTTTGAAGAGGAACGATAGACAGTAAGTACCCTGCCCATATTGTCTGATGCTAAAGGGAATTTTCTGCTGATTTAATGTTGCATTCCACTGGCTCGTCACTGTGGATACGTTAAAATACATGCGGTATAGATATCAACTCAAAAACAGTCATCAAGGAGTCTCATCTGCCATTCTCTACATGCTGTGGACAAGACACTGCAATTTCCACGGCGCAATCGTATTTCCAGCTGTGCGAGCGCATCTCCGGCACAGACTCTCCTGCTGCGAGGTGCATGTGTGAACAGCAACCGCGGAGAAAGCACAGATCAAATTCAGTGACTTTTCAGTGAGGATGGTTCATTGCAACACCCCATCCCTCCAAAAAAAAAAAATGTTTTTGGAAATGGAGTTGTGTTTGAGAGTTTTTTTTTGTTTTGGAAATACTTTTATGATCTGTGATTTTTGGTTTTTCTCGTCTCAAGTTGTTTCCTTTCCTTTTCCCCTCCCATTACTTCCAAGCACTTCCTATCACAGTTAGGAGAAGGTTAAACACATGCACTTATCTGAGTTTTGATAAGTAACGGCTGCATTACATAATCTAGTTTTCACCCATACAAATCTTTTCCATTTCTGTTATCTTGTCTGTCAATCGCAGTTTCAGCTGCGATGGTGCTACCACCTCCCTGATGCAATTTAGATTGCTCCCCCAGGTTCAGGAACGTATCTCATCAGGCTAAAGCACAAACAGTACATCACCATACCTACAATAATGTAGATTTGAATCATCTCCACCTGTTCATGACCTTTTAACTTTCTCCACTGCGTCTCGTCTAACGGTCCACAAGTAAAAGTCCAATGTCGCAAATATCTGCGTAGTTTCCAAGCATGGCTGAGATCTCCGAATCCCTCACGCAGAGGAGGAGGAAACTAACTTCTTATCTCTCATCAGCATGTTTTGTTTCACTTTAAACTCTTAATGAGCAATTTTATCTTCACAATACCTATATTCACCACTATCTGTCGTTCATCAGCTTGAGAGGGAGAGGAGGAAGAGGCAGAGGAGACATAAGGAACTCACACTTATCTCATTGTGTGGAATTGTTTCCTATAAACCAGTGAGAAAATGACAAAGACTTTGGGTTAATTAGGGACCTGACCCCCGTGGAGAACCGGCTACCCAGTTTATCTCCCGTTCTAATAAGAGTGTAGCTAACAGCCGGTTAAAACACCACTTATTTACATTTAGATTGAATCTTATGGCCCAGGAAACCCCTGACAGCAACTTTACAACTCACAGTTAAAAAGAAACAAATGTGTTTAAGTGCCAGCTTTTTAAAAAGTAATTAACCCGTTTGTTTAAATGTCACGGTTTGTGAGGGTTTTTTTTTCTTATTATTTTATTTTATGCAAAGTGAAGTTTTGATTAGACATGGTGGCAGTTTGTTATCCACTTGGGAATATCTGTCCATTTCATCTCCTCACTGTGTCCGGAGGCAAGTTCCACTTTCTTCTGTGAGATTGGTGGGTGTGAAATCAGAAAGTTAAAGTCAAATTGCCATGAGGGGGGAAAAAAGTGTATTTAAGTTGGCTGCTCTTATTCAGAAATGACTTAAATCAGCCCCTGGTATCTTTCTGTCTTGCTAATCAAATTTTCCCAGCTTGACACTCAAATTTGTTGTCACCGTTTGATGCGACGGGACTTTTCCACACGTACTTATAACGTACAACACCAGAAATAACACACGCAGAAAACAGATAAATGGACTCTGGAATCTGTTCTCTGTGTTCTCTGTGACACCAAACACCTCAGATCTTTCTAGTAAAGATTTTTCAAAACCTTGATTACTGGTGAGACACTCCAACGTCATCGGGTCCGATTTGGGTCCCAATTCTCTCCTCCCACCAGTCCTGACCAGGGTTCTGACTGCCGCGGTCGTTCTGCAGATGATCTTCTCAGATTTTCAGGGTGTGTGGTGTCTTTAGAGGGATGAATCTGGGCAGAAAAATGTTAAGTTGCATAGCAAATCATATTCGGTTCTGTGTATTCTGTTAAATGAATGATTCATTTTATTATTTTATTTTGTTTGTTATGGGTGTGGTCTCTCCATGGGTGTGGTTATTTCAACTGACATGGAGAAGCAACACTCCTTAACTGAGATACAACCTCAAAGCGACTCAATTTATCCAACATTTTCTTTGTTATTTGCAAAATCATAAATAAACTCATTAAATTGGAAACTTATTCCTTAGATTTCTAAGCTGACCTAATAAACTTGATTCTGAGTGGTAATTTAAAACACACACACACACACACACACACACACACACACACACACACACACACACACACACACACACACACACACACACACACACACACACACACCAATAAGACCAAATGCATCATATTTGGTCATTGAACGTCTGAGAGCTCTACATCGCCCACTTAATACAAAAAGGTGATATACAGTAGTCAATGTGTCAAATGTAATTTGCAAAGAAGTTGAATTTTCTGTGACTATTTCATACGTCAGACTTCATAGAATTAATTCAAAGACTTTGCCAGAGAAATATGATTAGCATAATTTACAAAAGGCAAATGTTTGGAAGTAAAAGTACATCTTTAATTAAACCAACCCCTCACTATCAAAGATAGAAGTCTGGCCTTTTCCCTCTAACCAAGAAAACTGTAACTGTGGACTGTATGTTAAAGAGGATATATACACGGAACAGATGTAACCGGGAAGGTTTGGCCAGCAGTAAACACCTTCACCCAATTCCTGAGATTATTAAATTAATCTTTTAAGGATTAATTCCTGGATGGACTTCGCCAACATGTGACAGAATCAATAGCAGGCTCGCTCAGGAAGTAAAGCTGATTGATGATGTTTTGTGGAAGCGCAACATCCAAATATTTGTGTTTGGTCATAACAGCGGTCCGTGAAGTCTATTTTAAATCTCCAAATTAACGTAATGTAAAATGAAGAAAGCTATCTGTTTGATTGCATAACATAATTACTTAAATGTTTACTGCCAATAAACTTTGGGACAGTAGTTATTAGGTTGCAGCGATGCTGATGTTCTCTTGTACCCCTTTTCCACCAAACCGGTTCCAGAGCTGGTTCTGGGCCAGTGCTGGTGCTGGTTCACAACTCGTTCAACTTGTGAACCAGCTGAGAACCGGTTTGCTTTTTCATAGCTCGGGGTGTAAAGTGGAGCCACGTCATTACGTCACTGCAAACGTCAGTTATGTCACGCGTTTGCATTGACGCGAAAATTGAACAACAACGTATTCGCTCTAATATGGACTCGGTCCGCGTAGCACCCTCCATGGACCATATCACTGAAAGACAAGTTGTCTCCTCCACAGACCACTGCTGCTTTGCTGCATCCATATTCATTTGTTGTTTATTTGAAAATGTTGCCGTCTCGCCATCTTTTTTTTTTTTTTTTTTCTTACCTTGTCTGCACACATATTAATGATTGATACCATGTAGGTAAAAACCAAAGGCATATATATATATATATATGTGCATTATTGCTATATTTAATATATATACATATATACGCCTACATACGCATACACATACATACATAAATATATACATACAAACCCAGTGATTTTTTTTTTTTTTGGGGGGGGGGGGGGGGGGTGACATCCACTGCCAATCCAGGAAGCAGGAACACACGGAAGCACACGTCAAACACTGGAAATCTGCAACAAAAACCACAAACAAAACACAAAACCAACCAAACCAACACAGAGCCGACCAAAACACAAGCAGCAATCAACCCAAATCACAGTCTGAGCTAAGCTAGCACTAACTAATCCCAAAAACTACAGAGCAAGCATGCAGGTGAACAGGCCAGTGTGTATGTCTATGTGTGTGTGTGTGCGTGTTTGTATATGATCATGCGTGTGTGTGTGTGTGTGTGTGTGTGTGTGTGTGTGAGTATGCGTGCGTGTGTGTGTACATGTATTTGTGGCTATGTGTGTGTGTTTATGTGTGTGTATGTATATGTTTGTGTGGCTGTGTATGTGTGTGTATGTGTATGTATACGTATGTGACTGAGTGGCTATATATGTGTGAGTGTGTGTGTGTGTATGAGCGTGTATATGTGTGTGTGGCTAAATGTAACTGTGTGTGTGTATGCATATTTGTGGCTATGTGTGTGTGTGTGTGTGTATATGCATGAATGTATGAATATGTATACGTCTCGCCATCTTGCTATTGCCTTTGGTCCCAGTGGCGCCGGAAGTGGGGGGGCCAGGGGGCCATTGGGCCCCCCACTTTTCCCTCCTCTCACCTCTTTTTAAAGCCTGAATTATGGTTCCGCATTAAATCGACGGCGTAGCCTACGCCGTACGGTGCGTGTCGCCACGTACCCTACGGCGTAGGCTCTGTGTTGGTGTAACGCAGAACCATAAATCAGCCTTAAGTCGTGAATCACTCCTCAAATGCCTCTATATTGCAACACTTACGGTATAAAGACATTTAAATCATTCCCGCCTATTAGGTAAAATAAATATAACAGAAACAGCCTAGTGCTGGCTCCGACTGCGTGGAAGATTGTTGTCGTGACTTAGAGACGGGTAAAGCTACAACGCCATGCACACACTTACACACTTTTTGGCCCCCGCACTTCTGAAATGAATCCGGCGCCCCTGGTTGGTCTTAATAACTCCGCCCCCCCCTGCTTTCCTCTAGCCCAGCAAAGAGTTGGTGCTACCTTGGAACCTTTTTTTCCGGCCCGGAGCCAGTTCTTTGTCAGTGGAAACAGAAAGGCCGGTTCCAATCTCAGCTGTGGCCCAGAACCAGCCCTGGAACCGGTTTGGTGGAAAGGGGGTATGAGTTTTCTCCCTCCTGACACACAGCATCTCCTCTCTCTCCCTGTGGGTTATCGGTGTAATGCATTCCTTATCCCAACCTTAACAACCAAGTCTTGACCAGAAAACATCAGGTTAAATCCCCCACACGTCACACAGAGATACATACACAGAAAGAGCTTGAGATGGAAATGTTTTCCACTTGCATCATCGACATATCCGGATCACTGGCATCATGGTTTAAGGCAGCAGCAATGTTATTCCTAGTCCTAATTGTTCTATGAGTGCATATTTTCCACGTGCAGAGAATTGACTGATGTGTTTTGCAGATCTTTCAGCATCTAATCCGTTAAACTGCTTTATTGTGCTACAGAAGCAACAAATTCTATATAATGGGCTTTAAAAAATGTCTCAGAATAAACTCCTAATGGGGGAAGAAGTGATTAATGATGGAATGATCTCACTTTATATAAACTATGATGTTTTCAACACCACTTGGCCAATACCGATTGAAGAATTCCCAGCATAAACCACCGGGACTGATAGAGCAGGTAATTTCAAGTAGAAGAAATAAATGAAAACCTTTTCAGATCCTCTCCTCACTCAGATCTGCTCCGAAACACACAGCCCGTCGGCTCGCTGCAACACAGCTGTGGAGCACTGACGCAATTAGAGCTCTTGAGGAAAGGCTCAAATGTTGTGAGCGCAAGTCTCCCACTCCACTGCTGACACAAGCAGCCCATTGTGGCTACGCTGAGCGCTTGTAACAGCTGGACCACACGGTGCTTATTTTGGACCCCGACCCTGCGGCGATGACAGGCTAGGCTTTGCCCGAAAGCTGCCTTATCCACAGGCAGCACATGATAACATGATGGATGAGCGTGCAGACAGGCCAGAGGGCTGAACTGGCACAGAGCTACAACTTTTATGCTTCTACTGGGTGGCACATTACAATAGCCGTTTCTGGAGTTTGAACCCCTCTGCTAATTAAGTTGTAGCGTAGAATGTTCCATATCTACCAGTGGGAATTCTTTACTTTCTATCTTTAGCTTCTTAGGGTGCAAAAGCAATATATCTCCCTCTCTGTGACCCAGATGTCAAGATGTCCATCATCGGCTGTGTATATTTATGAGAAGATTATGATCGAACCCCTGCTTCCTGGAACCTTTGACCCGAGCTAATCCCCGTGTTATAGGCCACCGAGTGATGTTCAGGTTTTCCTTTGATATTCAAGTTCGCAGTAGATTTGTTTTTAACTGCAAGGATTTTTGGTCTTAATCAGTACATGTCTACCATTTCTGGAAAGTATGTCTATCATGACCACCGACGATGGACCCATTTCTTCCTTTGTGGTCAATAATACGATCAAATTAGCAGTCAGTCCTCAGAGCATTCTTGTTTTTGTGAACGGCATGCAATTATTTGATTAAGACAATTGCTGATTCTTGTCTGCATTTAGTCTTTCAGACGCTGAATGAAGGCAAAAAGAGATTTTATTACCTATTACCCAAAAGCAACCTGAGAATGCGAGCTCCAGAGATGTTTGCTGGAGCCTTGGAAACAACCCCAAAACAAAGCAAACTCATGCCAAAGGCAAAAGTAGGTTTCTCACTTAGATGGCAAAAGAATAGAAAGCACAAAAAACCTAATTCTGTATGAATATAAATCATAATATTCACAATGTGATGCAATCCTTGCAGCACTGACCCTTTCTAAATATTTCACCCAAGTGGAGAGAGAGTTGAGCTGAAACACGCTTCGTTTCACTTTCAGGATTTTCTATTACAAACTGACGTTATTCCATGAAAATATCAAAAACAGAATTAATAATGTTTATCATCAAGTGACTTAAGTCATATGCTTCAACCTCATGAGGTAAGGAATGTGTTTAATATTTTCCCTCCTAATTAAACATTTTACACTATAACCTATATCTGTGTCCCAACATTCATCAACGTGTGCTTCTGTATAACAGTTCTGTATTCAAGGGGTGACTTTTTATCTTTTAGAGTGTACATAGTCACAGAAATCAATAGGTAGTGATACAGTCTGGTCAACAGGTGTGTTTGCCAGTTTTATTAGGTTTTTATTACCTGCAGTACACTTTATATCCACTGAAACCAGTGGTTGTAAGATACAAATACAGTAATATCTATATAATGTCACTTTCATAAGACCAGCTTAGAGGGTCTCCTGCTCCTGACATTAAAAGTTGTTGATAACTTTGTTCCCCTATACCTCACTGAGCTCCTTAAAAAGTACACACCATCCTCATCACTTGCTTCTCACAACTTCACTTGGACACTTTTTCCACTGTGGGTCTTAGATCTTTTAGTTGCTCCGCTCACGGCCTTTGAAAGGCTCTCCAGCAAGACATCCATACAATAACATCTTTTATTTAGGTCTCAAACTCTGTTGTTTAATATATTTTAACTGCAAGTTTTTATGCGAGGTAAACTCTCAAGGTCACCACCTTTTAGAGCTTTGAAAGGCACCTATGGATAAACTGCATTACTTATTATTATAACAATAATTAAGTCAAGAAAGAGTTAACATAAAATATATTCAATATGGAGAGAAGATAAAACAAACCACTCCAAAAGGTGATAACATTCATCTCATATTTCTAAAACCCAGTTTTTTATGACCATCAAAAGACTGCAAGAAGCCACATTTTTCAGCCAAGTTCACAAGTTCATTCAAAAATTCCTTTCCAATAACTGTTTAAAAGGAAATACTCCATCCATATGAAAATATATTAATATATCGCCTGTCAAAAGAATGCCAAACCAATATGTTCTTTCATATTTTCTGTTTCTATTTCATGTATTTTACATCAGATTGCAAAACCAACCCCAAACTGTCACCACCTGCTGTAGCGGACATGCTGCCTAATGTAAACAAGGGCCGATAACGGCGCACACATCAGAGAAAAAAGACTTTTGAGAGTGTCAGCGCCTCAAATACAGACTCTAAGGTAGCACATAGACAGAAGAGCAATACTTATAGAACAAGCTAATTTTCAAATTAATAATTGTCGAATTGTCCTTCACAAATTCAAATTTTCAGATTTGAAAAGGGCTCAAATTCCAGCTTCTGAAATTTCTCCAAGTTAAGGAATTTTCAGAGGTTAAATGGTGCAATGTGAAGAAATGTTAAACCTTATTGCAGGAGAAGCAACCAGTGAGGCTTGTCCAGTGGAGAGTGGAGTGGAGATGATCGAGCACCCATCAGCGTGTGCATTTTTAGTGCATCTTGATGATTCATATATGCAAAATATCGCAAGTGTAAGAATGCTTTATATATGAGTATGTCTGTCTGTGTGTAAACCCTGGTTTCTGGACAGCTGAGTGAAAACAAGCAGCAGGCAGATACAGCAATATGCAGAGTGGAGGTGCATCGAGCAGCCATGTATAATATATGAACAGCTGAGCCACTGGAGGGTGAGGCCTATTGGATTTTCCCCCCTCTCTTTCTTTATTTATTTTTTGACACATGTTAGAGTGCCATGCATATTTCATTGAGCATGTCTGGTTGGACTGCTGCTTTCCCGGGGAGTCCGACAGATGTTGCATGTGTGTGTGTGTGTGTGTGTGTGTGTGTGTGTGTGTGTGTGTGTGTGTGTGTGTGTGTTCGTGGATACAAATAAAAGCATCAATAATGAGTGTGTACTGTATATGTATACAAGCAGGGTTACCTGAGGTTCAGTGCTCTTCACAAGTATGTCAGCAGTGAAAACATTGTGTTATGCCCACAAAACAAATTAATTCGTTCTACGCTGATATTTGTAAGTGTACTTAGTATTTAGAAAAGTACTGTGACGCAAACAAATAATGTTTCAGGCAGTCATTTGCCAACAGCTCTAGTTGTCATATATTTAAGTAAAAATAAAACCTTTTAAGGGCATAACCCTTGCAAAATCATCAACATTAAATATTTTTCATTGCAAATAAACGGCAATTCATGCAGATTAATTAACACATAAAGTAGACATTGTCCACCCAAAAACTTTTAAGCAGTAAGTTTCTTCCCAATAAATATTTATTTAAGTCTAAATTTGCACAGTAACTCCTAATCTTTTGTTTCTGTCTTTACTTGTTTTTATCATGTAAAGCATGCTATACAACTAGACTTGCCTTGCCTTTCCTTGCCTTACATTTAAGTTGCTCTTAAGGCTCTTATACACTGCAAGATTTCTAAAGTCATAGAAGATTGTTACATCACACATTGTATGAATTGCATCTAATTGATCTTGGTTATGTCATTAGGATAATCTGGCGATAAAAAGAGCAACAATGCGCTTCGTTCTCTGAGGTCCTCCTCTTCCCTCCACCTCTCCCTGCCTTTCGCCCACCTCAGCACGTTGGGGAGCAGAGCTTTCAGTCGCTCTGCTCCCCAACTCTGGAACTCACTCCCACCTGACATCCGTAATAGTGACTCTTCACCCCCGTTCAAATCCAGAATCAAAAACATCTGTTTCAAATACAATTTATAATCTTTGGTTTATTTTACTTCATATTGTTCTTTGTCTGTTTGATTCATTTTATTATGTTCTCATTTACTGTGAAGTGTTCTTCAGTACCTTGAAAGGCGCTGTTAAATAAAATGTATTATTATTAAAACAAGAACATGAAAACTACTGTGGCAGCAGCTTTAACGTATGCCAGAAAGGCTTAAAAAAAGAAGCAGCAAGGAAGGAGACTGTGGTCACATTTAGGCATTTAGAAGAGGCATGTTGCAATGACCAGAGGTGTCAAAAGTATTCACATTCATTACTCAGGTAGAAGTATAGATACTAGAGTTTAAAAATACTCCTGTAGAAGTTGAAGTATCAACTCAAGTTTTTTACTCAAGTAAAAGTATAAAAGTACTGGTTTCAAAACTACTTGAAGTATAAAAGTAAAAGTAATGTAAGGGGGAAAAAGCCATTAAGGACAAAAGCCATTGAAAATGAATGCATCTTAGTATAATGCAAATATATTAAAGAACCATATGTGTACTATTGAGCATTAACATGTGTTTCAGAGAGCAGAAGATATGATGACTAGTTGCCTATAAGTATTGTAATGGTGCAAAAAGTCAAACTTCAGAGGCATGTTATCATTTATCCTAACCTTTATTGGAATGTACATCCAAGTTTAGTTGCAGGAATCTGAGGGCAACGGATGTAAGAACAAAACTGGACAAGAACATCTGACACAACCACAACCAAATTCACTCTATCCGGATGGAGCAATTTAACTGGATAGTTTTTTTTTAAAGGCCAAAATGAAATAGAGTAACGAGGCTGTTTTTAAAATATAAGGAGTAAAAAGTACAGATAATTGTGTGAAAATGTAAGGAGTAAAAGTAAAAAGTCATCTGAAAAATAATTACTCCAGTAAAGTATAGATAACCAAAATTTCTACTTAAGTAAGGTAACTAAGTATTTGTACTTCGTTACTTGACACCTCTGGCAATGATAAGTATGCAAGTTCATGTTGCATCTTAGTTTGCGAGACAGTGGACACAGTCACAGCATTTCAGACATGGTCAGAACATTATCTCAGGTTAAGATTATGAAGGTCTTTTACAATGGTTGTGTTTTGTCTGACATCCCAAAATCGTTGCGTGTATGTATCGACGGGTATATGAGGACAGCAGGGTGTCAAGATTACTTGGTGCTCAACGCCTTCAAGCAACAACACAAGCCTTTTCACATCACACCAGACACTTCTTTGTTTCCATGTTTCAGCTTCATAATTAAATGCATATTGAGGACTGTTTGTTTTTGGTTTTATGGTGACAGAAAGTGTCAGTCTTTCAACGTAAGCATAATGCCACATTTAAGTCACTAATGTGAACAATATTATATAAGATTCCTGTGTTGAGTGAGGTAAGCCCGCAACATTTCTCTCCCCAGTTATTACGATTTTATGTTTGATGCTATTTCGAGTTCAGTAAGTTCATCCTACATCTTTCCTAAGGCTTTTTGAAAATTCAATACTGTTTAACTTTGAGACTCTCGACAAGTGAGAGGTCAGAGCTTGCGCCGCGTTGCTTTGATGGTGTTAGTCCGCCTGTGAAAATGCTTCACAACAAAAACCTTTACATTTAAACTGTACTGTAAAAGAAAGAGGCCCATGTTACCTTTTCATACCTATGGTTTGTAAATGACACATTTTGCATATTTATAGAGACATTACTCTCCACTCTCTCTGTTGGGGACATCTCAAATTAATGAGTCATTCTCCACTGTTCTCTTATGGCTTTCAACACATTGCTCATTTTAATTGTTAGCTTTGGAGTGCCGCCAAGGTTTCCTTATGGCTACATTGCTCTTGGCTGTTTGAAAGTCTGGAAAAACAATTTCCAGGGACATTCACAGAGCACCCTCCCCACCGTGCACACAAATACACACACACACTCCCCTTCTTGATCCGGGACTCTGATTGAGGCCAAGGAAGAAGCCCTGGGGTACTATTCCTCACACCGACACCGTCACATACACCGGTCCATGTTCCAAACTCATCTTTTGACTTTTACATTCATGTGCAGTGGTTGCTGATATGTAGGTCAGGGGTTAAGGTTAGTGATTTGAAACCAATTACTGAAATTGGTTCGCAGGTGTGGTTTAGTGTTACTGTGACCACTTATCTAAAGAGGGATAGTCAAAAATCCCTCCTGAAACTTGCGGAGGTCTGATCTAGAGCCACTAAAAGCACCTTCTTGAAGTCTTTTCAAAGGAGGTTCTATCACTTATTAACTTTAAAGGATTATGTATTATCAGCTTGAGCACATTGGGTTTGTCCATTATTTTTGACTTATCTGAAGATGAAATCATGCAGGACGACAGTTTTGTGGTTAAAAGGTGCACAAAAACATGCTATGCTAAGTATCCCCTCTGTCTGATCTCCCTTTCCCTTCTCTGGCGAGCTGGCCTTCGGCAGCAGGGTCCCCCCTAATGATCCAGGTCCTGTTCAAGGTTTCTTCCCCCCCGAAAGGGGAGTATTTCTTTGCCACTGTTTAGTTTAAGGCTTTTCTCCCAATAGGGAGTTTTTACCTGTCATTGTTTATGTAATAATTGCTCAAGGGTCATGTTCTGGGTCTCTGGAAAGCGCAGAGAGAAAACCAGTGTTATAATAGAGGCTAAGTGTAAGCACTTTGAATTACCTTGTGTTGAATAGTGCTATACAAATAAACCTGCCTTGCCTTGCTATATAAATAAAATTGAATTGAATGAGCCTCATTCAAAGGGTAAATATTAAGAAGTTACTATCCAACAATGATAGAATTAATTGCATTATAATAGAGGTTATAAATGTTTTCATCAATCACATACATTCTGTTTAATGATGAAATCATAGTATCCACTACAGTGTCCTTTCTTCACTACCTTCCTTTAGCTTGTCTGTTCTGCTAAAAATGAACCCTCCTGTTGCAGTTCCCCCCTTTGGTCTGACCTCCTACTTCTGACTGATGTTTTTATTGGTGTCCTACTGACTCTGGAGTGATGCGCCTATTACAAAGGTCACAGAGGTTCATTATGTTACTCCCCCCCCCCTTGCTATGACTTCACAGCCGTATTTGGGCAACGTCTTCCAAAAGCACCAGAAGTCTGTTATTGTTCTGAGACTATGAATTTTAACAAAGATTAAGACCTCATTTCCCAAGCTCTTTAAAAAGAAAATGTTGACAAGAAAAAAACGTTACCCATGCACCTCCTTTCTCTGCCCGATTTGTTCCACCGTATATTCAAACACTCACATGATCCCTCTGCACAAGTTCCCGATTACATGCATGTCAGCGAGTGTCCAGTCGTGAACGTTCAGGGTTGGGTGGGGCTGCAGAGGGTCAGGGGTGCGATAGGGGGAATTGCAGAAATATGCCTCAGTAATTGAGTGAGACATCTCAGACAGTGGTGTGGCTGTAAGTGGGGAACTTAGGGTGTATTATTTGCAGCTGAGAGCTACTCACTGCTAAAGTGTTTCTGACATGGCCGTAATTTACAAATTTGCTGCGGTCAGTATGTCAAATTCTTTAAACTGTTTAACAAATAGTGCACGGTGTATATATGTCCTAGAAGATAAAAATAATAAAGATTTCTTTCTGACAAGACTATGGGGGGGGGGGTTGGGGTGGAGTTTGTTTTATGGGCAATTCCAACACGTTTCGCAACATAATACACAATCATTTCAGCATTTAAACGCAGCCTCTTTCCATTTGTATATATCCATCAGAATATAATAATACTAATAATCAAAATAAATTAATTTCAGGGTTGTCAAGGAGAAAAAGAGACTGTTAATGATACAATATAAGATTACGGTGAGAAAGATTATTCAAAAGTACAACACATTAAAGAGCCATGGTCTGAAAGAAGAAAAACAAAAGACCATATATTTCACACAAAAGAAGGTTAAATTCAGTATAGCATAAAGATTGAGCGAATATAGCTTGTTTGGAAAGTTTGCCAGGAGAAGTCCTCCTCTCTCTCAGAAGAACATAGCATAGTATAAACACTAAAACCAACTAAGAAGCACGGCGGCGGCATTGTGATGATATGAGCTTATTGTACAGCCCCAGAACCTATGGCTATGGACTCCTCTATATACCAAATCGGTCATGTAACAGGACAATGATCCTAAACGGGATAAATGGGCCAAAATTACTCCAATGATGTGAAACACTAATAATGTCATCAATAAAGCAATTCCCTAAAGGTATTGCTGTCTAAAGTGTATCTACTAGTAGGCAATTCGAAATCGTTAGTCAGATTCAATAACCGAGGTCATTTTGCACACAATTATTTTAAGTTTCTGTCATTCGAAAAATATCCCAGTTGTAATACTTTGATAATATTTACAGGAAAAGCATTGCCAACAATTTATAAGGGCAAAAAGTAAGGGTGCTTATTTTTTCCACACACTGCTTCTAGACTGAATAATGAAACTAATACGTTGTTGCTTTTCTTCTCATTTTAGCTTTGTTTTTACCCAACTTTAAGTGGCGAGGACCAACAATTTATTTATTTTTTTTACTGCTTCCTGAAACATCAACATTTAGTACACATTTGTACAGTTTTTATATAAATCTTTTTTTTTTTCCTTGTCTGTGGGGAAGGTCTGGATAATAGCTCTAAGCTGAAGTACTTAGCAAGGGGTCTACTGAATTATTGATATCATGCATACTTACCATATTTTTCCTCTTGCCAAAAATGCCAAATGATGAGGGGGTAAAACATATTCATTTATTCCCTAAATGTTTCAAAGCACCCTAAGTGTAACATAGATTGACTGAGCCAAATACAAACACTTGAAAAGAATACGATGATGCGGAAGCCAAATGATGCTGAGCATCGCCTGTAACAGGAGGCAGCGAAGGGAGTTTTGAAGAGCCATGCTGGGTTGTTGGCGGTGCTGACATTCAAGCCGCGACATAGCTCACCGGGATGCGATTTAGAGCGTGTACTTCCACCTTCCAAACGATATCACTTCTAAGAGGTGAAAATAGATCCTTCTGCCTTCTTGCAGAGTTCAGAGGCATTTTGTTTCTGCGACTGAATCATGAAAAAGGTGTTTTTGGAGCTATGAGGCATATCAGGCATATGAGGCTTATTTTCAGCGAGGTAACACACTTTCTTCAACTCATTAAAACAAAGTCAAACTTATAATAATGCTTATTCAAAAATACATAGATAAAATTAATTGATTTTTGTGGAGTTAAGGTGTTATTTTGTAGTCGAGCAGGTTCCATTTGCTTTCATTTTGATTGAAGTCCTACCTTATTTAACCATATTCTTTATAACAGATAGAATTTCTTTCATATATTTCTCCTTAGCATCAGCGCTGCTATAGGTTTCAAAGTGTGTCCCCTCACGACTGTGGGAATTGACCCCTCCGGTGAAAACGTACACGAGTCTCAGAGGAAAAAGGAAATAAGCAAATTCCTGATCGAGCTGTGTATTTAAAGAAATAACGTCTTCCATTGATTACGTTGCAGGCTGACCTCATCCTGAGGCCTCAGTGAGGAATTCTCCCAAACTTTGGTATGAAAACAAACTGGGCTCCAGCCAGGCACAGTAACGGAGGCTTGGGAAAATTCCGGCTTCGAGGGGCTTAGTGGGACATTCAGATTAAACTGTTATGGAGAAGAAAAAAAAGAGAGAATAAATTGTTGACACAGACATTAACACAACTGTATAAATAAATCTTTAGGAGTCTAGGTCTAGTTTAGATATAAAATATGAAGTATAGCATTACAAAACACAACAAATACCCTGAATTAATTAATACCCCCCCCACACACACACACACACACACACACACACACACACACACACACACACACACACACACACACACACACACACACACACACACACACACACACACACACACACACACACACACACACAAGAAAGAATGTCACTCCTTTTATTTTGGATAATTTTATAAAATAAATAAAGACCACACCTTTTCTTGAATAACAGAAATCTGATTTGGTTTAAAAGATTTTGACGACGTCAAAGCAAAACTGCAAACATCCACGAGCCCCAAGACTTCCATGGATGCTCATGACAGTGCAGAGGAATATTAGGATACTGAGTTGTTTTCAGAGGCATACATTTATTTATTTTGTTTTGTATAATTCATTTAAAAACTTTCACGAACTGTCACGGGGGTGGTGCGTTGATAATTTTTGTTTAGTGGCTATTCTACAATTAACCATAAGAGCAGGCTGAGATCTAACTGTAGCTTTAGGATTATACTTCTTGATTTGTATATTTTCCTATTATTAGTGTATGTTTCCATGCATTGTAGCCGCTGTTTGGGAAAACCCAAGCCCATGCATCACCAGCCAACACCAAGGAAGGCATTGAATCTCCGTCACTGTCATGCTTTTGGTAATGTCTCCATTTGATTGTTTCCTTGTTTTATCCTCTTTGAATGCCCCTTTGTGCTTGAGTTTAATCCAGCTGTGTGCTGCAGCGGCAAGCCCTGCCCTGACAGCAAACTTGCTGGCACATCCAGCTCGTTTGCCCAGCAAACTCCACCTAAAGCCTGTTAAGTTGACGACATCTGCAATTCCACTCCAACCCCTGGCAGGACGGTCCAACGCCCTGACTGCTTATAGCCACACGCAGTCTAATCACTTTTTCACCTGGATTCAGAACAAGTATTAATATCCAGTAAAGTTGTGTGAAACTTTTAAATTATAGCAGCTATATTCCAAATGTTGTTAGCCTTTCCTTTATATAACAATCTGAATACAAAACTGGCATCATGACACTAAATATAGGAACTTGGAGTCAAAGTCATATAATTAATATTTTGAAAAAAATCTAATGGACTTCCTTATGAAGACGAGGCGTATTAAGAGCCGTTAACATCACTATTCCTCTACGTGTAATCCACTGGATTTATCATCAGTACAGTTTCACATTCATGTCTCCTTTTGTCCTTCCGACTTGCTTTAAATGCATGAAGATAAAAGTACATTTTAAAACAACAGGACAAATCCTATTTACTTTTCTCTAAGTCAGGTAAAACTTAATTGCCAGCATACTTGTAGACTGGAAGACAGGCTGTGCATGAAAAATTCAGAACGATAAAAACAGTCCAAACAGGAATAACTCTGATAAGTTTCATATTTATGAATAGTAGAAAAAGGAATAAAATCTCCAGTACCTTGCAAAAAAGTGTGCAAGTTGGTAGAAACTATTCATCTGTGTTGGCAATCCCTGCAGCTGTGAGAACCTGGAAGTGATTCTAATTCAATGGAAAAGGAATATTGAGTTTTTTCCCAATGTGCCTTTTTTTGCATTTCTGTGGATAAAATATGTGAGAGCTTTCCTTTTTTTTCATCCAGAATAAACCAGTTGCAGAAGCACCGGCCCTGGCTTTGTTATTTATGTATTTATTTAGCCAGCGGGAGTTAAATGGCTTAGTGACAAATTAGAGTGTAACGATTATGACCACGATGGTTAACAACACTCGCTTCTTATCAAACAGAAGAGGGAATTTCCAATGCTACTTTTCTCCCATTCTTATCCTGACGTATTTCACACCGCCTCACCGTGAGTGACAATTACTGCCCCGAGTGTGAATGGGAGCTCTGAACTTTGTTTTTTTTTTTCTTGGAGTCTAATGTGGCAGTCCAGAAGAGAAAGCTGGTAAGGACTGAAAAGACACAATAACATGGGGGATGGGGGTCGGGGTTCTTTTTTTTCCTTAGAGTAGGCAGAATTAAAAAAAAAGATAAAAAAAAAAAAAGAAAGGGGTCAAGAATCAAAATGGGATTGACATTTGCCATCAGCGCTGGCCTACTTTGTGCCAGCCATTGATGAGCTTTTCCCAATGTGAGCATGCAAAGGGAGGGGGGGGTGGAGATCTGCATTGCAAATTGCCGGTGCACTGGTCCTTTTCACAAGTGGACAGGCGGGCCAGGGCATAGTTCCCACACACACCCCATCCGTCATTCTGCACCCCAGCCTCCCTCCTCTCTCCTAACCTCAGCTTGCCCGAATGGCCTCAATCGTTGCCACGATGTGTTCTCCCAGTGTTCTCCCAGGCTGACTCCCTAAAGCAGGAGCACACAGCGGGGGCTTTGTTCCAGTAGCGAGGCCAGGGGAGGGTCCAGGTCAAGGGGGAGGAAACCCACAGCTTTGACAGGGCTGTAAGTAAAGGTGTACGCTGCACTTTGTGAATTCCCCCACATTGAGCTGAATGTTTGTTTGTTTGTTTGCCCCTCAGCTTTGCCGTCTGACGCACTTTTGTGTGCGGGGCACATACAGAGATTCCATTATTGCAGTCACTAAGCTGCATCTTTGTGGCTTGTTTAAGGTGGCAGACCTTTGAAGTTGGCAAGTACTCAAAATGGGACTGAAACAGCAGAGGTAGATGGCCGTCCCTGACCTTACTCCTTCCTAGGTTTAGTTTAGTTTGATATCAAACTTATTAAAACTTGCTAAATAGGTCAAAGATGGTTTCATTATTAAATGGGGTAAATATTTTTTTAGCCAAGTGACTTATTTTGGCATATTTGCAGCCTTCAAAAGTACATTTTAATACAATGAACTAAAAGGGGTGTTCTTAAAATTGATGTAAAACCTCTGCGGAGGCTTTGGGAGAAAAAGACAGAACGTTTGATCCCTGATATATCCACTATAATAATTAATTTGAACTCTTTTTACTGTTGAATAAACTGACAACAGTTTGATGAGGCTTATGCAGAAGATTTCCCTTGTGAAACTACTCAAGTGGCATCCTTTAACATCCCTCTGCTCATCTTTTTTTTGTTTTGATTTCAGAATAACACAAGCTAAAACTTCAGACTGCCTATATTTAATAAATCTAGTTAGTATTAGCAGACTGGTTAATGTTTGACAGGACTTTTGCTGCTTTAAGATTTCAACAAGCATGTTGACAGACGCGTTTGGGGATATGCCCCTCATCTCAGCGGCACCAGTTAAATGTAATTTAGATATATGTTTAAGTTAAAGGAAATATGTTTATTATAACTCTTGTGTTTGAATCTTAAAATGACAGGATTGAGCAGGACAATAATGATGAATCAGTTATTAAGTGAGGGTGAGAGGTTTTATCGGACATCATAACTGACTGGCTGTGTCAAATATTTGAAATTACTTAACAAAAACACTAATAATTGTTGGGTTGTAATTTCAAAAGGAGAACTTATTAAGTTTGAACTTAAATAATACTATGAATACTAACCCTGTAAAAAAAAACCTGTTACTGAGTTAACCACTCTTGAATTCCCATAATAACGGCAAATAATAATAATGGTCTGTTCTGGCGACCTGACCAGAGAGTGTTCCTGCATTTCGCCTGAAGAGAGCTGGGATTGGCTCCAGCAGATCCCCCTGACAATGAAAAAACAGATTTTTGGGTATAGACAATGGATGGGTATTCATTTTCTAAGAAAATGTGTGTTTTTATTTGATGCAATGGTTTGTAACCGAGACCTGCCCTAATCCCAGCTCTCACCTGTTCCCCATGTTCTATGGATCCAACAAGCAGGTGCCAGTGGTTGGGGACTGGCGTAAACAGTAGTACCTCTAATAACTCAATAAGCTTTGGTAAAAAGTTGGACTTAGATTGAAAATTTTGACAAAAAGTGTAGATTCCTCCTCTCTGTTGTGCTTCAGCTCTGCCTCTGAAGCCGCTTCCAGCAGAGGGAACTGTCCTCGAGGCAAGTAAAGGGCAAGGATTGACTCATTTTGGCTATTTTTACTCAGTCATATGATATATTAAAGCCTTAGAAGAAAACACACACACTTTTAGATGTTAAATGAAGATTTTTAGAATCTTATAAGAGTTTAAAATCATTTGTTTGGCGAGTTTTACTACAAAATGTTAATTTTACTTTATTTCATTTATTGGCTGTTGGTGGTGATTTTTGACAATGTACACTATGTAAAAGGTGATAAATGCAGATAATGCCTCATACGCATTTGTAATCATACATTTTGAGAAAAGTGTGAAAACACTGGGGAAGCTGGTCAGTTTATCTTGTTAATTTTATGTGAAAGGACTTTTATTGAGTTGTTTTTCCGTCAGTGTTTAAATAAGAGTTTACACTGCCAGAAGTGGCTTGAGTCTGAGCGGCGCTCTGATTGAAAACACCTGAACAAGAACAATCCATTTCAAAGACACAAAGGTTTACAAACACTTTTCAGATCTGTTCTCCAATAGCAGCTTGGTATTCAGTACCATTTATATTCAAGGTTTCAAAGAGGCAAAGGATGATTAACACAGGTAGAGGTCATGTACGTGCCATATTTTTTTTCTTATTTTTGTACTGCAATCCTTCCACGTCATATTCCAATGTTGCTTAGATACTGTTTCTAACTTGAAGCTGGCTGCCTTCAAAAAACTTTCCAACACAAGATTTGTAACTATTTCTCGTTAGGCCTGCTACAAAGATGAGCAAAGTTTTGGAAAAGCGAGAAGAGATAAATGTTTCTGTGGTGTGGGAGGGAATAGTGTAGCATTAGCACAGCTGGAGCTAAGAAATATGAAGTAGCACCTTGTTGGCTACACTTCCTCTCCCCTTTCAGAGTTATGAGACATTGTTTGACAAAGAATTTTTCTCACATTTCCCTCTCTATAAGACAAACATCTGTGGTGAAATTATTTGATTTGATTTGATTTATTTTATTTTTGTACATGTAAAAAAAAAAACAACAGTTCATGAGAAGTTTAAGAAAACAAAACAACAAAACAAAGAATTTCCTCCTTTAAAACTTGCTATCTTGATTTACATGTGCCAAAAAAGGAGTAGGAAGAAGTGTAAAACGTATTTAGTCATTATCATAGAAGAAAAATGCATTGACTGGGAAAACATGAAAACAATTGCTGTTAAATGCTTTAAGTAGTGAGAAATAATAGTGGACACACTTTCAGACTTAATCACAGCTGGAGTTGGACCAGTTTACAGTCTGTGAGCTTCATGTCCAAAACCAGCCCACTTATATCCAATTAGGGAGGAAACTGGATCAATTAAAAAACACAGTACAATTCTCCCAATTGTGTAATTTTCAGTTGTACACGTCATTTAAGCTTAATTAAGATGTACTGCTCCTGTTTAATTGTTACAGGGTGCTGTTTTCTGCTACTTAGTGGCATGAGGTTTTCCTCTTCAGTGTAGATGAGCGTAAAGTTCACCTGGTTATACTAGTTTATTAACCTTTTCTTAACAAACTTCATAAGTGAAAACTATGACTGGCAAAGTAAGTCTTATTCTAATTAACCGACACATGTGGGGAAGGTGGCTCAGTTGGTGGAGCGTTCACCCACGAACCTGAAGGTCCGTGGTTCGAACCCTAGTTCCTTCTGTTTCCACAATGTCTACAGTGTAAAGAGCTTTGGGGCTGTAGCTGGAAACGCTATATAAGTGTAAGCCATTTACCATTTACATTGTTGTTGTCTTAGGAATGTACAAGGGTCAAAGACGTATAAGGCCTTTGAGTAGCCCATTTTTAAAATACTTAAAATAAAGATATTTTTGGCCATTTTCCAAACATTTGAAATGTAGTGTACACATACATGTATGTGAAAACTTCAAACAAAGGTATTTTAGTGTTTTTAAACCTTTAAACCGTCATTTGGGGCGACCATTTATCTCAAAATTAATAGATTTCCATAACAAAATTTATATTTTAATAAGTATCAGTAATTAGATTAACTGTTCAAGAAAGATAGACACATTTTTCCTTTTCATTTAAAAAAAAAAAACATTTTTAAATACATTCTATCCATAATGGCAGTGTCACCCTCTTACTTACTCTAAAATTCATAAAACTGATTTAAAATGTGTACAAGGTGTATCCACTTATGCATGCTATACCAATAATTTATATTTGAACCAAAACTGATAGACATTCAATTTTGAATTTGATACAGAATTGCCATTTGTTGGTTACCCCACATGACAGGTGGTCACCCCACATGATGCTTTCAAGTTTAATCAAATATAGCAGGCTAACAGTTAGCTATATGATCTAAGCTAGCTACTTCTCACCACATATCACTAACAAATTTACCTTCAAAATATAGATTTGCAAATAAAACAAATTATTTACAGTTTTATGGTGGTCACCCCACATGATATCAAAATGTGACGTATACACTGCAGCAGTTAGAAAGAGGATTTATTTGTAAAGGAGAGAGAGACTACTGACCTGCAGGTTGTCTCTCTGGGACCCTCATGGAGTAACTGGCTGATGCAACATCCTCTTTGAGATGATTGTCAATATAAAAGTCCCTCAATTGTATTTTTTTCATGGTCACCCCAGATGATAATTCAGACAATGAACATATTCGAACAAGATTAGTTTGTATATTATGATTGAAATGTGTGTACAAATGTTCCATAACTTTGTCAATAAATCTAAAACAAGTTTGAAAGTATGCCCAATAGGGCAAGCATTATTTTTAAATTGTTTTAATGTGATTTAAAACCAGTTGTCCAAACAGAAGTCAAGGCCGGACGGTCACCCCACATGATGTTTTCACACTTCAGATGGCAGAAAATGACCAATAACCAACATGTTTAAATAAAATAAGAGTGGGCACATGTAGAAGGAACGTATTAGACATACATGTTATATTTTTTATTCATTTTTATGTTTATTATTAGGTAAAAAGTTCCATCGGACAGAAAAAGGAAGCGTCACGTCTTTGACCCACAATGCAAATATTGCAGGCCTCCTAAAATAAACATTTCATATAGATTGTTTCATGTGCTCCACTTATTTTTATCTTTCGAAAATGCATCAATTTGCATTTACACATGTTGTAC
Organism: Cololabis saira; assembly: GCF_033807715.1. Lineage (NCBI taxonomy): Eukaryota > Metazoa > Chordata > Actinopteri > Beloniformes > Belonidae > Cololabis > Cololabis saira. The sequence goes on along the minus strand of NC_084596.1, from coordinate 15,883,292 downwards.
TCGCCCAGATCTGCCCAGAAAACCTATAAAATGAGTGCTTTTATTGAAAGGCCTTTGTCATCCATGGGTCAAAGTGCTTCAAGTATGCAATTAAAAAGCTCTTTTCTCAACCACGTTTTTGTCTTTTTTTTCTTTCATCCTCCAAATTCTCAGAAAACTGGATGGATATATGGTTTAATTACTGGAATATTGGAGAAGGGGTACGATTAAATGAGTTTTACTTTTTCCTAGTCCTTTTCAGACAGGTTTAACAGGATTTGTGTTATGTGTACCGTTGTATGTGCATTTTTATTGGAATGTATATATAGATACTGTAGGTGTGTGCTCACTGGGGAGAGATTATTTTAGAGATTTATTTATTTGGTATACATTCGTAAATATAATAAAATATAATAAAAATATAATATAAAATAATAAAATATATAATTTTATATAGATTTATTAACAAGAGGTTATATATGTTAAAAATGTGTGTGTATGCATACAGTATGTATGTGTATATGAACACTGCAGCTGTCAAGGCATTTGTGGCTCAGCTGTCGAGTCCAAGACAAATTTACCCAAGTGGGACAATGAAGTATATTGAATTAAATTGAACTGAGTTCAATATATGTGAATGCATGTGTGTATATGTGACCAGATAGTGTTACGCTTGAGTATTTAATTTGGTTGCAATGTCATACACCCAAATTTATGCAATGAAACAGAGAACCAATATATTCTTTTCATGTGTCGCCTTTGTCATAGCAAGGACAGGACAAGTTTTACCCACGGCTGTCTTCAACAGTGTTTTACCCATTATGGCATTTGATCTGATTCCAATAGTAAACTCATCACTATTGTCAGGTGTTCACCCCAAGACCTCGAAGGCAGCAGTCCTCAAACCACAGTTAAAAAAATAAACAATATGGACAAGTTGCTAAAGCAAAATTACAGACTCAAATCTCCCGTTCATCAGTAAGGTTATTGAAAAAGCTGCGATTTGTCCTTCTTAACTCTGACCAACCACTTTGATGTCTTCCAGTCAGGTCTTCGTGCTCACCACAGCACTGAGACATTGTCAAGATGTTCACTTTCATCCACATTATTATTAAGTATAGACTGTGGAAGAACCACAGTGCTGGTATTATTGGATCTCAGCGCAGCATTTGACACCGTTGACCATGGTACATTTACTAGAGCAACTGGAGAATTGGGTCAGACTTTCTGGCACAGTATTTGACTGTTTTTTTGTCTTACTTAAAGGACAGGGACTACTTTTGTGTCAATATGTAACTTTACATTGGAATTCTCAAACATGACATGTGGAGTTTCCCAAGGTGCCAACCTAGGACCTCCTCATATTTAACATATACATGCTTCTTTGAGCTCAGATAAGATAAGTTACCATAACCACACAGATGACACACAACTTTACACCAGGTGACAATGAGCCTACGCCTTAAGTAGATGCATAGAACAAATCAATGAGTGGATGTGCCATAATTGTCTTTAGTTAAACAAAAATTAAACTGAAATAGTTGTATTTGGACCCAAAGAATTCTGTTAAAAAGCCAGCGCACAGCTTCAGTTATTACAACAGACCACTGATGAGGATCGGAATCTGGGTCTAGTCATGGACTCAGACCTGAACCGTCAGACACGTCAAGACAATTATAAAGCCGGCCTTCTATCAGGATTAAAGAACTAATGTATCTGCAGGACCTTGAAATCTCATCCATGTGTTTATCTTCAGTTGAGTTGGTTACTGCACCAGTGTCTTCACAGGTCCTCAAAAAGTCATTCAGACAGCGACAGCTGATCCAGAATCCTGCTGCCCGAGTTCTCACCAGAACTAAGAAAGTGGACCACATCACTCTGGTTCTGAGGTCCTTACACTGTACCTCAGAGAACAGACTTTAAAATACTTCTGTTATTTTATAAATCACTAAATAGTTTAAGACAAAAATACATCAGAGACTTGTTGCCGTAACAACCGCCCAGACCTTTTAAGGTCTTCTGGTTCAGGTCTGCTCCGTGTTCCCAGAATCAAAACCAAACATGGAGAAGCAGCATTCAGCTTTTATGCTCCACAGATCTGGAACAAACTCCCAGAAAACAGCAGGAATGCTGAAAATCTCAGTTCCTTTAAATCAAGGTTAAAAACCCTTTTTTTTTTTACAGCTGACTTTGACTGATTTATCTAGACCATTCAGTACTACATTGTAACTCTAGCTTAAGTCTTACTTTTCTTTATTATACCACTGCATTGTAACTAAAGCTGTGTCTTTAGTTTTAATATTTTCACTATGTAAAGCACTTTGAATTGGCTTTTTGTTGAAATATGCTACAGATAAACTTGCTTTGCTTTGAAAAATGTTGTTTCATGGTTTAAAAAAAGACATCTGGTGAAAATTCTATGACTAGTCAAAGCAACTTCTAAACTCATTATCACCATCTTTACTACTACTAGTTCTTTACCTGCTTTCGATACTGAAACAAAATCCTGTTCATGTTTATTCACACCTGGACTGTTTAGCCCCACCTTGTATCATTAATCTTCAGTCTGCTTTTCTAAATGCTTTTTTTTCTCACTGCCATGATAATTGATGAATTAAATAAACTCGAAGCCAACCGTTGCTTCAGGTGAAAGTATCCAGGCCGTGTAAACAGTGAAACACATACATGTCAAGTAGATGAAGTGGTGTAATGATAGACAAAGAGGTGTGTCCACATTGTGTTCCTTTCTGCCAGAAAAGTGCTGGCACGGTGCAGGAAAGCTCTCAATCCCAGTGTTCTGGCAAAACATAAAATAAAAACTTCACCTATTGACAGCACAAGCAGACAGCTCATAAAATGATGAAGCTACATCACTCATGTGTGCTTGTTGTTATCATTTCTGTAACAGATGATAGACGTTTCCTTTTGAATACACAGGCGAACCCTATAGCGTTCCCTCCATTTTCTGAGCAAGTTGGAAATTCTGTTAATAGGATTCTTTATATTCCTTGATAATGAAGAATATCAATGTATTTTTTTTATGTTCAGAAATAGAATTTCAGCAACTAAAAACAGTAAATGGGCACAAAAAAAGAAAATTGGGGTTGTAGCATGTTTCTCTTGGCAGTCACATATACTGTCTACTTGCAATTATCAATTTACGGTAAAACAAAGAAAATAAATAAATGAATGAATGAATAGATAACTCCATTGGGACTCGAACCATCGTTTCCTGACCAGAACACCAGCTGTTCAGCACCCCACTGCCTATGCTCATATGAACAGCCCCTCTGACATTACACATAATTTACCCTTCTGATTGGTCCCCGACTGACCAATCAGAAAAATCACATCACATCAGGGGAAGAATATCCGGTTGGACAAAATAGCCGTCTCCCTAGGAATGGAATCAATGGAAAAAGTGTTGTTTGTCCTTGCCTTGTATCAAAATTAAAAACACTGGTTTATTTTTTTAAACTTTGTATCAGTAAAAAGGGAACACTTGGGAACACACTGTACACATTGTAGTGAGAGTGCAACGTATTTTTTATCCCCAAACTGGCAGAAATCTAATCCGTATTGCTAAAAAAAAAAGTCGTTTTGGCAGCAGGCTACAACCCATAGCTACAACCGCGAAAGCGTTTTCTTTCTTTATCTTAAAACAGTTAAAGGAGCCGTCTGTAAGAAATGTCCAAAACTGGTACTGCAGTCACTTTCAAAATATTGTTGAGCGGCGTGTACCCTCCCCCTCCTCCCCCCGACCAGAGGTTGCCAGGTAGGCTGCAGAATGCAGCAGGAACGTAGGCTGCCATGGCTGCGATAATTAGAGCCGAGCTGGCAACCCGGATGCCGAAACAATACTGACTTGGTGATTGGGAGATAGGTGGAGGGTGGAGCTTCCGGCCAAAACAAAAAATGACAACATAAACATCAGTTGAGGGCTGCAACTCCTCTTTTTAAACTGGAATATCCTGGCTTGAGTGCTGTTGTCAGTGACATAAGTATTTGAAATGAACATGATTTTTAAACGTCTGTTGACATATCGGGGTCATTTTATGATTCGTTTTATTATTGCTCTTACATACAGCTCCTTTAAGTGGTGTGCTTGGGGCACTTGTAAAAGTGACACCCACTACCCAGAGAGAATCACAGGAATACATTTCATCCCAAAACTTATGTTAAATTATGAAAAGTGTCTTTGGATAAAGCTATGTGGACTGCCGCACTCGCAGTTCAAGCTTCCACCGTGCTATTAGCTAAACTAATCAAAAGATCAAATTTTTTGCCAAAAACCTCCAATTTTTAAACTCACTACACGGTACCCGAAGTGTTCCTTTTTATTTATATGTAGTTGCTGCTGGTTTTCTCTGGTACATTAATTAGAAATAAAGTGATGTAAAACCCTGCTTTTACAATGGGAGTAGACGGGAGAGATGACAGATTTGTCCGACCTAGCAACAGGGGCAGGGCTTGACAAAGGGTCAATTGGTAGCCTTAACATGTTTGAATGTTGCCTGTAGAAACCATAAATAACTATTGTATTTTTGGTTTCCATATATGAAAAGCTCATGCAATTTATTTCCCAGATACTTCACTGGAGGAAATGGAATCTATTTCCCCCTTTTGTTTTTTAGAAAATAATAATTAGTTTTTCCTTGTCCCATATTTGTTTGGACACACTTAATAATAAACAGAGAATAGCCTCCAGCAGTGGACAGTTAATCATACAGACATATTTGAACATTAAAATACAACTGAAGGTGTTGAAAGAAACCCACAGTAATAAATAAATAAAAACAATGGCACATATTCAGTTAAGTTGTTGCTATCATTATGCTTTCACGTTGAATATCTGGCCTGCAAGTGTTTCTTTTATCCTTAAATTGCTGGGAAGCCTGATATTAAATGATCATGTAGGAACTGGGAATCAAAATAAAGGCTGAGGTGAGAAGGTGGAGAGAAACATTTTCCTTTTTCCTCCTCATTGCACTCAGAAGCTGGTGGTTTTATATTGGCCTGTGTGAAAGAAAAAGGCTGCTCAGGGACCCTTTGTTGGCACTGGCCTGTCTCTGGGTCCCCGCCTTTATGTTTGGATGCCTTTGAGACACGACGCGAAGGCATGTGACTGACTGGAAGAGGGCAAGCTCAGGGATGAATGGCTTCGAATTTTGTGTGTAGGGTTGTAGGGTTGTTTTCACCCCAGTGTGTCCTCCCCTCCAGGATGCCCCAAAGCAGATCAGCAGCTCTGCACTTTGCTTGTGTGGAATAATTATCAAAGCATCTCTCTGGCCCGTGCATTTGGGATTAGAGCTGAGATGATTATTTTAAATAGTAAACAGAACATTACACAATTAGTGGATTGAAAAACTGATTTCATTTTTTTTTTTTTTTTAAGAAAAATGTTCTTCAGTTTTCAGTTCAATACTGTTCCAACATTAGCTGTTTCCTTCTTAGCAAAGGCAATCATTTATCTGTTTTTCTATTAGTTTAATTTTATTTATTGCTTCAGGTTATTGTTTGGACAAGTCAAATAATCTGACTGGCTGCGTTGGGCCCAAAGGACACGACTTATAGGCTAGTGACAAACTGTCAAAAAGGGCTTTAGTTTTCGAGATACCCCTACCGGGGGTAGAACAAAACCTAACAATGTTTTTCCTCATCTCTAAGGTGTCCCATATATGAAATGGATTCTTAGGTTAAAATATTTTACTGCAAACATTGTTAAATTGATACATATTGTTATGCATCCCAAACCTAAAAAAGAACCAAAATACAGTCTGGCCGTATGGGAGTTAAGATATATAAACTCATGTAGATTAATAACAGAAGCTCTGACAGCTTTGAAACTTGGCATACGGTAATTGTGGTCAGGAAGTTGCTTTACCTATTAGAAAACCTGGATGTGAATATATTGATGTGTGTTACATATAAAGACCTTTGAACACTTTTCCAAAATAAGCGGACATGCAAAAAAAGAATATCTATGCAGAATGTTCTCATTTACTTTTTAGTTGCCTGGCCAGGAATTGTCATAGAAACACATATCATGGCTTGTTGGAAAGACGGGGTTGTGCTGAATCCAGTGATACCAAATATGTAAAGATACCATGCATAGGCAATGTGGTACATCAATAAATGTATGAGGTGTCCCAAATTAAAGAAAGTGAAAGATTGAAATAATCAAGCCTCCACAGCTGACCAATTCAATATTGCTGCAAACTAAGCAGGTAACTTGCAGATATATATATGATGCATTAAATTAATTATACACTCATATGACACCTTTTTATCCATACTTGAGATAACACTTTAATTATGGATACATGTACTGTCATATATGATGGAATATGTGGTTATGCTGAATCCAGTAATACCAAATATGTAAATAGCATGCATAATCATCAATCACTAAATATAAAACTGTCCCAAATAAAGGAATATGTTGCATTAAATAGCAATGCAACATATTCTGTACTGTACTGTACTACACTGTACTGTACTGTGTGACATCACCGGGGGATGAGTCTAGCTAAGACTTACGGCTCAGCAATAACACACACAGGAGACAAGGTGACAGGATTGTAGTTTGGCCTTGATGATCATTTTAATAAAACTAATAAAACTAATTATATATAATTAATAAAACTAAACTTCACACAGTACAAATAAAATTACCGTCTCAAATTAAACAAATGTTCATCAAACAAAACACTCTGAGGAGGAATGAGCCCTCTCCTCACGCTGAACTCCCCAGCTCTTTGGCTGGTGTTTTTCATGGGCTGCTTTTGGTAGCCATCACTGTCACTCATCCACATTATCATCAGTGACAAAGTGGGTCTTATTTGGGCAGTCTTGGAAAGAGCAAGAGCAAAACTCAGTGCAAGTCAAGCCCACTGAAAGACACTGGCATTTGCTGGTATTATTGCAGTTTCCATCTTTACACTACAGGTGGGTGATGTCTCAAACCTCTTTAGGTGCTGGTGCATTCTGGCACATGACGGGTTCAATGGACCCATCTTGTCTGAGCCTCCATTCTCTACCAACTGGGTTCCAGAGACGAGGCTTGGCCAGGTGGTTGTTACGCCACACTGCTGTTTGATATAAGGCTCTTAATACATGTTGCTGGAAGGCATCTTCTGTTGGGGGTAGATTTGCTGCTGAAGAATCTGTGGTAGATGCCAGTATGTACCTCAGCTCATCTAGGTTGGTGCAAGGACGGCCATTCTCCTTTTTCTTTTGGCCATACAGTAGGGGGGCATACTTTCTTGCCAAAGGCAAAGCTTCCTCTAGGCTTCCAGACAGTCCAAACTTGGCCATTTCCTTTAATTCAGTCAGATGGGTCTTCAGTCTTGTGAAGGCAGTGGTCTTTCCAATTCTGTACAAGCTGCTTGTGGTATCACACAACCTCCTGGTCAATGTAAAGATATGTCAAGCAGTCAACACCTGATTTGCTAACCCTCTTGACCTCCTCACCATTTTCAAAGCCACCTACCAATATGACTGTGTTCTCTGAAAAGATTATCTGTTGCCCAGTACGAGTGATGTAATTGCTGACAAATCTACATAGAGCAGCCTTGTTCCCACTGATCCTCAGGTATGTGAAACACTAAGGGCCTGATTTACTAAGATCCTAAATAAAGAGTACTAAATTGCGTGTGCACTGAAAAAGTTTGCACGTGCTGTTGTTGTGTGTTTTGCGGGTGATCAACTAAGAATGCTTGCGCAATTGATAACAGGCGCAAACCGCAGTATTTAAATGAGGTGTTGCGTGTCTTACGGTTTGCGCCATGGAGAGTTTGGATGGAAAGCAGGATATTTGCAAACGCAAAATGAAATTAGACGAGTTGGAGTTAGAGATATTAGTGGTGTTGTGCCGTATTCAGCACTCCTGCCGTGAAAAGCACCCCCTCGTCGACATATATTACCCACAGATCTCTTATTCACGAGTAAATGTAAAAAAGGACTAAATGCTCATGTTTCATTTACTACAAATGACAACGTACACACAATGACAAAAATTATATTCTCATTCCGTGTCACGTTCTGTTTAGCGTCCAGTTTTGTGTTAATGATTCATGTTTAAATGCGCTCATGGATTCCACAATAGTCATACTTTCCCACAATCACAGTCACACAACAAAAATCGGGTAAATGGTTATTGATGTAATTAATTAATAGCCTGCTTACTGTGTTGTCTTCCATAATATTTGTGTAAATATATTATATAAACTCCTAAGTATGTGTTTGTGTGAGTGTGTATGAGGGGGTGCTTTTCACGGCAGGGGGGCTGAATACGGCACAACAGCACAATAACAGCAGCCATCGGTGCGTAATGCTGGGCAGATTAGCACCTTCCTTTCGAACGTATTAAATACAGACGCAATCACAATCCCCGCAAAAACTTTCAGGCTTGGTAAATCTCATTGTGTGTGGTAAATGAACCTATTTGCATTTTCCCCTCCCAGTATTTAGGATTTCTGGCGGGTACGCCCCATATTGATTATTCATCAGGGCAAAAGTACTAAATGAATAGCGTGTGCTATTTTGCTCATTTGAGAGGCGCAGTCCTCTTTGCACGCTGTTAGTAGATCAGCTTGCACATTGGTTTGCGGGTGATGTCAAGTTTGCACACGTTTTTACGCACGCAAACCTTTAGTAAATCCGGCCCTAAAACAACACAGCTGATTCCTTCCTTTCCCATTAACATTGTGATCTTATTCCAGATACACTCACCCACGTCATTGAATTTCTGAAAGCCTGAATCATGGAGACTCTGCAGAAGAGCCATACCATTGATGAGATATCCTGAAGGTTCTTTAACACTGGGCAGTTGTTGCGTCTCTCCAACAACTGACTCCAGTTTCTTAGTAAGGTCAGCTTTTGTTGTCTTCCTCATGCTTCCATCATCATAAAACAAAGAGGGTGGGACAGCAGCGAGTTCATGAGACATCACAGTCTCCATGGACACCTCTCTTTGGAGACAGCGAGTAACCCTCGAAAGAGCACATCTGAATCCATGTGAATCTGTCTAGATACACTAACTCCTGCTGATGTTTTCATATCCTTGAAGGTTGCAAACTGGTGCCTTTTCTCTGGATACATGAAGACAATGATGTAGATAGCTATAGCTGGATCCACCAAGTAGCCTAACTAGCTAGCTAGCTCACTACAGACTACAACACTTTAATCAAAGATCACACTCAGGGGAGTTAAGTAAGCAGTACAGGCTTTACTGCCCTCTGCTAGTTTAGAGAAAAGACATAATTATTTTCCATTATGCAGTAATGACTTGACCAAAAATAAATTCAAGTGGATTTAAATATTTTAATAAAGGTGTTCTATTTCAATTTAACCTAAGTCTACTGGATATTTGTTTCCATAATGAAATATACAATTTTTTTATGTATCATAAATAAAGAGTAGTGCTTACCTCAGGTGACTTATGTTGCAGTAACATTGAATTGGTCCGCATTCTCACCATTGATTATGGGCTTGGGACTGGACACTGAATATGTCAATGATTCGGTATTCTTCAATTTTGGACACTTCATACATTTATTGATGTACCACATTGCCTATGCATGGTATCTTTACATATTTGGTATCACTGGATTCAGCACAACCCCATCTTTCCAACAAGCCATGATATGTGTTTCTATGATAATTCCTGGCCAGGCAACTATAATGTAAATGAGAACATTCTGCATAGATATTCTTTTTTTGCATTAGCTAGACTCATCCCCCGGTGATGTCACACAGTACAGTACAGTGTAGTACAGTACAGTACAGAATATGTTGCATTGCTATTTAATGCAACATATTCCTTTATTTGGGACAGTTTTATATTTAGTGATTGATGATTATGCATGCTATTTACATATTTGGTATTGCTGGATTCAGCATAACCACATATTCCATCATATATGACAGTACATGTATCCATAATTAAAGTGTTATCTCAAGTATGGATAAAAAGGTGTCATATGAGTGTATAATTAATTTAATGCATCATATATATATCTGCAAGTTACCTGCTTAGTTTGCAGCAATATTGAATTGGTCAGCTGTGGAGGCTTGATTATTTCAATCTTTCACTTTCTTTAATTTGGGACACCTCATACATTTATTGATGTACCACATTGCCTATGCATGGTATCTTTACATATTTGGTATCACTGGATTCAGCACAACCCCGTCTTTCCAACAAGCCATGATATGTGTTTCTATGACAATTCCTGGCCAGGCAACTAAAAAGTAAATGAGAACATTCTGCATAGATATTCTTTTTTTGCATGTCCGCTTATTTTGGAAAAGTGTTCAAAGGTCTTTATATGTAACACACATCAATATATTCACATCCAGGTTTTTCTAATAGGTAAAGTAACTTCCTGACCACAATTATGCCAAGTTTCAAAGCTGTCAGAGCTTCTGTTATTAATCTACATGAGTTTATATATCTTAACTCCCATACGGCCAGACTGTATTTTGGTTCTTTTTTAGGTTTGGGATGCATAACAATATGTATCAATTTAACAATGTTTTCAGTAAAATATTTTAACCTAAGAATCCATTTCATATATGGGACACCTTAGAGATGAGGAAAAACATTGTTAGGTTTTGTTCTACCCCCGGTAGGGGTATGTCAAATTTTTTGGGGCATTGTCACTAGCCTATTATCTCTTCTTTAGCTTTTTGTCCTTTTTGTTTTCCACTTGTTTCCAAAGCTTTACTGATGTCACATTAAAGAGCCTAAAGATGCATAAGAATCAGTTTATAATAATGAAATGAAAGCTCAGACTTAATGTGTGAGAATAATCGATTTGGATCTGCAGAACAAGAAATCTATTCGTCTTTACACTTCACCATGAGTCAAAGACTGAACATTTAATTTCCATGGTAACAGATTGCATTTGTCATCAGCAGCTAGAAGTTAAGCTCACACACTCACTCATGACCTGATTTACAGTAAATTAGCAACTAAACACATAAAATGGTAAAAACACTGGCGTAGAATTTTTTCTTGCTTGCTCTCCAGAAAAAACTGTTTCTTATGCTGCAGTAAGGAGGTGAAAATTAGAGTTTTCTCACATGGTAAAACTGAACTTTGGTATCTCTATTCAGACTGTGTCAAGCATTCCTCCTTCCCAGCTTCCATGAGACAGCTATTAATGAGCAAGCTGATTTCAAAGGCCCTCTGGGTTCGAGAGACTGCACGTCCGGGCGCCTGTGGAAAGAAGGAAAAAAAAAAAAAGAAGTCCCATATTGCTCTCTTGCGCTCTCTTTCTCTGTCTGTGTCTCCTCCCTCTCCCCTTTGAGAACCGACAGAAGTTTTGACAGTGGCAGTAAATTCACTTTGCAGACCTGCTGGGAGGCAAGGGAGCGCAGCTAAGGGGAAGGCGTTTCTGCACTTCAAGGACCACGAGCGTCTGCCGGATAGCCTGTCAGAAATACTAAGGCTGATAATAAATTTGCAGTTGCACAGCTGTGGCTGGGAAATGAGTGCGGAGGCTCCGGGGTGAGAGTGAGAGCTCGAGGAGACAGATCTATGTAACCGATTAGCCGAACTTTTAAAGAGGGAGCAATTGTTCAAACTGTGATGGCAAGGCAAAAAAGTAAAATTTATCACCAATGCATTATGATTCCCAAATAAAGACTCTGTTATTTAGGATTCAATTCATTTTTAAGAAAGACATGCTATGTAAAAATCATTTGGCTGATTTGTCAGTAAACGAGTAGACTTAAATATACTTTCAAGTTTAAACACAACATGTTCATACATGATTTTCTGAATGTTTCAAGATGAATTTTTTCCTTAAGCTGGAATTCATTTCATGAAAGGAACTTCAGATACAAAGATTTTTCTTTCTGCGTGAAACCTTCCGTTGCTTGTTGCAACTCTTAGCCCCCTGAATTTTTTTTTACTTCCAACACCAACAAAAGAAAAATTGGTTGAGGACATCAAACAACCATTGATGCATCGGTTGCCCCGTCAAAGTAATTTCAGGGTGATTCTCTGCATCATCATCCTACTGGGTCGGGACATATGAAAACTTGTGTACTTGGTTAGATTTGTGTACGAGTAGGGATACAAATATGATAATGTTATAAATTCCCTTAGTGGCATTGCTCTTATTACTGGAGTAGTTGAGAACATACATTTTCCCTTACTTTTTTCCCTTTATTCCCTTTATCCATTCTCCAAACAACTTCCGTCAGCAAAGGGCCAGAACTTCTGGACTCCAACTCCTTTGGGAGAATCCCAGTTAGGATGGGAAATATATGCTGTGATTCCTTCACAAGTCCGCGCTCGACTCCAGAGCCTTTGTCATCTTTTCTGTACCTGGAAGCAGGCATCCTTGAGACATTCATAACAAGTGGCCAAACCAGCTTTCTGCCTTATGTGCTGCAGGGGAAGACGTGACGCAGCCACACATGCACACACATGCACACACATGAATCTTGCTCTCAGTAACAAGCAGAGATGTCAAAAATATTGTCTATACTTCAGTAATTGATCTGACAATGCAGATAAATGAATCAAGTCAAAAACTGTTAAGCAGATGATGGAACAAAAATTAATATAAGCATTACATACAAATTGAAGAGTTGTTTTCCAGCACCTTTTTTCTATCAGTATATTTTCAAAAATGATTAATCAAAACACTTATCCAACGCAAATCAAACTAATAACAACATATTGAGTTAGACAAGATGTGTCTTCTATAATTTATTACTTCATATTAAGTTGCCATCATTCTGTGATTTTGATTATACCTTTTTAAAATAAATAATAATCCTTTACTCCTATATTTTTTGTAAATAAAGAATAATCCATCAAAGAGATTCAGATCATAATAAACTTCAAGTTTATATATATCTGAAAAGTGACTTATATGCAGGGCCGTTTCCTGGCATAAGTGCTCTGTGCGGTTGTTTTGGGCTGCATCATGATCAAGAGTCACAACAAAGTATTTTGAATTTGAATTTATTTTGCAACCAGTTCATTTGAAAATGGCAGAGAAAAGAGAAGAGACATCCTGTCCTTTTTCTGTGCACTGAACTGTCAAGAAAGTGGTATATTAATATCAATGGCAGTCAGATCTTCACAAGAAAGATGCAACTTCTTATGAAAATATTTCATTAATGTGTGTTCAGGAGAAACTGACACTCAAAACAGAGCAGGAGTCAGAGAAACAGGGACAGAGATGCAGCGAGTCTCTTGAATCTGTAGTGCTTTTGACATTTTTTAAAGTACCGTTGCCTTTAAAGCAACACAAATGAATGTTTGCAATTTTCAGCAATTCAATAGTGTCCAGAGGCAGTCTCTTCAGCATCCGTTGGTACTGCCCCTTAGAGATGAGGGTTGAATTGAATCCAGAGGAGCCAGACTAATTAATCGTATTAAAGAGGAAAAAGAACAAGAATAGCTTACCACGCAACATAGTTCTGGGTTTGGAAAACACCTTCAATCTGTTATGAGAGAAAGGTTCACGAGTCAAAAGGAGAAAACTTGAGTTGGTTGGATGAAAGTTATGTTTCAGACAATTTTCACCAAAAACATTTACACAATACTGGCAATAGCAATTGCTTTGAATGGACTAATGTGTCAAAATACCATTTGCAGTTAAGCATAGTTAAACATACTCTCTCCAATGGTTGTGATGAGCATACAGTACATGACGGCCGATGGGAGCTTTGAACTTGTAGTCACAGAGAGGTCGACCTACACACTTCTTCTGCCTCAGGGATTGTTTACTCTGTTGCAGGTAACCAACAGCGTGCTTCTCAACTCCATGAACTGTCAGTTCGTCATGGCATCAGTGTCATCAACCCAATCTCATGATGTCATTGCACAAAATAAATAACATTAATGCAGACTGTAGAAACAAAAGTTGAGGAATCACCTTCAACTAAAACAGTGCCAGTATTTCAATGAGGTTTTATAAAATCTGATGCAGGTTATCTTGCATACGTTTCAAGACACTCGCTTACATCTGTGCTTCCTGTGATCCACCTCCCACAGTGTAAAGGAAGGTGATACGCATCTTCTTTTAATTTCCCTCATCTGAGGCTCTTATATCCTTTCTTATCTTACAAATGAAGTGGGATCTGTGAGAATTCAGCTCTCCTGGCATCCCTTTCCTTTTTTTTTTTTCTTCGCCCACTTGCTGTCCCTTGTTTCCCCATTGCTCCTCCTCGTGCTGGGTTTCATTTGCTTTGAGCCACTTTCTGCATTAAGGGCTGGAATTGGAGTAATGTGTCAGTATATTTTGTTCGCTATTTTCCACAGCTTGCAGCTCAGGCAGGCCTGGAGTGTCCAGGACCTCCTCGTGAGGCTCCCAGGGGGGATACCTGGTGTTTGAAGCCATCTGCCTATTTGTTTAAAAAGAAGTAAAATCTCCCATCTGGGGGGTAGAGAGGCAGGTGGGGTGATGGAAAGTTGAAAAAGAGTGTTTTAGTATGGAAGTAATTTTGCACTTTTTCTGTTTTATTTTACAATTAAAAATCTATTAGTCTAAGGTTTTATTGATGGAGATATACTCTTTATCTTTAAAAACAGATTTTTTTTGTGGGGGGGTTGTAGATTTTTGAATTAATGATTGATGGTGTTACAGTCTGAGGGGTCTGACTAAAACTGCAGAATGAAAACTGCATTTGAACAGACAGATTGGACACAGACACATAAAAATACATTGTTTGCCAACAACCAACAAATAATAGTAAAACACTATAATTTATCAGGACCAGACAGTAATGGCATGCCGATTGATGACAACCACAGCTGTTAAAAGCATTTGTGTAAATTAATCACTGCTTTTCTGGGGAACAGAATTCAGACTTTTTTTTTTTATATGTTCCAAGATGTAAATACAAGATTGTTTACTCTTTACTGCACAAAGTATTTACTAGATATTTTTGTAATGATTTTTTTCTTTCTATCTTTTTCCCTTTTAAAAAGTAAAAAAAAATTTTTTTACCATCCTAACCAGGGACATTTGCGTACGTTAGATTAGATTCAATTAAGTTAAATATGCATTGCTTTTGTGTACTGTACACAAAAATACACACAGGCTATAAGAAAATACAAAATCTCCTACATCAATTTGTTTTTTAAAATTGACTGTAATACCATAAAGGCCGAGTGTAAAGGCATCCAGGAAAAATAAATCTGGCTGAGAAGTCATTGGTTTTCTTTATTCCTCCAAAATCCAAATTTTTTTTTAATAAGGTGTCCTGCACAGTCCAACTCATAGCAAACATGCTTGAAATTTCACAAAAACACATTAAGCCATACTGCTTTAGAATTTGCAAAGACAATCACACAAAAATGAATAGGAATTCATCTATAAATCAGATTAAACTATAATCCCACAGACTTCTGACATTTTAGTCGTGTTTTTTAACAAGTTGTGATGAGTAAAAGGTCCCTGCACCCCTTCTTATCTTCAACTCCCTTCATTCATCCATCCGTTCATTTATCATTCAGAATGGCCTGTTTCTGCTCAGGGTCACAAGGGTCTGCTGGAGCCAATCCCAACTGTTTAACCGGTGAGAAACACCCTGGATGCGCCACCAGTCCATCACCCGTTCAGTAAGGCTCCATCTGCAGTAGATATATTTTGCACCTTTCTTTATTTTTTTCTATGTAATCTCTTTTAAAAAATTATTTTTGCCAAGAGTTTCATGCCATGTCAGCTAAACCTTTCTTTCATTCTCCAAGATTGATATATAAATAAATAAAAAGATTGATAAAATCAAACAAATCATCTAAAATGGTCCAAGTAGTCATTTCAGCATTTTACTTCTTCTTCTACTACTTCTTTTACTTCAGCAGCCTTAAGCAGTGAAAATACATTATGATCCCAGTTGCTAAAAACTAAAATAAGCACATGTGCTGCAACAATTTGCAAATGTGGGTTTAAAACGTACTTGTCGTCTTTTTGTGTAATTGATTCAGGACAAATGGAATATACTTTTTAATCATTTCATTTATTAACTCACCCATATGCTGCACCATCTGTGCTTCGCATACCTGTTCTGTTTTCTGTTGGACCAGCACACAGTCTGGAAACCTCACAACTTGAAAAAAAAGTAATGCACTGTGTGTTTGCTCAGAAACCGTACCATTTCAAATCCGCGTGCCTTTTTTTAATACCACCTTTACGACTAGAAAGCTGCAGTTTCTCTTGGCTGCACATGCTTTAGCTGAGCATGCTAGCAGGAGGGCAGCATGCAGCCAGAGCACGACCGCCTTCGGCTGAGGATCAGTTTGTTTAAGAGGGTCCTAGCGGAGAGTGCCTGTGCTTATGTTGGCAAGGACTCCAGCTCTACTTCAACAGAACTGACCTTTTCCAAGCCAGTCGACCAACAAACTCTGTGGACACCCAGGGAGAAGGCAAATGAATGCAAAACAAGATTAGAGAGAAACTAAAGATAGTGTTTGTGCCTTTTGAAGGAGGAATTGATCCTCATCTTATACACTTTGGGTTTTCTTTGCAAAGCATTACAATATTATATAAAACAAAAAGGAAAACAAAAAATATAAAAATGGTGGCGACAATTACTAAATTACTTTGCATTAAGGGGATTTAACCATCTCTGGTCAACTGTAAGGCACTGAGCACTTTCTATCCAATACCTTAGTAATTGTTATGAACAAACCCCATAGGTAACTTTACGTGGAAGGATCCCATTATTCCAGCCAGATCCTCTCCGTCCCCTCGGCTGCCCCAGCTGGCCAGAGGAGGCAGTGTAGAGCCCAGGACTGATGCATGTTTTTGTGAGGTTTGCCCTCAACACCCACAGCATCCCCAGCGAGACTTGTTTTCACGTGAGAATTGTGTTGTACATGAAATGTACTACAAACTAAATACTCCTTTCCACCACATTCAGAAACCTCCTCTTTGCTCTTCCCTTTCCTTGAACTTTTAGTAGTTGCATTTCTATTACCCCAAGATTTGCGCAAAACACAAATATTGAAAAAAAACAACAACCCTGTAATGGAAATGGCTCAATGAAAAAAAAAACTCCCAAATATCTCAAAAACCTTTTTAATTTTTTTTAATTTCCATCCATCCATCGTCCGCCGCTTATCCGTTCCCGGGTCCCGGGGGCAGCAGCCTCAGCAGGGATGCCCAGACTTCCTTCACCCCAGACACTTCCTCCAGCTCTTCCGGGGGGAGTCCGAGGCGTTCCCAGGCCAGCCGAGAGACATAGTCTCTCCAGCGTGTCCTGGGTCTTCCCCGGGGTTTCCTCCCGGAGGGACATGCCTGGAACACCTCCCTAGGGAGGAGGGACATGCCTGGAACACCTCCCTAGGGAGGAGGGACATGCCTGGAACACCTCCCTAGGGAGGCGTCCAGGAGGATCCGATACAGATGCCCAAGCCACCTCAGCTGACTCCTCTCAATGTGAAGGAGCAGCGGCTCGACTCCGAGCTCCTCCCGGGTGACCGAACTCCTCACCCTATCTCTAAGGGAGCGTCCAGCCACCCTGCGGATGAAACTCATCTCGGCCGCTTGTATCCGCGATCTTGTCCTTTCGGTCACTACCCAAAGTTCATTACCATAGGTGAGGGTAGGTGCGTAGATTGACCGGTAAATCGAGAGCTTTGCCTTTCGACTCAGCTCCTTCTTCACCACGACGGTCCGGTACATCGACCGCATAACTGCGGACGCTGCATCGATCCGTCTGTCAATCTCCCGCTCCATCGTTCCCTCACTCGTGAACAAGACCCCGAGATACTTGAACTCCTCCACCTGAGGCAGGACTTCTCCACCCACCCGGAAGGCATGCCACCCTTTCCCGATGGAGAACCATGGCCTCGGTTTTGGAGGTGCTGATTCTCATCCCTGCCGCGTCGCACTCGGCCTCAAACCGCCCCAGCACATGCTGAAGGTCCCGGTCTGATAAAGCCAACAGGACAACATCATCTGCAAAAAGCAGAGATGAAATCCTGAGGTTCCCAAACCGGATCCCCTCCGGCCCCTGGCTGCGCCTAGAAATCCTGTACATAAAAATTATGAACAGGACCGGTGACAAAGGGCAGCCCTGCCGGAGTCCAACATGCACCGGAACAAGTCTGATCTACTGCCGGCAATGCGAACCAAACTCCTGCTCCGATCATACAGAGACCGGACAGCCCTTAATAGAGGGCCCCCGACTCCATACTCACTGAGCACCCCCCACAGAATGGCACGAGGGACACCGTCAAATGCCTTCTCCAGATCCACAAAACACATGTAGACTGGTTGGGCAAATTCCCATGAACCCTCGAGCACCCTGCGGAGGGTATAGAGCTGGTCCAGTGTTCCACGACCGGGACGAAAACCGCATTGTTCTTCCTGAATCCGAGGTTCAACTATCGGCCGTAATCTTCTCTCCAGTACCCTGGAGTAGACTTTCCCGGGGAGGCTGAGGAGTGTGATCCCCCTATAGTTGGAACACACTCTCCGGTCCACCTTTTTAAACAGAGGGACCACCACCCCGGTTTGCCACTCCAGCAGCACTGTCCCCTTTCTCCATGCAATGTCGCAGAGGCGTGTCAACCAAGACAGCCCTGCGACATCCAGAGACTTGAGGTACTCAGGGTGAATCTCATCCCCCCCCCGATGCCCTGTCACTGAGGAGCTTACGAACTACCTCAGTGACCTCGGCTTGGGTGATGGATGAGCACGCCCCAGAGTCCCCACCCTCTGCTTCCTCAGTGGAAGGCATGTCAGTCGGGTTGAGGAGATCCTCGAAGTATTCCTTCCACCGTCCGACAATGTCCCCAGTCGAGGTCAACAGCTCCCCACCCACACCGTAAACGGTGCCGGCAGAGTACTGCTTCCCCCTTCTGAGGCGCCGAACGGTCCTCCAGAATTTCCTCGAGGCCCCCCCGAAAGTCTTCCTCCATGGCCTCCCCGAACTCCTCCCAGACCCGAGTTTTTGCCTCCAGGCTCGCTTGGCCTGCCGGTACCCATCTACTGCGTCAGAAGTCCCACAGGCCAACATAGCCCGGTAGGACTCCTTCTTCAGTCTGACGGCATCCTGTACTTCCGGTGTCCACCACCGGGTTCTAGGATTGCCGCCAGGACAGGCACCGGAGACCTTGCGTCCACAACTTCGAGCCGCCGCGTCGACAATGGAGGCAGAGAACATGGTCCATTCGGATTCGATGTCCCCCTCCTCCCCCGGGATCTGAGAGAAGTTCTCTTGGAGGTGGGAGTTGAAGATGTCCCTGACAGAGGGCTCAGCCAGATGTTCCCAACAGACCCTCACAATCCGTTTGGGTCTGCCCGGTCTGTCCAACCTCCTCCTCCGCCAGCGCATCCAACTCACCACCAGGTGGTGATCAGTTGACAGCTCAGCCCCTCTCTTCACCCGAGTGTCCAAGACATGCGCCCGAAGGTCAGATGAAACGACAACAAAGTCGATAATTTACCTCCGGCCTAGGGTGTCCTGGTGCCACGTGCACTGATGGACACCCTTATGAACATGGTGTTCGTTATGGAAAAACTGTGACTAGCACAGAAGTCCAACAACAAATTTTCAATAATGAGATTTTTGTTATTTTGAAGATAAGTATCATGGGATGAGAAACGGAGAGTTACGAGAATTACGCTTTTTTGGAAAATAACACCATTCAATGGGAACACCAACCCCCGCAGGGCTACCTTTATCGCAAGTTCAGAGTTTCCATTTTCTTTTGCAAAAAGGTGTAGCAGTATTAATGTTGAATGGCTTTCCTGACACAACCCTCCCTATTTATCTGGGCTTGGGACACAGGGTTGTGTTGAAACACGTACATATTACGTATTTTTGAAAGAGTTCATTCATGGAAATTGCACTAGACCAAACTGGGAAAAGCCAAAGGATTCTGATTTTTTTCTAAAAACTGTATTTATTTTTCAAATGCTTTCCCTTATTGTTCTGCCGACAGTTTCATCAAATGTAATGAAACTTCTAAACTTTTCAAATTATTTTAAAAATGTGAAGCCACATACTTTCACCAAAGCTGTGTCGACTGAAAAAGAAAAGCTCAAAAACAGCATTTGTTTGTAAAACTCATTAAATTAAGGAAAAAAAAAGACAAATAAAGCGAAGTTTCAACTTCGGTGGTCCAAAGCTTTTGAAAGCCAACCTGATGTTGTCTTAAGCATGCAGCAGCATAACCAAAACTTCCTGCATTCTCCTGCAATGCATTCATACACAAATAATGTCCAACCAGGCAGCCCCGGGTCTCTCACGCTTTTTCCTCTCTCTTTTTTTGTTTTTAAATTGGCTGCTGCACCTACCTGTGAAAAAAGTGTGCCTGACTACTGGCCCATTGTGGCCTGTGCTCTGCGGAGGATGTGAATGACTTGAGTGACTGCTGTTGCAGACCAGACTGACATTTATGATGTTTTACAGTTTTTCAAGAATGTACTATATTCTCCACTGACTTAGGCTTCATGTTACTCCAGTTTTCACATCTCAGATTTGAATTGCCAGCAGGCAAATCCGTACAAATGTGACACTATAGATAAATGATGTGCACACAGTGATGTATAGTCATTGCACAGACGGGGCTTCTGAACTGGCCTTATTCATCACTGAACAAAGAGCTTTATCAGCCTTACAACCTTCTGTGTTGGATCACATTGTGCTGTGAACATGTGAGGAAGCACATCTGAGTTCACCCTCCTCATGGAGATGTCAGGCTGAAGGCACGGAAACAGTAACACATGAACTGTGGAAACACACATGTATTCCAGAGTGCTGCTCGCGGCTGCCGTGCACACGTTTATTTGCCTTTGCGGTACTCATGTCATGATTTTAACCAGGAGCTGTCATACCATACATTATCTGTACGCGTTTATTCCTGCTGCTATATTCATTTTTGCCATGCTGTTGAACAACGTGTACAATTACAACATGTACAATTGTGTGCTGAAAGGCAGTTAACTGTCACTTTCAGCGTACACTATGTTTGTAAATGTTGTAGCCACTTAATTGCTTTGAATTAAAAAAAGAACAGGGTGTCAGCTATTAAAATGTTTTAAAAGTCTACTTAGACTTCAACAAATTTTACTTTCAGTCCAAAACAAATTGATTTACTGAGCGATGAAGATGAATAAAAAAAAAAGGAGTACAAGACTGTACACAGATAGGCTATTACCACTGAAACTGATGGACAATTTCTGTTGAATGTGTACAACAGCAGAAGAACATTCCTCCATATAATATGGGAGTATTTGGTAATGAAGCCATCTCAATTCATTCAGGTCCTGAAAGGCTGATATGAATCAGAATATTTGTCATTGTATACAATAAGAGTACATACATACATACATACATACATACATACATACATACATACATACATACATACATACATACATACATACATACATACATACATACATACATACATACATACATACATACATACATACATACATACATACATACATACATACATACATACATACATACATACATACATACATACATACATACATACATAAACACCCAAGAAAAGAAAAATGAATGTACATACAACATTCAAATATTGCACAGCAAAAATATGTTGTGGGGGGGATTAATGTTCATAATTTATTATTACAACAGCATGGGGGTATGTGCTGGTATTGCTTACACTGTGCTAAACCGCCTTCCTGAGTGGAACAGCTGGAACAGGTGATGTGCTTGGTGGGGAGAGTCCTCCAGGATGCTGCGGGCCTTCTTGTGGCAACGGGACCTGTGCAGCTCTCTAAGGAGAGGAGAGCGCAGCCCATTATCTTTCCTATCTCAGCACACTTTCATAGGAGTGCTGTCCAATCGATCATTCTCTATTTCCATGAGCTCCATCTTGTAGGGGACAGATTCCAAATACCAAAATCTGCAAATAGGTGCTTATTCTTTTGTTATGGTTGGGCTGATCACAGCTGACAGGATTAGTCAGAGACACTCAGTGCGGTTATATACACATCTAAAATCAAGCTATTGGCGACAATCTAGCTAAGGATTAAACTGGAGGTTTAGAGAAACCTGAGTATACATGTGCGAGAAGACTTATTCGATTAATTGATTATTGATGGTGGTGCATTCGACTCTGCAACGCTAGGTGGCGCCACACGCACCTTGGCGTTCTTCCGAGGACAACAACATGCAAAAAAATGGACGATAATGATGCAGAAACTCTGTAAATTTACATACGTACATACTAAGCCTGAACATGTTGAGGTAAGATGCAGCAAAGTCTCCCTCTTCTTCTTCTGTTACCATGTTGTTGTGATGCCGTGACTGTTATTATTCCCGCTCCGGCAGGCTCGTCACTTCCTGAAGGGGGAGTCCTGGGGCGGTCACTAGCTCGGCTGGGCGTGGGTTGCGTATACATGCCAGAATAATTCTGATTGGGACCGCATTATCTGGCACTAAAAGCTTGATCTCGAGACCTTCAGTTTTGTCCGGCTAAGGTGTAAAAAAACAATTTGAATTTCTGTTAGTGCATGTAAACATACTGACTGGAAAGTGACCAAACGTCCAAATTTACAGGCTAAAGAACAAATGCTTCGACTAAGGGAAAATTGACAATAGACCAACGTTTTTGGGTGATTTGTGTCCTCCTTCTTGTGTTATAAATATAAATAAAGTTTGATCTGATCTTATCTTATTGTAGCTGCTTTTGCATTTCATCATCATTTGCTTTTCTATCTTGGGAACATTATGCTGAAAAGGTAGAGGATTCAAAGGGTTCTTAGGTTTATATGAAATCCCTATAGAAGTTGGGGAATTTTTCGAGCAAACATAATATTCAAAACAAAAAAAACAAGGAAAGAGAATGGTTAGAAAAACAGACTTGAAAAATTGAGATTCTATCCATCTATTGTGGCTCATATTTTGCCTGTTTTTAAGCCTGATAGATCAGAGCCACATCTAGAAAGATGTAGGGTCTTAAGACTATCCCCCATCCAAGGAGCAGCACCAACGGTTGTTTATCTAACTGTCTTTGCACGCAGCGGGTTAGTGCTTTGACCAATCAAAGCAACGGACAAGGTGACGTATGCACAGCAACAAAAACAAGTCAACGGGAGAGTAAATAGCTCAGAGTGAATTAAACTGTCTGCAAATAAATCCCTCTGACAAAAAGAATGATTTGGGTGCCGTCTCCTGTTCAGTTTTTGAAGAAAAAGTCCAGATCTCTAACTGTTGATGCCAAAGCTGATTCAAGCTGCTGTAAATCCTCATCTGAAGCCATCCGCGCTGTTGACAGTCCAGATTATGTCACCGCTCTGTTGTCATAATGTTAATCCCGCCCAGAGACTATCTACAAGGATAGACTGATTTTATTGGCTCTCCAAGACTTTGTTGTATTGTTAATAAGCTCCAGTGGATGGGAGCTACACATAGCTGCAAAACAAAATTTAATCAGTTTGCTGCAGCTTTTAATGGTATTCATGAAGTATGGGTGTGACAACTTTATATTGTGGGAATACTTTACTGAAGATGGTGCAGCTCACAAAATGGATGGCGTTGCCATTGCAATTGAAAGACAATTGTGTGGATTGACTGAAGCAAAATGTCATGAAATCAGTCAACGACTGAAAACTTAAGTGTGCATAGACCTATTAAATGGAAAACGACCCGAAACACCGCCAAAGATAGTTGTAAAGTGGCTTAAGGAAAAAAAAGTGAAGGTACTGGAGTGGCCACCACAAAGCCTTACACTCAATCCGGTAGCAGATTTGTGGGTGGTGTTTAAAAAATGTGAGAGTAATTGGGCCCTCCGTCAGGAGGAAAGGGCCAAAAATTCCTGCAGAATATTGTGAGAAGCTTCTGGGGGGCAACCCAAAACATTGGAGCCAAGTTAAACAGCTTAAAGGCAATTCTACCAAATACTAACAGGAAACTTCTGACTAACAAGAAAGTTAGCAACTCTCAAAAGTAAAAAGAAAAAAGGCAATTTTAGCAAATACTAACTGGAAACTTCTGACTTACGAGAAAGTTAGCAACTCTCAAAATCAAAAAGGAAAAAAGGCAATTCTAACCAACCTGACAGCAAGTCATCTCACCTTTACCTTTCAGACACAGAAACCTTTACTTCCATCTGTATAATGACTGATGTGTGGTGTGTTATGCGCCAAGAGGGTTCAGTCTCATCTGTCAAATCTGTGTGGGAGACGTATGATCTTCAGTGTCTCACATGCTTCTTCTTGGTGTTGATGAAGAGGTTCAGGGCTAAGGAGGAAGAAGACAAAAAGGGGTGAGGGTAAAGGGGGAGGAGCGAGTGGAGCTCACTCAGACAGCAGGGGGGATGGGGGCAGGATATCAGGGGAGGTCCACATGAGGACCATGAAATTAAAAAGAAAATGCAACTTGATACAAGCCAAATAAACAGAGTTGAGGGCCTCCCTGGTTTGTTTTAAACAGAGAGGGTGATTATTGAATTGTGTTGATTGCTCCACAGCTCGCCATCTTAAAACACAAGAATACCAGACAACTTAATTGCAAATGACTCAACATGGAAGATGAGACTTGCTCATCTTTTATGTTTTTGTAATTTACTACCTACAGTATTATGCATTCTTTTAAACATTAGAGGTCAATCGTTGTTCTCATACAAGTTATGTTTCTCATAATGTAGGAATAAAGTTTCACTTTCCATTTTATCTTCAACATTATAGCTTGTGGTTTTCGGTTTAGCCATGAGTAATTATGGTGGATACTGCTAGTAACAATGATAAACAATTTCGTAATTGACCAGAACAACATAATGATGTTCACCATATTGGGTATTTCCTGTTCAAGTCATTTAGTGACCCATGACCCCCCCAGGACTCATTCCCATGCTCCCTGTGTGGCGCGGAGCACCCGCTGCTCCAAGGTGCCTCCATCTACGGTGTACCTATCAATCACATATACTTCTAATTGCCCTTATCATAACAAATCAGTTGCACAGAACCTTAAAAATATGTCTAAAGTAAATTTGTATTTATAAAGCACCTTTCAAAACCTGCGTTATCATAAAGTGCTTTACATGAAAACAGTCTGTCAGTAGTCCAGGAAAAAGAAATGCAGCATGTTACGAAATGTGATATGTTGTGACAGCGTCTGTTTTAACAAAGGCCATAATAGCTTTTGTTAAAACGTTCTCACAGGCGAGAGTGTGAACCACACTCACATTACGCTACCTCGCCTGTTTCAATAGGTCCAGTCTCTGCTGACAAAAGGGGCAACATTTTTCTAAAAACAATCACAAAACTTTAAAAAGTAGGAATAAATAGTTTTCAGTCTGCCTGCACTCTTAAACAGTTGTCATTTGTTTCCACATGCACTGTAAAAGTCCATATAGAGTTTAGTTTTGACATCTGGGAACTTATCCAGAATGATGGCATGTTATGGCACTGATGAAATGATGGTGATGGAACTGCCAAAAAATTAATGGAATAGTAGGGAACAAATTATCTAGTTTAGATTCTCCAAACAGATGCTCCCAGGGCTGCACAGCAATGGTATGAAGATGACAGCGGCTCAGGTCGCCAATGTGAAGCAATGCTTGAAATTTTCAAGACAAAAGGGGATCAACATGCCAAATGGAGAGAATAGTTTGGATATAGATTGTTAAATGTATTCTTAACTGCATCTGTTGAGGCTGACAATCCACCAGGAGACACTGAATCAGGGTGGTATTAGTTGGGATATCTGGTTTAACTCCGGGGCTATTCCAAGGATCCCCTGCGTCCGCTTCCAGAGCTCCAGTGGGAGCAGAGCGTGACCAGGAATGGCGGTGTCATTATCCACAATGCTGGAGCAGTGCGGGAGGAGCTGGACACATTCTGGGCACAAGTCGACCCCTGGAGCCCAAGACAATAAGTTGCTTAATTTAGGCAGCAGCAACGACTGAGAACTCCAGTATAGATTTGTGTTTTTAGCCCCTTAGATACAACACTTTTAAGGTGGGATATTGTGGCCAATATTCCAACCCTTTTTATGTGTACAACCCTGAAGTGGATTGACATTTTGTTGGGCTCCTGCTCCACCTTGGAAGGTAGTGACGGAGTCAAAACAGGGGAGACGGACTCTGTATGTACTGTAAATGCAAGCTGGCATTATAGGAATCCTGTCGCTCACATGAGTCCACCATGCCGGCACGCTGCCTGCCATTATACACTGATGTGGAGCTGTGCCACGTCTGTTTGGCATGTGAATTTCTCCAAACGTGATGACTTTACAAGGAAGTTTCAGTGCCAATATAGTGCAACTGCTGTGTGTAAACTGCTTTGTTTTATTTCCGCCTTCAAATGAGACGTGCACTACTTTGAAAAACTGTCAAGACAAATGTAGAGCCATCAAATAGATATCCAATACTCAAAAACCATCCAAGATGACGTCTCAAACAGTTATTGAAAGATGCATCAACAAATTCGCTCAATCTTTATTAGAGGTTAAAAAACATAAATAAATAAATTGTGTTGTAAAAAATATAGATGACAAGCATGTCGGACAGTCAAAGGGGCCTGAGAACAGCGGGTTCTATCTTCATAGGGTCACAGATGTGTAAGCAGTTTAAATGACCTGCAGACCAGATATCCTGTTTATCAAGACATCCTGCCTTGATGCAGGATTTTGTGGAAATTCCTTCATGAAGAGGTATAAAAAGGTAAGACGGTTTCAATGCTGTAAGGCAGGATTCTTCAAATCCGGTTCTCAAGGGCTGATGTCCTGCATGTTTTAAGATGTTTCCCTGCTTCAACACACCTGATACAAATTACTGTGTCATTAACAGACCTCTGCAGACGTGATGATAGCCCATTAATTTGAATCAGATGTGTTGATGCAAGGAGACATTTAAAACATTCCGGACATCGGCCCTGTACCGGACGTGAAGAGCCTTGCTGTAAGGCATTGGTTGGTCAATAAGCTGAAAGATGGTCGAATTAGGACATTTTAATTAAGAAAAAAAAAAGGTCTAGCCTTGTTTAGTCAAACACTTATAGAGCAATAACCAAAAACTTGACCCAGCCCTATTCAGTATAGCTGGCGCTCTACCATCACCGCGGTTGAGTCACGTTGGAACATTACAGAAGTGGTGTTAAAAGTTCTGCCAGGGCGCTTTTGATGAAAACTTGATGACTGACTTTTTCAAACATGGCATGAACATATAAATTTGTCGGTACATTTGCAAACTAAAGTGTGAATTAAGCACAGTAAGGAGTCTATACTGAACAGTGCAGCCCTCTGCCCTCTCTACCGCGCTGAAGTTAAGCAGGATGCTCTCCCACCGTGCATCATCTCCCCACTAACAGCTACAGCTGCATTTTTTACTGTTACCAGCCTATTAATGCCTGGACAGCAGGCATGTAGAGGAGGAACAGGTGGTTATTGTTAAATTGTAGCCTTCCATTGTGAACTGAAAATAATTTCCAGAATTCGGCGGGACAGCTCAAATGGCCCTGTGACAGAAAGTCACTAATTCAAATCCTACTGCAAAAGTCACACTGAGGGGCTTTTCACTCACTTTTGGAAAAGGAAGCTTACATTCATAAGGGGATATGCATAAATTATTGAATGCAACAATGTACCTTAGCAATACTGGGAAAGTCAGTGTAGATGGTAAATTTAAGGCAGTTCAGCTCTGCAACATTAACATCCCAGTGAACTCCTGGTCTCGTGGCTCTACTCTCTTTTTCTACTTTATGGACATTTATATGACACGAAAAGATTGATTAATATACATCTAGACCTCTACAGATGCACCAAAAAATGTTGATTTTGCAGTTCCTCCTTGTACAAACGGCTCTGGCTGAGCTCTTTAGGTCTGCTCAGCTGCAAGTAGACAGAGGATAAATTCAAGTCAGCATCCTGCCAGTGTTAAAGGCCATGCAATAAAAACCTCAAATTCTGAAGTCACAGGGAGGAGAGATGTTAGTTCTTCTATGTCAGGAATCCAGTAGAGCACAGAAAAACGGTTATTAAGCATTACTAATAAATCAGTGAGTGGGAATTACAGAAAGAATGGTGAGTTTTTGAGCCTCTGTTCCTCTTTTTCCCCTGTGTGGATGTTGGTAAAGGCGTCACTCGCAGCTTATAAGCTTCACTTCACTGGTAATGAAAATAAATGTGTATACACTAATGGACAGATGGAAGAAATGTATAAACCTGGCAAGGTTTTGATCTTTTCTGAGGTCATTTGATTGGTGGTAAGCATGAATCTGGCAATATTAACAGCCAGTATTAGTCTTTGGGGATGTTTTGTTGGTTTTCCTATCCAGACTGAAATATCCAAGCAAGCACTATAAAATTTTGTATGTACATTTATTATCCTCTGCAGTTTAATCGGGGCAATGTTGGTTTTCCCCTTTAAAAAAAAAACTAAAAACTAAAATAAAACGAACACCAAAGTCTTTGTTAGTGGTTCAAGTAAAAACTTTGTTGGATTTCCATGAAATTTGGAAAAAAAGGCAATTTACACCAGGAAGAGCAACATGTCAGAGTA
The DNA here is from genome assembly GCF_033807715.1 of Cololabis saira. NCBI lineage: Eukaryota > Metazoa > Chordata > Actinopteri > Beloniformes > Belonidae > Cololabis > Cololabis saira. The sequence continues at coordinate 15,854,851 of NC_084596.1, read as the reverse complement.
AAGCTTCTGGTCTTAGCACTGTGATGGTGATCATGATGTTGATGTGTTAATGTGTCTTGAAGATCCACTAGTGCAGCTGTAGATGTATTTTTATTCAATTGAACATTGATGAAACCTAAAAAAAAGGGAGCCAGTTACGACCTCTCACCCAAGGATGCCCATTTCTATTAGCCTATATAGTTCTCTTTATTCATGCCACTTATACACATGGTTTCATTTTGGCCGGACAAAAAATCACCAATGTGAACAAACCACAGAGATAATGTTTTTGCCTCAAAAACAGTTGTCCAACATTGTGCTGTGAGAGACGTCCAGAGACAGCTGTTACTACAAATTTGATACCAAACATAGATTTTGAAGGAAAAAAAAAAATGTAGGATGACCTTGCAGTATGAATGCTGCTACAAACTACATCTGTATTCAAACTAAAAAAGAGTTAAGATGCGGAAGAAAATGTCCAGGGGACTTGAATCAGCAGGAACTTCTGTGCACAAGGTTTGCAGCTGTACATTGTAACCTATAATTCAGAAGGTATTACCATGCGTTTTACATGTATCAGCTGTTATATCGTAGCCAGGTTTATTAAGTCCATGTCTGACAATGTGGCTTCAATAAAGCTACACTGTTGAAATTTTATTGTCTGTAGACGACTTTACTCAGGTACAGAAGCCAGGAAACTTCCAGAGTATCTTTGCTGAACAAAATACAAGATCCTGAATTTTTAAAATCTCCTTTTAAAAGATTTTTTATTGCCTCTACTTAATTTAGAAATCTAGTTTGGACAGGAAAGCAAAATAGAAGGGGGGGTAACCTGGAACAAACAGCTCAGAGCTGTTGGACTCAGAGCTGGGCCAGATGCAGTGAAGGCTCCTCTGCTGAGCATGCTCTGCAAGGCACAGCCATACCAACATAAAAGCTTTAAGTTAACCTTTTGACAAAGTAGGTACTTTACTCCAGAGTGCGATGGAAAGAAACTTGGGCCCAATTCCAACCTGGCCCCTACACACTCACAGTCTGTGATGAGTGCCACTCCATGTGGAGTCACACAGCTGCAGAAAGTCTTCTCATGAAGGGATAGTATAGAGAAGTGTTGGAAGGTTTTTGGAAGCCCCCACCCTTCTGAGATATGAACAGGAATTTCATTTCATTCTATAATGATATTTTCTGAACTGCTTCCACATGTTTTTATTCTTAATTTCTCATCTTGTTTTTAAGCTTACAAACAATGTCAGCTGGAAAAATAACAATATTTTAGCTCAGGTTAGATTTTTGTTGTTATTTAAGGTGGTGAAGACACACTTTAAAAAGCCCACACCAACAGAAATTACAAGATAATTTCTGTTAACTGTCATCACTGCATTAAAATACCTAGAGGCTTTACAATCTTTAAGCTTAAATATCAAAATAGATAACACAGGATTTTCTGTTATTTAAACATCTGTTTAAACATTGGTTTAAATAACTGTTTAAATAACTGTGGCTCATGTTTTTTTGGTATTTATATTAAGCAAAAGGTGCTTTCAGTGAATATTATGAATTACAAAAAGTACTTTATGTTCATTGTGCAAAATAATTGTTTGTGTCCACAAATGACTGTAAAGATGAAAACATTTTCTGGACTTTTCATGAAACTGCCATGTAACAGAGCCATCATCACATTTAATATCCAAGACCACAAATATGGAGATTATGAGGCTCTCTGATGTTGTGTGAACTCCAGCTTCCAGAAATGCATCCCAGTTCTTGTCACATCTGATGCAATACTTTCAACGACTTCTTTTCTGTGACATTTCTTTTTTTTTCCCAGTCTCTAAATAATGTACCCTTCTTCTAGATTATTCCTGCAAAATACAAGAAATGCTTGCACAACTAACAAACTGAGACTGAATTGTCCTTTCATATGTCAACAGGAACAATTAACTCCTGTCGCACTCTCTTGTAGCTAACACATATATTTTGTTGATATTTTTCAAAGTGCAATGTTAGAAAAATCATTAGTTGGGGGAAAAAAATGAAAAGTACAACATTTATATGTACAGCACAGCACTAAAATGTTGAATTGTACTTGTAACACATTTGCTCTCCACCACTGAAAGGGTGAAACTTTTCACACAATGCCTTTATGTCATACCATGCTTACATTTGTTCACACATGTGCGTGAGAAGGCTCCTCAGAGCCTTTCCTGCATGCTCTTTAGTCAAACATACTGTACAGTCCGGAGCTGATGGTTGGCATATGTGGCTACAGTTCCCCGCTTGCACCATGACACAAGAATTCACACTTCTCTTCCACTGAACTTTGCCACCGACAGCTGCACTTTTAACAAGAGCTCCGAGATTCAATTACTGGCCCATTTCTGTGCTGAAACCTCATCAGCTGAGCCACACAGGAAATTGCCTCTCACAGTGTAAAGGTGGTAACTGGATTGCTGGACTCTGAGGGAAAATGTACAGACATTGTTCCTGTGTGTATCCGATTATGTTGTGAATTGTTGGCACATTGCATAATGGCAAGTTGGACAAGGTACACTTTCTGCAAAAAGGAAAGTGCAAACTGGTGTGTTTTTAATCAGACGGCAAGGAAAAGCTTGCAGTCACTGGGGCAATGAGCAAGACATATTTGGCAGTTTAAACTGTCAAAAAAGTTAGCACAGGAGAGTATAAATCATATTCCCTCTGTTTCCCCATCCTTCCCCGTCTCCCTGCCCAGCTGTAAGTCAGAGTTAAGTTGTCCAGCTCCCACTCGTGTCACTCTTTTCACCCCAAACATAATAACCGTCTGACAGCCGGAATATTCGTACCACCACAGCCTTGGCAACGACCGGGACACTGAAATGCAGTGGATCTCCTCCAATAACATTTGGATGGAAATTAAATTGTTAGGTTTTCTCTTTATCCCGAATCAACGACTATAAAAATATTTTCTTCAGCTGGCATTTCACTTTTATACGGGGTTGTTTCAATGACATGGGACCATTTCCGGCTTTGGCCTTAATTTTATTTGCTTATAATTTTGGAGACGCTGGAAAAGGCTCGCTCCGTTTTGCCAGACCTTTTCAAATCTTCTGAGTCAAGTTCAAGTCAGACAAAAACATTAAGTTTGGCCATTCTCACGTCTGCAAATTCTTTCTTTGCCAAGTATTGCAGCATTTTTGTTTGGTTTGAAAGTGAACAACTATAACAAACTAGATTTCATAGAAGCATTAATTTCTACTCAGATTTCATTTTGTGTTGTTGCCCCTTGGCTACTCGGGTTATAAATCCCACCACATGAACTTGTCATTTAAACTGTTTAAGGTGCGAAAGTTAAATTATGAAGGTAGGAGTTCCACCCCCCACACACATATTTTTATTTTCATGGGAAAACTGAGTGAGTTGGATACCCCTGATGCAAACTTCTATATTTTTGTTTTTGTTTGACATTTAGTTGGAACTCAGTGCGCATGTAAAAGAATGAAGCGCTATGGGCACGTTTGAATTTTCCATGAGAGGGAAGTGTAACAAGTCGGTTTCCTTCTCCCTTCTCTCCTCACAGAGTTTGGCTGAGTCACTTCCAAGGTAAGGGGAGAAGTGAATGTTTTACTCATTTTTAATAGCTTGTACAATAAGTATTTTGTTCAGTCAGTTCGGGGGGGGGGGCGTCTGATGTTTCTTTCAAGGCCCAGGACTTGGAGAACTGAACAGCTGTAAAACAATAACGAACAGTTTCAAACCAGTACTGTAAGGATTTTCACCACTTCTGAAATCTGCAAAAAGCTGAAACAGAAAACAGACATTTCTGTAGACACTTCTGCAAAATTAATCAGTGACCACTTCTGGGCAGAGTGCTGACAGTGTCTTCGGAGCTTCTGTCTCCAGCACACATATCATGGTGTCGACACACTAAGTCGAGACAAAATTCCTCCTAGAACCATCCTGAAAAACAGAAATGCTTGCACTCTCCGGACCAAAATAAATAACCAAAAGAACCTAGTCGAGGCACATTCCTTTGAATGAAAACAGCCATAATTTCCCCCTGGATGAAATCCCGTTCTTTCTAATGCAATCCTTTCTGCCATTTCAGAGTCATTGAATGGTGTGATTGATGTTTGATGGGCTAATCGCAGTTACTGAGGTCAAGCCTTCCTCCGGGATCACAACACCTCTTAGCTTTCAATCACAGATCACCATCACGTATCCCACTGGCAGCTTCAACTCCTTGTTTAATTGTCTCTCATTTTTGCTGTAAGAGAAAAAAAAATTGGGTATGTGGAACGTAAAAAAAGTCAAACTCTTGTGAATAGTGCCATTTTGGTATCCTTTACAGTACAAACCACACACGCACACACACACACACACACACACACACACACACACGCACACGCACACGCACACGCACGCACGCACACACACCTTATTGCTTTGTCATTGTAACATGTACATCAAAATTTAGAGCAAACTTCAAGAGAGCTGGGAATAAATGGTTTTCAATAAAAACATACCACATTTAACTCTCTGATAAGACCTTTAACTTGTCTTATCAGTTGCTACTTGTTCAGTTTATACAATTATTATATAATTCATCTCCAGAGTGCCACATAAACTGTAAAAAACATTGGAAGTGCTGTTCCAATGTTTGTTTATGAACATTTTACTTGACAGGGAAGCACAACCTAGAAGGAGAAACAGGACAAACAAACCAGAAATGGTCCGAAAAGACAAAAGGTAACATAAACCCACTGTTCTGAGGACAAACAAGTGCAACAGGCAGCAAAGGCATGGGCAGACAAGACGCAGGTGATAATAATCATAGGAGGCAGCACAAGGTGAGGACAGAGGGAAGCCAGACCAAGCAAACCACACAAAGAATCAAACAGAGAGTAGAATGACAAAAGCACTGAAAAGAGGCCTTAAAAAAAAAGAACACAAGAAAACCAAAACCAATATAAACTGTAAACCAAGACAGTTTTACCTCTGTGTTTCCACTCTTTATGCGCTTTTGGCTGCACATCAATTTCACTTTTCAATGGTGACAGCTCACGATATGACATAAATTGTAGGTCGTGCTGGAGGAACTGGTTTTTATTGTTCAAAGAGCCAGTCTGTGCGTGCTTCAGGGCTGAATATAAACACTATGTTTTTGTGTATGACCTTGATGTATTTTAAAAAAGGCACATGGTCTGAGAAACAGGAGAAGAGAGGGAAAGGAGAGATATTCTTTAAATGGAAGTAGTGGATGTGTTGGAGGGGATTAATCCCTATCTGCAATAGTTTTATGGATATATCTTTAAACCTTATAGTTAACAGCCTAAAAGAGTTTAACATTCTTTTGAGGATAATGTTAAAAACAAATGTAACCCGCTAGGTGCAACAGGGTTAATAATGAATGGGCTAGTACTAGGTTCGTAGAGGAGGGTTTGAGGGAAAACGACAACCACAATGAATAAATGGAGCCACAAGGTAGTTTAAATTGAAAATGAACTGTATTAAAGTGAAAAGGTTGTATCAAAATAAAATAACAAATTCAGTAATATTCAACTGATCTTCAAATATAAATAAATAAAAAACAGAAATTGTCCGTACAAATAATTGTACAGTAATGTCCTTTGAAATGTTCCTTTTTGCGGGTATGTTCCTTTAAATCAAAAAATATTCCTTTAGGGTGAAAAAAAAAACTGCAGCACGCGATAGTTCAGAGTCAAGTCAAGTCAGGGGGTTTGTAAACAGTCAGGGCTCAATAGTCAAGGGTATGTGCAGTGGTCCTACCACAACACATTCAAATAAGGCTGGAAGGCTGGCCGTCCTCCTCGGCTCAGGTGCTCGTTCTCTGCTCCTTGGGTTAGGAATGTTTCCAGTGGCTCGCCATCTCCGTCCACGAGGAGAATCCAGATCCAGATCCACAGAATGTTCTGAGGGTTCTCAAAAACCTAGCCTGTATAAAAACAGGACTATTACTACTTTCAAATCATCAACTTTGTATTATGGCCATATCCAAATCTCATCACACACTACTGGAACACAGTAATGATTAGATTAATTATCTTCTTTAACTGTACAGTTCTTTTTTTTTCCTCAAGGTAAGTACCTCAGTAGTTTACCATGAATTATGGTATTTTTTATATCTGTTTCCCAGATGAGATAAAATTAATTTCAACACTCTTTAACCATTGCACACATTCTGTATGAAATGAACTGAAAATAACAAAATGCACCTTTAACACACATTAAAATAAAACATTCAAGACTTCGGAGTATCTGCCTTGTTATGAATTAACTTTAACACATACCTCATAACAGTGCATCTCAGAATAAAACAGAAAATAAACACACAGAACAGCAAAATAAATAGCAAACCTCATTGTTCATCAGATAATCCGAGCAAAATAAGAGCTTTGCCTCTTAACACACACACAATGAAAAGTAGTTGTAAGTCACGTTCATGTATTTACAAATTCTCCGCCATTTCATGGACTGATAAAACATGTAGCTACGGCTGTTAGCATTCGCTAGCTAGCGCGAGCTAGCTCAGATAACTCACCAGGTCCCTTGCCGAAAACAACTAACAGATCTTCAACACTGCTCCGCTTCCGGTAGGTATATTTTCAGAGTTCTTCTGTGCTCCTAAGTGAGTTAACAACCGTTTTTTGTGACTTTCTTCTGTAATTTCATCTGCTCGTTATGTATGCCATGACTCAGCTTTTCTGCCGCATTTCTCTCTCTCGCGCTAACTCTCGCGAGAATAGGCGGAACTCTCGCGAGAATTGGGTAGAACTACTTTTCTTTCAGAAATAATATTAAAAGATTGAGTGTGTGCAAAATAAATAAATAAAATAATAACCCAATGAGAGTTAATAAATAAAATAAACATTTTCAAAGAAACAATAATATTACCAGTTCCGATTTTCTACTGGGTTTCATATATATATTTCTAGTCCCAATTATCTACTGGGTTACACCCTCCCCTTTTAATTCTCATGCACGTCCCGCTGCATGTTTATTACTGTACAATAGGGGTGGTGATTTCATAAGCATAACTCTGGGACCAATAATCCCTATCATCAGTAGTCAGGGAATCAATAAAAGCTTCACTCAACCCTTGGAAAAGTGACTTAACGACTGTGACTAATGGGTTGCCTAACTGAGGATAGTCAAGTCTTTTCGTCGGCTGACGAGTTCTCTCAGATCTCCTTACAGGTTGAGAAGGGTCTGAGTTGTCACTTTGGGTCACATTCACTGGTTGGTCAGCTACACCTTGACTTTCTGTCTGCATGGGACTCTTTGCGGGTAGGTTTGATCCATCTACCAAGGTGTTATTTGGCATGGATGGAGGCTGGTTGAAGAGGCTGTCTCCTGCCTCAGGGTCAGTGTCCTCCATTCCAGGTGACTTGTCAACTGTGACTCTTTGTTCAACATCTGACTCATTTGAATGACTTTCACTTTCTCTTTCAAGTGGTTCCAGATTGGGCTCTCCATCATTTGACATCTCCATGGAGGGATTTCCAGGTAAGTGTGGAGCTCCAGAAGACATTTCAGGTAAGTGCATTCCAGTTTCAGGTAAGTGTTTTTTAGGTTCTTTTCCAGGTTTCCCATGTTCATCCTTTCGTTTGTCTGAGTTCAGTTTTGGTGTCTCATATATTTTGATGAAATGCGTCTCTTTTATCTTGTGTGATGGTTCAAACTGACAACAGACTTCATCCTCATCATCATCCTCTTGAATCAAGTCGTTAGCCTCTGGTTGAGGGACACTTTGTCGAGTTTGTGGTCTCTGGGGCTTACTGAGACGCTCAGGCTCCTCTTCTTCCGCTTTTGAAAGAAAACCACAGGGGAGCAAAAGGTCTCTGTGGAGCGTTCTCAAGGGACCATCTTCTTTCTCTGGTTTCAATGTATACACCGGTAAGTCTCCCATTCTCTTGGTGACTACATACACTGTTGGCTCCCAGCGGTCTGCCAGTTTGTGTTTACTTCTGAGACGAAGATTTCGGACTAAGACCCGATCTCCGACATCCAACGTGGATTCACGGATAACCTTATCAAACCTTTTCTTGTTTCTCTCGGCCACTTGGCGAGAGTTCTTGGTGGCTACTTCGTAGCTCTCCTTAAGATGACTTTTCAAGGTTTTCACGTAATGTGAATGTGAGAGGGTCTGTTTGTTGTTAACTGGTAGTCCAAAAGCAATGTCCACAGGCAGCCGTGGCTGTCTTCCAAACATTAACTCGTATGGTGAGAAGCCAGTAACATCATTTTTTGTACAGTTATAGGCGTGTGTAAGGGGTTTTACGTAATCACGCCAGTGAGTTTTTTCTCTGTCTTTCAAAGTACCTAACATACTGAGTAGAGTTCGGTTGTAGCGCTCTACTGGGTTCCCTCTAGGGTGATACGGGCTGGTTCTCACCTTCCGTATGCCAAGAAGGGAGCACAATTCTCTGATTGTGTGCGACTCGAAATCTCTACCCTGGTCGCTGTGGAGACGCTCTGGGAAACCATAGTGCACAAGGAATTGTTCCCACAGGCACCTAGCCACCGTGCTAGCCTTTTGATCTCTTGTGGGGATGGCTACAGCGTACTTAGTAAAGTGATCGGTTATCACTAGAATGTCTTTTGTGTTCTTGCTGTCTGGCTCTAATGAGAGGAAGTCCATGCATACGAGCTCTAGGGGCCTGGTGGTTTGGATGTTAACGAGTGGGGCCGCCTTATCTGGTGGAGCTTTTCTGCGGACACATCTCTCACATGTCTTTATTTTGCTTTCGACGTCTGAGGCCATTCTCGGCCAATAGAAACGAGACCTTACAAGTTCGACTGTTCGCTCTATCCCTAAATGGCCCATCTCGTCATGAAGATTTTGCAAAACAATGGACCTAAGGGCCTCAGGGAGAACAAACTGCATGATGGTTTCAGTTCCAGAGAAGCGCTTCCGGTAAAGAAGACCATCTTGAAGCTTGAGACGTTTCCATTCCTTCAAGATAAGATGAAGGTCGGAAGAATCAGCTTTGAATCCAGCAGGTAAGTTACTTCCTGACTCTAACAGGCTGATGACTTTGCCAATAATAGAATCATTTCTTTGTGCCTGCATGAGATCAGAATGACTGTACTTTGGAATAGTGAGAAGACCATTGTTGAGATCATCCTCCTCAAAGACAGTAGGAATGGCTGCAGAGGACATGGCAAGAGACTGCACAAGGCCAAAAGTGGGTTCATCATCTAACAAAGCTGTATGCCTTTGACAGGTTGCAGTGACAGTATCTGCAAGGAGATGTTGAGGCTCAGCGTCCCTTAAAGATGACAGAAGATGAGACCTGAACTTCTCAATGCGTTGGCATTCCTCCTGAGAAGCCACGTCATCCACAAGCCCGCCGTGAGGCCGCCTGGATAGACCATCAGCGTCTAGATTCTGTCTGCCAGCTCTGTATTTGATGTCGAAGGTGTAAGTTGATAATGCTGCAAGCCAGCGGTAGCTAGCGGCATCTAGCTTCGCTGAGGTGAGCAGGTAAGTTAAAGGGTTGTTATCTGTAATAACGGTGAAAGTATTGCCGTACAGATAATCATGAAATTTGTCTGTTATGGCCCATTTAAGGGCCAAAAACTCCAATTTATGAGCCGGGTATCTGGACTCACTTCGAGATAAACCTCGGCTTGCATACGCGATAACGCGTGAGGTCCCTCCCTGCTGCTGATACAGGGCAGCTCCCAATCCTGTGGTGCTGGCATCTGTATGCAGGAAGTAGGGTAGCTTTGGATCAGCATAGCCGAGCACGGGTGCAGAGGTGAGTTGTGCAATGATCCTTTCAAAGGCTTGCTGACATGCATCACCCCAGCGTTCACCAAAAGGTTGCTTGGGGTCAAGGTAGTTACCGTCATTTGGACTGGGTTTGCGGCCCTTGTGCCGAGATGGATAGCCGGCAGTGAGAGAGGTAAGTGGTTTAACTATTTTTGAGTAGTCTTTCACGAACCTCCGGTAATAACCGGTAAACCCAAGGAACGACTGGAGTTCTTTTAAGGTTTTTGGTCTTGGCCAGGTTTTTAACGATTCAACCTTCTCGGGATCTGTCTTTACTCCCTCCCTGGACACGATGTGTCCTAGATAACGAACGGAGGTCTGAAAGAACCGACATTTTTCAGGAGAGAGCTTGAGCCCATATTCTCTCAATCGTTCAAGGACATGAACAAGCCGGGTCTCATGCTCTTCAAGTGTGCTGGAAAACACAATTAAATCATCCAAGAAGACAAGAACTTCTTTCAAGTTTATGTCTGTCATACATTTTTCCATGAGCCTTTGAAAAGTGCTTGGGGCATTTGTTATTCCCTGGGGCATACGATTAAATTCATAAAACCCAAAGGGACATACAAAGGCTGTCTTTGGTTTATCTGCCTCACACATTTCGATTTGGTAATACCCCGACTTGAGGTCCATCACCGAAAACCATTTCGACCCAGCAAGGGCTGAAAATGATTCCTCTAAGTTTGGCAATGCATACGCATCACGGATGGTCTGGAGATTTAGTTTTCGATAATCCACACATAACCTCACATCACCATTCTTTTTCCGCACTACAACAATGGGTGAGGAAAACGGGGATTCTGACTCTTTGATGACACCAGCATCTAAGAGTGCCCTGAGATGCTTTTTGACTGCTTCAAAATCATTGGGGTGAACAGGTCGTGACCTCTGTTTAAAGGGAGTCTCATCCTTTAGGTTAATGTGATGCTGCACCTTGGTCGCATGCCCGAAGTCGAGGTCGTGGTGAGAGAAGACATCGGAGAAGGTGTTCAATGTGTCTGTAATCCTGTGCTTCCATTCCTCAGGAAGTGAGGATGTACCAAAGTCGAAGTCCAAGAAAGACTTTGTGTCCATGTTCTGCTGCTGTTCAGAACAGTTAACAGTGACCGGCTGGTCACTTTTCTCTGTGGGCAAAGGATGTGGAATGACACAATCGGGGACAACTAGCTCAGCGATCACCCAATTGGCCGGAAGTGTGATGTCATGATTTGTCTCGTTTCTCAAGAGCACTGGCACTTTGTAGGGACCATGCTTTGGCAGAGTAATGAGGCAACAATCGACAAAGACACCGCCTGGCAAAGATGAGTTAGTTGGCTGTTCAAGTAATGCCCACTGTTCTGACTCTGCTTGGTTGGAACAGACAAAACCCTCCAACAGAACCTTCTGGTTTGCAGGTAAAACACCAATAGCTTGACCTTTAAGTTTCACCAGACCAATTTTGCCATTTTCAGCTTGTTTCTTTCTGACCTCAAGTGTTTTCAAGACCTGCTGATAGCCATATGGGCTGGACTGACAATGAGGTAAGAACTCACAGCATAGGTCATACAAGGGGTCAAGAGTGTTTGTGCCAATAAGCAGGGGGATATCACTGTTTGAACGAAGATCAGGGACAATGAGGGCCAAGGTGAGTATTTCAGGTTCGCTTTCCAAAAAGTTTTTTGGGAACTTTATGTTGGTCTCCACATATCCGAGATATGGGACAGTCTGGCCATTTGCCCCTTCAACTTCAAGAAGGTCAGAAATGGGCTTAATGGGGTGCTCTGATAAATGGTCTTGGTAGAAGGTCATGGATATGGTAGTGACTTGTGAGCCTGTATCCAGTAAACAGCTGCAGTCCACTCCATTGACAGCTACTTTGGATGTACACTTACTCCCCACAAGTCGACGAGGCAGTTTCTTACTGTTATGTGCATCAGTGTTTAAGCACACTGCCTTCCTAGTGTTTTTCAAGATGGGACGTTTCTCATGCCTAGCTTCTGTCTGTCCCACAACAGAAGCTTGACCTAGTTTAAATCAAAGGTGTCAGGGGTGATATTGTAGCTTTCCCACACACGCTGCTTTTCTTTAAGCGCTTTCCTTTTGGCAGCAACTAGCGCTGGGTTTGGGTCTTTGCTGCATCCTGAAGCAATGTGAGCATCCTCTCCACATCTGAAACAGTACCACGGTTTAGGTCTTGATACCCTTGCTGTGATTTGTTTGATTTCTTTCACATCTGGTTCAACTTTTGTTTTTTGTTGCTGTTTTTTAGTCCATTTTGCTGCAGTTTTTTCAGGTTTGTCTGTGCATTTGGCCTGGAGCCTGGCTACTTGGGCACTAAGATTTGCAAGCTGCTTCCTGAGATCACTATCTGCAGTGGGATCATCATCAGGATCCATCATGGGGTAATAAATGCTCGTGTCTGGTAGGCGTGTGGTTTGTAACTGTGTGAGAGCTCTTGTTTTTGTCATCCCCAAATGTTGTTTCATTCTGGTTGCTTTACTTGCTTGCTTATCCTCTTCAGTGCGCAGTAGTAAAAGCAGTTCAGCAAAACAAGGAGGCTCATTTTTCCGCTGTTCAAGCTGGAGACTGGTTAGCAACGAGCTATCCCAGCAGCCGCGACAAAACTGTCGGAGAAGTTGTTTGTTCACATCACCAGGAGGTATCCCGCCTCTGCTGATTACTGAGCTCAAAGCAACATGTAACCTCTGAAAGAAATCAGAAGCTTTCTCGCCAACATTCTGGTTAGTGTTCAAAAAGCGAGCAAAGAGCTCATCACCGTCTTCCACTGCGGCATAAGCTGAATCAAGCAGGGTGAGGTAAGTCTTAGGAGTTGCTTTTGGGCCTAGTGATTTCACTACATTGGCTGCTGGCAGTGAGAGACTCTCTACAATTTTCCTGACAACCTGGGAGTCTGGGATGGTGGGGTCATTTAAGTAAAACTCTACACTGCTGCGCCAAGCATCGTAATCAACTTCAAAAGCTGGGTGGGGAACTCTCCCAGAGAAAGGTTTCAGCTTGTAAGACAAATTGGAATGAGAAGCTACCTCACTGCTCTTTACAATGTGTTCGACGATGACACGTTGCACCTCTGGTGTACTGATCAGATCGGCTGGCAATTGGGGCGATTGCATTTTCCTGTCAGTTTCAGTGGCGGTGGCAGAAGGATGAGGTGTGACACTAACTGAGCTTGCATTTTCAAATGCAGGGGAAGCAGGTTGCCTAACTTGAGGTTCAAGTTGGGGGAGTAATGGCTCTGATTCTGCAGGACTTCCAGTGACAATGGCTTCTGCCCCTTTCTCCACTGATTCTCCTATTCTAGCCAACTCTGCCCTCAAAATGTCTTCAAATGACCTACTGCTCCTCCTTGCTAAATTTCTCAGCTCAGTCAGGTAAGCTACTGTTACAGAAGCACTAACCTCAGAACTGTAGACACTGGCTAGGCTTTCAATGTGGTGTACGACATTTGGATCTGTAGTGGGTCGATGTAATGGTAAGTGTTGTCTCGATAACTCATTGACTGTAGCTTCATGTTGAAACTCAACAATAACCTGTAACTCTTTGTCTGTAGATGGAATTTTAACCATCCTGGCTACTGGCCCATGCTGTTCAAGGAAGACAAAAGCTTCTTTATCAAGCTCTGAGTTAGTTAGGCCACTAACTAAAACGGCGTTCTGAATTCTAATATTTTCTGATTCAATTACAACCTCCATTTTTTTTTTAGGTGAATGCAGAAAATATTTTTGAATCAACACTTTAGACAATTTGCTGTAAAAGTCTGGGTAAATAAATGCAAAATTTACCGTTTGTTGCTCCAGTTACTAAATTGTGGTTTGTCTCAATGTTTTAGCGAAGGAGTTTGATCACAAATAAAACCCTCCTGGCTGGCTCGCCAAGTTTTCACCTGTAACCCGCTAGGTGCAACAGGGTTAATAATGAATGGGCTAGTACTAGGTTCGTAGAGGAGGGTTTGAGGGAAAACGACAACCACAATGAATAAATGGAGCCACAAGGTAGTTTAAATTGAAAATGAACTGTATTAAAGTGAAAAGGTTGTATCAAAATAAAATAACAAATTCAGTAATATTCAACTGATCTTCAAATATAAATAAATAAAAAACAGAAATTGTCCGTACAAATAATTGTACAGTAATGTCCTTTGAAATGTTCCTTTTTGCGGGTATGTTCCTTTAAATCAAAAAATATTCCTTTAGGGTGAAAAAAAAAACTGCAGCACGCGATAGTTCAGAGTCAAGTCAAGTCAGGGGGTTTGTAAACAGTCAGGGCTCAATAGTCAAGGGTATGTGCAGTGGTCCTACCACAACACATTCAAATAAGGCTGGAAGGCTGGCCGTCCTCCTCGGCTCAGGTGCTCGTTCTCTGCTCCTTGGGTTAGGAATGTTTCCAGTGGCTCGCCATCTCCGTCCACGAGGAGAATCCAGATCCAGATCCACAGAATGTTCTGAGGGTTCTCAAAAACCTAGCCTGTATAAAAACAGGACTATTACTACTTTCAAATCATCAACTTTGTATTATGGCCATATCCAAATCTCATCACACACTACTGGAACACAGTAATGATTAGATTAATTATCTTCTTTAACTGTACAGTTCTTTTTTTTTCCTCAAGGTAAGTACCTCAGTAGTTTACCATGAATTATGGTATTTTTTATATCTGTTTCCCAGATGAGATAAAATTAATTTCAACACTCTTTAACCATTGCACACATTCTGTATGAAATGAACTGAAAATAACAAAATGCACCTTTAACACACATTAAAATAAAACATTCAAGACTTCGGAGTATCTGCCTTGTTATGAATTAACTTTAACACATACCTCATAACAGTGCATCTCAGAATAAAACAGAAAATAAACACACAGAACAGCAAAATAAATAGCAAACCTCATTGTTCATCAGATAATCCGAGCAAAATAAGAGCTTTGCCTCTTAACACACACACAATGAAAAGTAGTTGTAAGTCACGTTCATGTATTTACAAATTCTCCGCCATTTCATGGACTGATAAAACATGTAGCTACGGCTGTTAGCATTCGCTAGCTAGCGCGAGCTAGCTCAGATAACTCACCAGGTCCCTTGCCGAAAACAACTAACAGATCTTCAACACTGCTCCGCTTCCGGTAGGTATATTTTCAGAGTTCTTCTGTGCTCCTAAGTGAGTTAACAACCGTTTTTTGTGACTTTCTTCTGTAATTTCATCTGCTCGTTATGTATGCCATGACTCAGCTTTTCTGCCGCATTTCTCTCTCTCGCGCTAACTCTCGCGAGAATAGGCGGAACTCTCGCGAGAATTGGGTAGAACTACTTTTCTTTCAGAAATAATATTAAAAGATTGAGTGTGTGCAAAATAAATAAATAAAATAATAACCCAATGAGAGTTAATAAATAAAATAAACATTTTCAAAGAAACAATAATATTACCAGTTCCGATTTTCTACTGGGTTTCATATATATATTTCTAGTCCCAATTATCTACTGGGTTACACAAACAAAAAACAAAAAAACAACTTTCAATTTGAAACCAGTGCACAAAAGTCACTTTCGCGAATGAACAAAGGCGGTTAGCATTAAATCATGGTAAATGGGCAGTGTTTGGAATTTCCATTTCATTCTTACATGATAAAATCAATTTTTAAAGTTTAACGCGCAGACTTCTGTTTTAAATAAAAGAATGACTGCGATACACTGTTGGCATTCAACTGGTTTGCTTTCAGCTCGGCTTGCTGCTGCATATTGATTGCATGTTAGGGGTTTCTTTTCAGGCCTTCAGAGTGGTGGTCTTGTTTTGGACCAACAGCAGTGAAGAAAAGTATATGTTTTCAAGGTTTTGTGTGTTTTTTCTGTCTCTCTGCATTTCTGATAGCGAGAGAACAGGCACACGTTATCTTTATGTAAGAAAAAAAACAAGAGTGCAGTCCCACAGAGGCATGGGCTGATGCCATGAATTTGAAGACAGAGCTCTCTTTTTCTGTGTGCGTGTTAAAAACTCATTACTGTACACAGTCAAGCAATGCTCCAAACACAGCTATATTGAGAGAAAAGACATTGCCTGGATGGAGGAGATCATATGAAGCTTTCTCTCTGTGTGAGGTCCAGTAACCATACGTGACATACAGACTCTGTCCATATCAACATGACATAAAAATAAGACGCTTGTGCACTCATTGGACTTGACAGTGATTGCTTTGTTTGCAGAAAATTAAACAGTATTTTACACTGTCGACTTTGGCAGAGACCCAGGTCTCCTTCTCCTTAGTTTTTATTCATTAACCTCTCTATATCCTCCCCTTTGGCTGTCTGTACAATGCAGTTTTTTTCCTTTACTCCTTGATATATTAATTTTATACATCATGGATGCACAGTCCAAGAAGAAAAATGTGCAGGGTTGTAAAAGGAAACCCCCAATGTGAAACACACGGTAAAGCAGTTTTACAACCTAGGCAGAGGCTTAAAAGATCAAGAGGGGACCTTTTACATATTCCCAAAATTTTTGGTTTAACAAAAAATAAATAAAAACAAACATGGCCGGACAAGACTGTTTCCTTTGTTGTCCTCGAGGATGAATGTAAATGAACTGGGAGATCCATCTGTGGATAAGTTTTATTTTGTTCTCAAAACAACTTCCTGTCATAAATATGGTCAGTATATCAATTCTCGATAAACGTTTTTTTCTGTTATACATTTGTAAGAATATGTATTGTTTATTAATAAATTCATTTAAAATTCTATGGCACTTATTTGAAGGACTTAGTAGCATGAACTTTAGTTTCTTGTGCTATGTTTTTCCTTTAGAGAAGAACCCGTGTTTCGCCAAAGAAATGCGTATCCGAAAACCTGAAAATCTAACCCTAAAGTTAATATGATTTTTTTTTTTAGCATTTGAAATACTCAATGGTAGTAGTCCAAGTTGAGTCAGAAACCAAAAAGTCATAATGAAAGCAAATCATGTTATTTTAGTTATAAGAGAACTGGCCAAGTAACTACAACTGAACATAATTTTCCAAGGGAATCTCAGATGGTGATAATTAATAAACTTCCTAATCAAAGAATAGTTGAGAAGGTGCTTGTATTTGGGCACTTAATATCCCTGGTCACGTTCACAAGTTAGTATTTATACAGGGTTGACAAGAGTAACTAGCTCGACCTGCAGTCTGCATGCAGCCTGGAGGTTGTTCCAAGGATGAAAAAAAAATAAGAAAATGTAATATACCACCTCATTTCTCCCTCTTTCCCAATAAATTATTTCAAAGGCAATGAGAGCTGAAAGAACAGTCACAGGTTGTTGGTCGAGTGGGTAGCATGGTTAATTTACAGAGTGTTATATCAGTGTTTCTTTACACATCCAAAGTAAACAGCCTCAGATTTTTTTCTTTTGGAACATTACTTGGGGGTTTTTCTGCTCTAAATGCTTTTTTTCTTTTCTTTCGTGTCACTGCTGTAGCTCCAGGGTAAAAAAAAAATTCCATTTAAAATACAACAGATTCCTCATTATTGGTTGGAAAGTAATTGGTTGTTATGGGCTGGTCGAATGAATGGAGCTTTGATTGGCTTAAATGAATACATGAGGTCCTGGTCAAGTCAAGCGCGAGTTGGTTGGAGCGAGCCAAGAATGGAGTTATGAGCTCTTAGTACAAGAATGAAAGGTATGAGTGACACATGGGAGGCAAAGAAATCCATGCACTACATTTTCAGAAAATGTTAGGGACTCAGAAGTGATGGACTCATCACTGGGGTAAATTACAGTAAGGCTGCAACGTTTAGCCAAGGGTGTTTCCTCACTTTCCAAGGACATGTGTTATTACAGACAATTTGTGTATCCAACTATTTCTCACTTTTAGCCTGTTATATTCTGGAGTCCTGGTCAGGAACCCCTTTAGTTGATATCTAATGGTCAGGGAAGCTTAAACCATTGCATGATGCATTTTCGAAAGTTTAACCAGGATATTCTCCAAATCCCATTCAAGACTTCCTAGACTATATATAAGTGAGAAGTGCTGGGTCTAAGGATGTGAAAAGTGCGCATGCGCGGTGCTCTCCTCGAGTCTAGTTTGGGGAAGAGCTTTGCTGTGGTAACATCGTTGCTGCTAACGTTAGCTGTGGCTGCTCACGACCGGGTGCTTTGCATTTATGTGGCTAAACTTGAGAAGCTTCGGTGGTAAGCAAAGTCCTTTTCACAAAGAACACGTGTTTTAGAAATGTAAATTCCCCATTCACTGGACCGACAACTTTCACAGGCATTTTCACTTCTCTTCTCCGCTACTCACCGTTCCTCCCCATGCCTGTCCAGCTACAATGGGTGCCTACCAGGGTTGCTAAACATGCCCGAACACGGTGACAGCCAATCAATGTCCACTTCCACTGCACAAACACAGATTTCATAATAAAAGGCAACTTGCAAACAGAAAAAGTAAAGTTAGAGATTAAAAAATAGATTAAGCGATTAAAAAACATAACGTGCTAAATATGCCTGTAATTGAATAATCGCAATTAACGTGCTAATTTGACACCCCTAGTCATAGCAGCAGCTACAGGGCAAGGCTAGAGCAGGCTTGTGTCAAACAGATTTGCATAACTACTCTGTTGTTCTTTTATTGGTCTGCCCCCTGTTAGTCTCTTCTGTTCATGTTTGCAGGCCAGAGCTTCCAGAGCTGCAAGCTGACCTGCATTCCCACCCTCTGATCATCCCAGTGTCTGCTGTCAACACCTTTTTATATAGTCGTCTCCATAGTGCATCAACCAAACATGCATCAGTCATTTGTACACAGAACAAAGTCAGCAATACCTGCTGTAGCTCTCCATGTATCTGTTTACATGAAACAAATTAGTGCAACAATGTCATCTTTTCCAAATGCTTTTGATTTTGTTAATGTACATTATACTGCAAAAGTTGTGTTTAATTTTAATATGAAAATGCATCGATGTGGAAGTAGCCTGAACATGTCAGTCAACTTGTGTTTTTGTCCAATATATGAGAGATTGTGCTGAAGTTTTATAGGATCCAAGGACTATAGTCCTATCCTCCACTAGTCCCTCCCCTCTACTGTCCAATAATAAATAACTAAGATGGTAAAAGTAAAACAGCTAAACTAAAATCTTTAAAACTACCACTATACATTTACAAAAGAAAAAAAAGGGTATTTTTCCCTTTCGTCAAACTGAACTCAAGTTTTAATGGAAGTGTATTTTTCTTTTTAAAATATATAACCATTTTTTTTAAAATATATAAACAAAAATCAAAGAGTAAAAACAGCACATTGATTCAAACATTAGTCAATATAATTATGAAATATCAAGGAAGTATGACTTCTTTAATATAGTGAAATTGAGATAAATTATATATGAATACATAAAATGGCAGGTGCACTTTTACTTCTTGGGCAGATTAGAACGTAATAACTATGGCTACAGTCAACATTTCTTTTTTCCCCATTACCAGCAATTTATTCAGGCAATTTGAAGTGCAGATCAAACTGGGGGTAACTGGGGTGGGTGGCTCAGGTGGTAGAGTGTTCGCCCATGTACCGGAAGGTCAGTGGTTCGAGCCTCAGTTCCTCCTGTGTCCAGCAAAGTGTCCTTGGGCAAGAAGTTGAATCCCCAGTTGCTCCCGCTTGTCAGGCCAGCATCGTTGTATGGCAGTTCCGCCGGCAACCGGTGTGTGAATGTGTGAATGTCTACAGTGAAAAGCGCTTTGGGGCTGTAGAAGTACAGCTGGAAAGCGCTGCACAAGTGTAAGCCATTTACCAACTCGATGAGCTAAATGCTTTGCTGTAATTTCCTCATTCATTGACAAATGCTGGTCATGCTAGGTTGAGAGGAGGCCAACAAACCACCACTCTCACGCAAACTTACTAAGCAAGAGCAAAGGTATATTTTATCATTTAGCCCATGCACAGTGAAATTTCTTGAGCAGGACACAGAAACTGCAGCATTACTGAGGGCTGATGTAATTGATTGAGTGGAGTTTGCAGCTCCCTCTGTGCAATAGTGTTGACTGGCACAGATGGTGTGTGACCCTACAAATAGGGGGTCACTGAGGGTCAGGAGGGCAGCTATAGGGTAAGCAGTTCTCTGTGGGTGGCAGAAGGATTCACTGCTGGCCAGTACTACAGAGAAGAGGTTGCTCCTCTTATTGTTCTACATCTTACATTAACAGTTAACTCAGTGCTTCAATGCATTTTAAATGCCAGCAAACTCAGGAAAATTCATAATGAACAGTTTAAATGAATTGCCATTTCAGTGGTCTTTTCTGCAACCCTCCCCATGCCATATCAACTGCATCCTGGCCATCGAGAAATCTCAATTCAGTTCAATTTTATTTTTATATGCACAAACAAGTACAGTTGGACAGTCCAAATAAAGACAATCCAGTTCAGTTCATCTGCCACCATCTTGCATCCCGCAATTGTGCTGATGACCCTGACCTCTACTGTCCCTTTATCATTGTTATGATTAATGTCACCATGATGTCCTTCACTCCAGCCTTTTCCAGCCACTGGTAGGATTTCTTTTTGTCAACCACTACTTCAATCTGTCTATGGTATATGCCATTCATTGACTTCTCTTTCCATTTTGGTTCCCCCTCCACACCTTCTTCCTTCTGACTGGATTTCTGACATTCACTCAGTAGCTTATTGTTAAGGGTCATCTTTTAACCTTTGTTGTTTTATTCTGGATGGTGACTTTGACACTCACTAATCCCATGGTATTGGACTTGGGATGCATTGTGAGACGTTTCCTTGTTTTAATATCAGTGGCTTCCATCGCTTCATGTGGCCTATACCAGCAGGGTACCTGATTACTGCCAGGGCATATGTGTCAATGGCCTGGACCTTGTTCTTTCTATTCATCTGGCTATTCAGGATCTGCCATACTCTCTTCAGGTACTTGGCTGTGGCTGACTTCCTTTCAGCCTCTTCATAGTTGCCATTTTCTTGTGTAATCTCCAGGTATTTGTTGCCATCCTGAACATCCAATACGTCCAAAACAATATGTTTCCCTGTGGTAGCTCAGCTCCCTCAGTTTTGATAATTTTGCCCCTGTTTGATATCTCTCCGATATCTTTGCATCAGTGAGTTGATGTCTCACTCACTCTTGGCATATCGCTTGTATGTATGGGGTATGGATATGCATCCGTAGGGTAGATGGCTGATGATTGCTCCACTTTGGAACTGGTATCCATAGCCACTCTTTGTGAAGATCTGGCTGAGAATTCAGGCCTATGCAGAACAGCAGTGGGCCAGACCTTTTCAGTTGATGGTGACATGTGCAATTGGCTCTTAAAAACACATTCACCTTTTTCATTTTACACTTTTCTGCCATGGTATCCTGATATCCATTTCAGCCTGCCTGCGCAAACAAACGTCATCAGCTGTATGAAATGTTTTCTCTTTGCTCCATTAGCGTGCACACTTGGCTGCCTTGAGATGCAACCCGTCATAGTCTGTAAAACACTGAAGCATGCTGGAAAGGTCAACTCGTGTGTGCAGTCACTTTGACTGATCACAGAGTGAATGTAGACCAGAGATCAAATGACTTCTGAAGAGTGGCTTACCATACCGTACACATGTTCAACTCACAGAGACCACTTTTTGCACAGTTTTATTCCCAGGTGTAGACAAAAGAATAAATAACAATTTATGACTTTAAAGTGGAAAAATTAGCTTTTCCCAACACATTTGCCTGATGCTATTATATGAATAAAGGGGGAGGGAAAGAAATTACTAACTAAAATATGGTAATCAGGATGCCTGCGCACCAGGAAACATTTTGATTTCGGCAGTTGTGTCGAAGTGTAATCTTTCTTGTGTCAAAAAAAAATCTACTTAGAGAAACATATTGGCTCCTTTTTTATTAAATGCACACAAAACAAATGCTGTGTCACAAGGAACAGTCAACAAAATCTGCATTTGTAGGTTGGTGTTACACAGATGGCTGTTAAGTACAAGAATCAAGTACTGTTCGAACATCTGCTGTTTCCAAATGTATTCTCAAATGTCATTTTTGACTTCATTTGCTGTTGCACTGCACTTCTGTTATCGCAGTGATTTAAAAAAGACAAGTTACTGAACTTTGATAAGGTTTAAGATGATAAACTATATGGCTTGGAAAACACCATGTCTTTTGTTATAGTAGATACTGTCATAATGACTAATCACACAAATGTATTGTACACACAAAGTTGTACTTACTGTATTAAATTACATAAACTGTCAGCAGGATCTGATGGTGGATTTGAGAGTCCCGACTTCCAAATACTGTGGAATCAAATCTTCATACTAGGGCTGCTTCGTGCATTAGGAATTTGTAGGAAATGCAGATAATTTCCACAGGCTATTGTTTTATTTGCTACTTTCTATATATCCTGCAGATAACAACATGCATAAAAACAGATTGCCAGTTTCAAGCATCCGCTGTTGCTGCTTAAAGCAAGTTAGCTGGACTGTCTAAGCCTATAACCTCCTGATCCGGAAAAACAGCAGACATTGATTTGTAATCTTGGATCAGTCATCCATGTCATATCTGTAGTTGGAGACAGTGGACTCCCTTATCATTGGAAGACATGTATACATTTCTTTACACAGAGTCAAGGGAAGGGATCAAGGGAGTCACTGATCCAAAAACACACTGATCCGTTAAACCGTTTGATTTGACGTTACTAGTGCTGGGTGGCATAAAAGAAATGCATGTGAATGGAGCTAAAGCTCAGTTATTTAGCAGGTAAGGTCATTGTGTAATAGGCCTGAGCGATAAACCAAACATTTACCGTTACCGACATTCAGGGCGATGACCGACATCAATTTTCCCATGTCGGTAAATTCTGTGTTTTGTTAAAAAAGAAAGAAAAGACAGTATACAGTGTGTAATCACGTGACTCCAGCCATCCAGTCTAAACAAGAAGGGAAACCCAAGAATATGGCTAATCGTTCACAAGAAGCAGCGGCGGATATAGCCACAGACGAAATAACATGGCGCTCAAGTCAGATGCTCCCACATCAAACATGGCATTTTTCATGCTGAGAAATTAACTTCACCGCACAGTAATTCCAACAGCCCATCTTACAAATGAGTCAACGTATGCTACTGTGTGCAGAGCTCTCAGCTGAGAGCAGCTGTCTGGAGTTACTAACCCATCAACCAATCAGAAAATAGAATTCTTTGTAAGGTCTGAGTTTCAACTTCAAGTGTTCCATGAATGAGTAGCGGTGTAGTTAACACACACACAGGCACGCACGCACGCACGCACGCACGCACGCACGCACGCACGCACGCACGCACGCACGCACGCACGCACGCACGCACGCACGCACGCACGCACGCACGCACGCACGCACGCACGCACACCACAACTCAAGGTGCTAATTGTGCTTCTTTATTTAATTTTGTTGTTTGTTTCTTTAGAGCAGAATGAGACCACTACTGTTCAATTATTATTATTTACTACGACAAATCATTTAATATAACATGAATATTGTGAAGAGACAATGGCCACTACAGTGTTTTCCTTTGTTATAGAATGAATAAAACAGTATTAGATATAGTCAAATCTGTTCTTTCTGAAGAAGCTGGGTCGATGGGACACTGGGAGGGAGACATTCCGTGCATTGGGTTTATATGTCTCATGAAAGCAGTCGTCAGAAAAGGTACACCCTACCATCGTGAAAATATTTTTCGCAAACGTGCATTTATCGTTAGAGGTAAAACTGCCCAATTTATCGTGATATTGATCTGAGTTCATATCGGCCAGCCCTATTGTGTAACTCCCACTTCCATCCTACATTTATGAAAATTTTAACAGTTGCACAAAATCACCTTAGTAACAGTTTCACCGAAATACCAATTGTAAACAAAAAGTAGGTGTATAATGTTTAAGAAATCAAAATTATTTAGTATTACAGTTTCGGAATAGGTGTGGCAGTTCCATGCTGTATGAAATGTTAGGATGCTATGATTTTATAAAGGAACACATGGGCATTTAACGGTTTTGGAAGCCAGAAACCTTCGTACTTTGATCCCTTGTTCGGAAACTGCAATATTTTGTGCTTTGGATCAAAAAAACTATTACAAGCTTCTGAAATGAGACTGCTTCGTGGCATCACTGCAGCCTAAATGCCAACATGACTTCCGTCTCACTAAGTGCATTGTTTTTTTATTGATTTGTTTCTACGTTGTGCACATTGGAAATGACAAAGCCCACAAATGAGCATGCGTCTGTATTTATCTTCATGAAATGGTTTGTTAATCTAAACCCCTCTGGTCAACAGGAGTATCGGGCGGACTGCTTTTCCAGCTGTTTGTGCTTTTTCTCAACTTGGGTATTAATCTCATTAAAAAGAATTAACAATCCTCTTTTTGTCAGCACTGCAACAGCTGGGCAGATCTGGCCTGTGGGCTCGGCTGTGGTATTTGTTAGTCATTTGTTGAGGATGGATTAACTTGGAAAAGGCATTTGACTTGTACTGTAAGCTCAGGGCCCCTTATCTGGTCAGAATGTTTTCCGTTGCTCAGACAGATGCGGTCAGATTTGTAGTGAATGTGTTGCAGAGTGGAGAGGAAGAGATTAGAAGGGTCAAGTGGACTTTAGCAGGTGGTTGTCATCTTTGTGAATCATCAACTGATGGATTGCATCTGGAGGGCTGAGAGTTTATTGCTTACTCTAGAATTTGTGTAAAAGCTGTTAATGTGAACCTGTCAACAAGGGCACAAAAAGCTTAGAGAGTGTTGCTTTCTGCTGTCACTTTTGAGCTGACAGTTTGTTTATTTGTAATGGGGTAATATATTTACACATTTTAAAAAAGTACATATCGTATCATGGGTGTTACTTTCAATGCGCAACCCAAACATGAATAATGCGCAGACAATGCTTACGGTTCATGTAGAGAATCAATACATTCATGCAGTTTTTGACAATGTGAGTTTAATTTTGTGTACAAGAAAGAAAAAGGTCTACATTCCAAAGTGAAGGTGTGATTAGGGTTTACAAGAGTTCAAAAACAGACTAGATAAACTATTAACCCTTTAAATCAGGGCTCTTCCTGTCCAGTCCTTGAGAACTGGTGACCTGTGTGTCTAGCTGTCTCCTTGGATCAACACCTCTGATTCAAATTAATGGGTAATCATCAGCTCTGTCTGTTAATGACAAAATCATTGTTATCAGGTGTCTTGAAGGAGGAAAACATCTAAAATACTACTTGAAGTGCCCTACTTTAAAGGAGCTTGAGGCCGGATTGTGGCAGGATTTATGAAAAAAATCTGTATACATTTTAAGTTTTCTAGTAATAATGTCAGATGAAGCGTTCCAAACCCAAAAGAATGAGCCCTCTAGTGTATCTCTCCTTTGCCTTGAACAGGCTGTGTGCTGCAAAATGTGCTGCAATTCGGTCCCGAATTTCCCGCGCTGGTCTGCGGATGTGACGTCACATGACGCTGCATGTGCGTTCTCCCCGTTCTCCCGTGCCGGCTTCACTGTTGGCTGCAGTACCCCCAACGGCCGTCGTGGTGAAGGGTGGCGCTAGAGAGTCTCATTTCTTAAAAGGAGCCTCAAGCTCCTTTAAGTCCTAAAATGCAGTGAGATGAACAGACCTGCCCAAAATAAATCAGGAATGGCTTTACAACTTTACAAGCTTAGGCTTGGTCTTTAATACATGAGAGCGCAAATAACTCACTCAAAGTGTCAGAATTATCAACTGTCCAACAGTCCTTGAGAAACCAATGAACAAAAATAATAATAAAAAAAATCCCAGGATATAGTAAGTGCCTCACATGTTTCGGTGTTTATAGGAGCAAGTCCCATGGGACTATAATATCTCATTAAAAACAACAATATTGTTTTTCTAATATGAAGGACAACCAAATGGTAGCAAAATACTATGAATTAGTAACGCCCTGAGCATCCTCCTCACAACAGAGAGATTCAGTAATGGAGTGTCTCCAGTCAGAGGTTTCCTCAGATCGGCTCCAGGAGATCCATCCTGCCAACAGCAATGAATCTCTACAATGACTCTTTGACTATACTCAATCATCACTTCTGCAACAATTACATTTCCGCTTCTGGGATTAATAAAGTATTTTTTAATTGAATTGTGTGAGTGACCGGAACAGCCACCCCAAGGATTGTGAGATCTAGGCTACTGGATCAGATGGTGCACGGTAAAGTAGGTAGGAGATGGTGTTTATAAAAATACTTTCTGGTTTGATTTCCAGCCCATCCAAACAAAGAAAAATCAAAGTCACTTCAACAATTAAGCAGGAAAAAAGATTGCATAATAGCCATCATCTACAAAATACTAAATCACACCAGTTCAGCATTCTCCCTCACCACACAGATAATGAACAGGAGTTTAAATAGGGCTGTTCCCTCCAAAATCAACAGCCAACCAATCAATACTAATTGGACCCTACCATGTCCAATGGGAATCCAAAATAAACTATACATAAATAAACATTATTACATTTACAATCCCCACTATATTTACACCTTTAGTGCATAAATCTGAAAAATATGTTACAATATTTACATACACCACACATTTCAGAAACATATTTGCAACACATAACCACCTTCCCCGACAACAGAACACCTTCATTGACAATTTCAAATCCTTTAACCTGTAGCAGTAAAAGTCTGGGAGGTGCAACAACAGTGAGGAAGGTGGGGGTTCACCATCTCACAAATGAAATTGAATTGAAGAAACTCTGGTCTGGAGTGCCCTCTCTGTAATCTACGCTTAAATGTGATCAGTTGTGGTAAAAAAAATCGTTTATATGAAATCAAAATGTCCACAAAAGGCTAAGACAACAATACATGTTGCTTTTGATAACAATTGATTTGAATTTGTGAAATATTGAGATACAAACACAAAATGTGACACAACTTTAAATGTCAGGTTTGGCTTCATGTTTGCTTGGTATCTATGTAAGGAGGAGTTTATTACATTATTATTCTTTTCAAGTTTCCAAATATTTTCACCCTGAACGAGTTTTGGAAAAGATTCTTTTTCAGTGACCAAAAACAGTTGGAAAACATGGGTATGTAAAACCACTGCTGTGTATGTGTTCATGCCCTTAATAAGATTATAGATATCCTAGACTGACTTAGTTTTATAAACTCTCTGAGAGGCAGATTACATTTTGTTAGATCAGTTTTCAGAAACGCTTACATTAACAAATTTAACAAAGGTGTTGAAAAAGATCAAAAAGTGCAATATCATTGAGCTGATACAATTGGAAACTTTCTATTTTTGGTATAGCCCTATCCCTGGGCCTCTTTATTATAATGGGAAATGAAGCTGACCACCTTCACACGGATAAATATTTAGGAAATTAAACCAGTGGTAAAAACAACAGATCGACCTTAGTGCATCGGATCTAACATTTAATCTTTTATAGGGGGTACAATAATGCATAATTCTAGAGAAAACAAGCCCCTCATAGCAGTATCCCCATGAGAAATATGCACTTGGCCTTTGAAAGAAAACACTTCTGTTAGTGTGTTGTGTAAGGTTGCCCAAATCTGTTACCCTGATCTTCATTTGTTTTCCCTTTCTTACATTTTAGTGTTTGTATTCTTCATTTATATCCTCTGAGTTGACTAGTTTCTTATTTTCGAGTTTCAATCATCCTTCAGCTACTAAAAAAGTAACATTTGTGCTGTTACTTGTGAGTCTCTGCTTTTAGATGTACAACCATCAAATTACTATCTACATGAAGGTTATCATCTCAATTTGTAAGAAGTTAGTCTTTGGCTCATTCCTGTCTTTTTATTCTGTTATTTTGGTCCTTATTTCCTGTAATCTAAAAACAATATTAATAATTTACCTAGTGTCATGTATTAAGTTTTATCAGAAACTATTCAGGGAAAAGGGAAGGCAGGCATACAAGATTATTCTTTTAATGTTAGGTTGCAGACCATAAAACTTTCATTCTGTCCAGTTAATCTTTAGTAAACAACTTTAATACATAAATGACAGCAGATTCTGATAATGTGGTGCTCATACTGATATGAAGGAGCTGAAAGTCATCTGAAATTGAAACCCAACATTGCAAGTCTAAATTCTCCTACAACTGCTTCCTCTGGCACTTTCCACGTTGAAATGACACTGTGGTAAACCTTTAATAAATCCTATAATAGTCATTGAGCGTATTCTGGAAACTCCCTGTAGCATCAATAACAGCAGCTATTTGGTATCTATATTTTGTCTGTTGGCATGCCAGGTGGTGAATCAGCAGTTTGGAGTATTAACCACTTATTGGCCCTCTCTAGTTGAGAGAAACATATGCCCAACTGGTAATCAAATTCAAGTTCACAGTGATGTACACAGCACCAGTCTCCACACTGTGAGAGGAGCAACGGACGATTTTATTAAATTGAATAATACTTTATTAATCCCCACAGGGAAATGTATATTGTTACAGTATAAATTGTGTAAAATAACAGCAGAGTGAATGGATGAGACCACACTCATTGACTTGAATGGCCACGATTCACGTTGACCCTGTGGGACTTGAATTCAGAGTGTGGAATATGCCACTGCTGCCATGTCTCTCTGAAACTCATAATACTGCATTCTTGACGCTCTTGTTGTGTCTTCTTCGGTGCTGCTCATGCTGATTTAAGAAAGACAGGGTTTAAACATCCTCTTCTTTGATTTACCCCTGCCCTGTATCCTCAATGTTTCTCCATAAACTAGTGTGAAATGTGGTTGTTATTGTTATGGTCATTACTTTGTCTTTAGAGCTCTGTTAGTGTCAAGTCAAAGCAGGCATAAACAAGTTTAACTAACTTAAATCTCGCACTGTTGATGATTTAGCCAGGGTATGCCGACAAATGTAAAAGTTTGGCAAATATACTGACATATTGTATGTCAAATGAGTTACGGGTAGGTTTTGCATTAGTTAAGACAATGATGAAGCACGATGGTATATGTTGTAGTAGTAAGGTTGTCAAAACATTTTGTGCATGCACAAATTTCTTGACGTATGCCAGTGTATGGCTCATACGTCTCACATCGCCATAAGTTAGACTATCGTTAACACATGTTCACACATATTACCTCTAAGTTACTCATACATTTTCTGGTTGCTTCATACAACAGCATTACAGTAGTACAGTCTACTGATGATAAAAGCATGGACATGTTTTTCTACACTGTTTTGGTTTAGGTGCAATAGGCTGACTTCTATACTGTCTTAATGTGCTATTAAAATTCAGGTCTAAGTCTGGAAGCACACCCAGATTTCCGGGATGGCTCTTAGTTTTTAGCCGCAATTCTTGAAGCTGCATACTAAGTTTTGATTTTTAGATTCCAAACACTATTATTTCTGTTTCTGTCATAATTTCACTGAAGAAAATTCTGGCACATTCTGTATTTAATTTGATCAATGCCTTTGATCAGTGTTTGAATTGGATTATAGTCTGCTGGTGAGATGTTTATATAGATTTGTGTGTCATCTGCATAGTTGTGGTAAACAATTTTGTTCGTTTTCATAATTTGAGCAAGTCGGAGCATATAAAATAGGTGTTAAACAATACGTTATGGTTGACTGTGTTGAATACAGTAGCTACTGAGATCAGTAAGACCAAGACTGAATTGGTCAAAATGGTCATTTTACTGTCAAGAGGTTAAACAGCTTTTTCTATGATTTTACTAAGAAAGGGGAGGTTTGATGCAGGTCGATAGTTGTTCATGAGTGACCTGTCTAGACTGTTCTTTTTTAAAAGTGGCTTAATGATGGATGTTTTTAGGCACTGACGAAAGATAGTTAAAAGCAGAGACATATTTACAATCTGTAGAAGATCTGAGGCCATAACATCTGCAACACTTTTGAAAAATCCTGTTGGCAGACAATCAGTTTGGCATGTATGAGCAGTTTATTGCGGAACTCCGTTAGCTGAGAGAAGGCGGAGGCAACGGAGATAGCCACTGATGATGAGAGGTGTAGGAACGTGTATAATCTGTTCTGTATATTAGATTAGATTAGTTTCCTTTATTAGTCCCACAATGGGTAAATTCTGTATCCTTCCAACTTGTTTAGAATATATTATGTTTATGACCCAATTGGAAAAAAAAAGCATGATATACAGTTATGAAGGCATTTTAGAGAATTCTCGAGTGTCCTCTGCACAAGAATTCCTATGTACTAGGCGAATAAACTTTATCTTATCTTATCTTGGTGCGACAGGGCCTGTAGAAAAGAAATAACTTAAAACTCTTTTAAAATCTTAGGTTTGGGTAAAGATTATCCCCGTAATAATAATGATAGTCTTCACTAAACTGCTAAATTATCTCTCTGTCTCTTTCACCACACAGACTGTATATCACCTCCTCTATCTGGCGCGTAAACCAACCAAACCTTTGGCTCACAGCAACCTGTGACAAAGCCTTTACGAGCAGCTTCCCCAGGTTTAACTGGAATACATTTTATTTTTGCTGGATACCACGCAGGGACACTGCTGGACCCAGAGCTACAGTATGTGTTTACACAGAGGTCTTTGTGCTGTAGATCTTTAAGACATGCAACACAAAGAGTAATGAGAGGACACTTGCATACCACATCTAATATAAGATGCAGACGCCCTCAAACTGTGGACCATGCTCCTACACAGTTTCACACACCCAAGCCAAACATGTCAGATTTATGTCTCTCACTAGCCACAATATCAGTTTTCTTCCAAAAGCAGAAGCAATTAGAGCTGACATTTGTTTTTGCATCAACATTCCAAAGTTGACAAGTACTTTCCCCCAAAACTGAAAATGCGATAGCCATGTGTTTGCCCTGCATTTTCCCACGCTACCTCTGCTTTCACGGTTGCCCGCGATGTATAAAATCTATCAATGAACGCACCTTTCACACATTTCTTCAACAGTTTGTGTCATCTCCAGACGGAGACAGAAAAACACATGGTTGCTAGGCACCAGGTTATTGTGCGGCGAAGTAGCAGCCTCACGCCTTTTCTGACTCTGCAACATGTACTGAAAAGTGGCACACAACTGCAGACTGTCTGCACTGACCGGGCCCTCATGCATAAACAATTTGAACCTGCTGTTAGCTTTCTGTGGAGTGAAAGGAATGCCTAATCCTGAAATTTTGTACCTTGTTTGTATCTTTGTGAATGACCGGCGTTGACTTCTAAATTTCTTACCGATCTTGACCTAGATTAAGCAAAACACGATGGCAGCGTGTGCTAGCTGGATTGAAAAATGTCCGTACTCGCAACTAGTTCTATTGAATGCAAGAAACAAAATAATGCCTTTCCTACCAAAAAGCAAACAAATGAACCAAAAAATAAATAAAAATGGAACCCCAGGCTGTCATCAGGGGATCTTGGGGTTTGTTATGCTCCAGTGGATATTTTACTATCATGGTTTTATCTTTTTTTTCCTCTCTCTTTTTCCCCTTAGGGTTGACTTCAACGGTTGCCTGCTTGCCCAGGCAGCTCTGTGTTTGGACAAGTGGAAAGCCTCATGCAATTGCCCAATCAGCCAAAAGAAAACAAATGTGACGCCATGATTTATTTTCCTGAAATGTAAACTATGTTGTTGTTGTTTTTGTCAGTCATCCATGATCCTCAGAGAAGTATGTTAACTGATCACTGTGTTTCTGACTCGTGGACCAATCGGAGCCCGTTGTTGTCAAGCCCTGGCATTTATGAGCTCAAACCCACTATGCAGTGGAATAAATCAGTTTCTGGCTGGACTTGGATTAACTTGTAGTGCAAGAGTTGACTTTGTCCTAAAAAGATATATCAACCACTAGTTTGATATTTCCCTGCATATTTACCCAAACCTTATACAGGTAGGTTTTGTCAACAGTATAAATCACTTCATTTACCAAATGAAACATGTATTTCACCACACAGAATAGATTTGTTAATATTTACTGTCAATTAGACCTATGCCCGTTCTTTAAAATAGAAATAAAAAGCAAAACAGTTAATTATGTATAAAAGGCTACATTTTAAAATCATAACGTCTTTCATGATTCTGACCGTAGCTTCCAATTCATAGCTTCTAACAGGCAGTAATTCTCAATTGTGTTGCACAAATATGACCAGCAGTCTCCCACTGCCACTCCTGCTGAGACTTTTCAGTTTTTTAATGACGCAAGTTTCTTTTCTTACAAAGCTGTGGTCATTCACTCTAGTAGCCAGTTATAGATTAGGGTTCTATAATATATGAGATTCACGGCTCTGAGGATGAGGAGCTCGCAGAAATCTTGTCATCAACAAATACCAACCACGACCCAGAAACGTGTCAGATCTGTTTACATTAGGCCTGATCTGTGATTAAGCAAATCCTCGGAGGTGAAATATTTGTGGAGCCAGCTTGACGTCCCATCTTGTGTAAGTCAGTTGTAAAAAGGACAGGCAACACGCTAGATTTGGGGGTCAAACACGGGGTATCCGTCAATGTAAAAGCGACATAAGAGACTCCAATCAATGACAGAAGAGAAAATGAGTGACTGAGGAAGAAACCAGGCAAGAGTAAATCAGACAGTGCCATGAAAGCATCTCAGATCAATCTACTGAGCTTAAAATTGCTTCTAATTGAATCGTGCCATTTAACAAACAAATCACAAAACTTGGATGGCGGTTGTCCCAAGACTCAAGATTTCTGAATCTGAAATTTGCAGAATCCTCACCTAAGTGAAAGCTTCAGTGCAACTTGGCAAGAAAATAATAAAATAAGCACCTCTTTGCAGTAAAGTGGCTCCAAAGTGCATCGACTTGCTTTAATTCTGTGTTGAGGTTATGTTATACACTGCCTCTGTAAATGTACTGTTCAGTGATTATTCTAAAAAGAAACATTTCTTACAACCATTCTAGGAAAATCTGTTTAAAGTAGCTGTCGTGTGAGAACAAGCAGAGCAAAAGCCAGAGTACGGAGTAAAACCCAGGATGCCACAGGTTCAAATTCCTTCACAGCATTCCCAACAAAAATCTGCAGAATATTTTCAGCTTCTGGACACAATGACTGTTGGTAACAACAATCTTTTGTGGGATGCATCATGCTTGTTTCATACTGAAGCTGGCTCTTCTTCAATCCTGCTCATGAAGCCAGCCATAGGTGACGACATACCTCACGTTACTACAGGAGGGTTAATGAAGCAGCTCATCATTGCTGTCTCTGTGGCACATGAAGAAGCTGATACCCTGTGAAACATCCTTTTGAATCAGCCTTCATTTCAAGACATTTGTAGGTGTCTGTTCAGTACCATCTTCTACCATTTTCGTGTGGTTCTAAGAAGCGACAAAGCAAAAGTGTCTGCATCAGTCATAAGGGTAAGTGTTGTGTTTACCCAAGTCCCTTAGCAAGAGGCATCAGTCCATATACAAGCCAAATCTGCGGCAGTTCTGTCTGCTGACACGTGGAACAGCGTTACAAAAACAGCAAGGAGATTGGCATCCATTTCACCTCACCCCCCAGATCTCTGCTTGATGCTCTACACGTTGCTGGATGCATTCATTTCTAGCCCTAGAAGAACTGCCTTGCATGATCTTCTTCCAGAATGTGTTCTGTTTTCTGAGTGAAATACTGGTAATTTCCGAGCGCTGAAGGTTTTTCTTTTTTGTCAACTGAGAGATGTTTTCAAAATGGTAAAAGGAAAAGTGTACTACGATCCTGTTTAGAGAAGCGTGACTCTGAAATAGATTGAGTTTGTTTCCTAAGACCATTTTTAGGTTAAAGTAATTAAACAAAAGATCACTAACATAAGTTCCCCACCTTAGAATGAAAGTCGTCTCTTGTGCAGAAAAACCTGCTCAACTCCGCATTAGTCCTGTGGCCACTGGTTTACTCACACTACACCTGCCAGCAACTAATACTTACACAAATCTGAAAGTTGAGTGCAAGATTCCTTTCATGATTGTCGGATCAAGCAGATGGCAAGTGCTCCTCCATAAAGGACATGAAACTAAATCTGTGGGGCACCTGCATAACAGAGGCCACGGTTTCAAAACTTCAAAACAGGGTTTTCAGTGAAAACCTGAAAACTAATACCACATCTTGAACATGTGACCAGGAAACCAGAGTACAAACTGCCCCTTAACAATGGTCAAATTGGGAACAATCAGCTTCAGTTGTCTTTGTTGTGGACTCAACAAGAATGATGTCATTATTTATTGATTTATTGCAGAAGGGTTAACATTTGAATGATAACTCTCTCATCTGGTAAAAATCCAAATCCACATGGAGAACACTATGACTGGCTGTGCCGACCCATAAAAGGGAAAAAGCTGAAAAAAGAAGGAGTAGAGATCAACATTTGCAA
Organism: Cololabis saira; assembly: GCF_033807715.1. NCBI lineage: Eukaryota > Metazoa > Chordata > Actinopteri > Beloniformes > Belonidae > Cololabis > Cololabis saira. The sequence continues at coordinate 15,820,831 of NC_084596.1, read as the reverse complement.
GATAACAAGAGTGAATGATCATTTTAAAGTGGCTCAGATATTTTCCTTCAGTGCTTCATTCTGATTTATAAGATAAACTTTGAAGACCTCTGTATTAGTGTTTGTCTATGAAAACCACATGTTTTGGCTTAGTGAGAATTTTTCTGTATTGCATGATGGTCTACAGCAAAATGGGAATGTTTCTGTAGTAGAGCAAATAGCAGAAACTAAAGTGTTGTGTGGTTCTGATAGGAACCTTTTTAAAGGGATTGTGACATGAAAAACACATTTTTCTTGATTTTTTGTGTTTTGTTGGGTGTCTTGACATCAATTACACCTCAAAAAAACGAACTTTTAACATTCAGTGTATTGTGTGCTTTCTGGGAGTTTCCGCATAATTATGCAAAAACGGTGCATCTGGTTGGGTGGCGGACCTATACATATAGACCCGCTAAATCACGCCCCCTCCACCCAGCTCCCTGCCCATCACCTATCCTATTAAATGGGGGTCCGTAGACTAATGCATGTCAAACTGGGAGTCCTTGAAATCCAACGTGTTGAGAATAAATCATGACGTGTACAGAAAACAAACTGAATACATAGCTGGTCTGGTAATCTACATTATTGCTTATGCTGAGCAAAGACTAGTTGAGGCTAACGTTGAAAACGTTATCGTATGGTGTACTGTAAACAGTTTGCATATGATCGGCAAGACAAAATCACATACCATTGATCCACTGTCTGCTGTGTGCGCCGTGGACGAACTTGTTGTGGACTATCTTGAAGTAAAAGATCTACTTCGGGATCTGATTCGAAGTCGAATAAATGCGCATTAGCCGCCATTGTATATATAAAAAAAAGTTTTGGAATAAATAAAAACTATTGCCGTGTCCTTCGGTGTTGCTATGGCAGCGTGAGATGCTGTGAGGAAAAAAACTATAAGTTTTCGTTCATCTGAGGGGGGCGGGGAGTTTGGGGGAGAGGAGGAGCGGGGCAATGATTGACAGGAAAGGGGGAAAAGGACGCGTTTTTCACTGCGCAAAAAACACTGTCATAAAAAAGCCAGGCATTGAGTACTGGAGTGAAGTTTTTCTTGTTACACCTTTTTAGACACATTTGAGGGATATGGCCAAGACTTTTAATAGTGTTAAAAGCATGTTAAAAATTATGTCACAATACCTTTAAAGCATTTTTTTCTTATAATAAAGAATAATTACAATAAAGAAAGACTTGTAATTTGGCCAATTCATCCATCCACTAGTATCTTTCACTTCCAGTCACCTTCCACAAGGTTGTGTACATGAAATTGAAGAAAAAAGGGTGTGTCTACAGGTTGCAGGTGTGCTTCAGTTAAAACAAATAGATGATGTTGCTTATTTTAAGTGTGGATTTTTTTCTAAAGAATTATGAAAGCTGTTATCTAAGCTTTGGTGCACACCATGCAAGTGGAGCAACATCCCTCCAAATAAACTATGATGTGATTTGATTGAAATATTAATGCAGTGTGGTCCCAAGATATATCCCTTGTTTCTTGACTTTAAGCTCTCCAGTTCAGTACAGACCTGAATACCCTTAAAGGAAATCTGTTTGTGCAAACAAAGGATCTTTTGGTGCTCTTTTGACTCTTTTTTTGGATTTCCAGAGATCATCTCCACAGATTTAATGTCCAATGGGGCACATACTCAAATCCAACAAATGGCCTTAGTCATACTGTATACAGAGCATTGCCCTTATCTTTTTGGAAGTTTTGTCAATAAAATATACGCCAGATGGATTTGTCCATACAGGATTTTACCTTATTAATACGTTTTCTTCTTCTCAAGCATTGAAAGTTGCATTTCTATTGCCTGTAAATTTGGGCAAAACTTAAATATTGCAAAATCCTGTAATGGAAATGATTATATTCAAACAAACAGCCAAATTGCAAAAAGATTTTAAGGCTTTCATGAGGTGGTTTTTCAGATGTGTCGATAATCCAGTTTATTGAAAAAGTGGAATGGAAACACTTGTTCTGCATTTACACATCTCTGGCAGCACTGGAAGTGTCATAGGATGTGCCATTCTAAAGTCATCAAAATGTTGTTTCCAGTGGTTTTTGACGTCATTAATAGGATGTAGTTAGTACTATAATACTACTTAATCATTATAAATGACTGCATTGCGTAAGGGTTTTGTCTTTGAATAATCATTTGAATGATCATCCGCTGCCTTTTTCTTCTGTTGACTATATTCACGGCAGGAGTAGCGGCAGTTGCAATAATTCGTTCAAAACTTAAGAAGTTTTAATACATCTTTTTCGAAGTCGAGATCCCCTTCTTCTTTGTATTGAAGAGAAGTCTGGCAGGATGAGATACGGAGAGTTGCAGAGATAGAGACAGAGAACTAGGAGAGTTATGCTCATACAAAGAAAAACAGTGTTGTCACAAATTCAGAGTTTTGCTTTTGTTTTACAAAAAAGTGTAATGGAAATCCATCTAAAGGTGTGTGCTATGAAGTGAGTTCTTTCACTAAGATGGTGACCATCAACTACATTTCTGAACCCCCTTAGTTCTTAGCTCTAAGATAGGAAGGAGCTCTAGACCCTCAAGGCAGGGCTTTTTTTCCTGGATTTAACAGGTAGCAGGTGAATAAGCTAAAAACTTTCTCTCCTAACATTACTCATCAGAACTCTTGCTTTAACACTGAAGCCGGAGGGAATGAGAATGAAACATAAACAAACAGAGGAACAAGAAAGGCGAGAAAAACAATGACGATCAAGTCCCCACACCATTGTGATTTTAAAGGAGCTGTCTGTAAGAAATGTCCAAAACTGGAACTGCAGTCACTTTCAAAATATTGTTGAGCGGCGTGTACCCTCCCCCTCCTCCCCCCGACCAGAGGTTGCCAGGTAGGCTGCAGAATGCAGCAGGAACGTAGGCTGCCATGGCTGCGATAATTAGAGCCGAGCTGGCAACCCGGATGCCGAAACAATACTGACTTGGTGATTGGGAGATAGGTGGAGGGTGGAGCTTCAGGCCAAAACAAAAAATGACAACATAAACATCAGTTGAGGGCTGCAACTCCTCTTTTTAAACTGGAATATCCTGGCTTGAGTGCTGTTGTCAGAGACATAAGTATTTGAAATGAACATGATTTTTAAATGTCTGTTGACATATCGGGGTCATTTTATGATTAGTTTTATTATTGCTCTTACATACAGGTCCTTTAAACTATATAAAAATAAATGCCATTTAGTTGTGAATAATGAAGTTGGTATGCAGTTATGAGCACTCCACACCTAACTGTTGTCCTTTTTTATGTTTTCCCCCAATTGTGTATTAAATGTGTGAATGGTGGTGAATTAATATGTACAAGTTACGGAACAGCCTCAAATTATAAATATACCCTTTCAACTTTTTAAACCTTAACATATATATATATAACATATATATATATATATATATATATATATATATATATATATATATATATATATAACATATATATATATATATATATATATATATATATATATATATATATATATATATATATATATATATATATATATATATTCATTCTCATATGTCCAGATCTACTCCCTCTTTCTTTTTGACCGGCTCATAATTAATTAATTTGTGTTTAACTCACATCCACGAAGGTAGCGTGTCAATTATGCATCTAGGCTCCAGGGATACTCCCAGCCATTCAATAAGCCCTTTTAGAAAGGGGTACCTCAGGATTTAGCCCTTATTCTATCCACAGATTTGCAAAAGACACAGTCCCATATGTCTCATTGTGTGCTGGATTAGACCTGGCTCCATTCAGATAAACCCTGAGAGTAACCCTTTGGCTGCCTCTCTGCCACTGGAGGCAAACCAATTAGAATCAATTGGCTGTAGTCTCTGGGGTGATTAGCATACATGCTGCACTCGTGGGGCCTTGACAGTTATTGAAGCTGTCCGGTTTGAGTGCGTCTGCGTGGCTGCTCCGTCACCTCTCTGACCACGAATGATAATAATGAGGAATAATGAGCAGGTTTGAAATGGGAAATGTAAGAATAGGCCATGAATCTATATGCCATAAAAGTGTGTTTGACTAAGAATTACTTGTGGTTGGGTCATTGAAAGGGTGCCTGAATATTTTGCACAGTTTATTTGTTAAATCTTTGAAAGGACATTTGAAAGGATTTGAAGACCAGGATAGAATCACAAATACTGAAACATATACTGAAACCCCTTCTTGAAATACTGATTTAACTGTGAGTTTTGTTGTAAAACCATAGGGTTAAATAGTAAAAAATAAACACGTGACTAAATTGAGTCTTTGTTATGATATATGGTTTTCTTTCTTCTTCTTTTAAAAGCGACGTGACCCTGTGCAGGATTAAATGGGTATACAAAATGGATGGATTTGGATGGATGGGTGAAAGGATTATTAAAAGCCAAATATTCAGTCTGCTTCTTCTGTTTTGCTCAGCCTTGATTATTTACATAATTTTATAGTATTTTGCGAGCTGGGAATCCATATATTGGTTATGTGACAGTGAAATAAAAGCAAGACAAATCTTAGTAAAGATGGAAGAGAAAAAGGAAAAGTATTGATTTTAATTTCATTTTATTAGTAGTAGTTCATAATGGCCTACTGTATTCAGAAGAGTATGTTCCACCCATGAACATGCCCACAATAGACCGGTTTTTAACTTACATATATTGATTTTTAAGAAGAACATAATGGCTAATTTTTAGAATACATTTTTGAATTAGCTATTGTTTTCTTGAATAGTTTGGAAATGAAACCACTCTAATTTCCTCTTCCTGGATGAATGTCATTAAATGATAAAAACTGACAAAGGGTATTAACTGAAAGACCAACAACAACAATAGACAGCCAATTAAAAGACAATATTTCTTCCAATGAATATAAAAGTTTCAATGACACACTAATCATTTCAATAAGTAGTGCATAGCTCACTCCATGGTTAAGCCTTCAAATTTACTGGGATCTGTGCTGGCTGATAATGTAGATCCAGTGGCCTCTGGCACAAATGCAAGCATAATGATTCACGGCCCTCCAAAGGATAGTCCAATGGATGTTTTATTGCTGATCTTCATTAGCAGCCTTCCAGCTGAAACATCTGTCACTTGAGCGTTTGGCACTGTCCCATGGTAATTAGTGAGCTCCCTGCAACAGGTTGAGCTGGAAGATAAACAGGATGCGAGCTGAGCCAAAGGCATGCAGAGAGCAGTTCTTCATGAACTCAGCGACGACAGAAGCTCCAGCTGACAGTGTCATCATATACTATACAAACATGCAGAGTCCCCTGAAACACTGCTATACTGTATGTTCATGAAGGATTGTACAAAATATGAATATTTAAAGGACCATGATTCTATGTGTGTTTGGTTTTTGCAAAACATCCATTAATTCAGTTTTGTATAAACTGTTTTTTCTTATCAGTAACTGTCAAAATAAAATAGTATTATCCTTTGTTAGGTTAAAAAGTCATCAACATACATTAATTAACTTAGAAAAAGACACCGGAGACTTATAGAATGATCTTTCAATGGCCTTCTGCAGAAGTTTGGAGAGAAATCCTGAGAAGCTTTAGGCAACACGGCCCTCCTCTTTCGAGCTCGTCAGAACTTCTCTCAACTGGCTCTCTGCAGAACTGGCGCTTTTATTAAGCAAAGGATGACAGGAATGACCATATTTGGAACAGTGAATGTATAGATAGACAATTGACAAAGACAGGAAACAGATGGTCACACAGACATGGTATCAGATGATAATTGAAAAGTCACACCTTATGACTTTTCAGTTAGTAAGTAACTTATCTGCGGTGTGCAGAGCAACAGACATCCTTTTAAGAAATACTCAAGGGGGTTTTGTTGTCATGAGATGGTCAACTAACCCTTACAGACAATGAGACGACTGTCAGTGGACCCCCCTAAAGTAGCTGCCCTGTTATCTGTTCAGAGCATGTGATGGGGGTTTTGAAACAGATGTGCCTAAAAACAATGGTTCAGTTGACCAACCAGGAAGTCAGCAGTTTTAACCTCCTGCGTGGCAGGCGAGATTTCTACCACTGAACCACCAATGCATGTCATGAAAATAACAGGCAGTTTTCTAATTCTGATTCTGATACTCATAAGAACTAAACTTAATTCAAACTTTGATTAATCTGACATTTCCCTCCTGTTTGTTCTTATGAAACTTCACAGTAAACAAAATAAAACACTCCAGTGTCATCGTAAACATACAGGTAATGAAAACACAGAACAGTACAAAGACAGTAATAGTCGGAATCGGAATCGGAATCTCAGTCATCATGTCAGCATGACTCAGTAGTGAAAAAGTCTCTTCCATTCCTCGGACTCCTCTCCTAGTTTGTTGTCGCAAGTCAGTTTGGCTAGTCATCTTCAGGCTGTGGCTGGCGAGATAGGCATCAGATGTTTTCTTCGGCGGGCAAAAGGTTGTAAAACCGCCCGACTTCCTGCACTACTCGAGCCTGGCACGTTTCTCCGCTAGCTTTCACTGCAACTGGTGAACGCAGTAGATCATTCAGCAGCCTTTACTGCTGCCGGTGTCCTGATCTGGACAGCAAAAAGGACCCGTCCTGGCGGAGTGATGACGTTTCACCACTCGACTCAGGATCCGGTTACCCAGTTTCAGCAGTTCCTGCTTTAGGAGAGGGAAGAGGAAGAAAACAGCAGCGTACAAGAAGACGATTCTCATGTACAGTTCGACTAATGGCCGTCATTCAGGCCATGGCTTTCTTGAGCCTTAACTTAACAGCCATTAGTTCACTCCAAGAATGAAATCCAAACTTCAAATGGATAGGTCCTTTCATGTTGTATCTGCAACATGTCGAAAAGCTCCTACTAAAAAATTTTTAAAGGGTATTTAGTATTTAATCCTCATGATGTATCATATACCCCTACTCCCTCCTGTTGAGCCATAAAAACTTCCTATGGCTCAACTTAGCCACCAGGGGGAACAACTTCCTTGGAAGCACTGGTCTGCTTCACAGCATTATTTGCATGCCGACAGGGGTGGGGGTTTTGTGTCATTAGGCCCCCTCCTTGTTGACTTCTCCCTGGAAGAGTCAGGCTGCCAGAGTCAGGCTCCCCAGATAAGTGGCCCTCCCACTTCTTGACCTTCGCACCCTGGCAAGTCTGCAGGTCTGACTCAATGATTCTCTAGGGTTGGATATCTATGTCCCTCAGAGATCCCCCCTCCCATCACCAGATTAGATGGGGCAAAACCTTTAAAATTCTGTCTCCCACCGTAGATTAGACTACAGAATTTCTCATTGAAAAACGTTCTTATTTCAACCCAGGTAGGTTATGATCTTATTAAAGTAACACACAAAAACTGTCAGTGCAGCAACTCTCCTGCAACGTAAACAGTAGTCTTCAGTGAACTTATATATATATTGTATATAAACAATAAGTCATAGTCACAAAACATCGGACTTAAAGGAATCATTCTATCAAATAATGCCTTCTCAACTGTTGTTGAGCTATATTTTCCCCAAATCAAAAGAAATGCCAGAAAATTGTCATAAAATTGTCAGAAAAATTGTCTCCAGATAAATCATATAGTACTTATAAAAGTCTTCAGGAGATTCCTAATCTTCTGTTTGCATGCTGCAACACAAATGCATGCTCTTCTTATGAAGACTCATAGAAGTCTTAAGAAAATTGTGGGATAAATTCCCATGCGTAAACTACACATAGACAAAAACCCACTAACATTAAACACACACTTCAGATCATCTGCATGTGGGTTTGTGTATCAGTACAAATGTGTAAATTATTTCTCCTCAAACTAACCAAAATCAATTGGCGCATTTCAAATTAACTCACAACCTAAATGATAACAACACTGATCACAAATGTACACATTTTCAGTGTGAATAGCTAGTATGCACTCAGAGTTCTTCTTTTCTAAAAAGATTGTACAACGGGTTTGTTTCTCCTGCATACAATCCGAGTTAAATACAGTATTACAAAAGTAATCTGCAAATTAAATGATGAATTAACCCAATTTAAAACTTCTATGATTCTATGCCCTCATTCAGGGCTTAGAATGATAGAACAAACTATATTTCTCCATTTGTACGTCTCCTCCAAAAGGAGAGCTCACTTCTCAGCCTGCAGCCGCTCGTAAAGCGCTGCACCCACTGCTGGAGCACGCTTTCACACACACACAGAGAGTCACACACAGACACAGAGCTTTCGGCTGCTATTTGTATCATTTTAACAAAAACTTCAACAGAGAGGAAATTCAACCCTCAACTCACGGACATGTAGTCTCCAAATGAGAAGACACCTCCCTCTTAAGCTTCACTAAGTCTGTCATCTCATGCAGCTCTTCGTAAACGTGCAGCCACACTGCAGCAGCACTTTTACACACACAGACAGTCTCACATACACACACACACACACACAGAGGGAGAGAGAGAGAGAGAGCTTGTCACACACACAGAGAATCACATCCTGCTGCAGCCCCCACTTCTCCCCTCCCAGTCTCTCATCAATACCACCTCTTTAACCCATTTTTACTTCTTGTTTTTTCTTTTAGTCTTAAATTAGTTCATTTACTTCTTTTTAAGTTTCGTGTATTATTATTTCGCAAGATTCTGTCTCCATTTTAAATTTGAGGACGTCTCCCCATCAATTAAGCATCTTTTGAGATTCTTTAAGCATAAATTTTCAGCTTAACCACGCCTCTGCTATTTTTCGTCAGTTATTTTCTTTCCTAAGTTTCTCTCAGAACACAAGTTTCCTTTTTCAACAGTTTGGTTTTAGCCTGATATTTTAGTGAACAATTTAAATTTTTCCTCTCAATTTTGAAAACCCCAAACATTGAACAGACAGTTTTCCTGTCATAAACATCAGACAAACATTAGACAAACAATAGACAAGACGAACATTAAACAAAACCCATTAAAAAATCATTCCAAAGAAACCTCTTCTTGTTATTCTGTCGGGTCCGAAACCCCCGTGTTGGCCTTACGCACTGCCCTAGGCATAGTATTTTTAGAGGCCCCTATGCCTTCTATAAAAATCGTGTCCCCGACCTGCTGCCAATCACCTCTTTCACTAACCTTCTTGTTAGCACACAGAATTTCACTCGTATTTTACACAAAAATACTTCAATACCCCAGGTATTAAGTAAGAGGAGTTTTCTCACCAGTCTCCAAGCGCTTTCCCCTGGCTGGGAAATCTCGTCGTCTGGACTCTGGAACAGCGCAGACCAAATCTGGGCCCGTTCCCTAAAGTCGGAAACGCTGTCGACAGATTTTTAGATGGCCTCCTTTGACCGTACGCGGTTCCATCGCCAGAACTTGAGATCCCGGGTTTCGGCACCAAATGTTAGGTTAAAAAGTCATCAACATACATTAATTAACTTAGAAAAAGACACCGGAGACTTATAGAATGATCTTTCAATGGCCTTCTGCAGAAGTTTGGAGAGAAATCCTGAGAAGCTTTAGGCAACACGGCCCTCCTCTTTCGAGCTCGTCAGAACTTCTCTCAACTGGCTCTCTGCAGAACTGGCGCTTTTATTAAGCAAAGGATGACAGGAATGACCATATTTGGAACAGTGAATGTATAGATAGACAATTGACAAAGACAGGAAACAGATGGTCACACAGACATGGTATCAGATGATAATTGAAAAGTCACACCTTATGACTTTTCAGTTAGTAAGTAACTTATCTGCGGTGTGCAGAGCAACAGACATCCTTTTAAGAAATACTCAAGGGGGTTTTGTTGTCATGAGATGGTCAACTAACCCTTACAGACAATGAGACGACTGTCAGTGGACCCCCCTAAAGTAGCTGCCCTGTTATCTGTTCAGAGCATGTGATGGGGGTTTTGAAACAGATGTGCCTAAAAACAATGGTTCAGTTGACCAACCAGGAAGTCAGCAGTTTTAACCTCCTGCGTGGCAGGCGAGATTTCTACCACTGAACCACCAATGCATGTCATGAAAATAACAGGCAGTTTTCTAATTCTGATTCTGATACTCATAAGAACTAAACTTAATTCAAACTTTGATTAATCTGACACCTTTTATACAATTTCACCTTTATGCATTTTTTATACTATGGTTACACAAATGCCATACCAATGGTCATACATCCTTTTGTGTAATCTCTGTAGAAAATTATTGTATCTGTAGAAATTATTAGAAAGTGATCAGCAGAGAGCGGACCAGTAGACCTACACACTACAGCTAAGGTGACGTGTTTTGATACTGATGGGTAGTACATATACATATATATATATATATATATATATATATATATATATATATATATATATATATATATATATATATATATATATGTTGATAAACAAGAACTATGCTTCCATAAAAAATAAGAAAAAAATAGAATACAAAAAATAGATATTCTGATGAAATACATATTTAAAGCTTTTTCTTGTGTTCAGGAAGTTCTGTTACAAGCTGAGGATTTCAGTACTGCTATTCTACCACAGCTGTGATGACTTGGCATAGCCCATAAATATTCAAACACACTTTAAGTCACATCTGTGCTCTCGGTCCAAGCACCTACAGTATGTTCCAATTTCCAAGCTGAAGCCAATGCGGTAGTAAGGTAGTAAGAAAAGTTCATCTAATAACATTGAGGGTTGGCTCCAGGGGCTGAGTCAATCTCCTTGAATCCCTATGTTAACGTGTCCAACTTTACAGCACAAAATAAACATATTCAAAGCCTCATTCAAAAATATCAGTTTGTTCTCAGTAACTTTATTCCACATCTGTGACAACTCTACTGGGGGTAAGACCACAGCGGATTATTCCAGGATCCTTCTTGCAGAAGTCTGCCGGGATCTGCAGTCATTCATCTTCCAATAGTTTTTAAGACTTGTCTGACTAGAATGAGTCAAACCCAGCTGTATTACATGTAACTCACATTACATATAACCCCATATAACAGTTTATTCTGTCGGTATATGGTATCCATTGTAAGGATCTCAAAACAGGAGTAATGTGCTCAGTTGTCCTGGTTGTTGTAAGAACTCCAGTAGCAGCACTCTGGATGAGTACAAGTTGTCTTATCATAGTTTTGGGAAGACCTGACAGAAGAGCATTACAGTAGTGTAGTAACCATCTTTTCTGAGATTTCTCACTTGTCTCCTATTCTCTGCAACAGTATAATTTGAAAGTGGCACCAAGTTCTGTTTTGTAGTTTTCTTAACACCGGCTAAGTGGCATCTCTTTGAGTAATTGTTCACAATTGTGTGCCTTACGTGGAGGCCATGGTGGTCACGTGCATTCGTTCTCAAAAATATCAATATATAAATGTATAACACATTGCTAGCAAGTCCTAATGAAGACTTGATCCCAGTCAGTTTCAAGTTCTGTGGTGAGGATATTCTCTGCTCCTGATAATTATCATTCATATATAGTTATGGTTTAAGAGCACTTATCTTGTTGGCTAAATGTAAGAGCCTAGGAACATAGCTTAAAGGAGCATGAGGCTCCTTTTAAGAAATGAGACTCTCTAGTGCCACCCTTTGCCACAACGGCCGTCGGGGGTACTGCAGCCAACAGCGAAGCCAGCACGGGAGAACGGGGAGAACGTGCATGCAGCGTCATGTGACGTCACATCCGCAGCCCAGCGCGGGAAATTCGGAGTCCGAATTGCAGCACATTTTGCAGCACACAGCCTGTTCAAGGCAACAGAGAGATACACTAGAGGGCTCATTCTTTTTGGTTTGGAACGCTTCATCTGAAATTATTACTAGAAAACTTAAAACGTATACTAATTTTTTTCATAAATCCTGCCTCAATCCTGCCTCATGCTCCTTTAACTTATGATAGCTAATTAGATTGTGACTTAGTTCCTATTAAAGTTTCTTCACTAGAGAGATGATATAGGGCAGGGGTCTCCAACCCTGATCCTCGAGAGCTACCGTCCTGCATGTTTTAGATGTTTACCTACTTCAATACACCTGATTCTAATTATTGGTCATCGTAAGCATGTCATTGAAGTCTGCACAGCTCTGTTGGTGATACAACAGGGTTGTGTTGAATCAGGGAAACATATAAAATGTAAAATGGGGATTGTGGTGGCTGAGTGGTTGGTGCTCTCCCTCACGGTGTGAAAATTCCTGGTTTTGATTCCCAGCTAGGGTCCTAATGTATCTGTGGATTTTAATGTTCTTTAAAGGGGACTGTGGCAGGGTGGAGGAACAGCCACTCAGCTGATTGAGCACACCTGTGCCCAATCAGCCTCTCCACCCTGCCTGCCTTCATAAAGAGCAGCTGCACACCAGCAAGAGGGCTGCTGGAAGAGGGCTCTGCTGAAGGTTCTGCTGGTGCATGTGTATCTGGGTGAAATAAAGGAGTTCCTGCACTAAACCCTGTGTCCTCTGTCCTGTCGGGTGACCCCCGTAGCACTAGCCCTTGCTACAGGGACCTATTATGAAAAACACTTTTTTTCTTGCTTTAACATATACATGTATAAATTGGTCTCGCCTCAGCCTGCCAACTCAGAGAAGGAGGAAAGCAACCAAATTCTGCAGTGTCTGTACAGCCGCCCGGATGAGCCATCCAGTGTGATGTGTCTTCTACGAGCCGTTTAGATTCTGCTCCCGTCGTTACGTAACGACAGGCGCGATTAGGTTGGCCTCCGATGCGTGAAACCACGCCCACAACTAACTCGACCGGCCAGAGCTTACACCATTTTTTCGTAGCGGTGTATCGCGTCATTCAGGCAGCCAATCAGCACAGAGCCTCATTATCATAGCCCCTCCCCTCAGAATCCCTCATAGATAATGAGGTTAGAGAATGGGAAGATAAAGACATGGTTTAGAGGCTTAATTTCTAATTTATTTAGCAAAAACAATCAAAAGCTTGTGTTTAAGACATTCAAGGCCTGTTTAAAATAGGTATTCGTTGCCATAATAGGTCCCCTTTAAATACATAAAATAGTAACATTAAACTCTTTAAAAAAAGGAAGAAAAGAAATGGGTGACAGTGAATGCTAAATACTACACTTTTTTCTTAATCAGACACTATTTTGGACACAGTCTTAATGTTGTTTCCACACCATTAAGCTCATACACAAATTACAATGGCTACTGTAGTTTGGCTAAGAGTAAACTGTAGTAAAGGGAAAATGTGTGATCGCTCAAACCCTATCCCTTGTGTCTGGGTATAAAAAGGTTGATGAGTACGTATGATTACAGTAAGGCCTATTTACGCTCACCCCACATGGGCCATTAAACTTCATTAGAAAGGTAGCTTACATAATCAAATGTGTTGGTGCACTCCACAAGATGTTTGTAGCTGTTACTGCAGCTGACTCTTGAACTGAATAAATTGTTTTGCAGGTGCTGATGACGGCACAATATCGTGCTAAACACCACTTCCTGCCTCTTGTTATTACCTGTTTAGATTTGGGACTGTCAATCCAAGCCAACAAGCCAAGAGATCAGTTGGCCAAACAACTAAAAATCAAAAACATATGTATTTCATTGACCTATAGTTGCAAATGTTAAATTAAATATTTATAATTTAGATGAAAAAAAAATACAAATAGATATTTTTGGGTGGCGGTAGCAAATTCTTGTCTGAAAGCAATTGCAGTAAGGACTTAATCCGTCATTTCCACCACCAGTGAAACCTCCCTCTCAGACTGCGGCACACAAAGAAGCTTTGGAGTGAGACCAGAGGGCAGTTAAAGACGAGAAATCCAAATAGCACCATCAGCCAACTCCTGAATCACACACAGACACACATTAAAAACCCTATCTAGCAACCCTATGAAAAGTGCCATGTAGAGTCGAATGTTGTTATGTAGAGAATCTGAGCTGAAAGCAAAGGGGATGTTGTTGTCAATCTGTTAGGCTTGAGCTCTGAGAGCAATGTGGAGACTAGAAAAGAGAGCCAAAGTGCCACAAATAGCTGGAAAATGAAATATACCTCTTTTTATTAACCACAAAGTGCAAATATAACCATTTACGCACATTTACATCCAATTTAAAGTATATTAAGGAGAATTTTGATGTTAAAAAGATCTGTTTCTATTTCATTTTAAGGCGTATTCAATTTGGAGCAATGTGGAGACTAGAAAAGAGAGTCAAAGTGCCACAAATAGATGGAAAATGAAATATTTCTCTTTTTATTAACCACAAAGTGCAAATATACCCATTTACGCACATTTACATCAAATTTAAAGTATATTAAGGAGAATTTTGATGTTAAAAGATCTGTTTCTATTTCATTTTAAGGCGTATTGGATGGTTTTTGGGAAATGTGTTGTCTGCCTCTTGCAATCTCCCATCCCTACTATTGGAAAAATCCACCCAAAGTTACTGGACTTGGCCATCTCTGTCAAGAACTGCATGTTGCTTTATGGCACTCTGTCGCACATCAATGATGATGGTCAGTGGCTACAAGATGAAATTGGAACAAATTAAAATGACACAAGCTGCACATAAGATTTAAAAAATGCCCATGGGGGAAGTAAGCAAAAATATCCACGTCTGCAAGCTACTGTTACTGTGCCTTGTTCCTTATTCGTTGTTGGCTGTGTTGGCATAGCACATGTCATCAGGGTGCTTGCGGATATCAGGACAAAGGTTAGGAAAGGAAAAAGGTCTTTTGTTTTTACCCTTCTTACTGGTTTGAAGAGAGAAGCACGGCTTTCTGAACATGCAACACCCACTTTGTTTTCTCCATGATAAGAGTCTAGGAAATGAAAACAGAAAAAACTTAAAAACGTATTGTGGAATTTCTTTCTTTTTTTTTTTTTTAAGAAAAAACACATTTATTTTTGAGATACAAATACAATGAAATTAGCATTAGAATTAACACAACTACCAATTGGCATCCTTAAATTGTAAATTGTATTACCTAAACAGGTCAAACTGTTTGTATACGTTCCCTGCTGTGTTCTGCATCTCTATATAGAAAAGAGCCCCCTCACACACACACACACACACACACACACACACACACACACACACACACACACACACACACACACACACACACACACACACACACACACACACACACACACACACACACACACACACACACACACACACAGGAAGCCTTCACTTCAAATACACAAAGTGAGGAATGATGGGAGATACTTATCGAGATGTGCCGGTTTACCAAGAAGAGATGAATGCAAACAAAAAGAAGCGCTGCGCGGTTTAGCAAAGGCAGACAAGCAGACACACGCCCTGACCTCCTCCTTGCCAAATAATCAGCTGTGGAATCTGCAAGACAAATCTAGGCCCTTCCCAAATCCATTATTTTTCAATCAGTGAAAGAAATCACCAGGGGAGAAAACTATTTGACACTGGTGAAAACTAAATTAAGATAGGCAACAGCAGCGGATTCAAGAGATTATCTTAAGTGATTTGGCATTCATAGATGCCAGAGTAAAAAGACCAGCCATCACCAAAATAACATGTGACTTAAACATGAAATTGCTCAATTTTAATGTAACTTCATAGAGGAGGTTGAATAAAGGTTGAGAATATACATTTTTTCTGCATGAAGTAACGGCGCTTCTCACTGCCCGCCAGATAATGAGCAACTAGTCTGGCGCTTTGTGTAATTTAGGCTGGTCGTTTGTTATTGCACGACTGTGATTCTGAATAACACAAAGGCTCAGTCCTGGAAGAGTTTAGTCTATTCCTTTTTTCCAGTGTTGCAGAAGGCAGACACCCAGATCCTGCTGATTAAGAAGGACACAGGAAGCCAGCATGTAAACACAGAGTAAGACAAGCAAGCTACCACTGGGGCTCTAGAGTTGTTTTTATGTGCTGTATTGTGCTTTGTTTGCTATTGCTGGTTTTTGACTTGTGTCACATTTTGAACTGAGAAAAAGAGATGGCTTGATGTTTGTGCTAAGAGTTTGTGCCTTTCATATGTTAACATTGTACAATGTGAACCAAAACATGGGTTAAATGCACACAACTGTCATTTTTAGAAAAGCATATCATATTTCTACATCTAATGTATGTAATAATGTACTAACTTTGTCATGCTTTTCACATCGTTTCCTGATTTCTTTAAGTCTGTCCACTACTTTCATATAAGTTGGACTTTTAGTGTGTTTGGAGATCAAGTGTCTATCACATTCTCAGAGTTAGAAAGTACCTGGGGAACAATGCTGCTGCCATACAGATACTTTTAGGATCTGATAGGGGGGGCTGATATAGCTACTGTAGCTATTGTTTAATTTTTTATTTGAAATGTATTACCAATTATGCTGTGAAGGGAAAAATATTACGTTTCAAAATATATAAAATATGTTGGCGGTACTAGCATACTCCTGAAAACAATATTTTAACAAACACGCGGTGAGTGCCGGTGTGTGCGTACCCATGGATAAACCTTCTGTTTCTCTTGATTCTGTTGAGAGTTATTGGGTTTATAGTATTATTATCATTTCCGTAATTGCTTACTTAGTGTTCGTGTTTTTATAATGATGATAATAATAATAATAGTCATACTGTAGATCTTATATTGTAGTGATGTCAGGGCTGTATTGGACATCAGCAGGCTTTGATTCAACAGCAGCTGGTTGTGCTGTTGCAATCCAAGGAATAAGTGCCCAGAACTTGTGTTTATTTTATTTTAATATGTCCAAAACTTCACAAAATATTAAATACATAAAGAAAAAGTCAGGGAATGACAGATCTGTAGATTTTGTTTAGACAAAGTTATTCCCATAATAAAACTCCTAGCCACCTCAGCAGGTCTAGTGTTAAGGCTTTTCTTAATGTACTTAATGTATACAATGTGTTGAACCAGCGTGTTGGAATAAAGCACCAGCTTATCGGACCAAAAGTGAGAGACAAAAGACTGTGACACATTACACTGAGCCATTTAAGCCATCAGTTTGTAGGGGTGTTTATTTTGGAAGGACCAGATCATCAGCTTTTGTATAAAGTGAAGTCCAAACTATATTAACTATACATAGAGTTCACATAGCAACTGGTATGTCATTCATTTCTGGGCCACTGCTTAGTAACACTGGTCATTCTCAAAACTTAATAATCTGCCTTACACTGTTTTCAACCATGTACTATGTTCATTGTAAAGCTTGAGTTATGGTTCTGCGTCAAAACGACGCCGTGCCTACGGTGTGTGGTACGCGTCGACGCGTACCACACGCCGTCACTGACGTGCACCTCCCGAAAATTGTAACTGCGTGTCGAGGCGACGCAGACCAAACGCAGACGGAGAGGGCTGTGATTGGTCGCTTGGTAGCAACGCATTTCCGGTTTCCGGTTTGAAGCAGTCGTGAACTTTCAGCGCCCTTTTCTTTGTGTATGTGTGATTTTTTTTTGTTTGGGTTTTTTGGACAATAGTTGTCCTTGTCTCTTTGATTCACTGTGACCGGAAAAAGTCGGATAAACCATTCAGGAAAAGATCGCGAGTTAGCGGTCACGGGGGGTACTGCACCGCGGAGAAATGGAGTGACGGAGAAGTCCGAAGGGTTCACGACGGCGTCACGGCAACGGCGTGTGCTCTGCGTTTGTTTGACGCAGAACCAGAATTCAAGCTTTAGTCGTCAGCAAATGCCGCCACACAAGAATTTTGCAATAACATTGATAAATGTAACTTTTACTGAGCAAAGAATCTGATTCGTACTTGAAAATGTTAGGATGGCTTTGAAGTGTTAAGAAATTTACGGATAATGTTGATAAAGCATTGATAGTGTATGTAAAAGAATATGTGTGTCAAAATGGGAACAGGAGATGTAGGTGCTCAGGAGCCAAGAGCGCTGTCTTCCAGTAAGACTCCAGGGCCCTCATTTATCAACCGTGCGTACGCACAGATCTGTGCGTAAAGCGTGCGTACGAGCATTCCCACGCAAAGTATGGTATTTATCAACATGTATTTGTGCGCAGAAACACGTGTAAATATACGCACAGCTCCGACCATGCGTACACACAAAACCTAGTGGTAGAACAGTGAAACTACAAATAGAACCCATTAAAAGAGTCTCAAACTTTACATGTGAAGTTTGAGATCGCTGAACTGTGACTGAACGGGGAACATGCGCACATGTTCCCCGTTTCCTCCAATTAATAAAAATTATCCATAAGTAATTCAGACATTTTGAATAATTGGTGTGACAAGCTATAAAAGACAGCTTTGGCAGGACGACCTGAAAAGAAAATACAAGTACCATGGCTTATCTTGCACTGTTGGAGGATTTAGAGACCGTGCGCTCCGCAAAAACACGCTCCGCAGAGAGCGTGTTTTCAAAGAGCGCGCTGATCTGTTCAGTGAGAGACGGAGCGGCTTCTCAGCAGGTACCGCTTCCCCAAAAACATTCTGATGGATCTATGCTGTGATTTATAACTCCATCCCAGTCACATCCAGCTCCTGTCCACCCTGGGATGTTTGTCCACCGGAACATTTCAGAGAGAGATTGGAGACATGCGGCATTTCGCAGCAGAATCATGCCGGCAGTGTTGTATGCAATAATTTCTCTGGCCCTAATTTACACCCAGTTTCCATGCACACATCACCAACAAGCCCAAATTAAACAAGGATTTCACGTCATCGCCGGATTCCCAAACATAATTGGAGCTATATTGCACCCAAATCGCAATCAAAGCACCATCACACAATGAATTTAGTTACGTGAACATGAAAGGATTTCATTCAATCAATGCACAAATAATCTGCGATGCAACTATGTCTCTGTTGCCCGTCGTTGCCCAGTGGCCTGGAGGAATGCAACACTCATTTATTCTGCAGAACAGCTTTATTGGTGTTTGCACCTCCAAGCAGGAGCTTTTGACTCCAACCAAATCTTAATTTATATGGATAATCTTCCAAGAAATATATCAAACATGGTCAACATAATTATTTTACAAGCCAAATATCACATACATAAATGCAAATGGAATAACAGCAAACCCTCCATTGTACAACTGAAAAATGAATGTAAACTGTACTTAGCATCTCTTAAACCAGTGTTTCTCAACCCTGGTCCTCGAGTACCACTGTCCTGCATGTTTTAGATGCTACCCTGCTTCAGCAAACCGTGATAAAAGTACGTGTGTCATCAACAGAGTTGTGCAGACCGTGGTGACAAGCTAATTAGGACCTTTAATTAGAATCAGGTGTGTTGGTGCAGGGAAACATCTAAAACATGCAGGACAGGGGCCCACGAGGAGCAGGATTGAGAAACACTGTGAAAAAAACGATATTGCCAAAAGCTATGAAACGATGTCTTTGTGTCTTCATTTTTATTAATACACTTCCCATAGCTTGTCAGTAAATGTATCTTTTTTTTTTTTTGCTCTCAACCCCCCCAAATGTTGAATATTTGTAGATAATTGATTATTTTGTTTCATTTGCCTTTTGTTGTAAACTCTACAGAATTTTGTTCAATAAAGTTTGTAAACCTCCAAGCGGGAGCTGTTGTTGCTCCATATATGGTCAATTGGAGGCGTTTCTGTATGCAAATAACGGTAACCATGCACGAGCACGGCAGTTTAGAACAGGTGGGATTTATCATCACTGATGTGCGTACGACCAGCGTCCGCACGTTTGATAAATCCGGATTTTTTTGTACTTACACACATTCTAAATTTAACTCCTACGACAGAATTTAAGACTTTTTCTACGCACTGTTGATAAATGAGGGCCCAGGAATTCATCCAATTAAAAAGCACTTGAGCCAAATCTGCTTGTTTTCACAGAGAACCTCTCGTTTTGGTTCGGAGACATTTTTTTTTTGACATAATTACAAACTTTTGGTGTTATGCTTGGTGCAAAACTAGTCTCGAAGACCCAGAGATTAAAATTAGATGGTTCCAAACATGCATTATATGGTCTCTTAAAATGTTTAACAAATCCAGTATTCCTTCCAGTTCTTTAACTTAGTCGTAAACAACTTGTTAAGAATCGTGTTGTTTTAATAGAACTCACTCCGCTGTCTTAATGTTTAACCATTGATTATTGATGTGAATGTGTCCTCCTCTATACATACACACACATCCTAAATCTAACTACTCTTCAACTTTTCAAGAGTCAAGAAGTGAATGAATGAATCTTCTTTATGTCAACCCCTCCCTTTAGCGTGTGTTCCTCTTCCTGTGGGCGACCTCTGCATCTCTTCATGCCAATCCTTTGCCTCTCCCACCCCAGATTATTTTTCATTTAGGTTCACTCAAACGCCCCCCTCTCGATTTATGTGAGGAATCCAGTGGGCCATTTGATTCAGGAAGTTAAAGAGATCAGGCGGGAAATAAGGGGCTGACATACAGACACGTACACAGGGCTGTGTACACATGCTAAAACAACAACGCACATATTCACATGTGCAGGAAACGCTAAACCCCAAATACCTACACAACGACAGATTTATATTTACACACATGCGCAAATATGGGGAGGAAAGCCTTGTACACAAGACAAGCATTCATGCATATGAAAACACTTAACCGCAAATGGCTGGACAAACACACACACACACACGCACACACACACACACACACACACACACACACACACACACACACACACTAATTCAGAGCTTATGAAACTTGATCAAGACATGTGTTCTATCAGCAAGTTCAGCTCAGGTATCGTTTCCTTCCTGAGGCTCACCGCAAACATTACAAGCCTGCTGGCTCATTCACGGCGTGGCAGGAGGGCTAGCAGGGTTGCCAGGTTGCTAGGTCATGGCTGCACGCACAGGTGGCATGAGACAGCAACTAGAGAGAGAACTGCAATTCATGCACAGAGACAGGACACGCTCAGAGACACGTATGAAGACACAACATGCTGTCATAAGATCCAGAAACATGCAAAGATACAACTCACACACGTCTGCACACATGGCTGGAGGGGAAACTCTGAGAGGAGGATGAAGAGATTAGTTTATCATTCATGGTGATGACAGATCGTGCTGGTGTGTGACCACATAACCAAACAGCCATCAATCTCTTCATTGTAGGAGAAGCATGACGGGGGAAAGGACAGTCAAGAGTTTAACATGTGAAGGTCTAAACACTCAGTAGCATTTAGAGTAAGTTGGGGTTTGTGGAGGCTCCTCTTCGGAAGAGCCCAAGTGGAGTTATTCATCAAGAAAAATGCAGGTGGAGACATTACCATGTGTTGACAGCACATGAGGAACATCTTTTTTATTCTAACCCTAAAACCTGCTTGGCTTTAAATTGTTTCTTTGCAGAAAAAAGGGAAAGTTTCTCTGGAAAAAACTGTTAATGCACCCTTTTTGCTGCTCCATTGTATGCATGAGCGTTGCTTGGAGAACACATGCATGCAATTATGTTATTATGCTCTGTTGGTTTGTTTGTCTGAATTAACCCAAAACCATTCAAATTTGTTGCTTGACATGACACACAATTACATACATGTTTCACTCGGTTTCCATTTTTAGTCTGACATGGCCTCCATTTAAACCAGTTTTCATGGGGAAGGGAATAAAAGCTCGACAACAGCTTAACAGGAAGAAATGGGAAACTATTTTACAGAAAGAAAAGGTCTTTCTGCT
Organism: Cololabis saira; assembly: GCF_033807715.1. Taxonomy (NCBI): domain Eukaryota; kingdom Metazoa; phylum Chordata; class Actinopteri; order Beloniformes; family Belonidae; genus Cololabis; species Cololabis saira. The sequence continues at coordinate 15,799,323 of NC_084596.1, read as the reverse complement.
GCAGATCAACTCCTCTTTTGTAATCCTGTGAGATGGTAAGGGTGTCCTTTTTTCACTCCAAATATTTGTGACACTTGCGGAGCATGCCGGATGCCTTTCAGCATCTTTGGTTTCTAGATTGCAATCTCAGGCTTGTAATTTGACATGCTCACTGAAAGAGTTTGAAGCTAAATGGGATGCAATCAGAGTGAGTATCAACAGCTCCTTGTTTAAGAGCAGAAGAAAAGTTGGTTTCTGGAAGTAAATTAAGTGATGATACTTCTAAGAAGAGGCCATCTGTCAGGAAAGGTGTGCTGGGTGAAGAATGATCCAAACAGAAATAACAGGCTGAACACAGGGAAGCTAAGGACAATAAACTTTTATTTCTCCAGACCAGGAATTCAAATTCAGTGGAAAAGTGAATGTCAGGAAACCATTGAGGCATGGAGAATACAAACACCAGGAATAATGACGAAGATCTGGCGCAGAAGAAAGGAACCCTAGAACAGTATATATCAGAAAATGGAGCAATCAGCACAGTAAAACCTAAGATTAGAACACAAAGCTAAGCAACGGGCTCAATTAAACCAAGGTGCAGCCTGTAAATTGATTTAAAGATTTAACACTTACACAAAGAGCTTCGCAAAGCTCAGTGCCCTTGACACGGGCAATAATCAGATTATGTTTTATGTATTAAGACAACAATAGCAGTATTGGATGAAAAAATACAGATTTGTTGTAAGGCAAGGTGAAGATGTTCAGAGAATTTGATCCAACCTATACAAGCGTGTTTGTGCATGTTCCATATGCCACTGAATTCCTGCATGTGTTGTTTTGTGTGTGTCCGGCCACAGCAACAGACTGCCTAATATTACAAGAGCAGGCTGAGAGGAAGGAGAAGCCCCCCAATACGTTCGCGCGCTGAAAGCACCCCTTGAGCAAACAGCAGCTGTTCACATTTCCTGAGTATTGGATGTCGAGTGGTGGCCATTGCTCATTTGCTCATTGCATTAATAACAGATGGACTTCCCGCTCGACTCTAAGATGGAGAAATGGGAGAAATGTGAAGTGTACTATGGATACAGGCAACATCTCTTGAGCAGCTGCTGCCGCTGCTCAAGGAGTAAGCACGTGTGGATATTTACTGCTTAGTCTGCGCTCCGGTTGTGTGTGTGTGTGTGTGTACGTGGCTCTGTCGAGGTTTTTGACAGAATGTCAATCTGTTGTACATGAGGGTATGTGACTTAAGTGCGGGAGTCAGTGTCGTTCAGCACTACGGCTTGTGTAGGCCAGCTATGTGGCAAAAATTCCCCTCTGACCATTATACCCACTACATTTATTCACAAGGGATGATTTTCATTATCAGTAAATGCACGACTGTCAGCGCTGTACATTCCACCGGAAGAAACCCTGGTCTTGAATAAAAACAGTTTTATGTTGTAATTTATCTCACAGAGTTAGACAGACAATTCAATAAACCCAAACGTGTATTATATTCATACATTAAATTAAGTAAAAACAAAAGTTGATCCATCACTTAGTCAGTGATAAAAAAAAAAAGTTACATTGAAAAAAGTCCTTGCAAAGAGTTAGGGTGTCAGCGGTTTTAAATGTCTGATATTCCTTCAAAAATTTTAACAACAGAAAAAGTTAGCACAATATAAATAACGTAATTAGGGGGGTGGTAGTCTAGTGGCTACAGAGGTGGGCCTGGGTCTGGCGGACCAGGTTCAAGCCCCGGAATGGCAACCAAGATGAACCACCTTGGGCCCCGGAGCAAGGCCTTGACCCTAATTGCTCCATGGTGTGTGTCTCAGATGTAAGTCGCTTTGGATAAAAGCATCTGCTAAATGACAGTAGTAGTAGTAGTAGTAATTAAAAAGAAATAAATATGATCTTACGTTTACTGTACTTTGAACTCTATTTCTTTGCAGAAAGCATGATCGGAAGATACAGTATGTGATATTTTTGTGCGTGCAATTTCTGCATTTCAGGCCGTCATGACATTCCAAAACGTAATTTGGGATTGTTGGGCTTTTATCACTTTGTAGGGCTGCTATTCTTTTGCAGAAAACGTAAAAATCATTCTGGCATTGAGAATACCAAGAGGTTATGAGCTTCAATAGCCACTTTGTTCCTTTGTCTTGTAAATGCTTCTTCAGGTGCACTGGAGATCAGTCTTCATCGTTGCATTTTCCATTTCAAACTTCTCCACATATTAACTATTGGACATGTTACGACTAGATGCAAATGAGTCCACACTGCTCACTCTTTTTCTGCATGTGCAGAATGTCATTTTGCATTCATGGAAAATCCCTAGATGTCATCATGAACATGTTCTCTTGAAGGTAACACATTTTGCTCTAAAATCTGTACATACATTTATACATCACTGAAGTGGGATGTGCCAAGTGCACAAACACAACCGTATACCATCAGAGACTCACATCACAGCTTTGGGACTTGATGTCCCTGATTACACAGTTTTCCTCTGGGGAATAGAATTATGTTTTTCCAATAGATGTTGTTATATAACTATTTCCCAAGCTTCTGAGAGACTGCTGGTATTTCTTTCTTTTAACATTTTCTAGTTAATTACTCACTCTGCCTCCCCATGTTTTAACGTGGTGCACAGTTCCTAGCAGGGAATGACTCATTACACTCTTTTCAGCTCTCCGACCTCCGTTATGCATCCTCTCTTTGCAATTTGTCAGTTGGGTATATAAACACAACCAAGCACTTCATCCATGTTGCCATTCCTTAACTGGACTCTCATTGAGAGGGACATAAACCAGGTTACTTCCTGTGCGTGTTTCTTATTCTTTTTTTATTTGGCAACTCATGATGGCACAGGAACTACACCGAGCTAACGTTTATCTTAAGTGTCTCCTGCCATCTAAAGACACATTCGTTAACTCAGCCAACCATCAACAGCATACTTAGAGCAACACTTTCTGCTGCTTCCTTTAAAACAAACAGCGGAGGCACAGGCAGATGAGCATGATGGAAACTAGCGCTTCAATCAAATGTTCCTCATTACCCATAAGGCCAACTTTTTTATGGGCAAAAGCTGTTGAGAAATGTGAACTTTCAATCCCAAAATAAAAGACTGAACGTTAAAGTGAGGGCAAATTTGTCAGAATTGAAAACCAGTAAAAGGGATCGTAAGTGAAAGGTTGCTAAGATGAAGACAATAGGGCTGGGGATTGATTCAAATGTCAAGAATCGATTTGATTCCGATTCTTAAGATTCAGAATCGATTATCAAGATTTGATTTGATCCGATTCGATTCCGATATTGATTTGGGTTAGTGTTATTAAAACTGTTTTTTGAGCTGTTGCATGAATTATATGACTGTAGTCATGCTAAATACCACTACTAGTATTATATTGATGCCTCTTGTGTTTTGCACTATCCCCTTTGCTGCTGTAATCTGGAAATTTCCCCTCTGTGGGACTATTAACGGATTTCTTATCTTATCTTATATTGAAATTAAACAGCAAGTATTGGCAGCTAATGATGCTGTAAGGACCAATCAGCTCCCAGAATGCTGATAGAACTGCTTTCAGAAACATCGTGTGGGTCAGAATTACCAAACAGATCCAGGGCAGCAAACAGAGACAGATGAAATCGGTTTTATTTTTTCCCACATTCCGTTTTTATTTGTTCCATTTTCGGTCTATTTTGGTTTTTAATTTTTGAGCATTTGGTTTTTAGCATTTTTTGCAAATGTAACCCCAAGATAGTATATAAAGTAATGAAATATAGACAATTTATGCAATTATAACCTAACACTTTAATGTTTTCATACTACCAAGGCAAAAACATGGCACCAGTTATTCTCGTGTCCAACAAAACATTCCTTTTTTGGGGATAAACAAAAAAATAACCAAAAGCTGTAATGTAATGATGAAAAAAAAAATACATAAATAAATAGATAAAAGAAAAGAACTCCCCCCCCCCCCCAAAAAAAAAAAAAATTAAAAAAAAATCGATCTTTAGACATATGAATCGATTTTTAGGAATTAATATGAGAATCGATTTAGAATTGGAAAATCGATTTTTTCAACACAGGCCTAGAAGACAATATGCTGCATTTAACAAAAGAGTTATGCAGGTAGCTAATGTATTGCTTATTTGAAACATTTAAAAATAAAGAAATATCTGGGGGAACTGTATTGAAAGGATGCAGGAGAGTGAATTAAATTGATTGAGGTGGCGCAGGCGGATTTTTGGGCAGGGGCCGGGGCACCGGCTCTGGGATGCATCCAGAACCACCTCTGGAACAGGGACATGGTGGAGCGCGTCCTGAAACACCTCAGGAACTGAGACATCATGGCAAGGTGGGTGCCAACGACAGTGGTGGCATCATCTGTGCTCTGCCTGGAGGCTTTTTGGTCCACCAAAAGCAAAGCGAGTTCCCAAAAAGAGATTCCTCCTCAAGCCTAAGCCTCGTTGTTTTGGCCACCTCCCGGCAAAAACTAGAACCAACCATGATGTGGAACATGACGGAGAAAACAATACGGACCAGCGGGGAGTAAAGGTGCGGGTATGGTTCTGCGTCACACACACGCAGAGCACACGGCGCACCCGTGACGCCGTCACGAATCGTTCTGACTTCTCCGTCTCTCCATTTGGTCGCGGTGCAGTACCCCCCGCGGCCACTAGTTAGCGATCTTTTTCTGAATGGTTTATCCGACTTTTTCCGGTCACAGTAAATCAAAGAAATAAGGACAACTATTGTGCAAAAAACAAAAACAAAAAAAATCACATATAAACGAAGAAAAAAGCCCTGGAAGTTCACTACTGATTCAAACCGGAAACCGGAAATGCTTCGCTTTCAAACGAACCAATCACAGCCCTCTCGGTCTGCGTGTGGTCGGCGTCTCCTCGACGCGTAGTTACAATTTTCGGGAGGTGCACGTCAGTGACGGCGCATGTGACGGCGTGTCCTCTGCGTGTACAAAAACCACACGCCGTAGGCACGGCGTCGTTTTGACGCAGAACCATAATTCAGCCTTAAGGGAAAGACGTCACAAGATATACACATGAGACTTGATGAGACACAGGTGTACACAATCAGGGCAGATGGGAACAAGGGAAGACAAGACAAAACTAAAACACAATGATGTGGGTTTTCAAAATAAAACAGGAACCTAAATAGAAACCATACAGTAACACCGATAGTACAATGCTGGAATGTGAGCGTATTTACTTAATAAAAGAGACTTACACTTGTGTACTTTTACACATCAAACACATGGGAAGCACTTTATTGGACTTTTTGGATTTACATGAATAATTATTATGTGTTTTCAGTGATACAACTAAATATGTACTCAGCTGAAAAGTGGCTTATCTTGCTGCTCCTGTTCAGTCAGACTAAAAAACTGAGCGAGAAACTTTCTAAAAATAATATTAATAATAAAATTGTCCACGTACAAGGTTGTATCTTTTGAAACACGTAAAGTAATGTAATACACAAGATACCCACAGGTAATTTGGGAGAGCTAATATGTCTCCCCGACTGTTGGCACGGTGACAGTGTTGCCAGAGTTATATATGGCTGAATGACAGCCTGGACCTGGCATTAGTGGAGCTGTGGTCAGAGAGCTCCCATTCTGGTGCCAGCAGTTCTCTGGCTGGTCTGAGAAGCTGCCAAATTATAACCCGCTTTCAATGCATGGACCGTGACATGGGGATACATCTCTGCTACGGTGGCGCCAGGGATTGACTTTCCCCCGGTTTGGGCTGTCTGTGTCCCCGTTACATGGCTCATGCAGGATTGTCAACTGGACACTTAACAGACAGCATATGAGGGCTAAACTGTGCAACAGATGTCAGAGATGTGTTTGTTATGTGGGACTTTTCAGACACTGGGACGAATGACTGCATTGACTTGATATACGTATATGTATATGTATGAGGCGTTATTATTTTATCAGGTATAATTATTTTATTTGTTCTATTTCGAGAGCTCTGCATCAAAACAGTTGTAAAATACAGGTACTTTCATTTGCTTTGTAGTACCTAATAGATGTGTGAAGTGAATACAAATATTGTAAATAAGATATTAAAACAAGCCACAGTCTTTCTCCAATTTCAGCCAACTGCTCTTGATGTCTAAATATAACGGTATCAAGTCAGACAATGCTTTAAATTACAAGGGGTTTATTGTCAACAGCTGTAAGTGGCATTTGCTGTCTGACTACTTATATATGAATTATAGATACTATTTTAGCTTCTCATAGAGAGTAAGATGATTAACTAAGATTTGCCTTCCACAGGATGAATGAGTCAACACTAAGTTTTTAAGACAATAAGAGGTTTAATCTTGCCACAAGGCTAATAGGACGATTACTGTATAACAAAATGATTGACTGACTGGAGGCTGTTAACTCCACCTGGGTTTAAAGAGATAAAGCGTTACATTACTAAAACTGTGTACACATTTTTTTCTCCCCACATTAATGAAGCCATCCATATTTTTGGTTCTCTTTTATTAAAACAAAGCAAAACAAAACAAAAACAAAAAAAACCTCAACAAAACAAGAAAAACAGAACCACCTTGGAAATTTTACACACATGCACAAGCCTAATTTTCACAATTTTTGGCCATGAACGATTGTAGACAAACACATAATTAGTGGCACATAAAACAGTGTTTGCACCAAAATCAGAATGATCTCCAACTCCTCATCTTCAGCCATCCTTGGGCACCGTAACAAACGGTAAAATAGAATTTTCCACTTCATCATTACAAACTCAAATTGTTCCTAAATTGTGAGTATGGAGGTTTTTCCACAGTGTTTAAGTGCACACATTATCATTGAACATCAAGGCTCAATAATGGGTTTTATGTGCACGCATTACATATGTATGTGAACCCACATCTCCTGCTGGTTCTGGAGAAACACCTGGTATAATCCAGCTACAATCAACCAGGTGTAAACCCACCTATTTTCCTATACATCTCCTATATATTATTAATACATGGGAACTCTTTTGGTTGCTAGGCAATGGAATTTTACACAATAGTATAAATACAACATTGTGGTTTAGTTAGAATAGCAGAAGAGATCTTTAAAATGTTGCTTATCATACTAACGTACATTTCCTTAAACCATGCAAACAAACTTCACTTGGATGCTCATTGCATTCATGACTACCGTATATTCAAACAGAGCCATATCCTTATTGGAGCACTCTTAGAAACTTGATAAACCACACTACTTGAAGCACATGCCCTCAAAACCACACATTCATCTGAAAATGCAGCATCCTCTGGGATATATCCAACAGCAGACCAATCACAAGGCCCGACACGATGGACCCAGCAGGACCAAATCTGTGTGAAACCTGCCCCCATTCAAGCTCCCGTTACCCCCAGCAGTCAAAACCAGATTTCCTTTCTGACCTAGTGGGTTTCATACCAGGTTCTGCAGCTCTGGACTGATTGGGTTGTCGCTGCGTGGAGGTTCATAAGGACGTCAACTGTCACAAATCCTGCACTGATCCTCTCGTACCTCATGCTGACCTGCCAAATAAGATAGATTTTTCCTCTGACTATTATGGATGCTTCAGTGAACTAATTTGGCTCCCTTTCAGAGAGATTAGAAGGGATGAGATGATGTGATAGACAGCATGGGACTGAAGTGGACTATGTAATGGGTAAACATCATACACTAAATGTCCTCACGGAGGTGAGAATATGCCATCTGCAGCATTACAAAAACTCATTCAGCTGACCAAATCTTGTTGGAGTTTAACATATTATGATTAAAAAATGCACCGTTTACTTGGATAAATTGGATATGAACCATGATTCAAATGTTTTCAAATCTTAGAGATATATTTGTTTCTGTTTTTCATTTAACTGGATCGGGGAGAAAAGTTGTATTCTGAACATGAAATGAGAATTAAAGAAGAGTAGGAGGGTAAAAAAAAGATAAGGCTGGTACAAGGCTGTGATGTCAGGAGGGAGCGCAAAAAAAGAAAAGAAAGAAAACGAAAAAGCAGAGAAGCATAATGAGATAAACTTCCATTTTCCTTTTCCTTTTTTTCAAAAGAATAAAAAAAACAGTTTATTTGCCCACAGTGATTGGCAAGTTTTATTTTAAGTAAAAAGTGCATGCATTACTGGAACCAGTGACATTTCTGGCTTCAAAGGAAATCTGATATTTGAAACCATCCCCATAGCAAATTATGAAATATCTGTGAAAATACAACAATTTTTTTCCTGTTGTTGGACACAAAATACATGTTTTTGTTTTTTTTCTTGTTCACACAGAATATTTATAGTTTTTCTCAACGGTTTTTTTGTTGCGTCTAACTGTAGCAAGACCCATTCTGGTTCACAGCAGACAAAAGACTGCATTAGACCAACACTATGGGATGGCTCCATGTCACATGCTTTCCGGACTGGGTCCCAAACTAAACTAATCGCAAGTGAAAACAAATATTTATAAAAAAATATATATATTACATATAAAAACAAAAAAATAAGTATGTGTGAGAAGTTAAGAAGCAGATAAACTAAATGTCGCAGAACGACAGCCTGTAGTCTCTGAATCCTGTCCTTTTTCCACCTCTGCTCGGACACTAAAGCATCTTGCATGCAATCTTTTGTTTGTATATTCATGATACCTTCAAGAGCTCCTGTAAAATTGGGTTGCCTCTTCATCCCGTTCTAGTTATCTACAAAAACAGCCCCTATACGTAAATTAAGAATTATTTTCTGAACTGAATGCAGTGAGATAATTGTCAAAGCACCCTCTTCTCTTCTACACTGCGGAGGACGTCAGTCTTTAGGATACCAACATTCAGAGATGATCAAAATGGTTTATCTTTGAGATTTTAGTTCGCTTATCTGCTGCTACTGTTTTTTTTTGTTTTAAATAAACCTATGTTTAAGTTGGTTTACCTTAGTAATAAATCCTCAACTGCAGAAAGTTTAAGTCACAATAAAAGAGAAATATTTTTGTGTCTGCTCTTCCCTTTTACAGGAATAGGCTGATTTGGCTGTCTTAAATTAAATTTGTAAATTAAATCCTTATTAAGCATGTCATTTTAAATATTGACAAATAAAAATGCATTCATGCATATTTGTTCCCTCAGAGCTTTATTTTCTATGGTTTCCATATTTTCCAGGAGATTGTGGTTTTACTTTCACAGTTTCCTGCTCAGAGAGATGGGAAATGATCTACTACTCTAATACCCCTTATATTTGGAATAACTTGCTGTCTTTGTTAATAAAATGTACTATCAAAAGATTTTAACATTGCTCCGTCTTCGACGACCGCGGAGCAGAAACCGTGTGAGTCTGCAAAAACTTACTTCATACAGTTCAGACTAAACTTTAAATGTATATCCTAAAGTCAGAGATAATTTTCCAATGCCAATTCAAATTCGGTTTTTATTGCTGTTACTTACTGAGAAACACATTATATTTGTGTAATGCAGGTTGACAGGACAATCTAGTGAAATCCCTCAGCGACATTGATCATCAGCAAACTGGCCAAAGTCGTTGACTGGAAAGAGGTGGAGAGTCCCAAATGATGGAACGTTTACTTCATTTTTTTTAAGCAACCCAGTCTACCCGCTTCAATTAAACTTCCACCTCGCCTGCTGAGAATGATGATCTCTAAGGATGCTGCGAGACAGGTGTCAAGCTGTGATAAAAAGACTTACAAACTGGATTTATGTTGGTTTTTCTGATGGTGAAGTACAGATTATGACCTCAACTGGTAGAAGGAATTTGAAAGTGAAACAAAAACCACACCTTTTTCTTGTTGTTTGTTTTTTACAGCATGGGATTCTCCTTGAGAGAGGCCCCATCTTCATTAGTGATTCAAATTCTTGATCCAGCACGAATGGTCCAGACGTGGACGTTGCAACACAGCTTCGTTCAGACCCTTGACTGACAGGGTGAGTAGGATCACATCTGATGCTCTCGTACACTCAAGAGTAAAACATCCAGGACAACGATGTTGGATGGCTGTTATACAGTATGATAATCCCACAGGAGCAGGTTAGGGGGGGCAATCGTCAGTGGAAAATCTACATTTAATGGCATTGTGATCATGATAACCACTGATGCAATAGCTCTGAATTCCTTTTATGTGATGCTAAAGGCAACTATGGGAGACCACAAAAAAAAAACTAGAGATAGCTCTAACAGAAGCCATTGTATTGTCACACACCCCCCTCTGCTGGTTGCATTCTAGACTCAGAGTTCAGTATTGATGAGGGTCTTGTTGAAGCCAGCCCAACTCAAGCTCATATCCAAAACTGAAATCAAATTAAATATCACACCACAACTGACCAGCAGTGGCTCAAAGAGGAAATGTGCTGCGATTAGAAGCTCCTTTTGGTCTTAACCACAGCCCACGTTCGGGGTTATGATAAATGAATCTGCTGTGTATACTCCAGATTTATTCCATAATAAACAAGTGGGGTTTGAGTTCATGAAAGACAGATCGCTCTGCTGAAGACATTAAACTGGAGAGGAAATTATTGTATCTTAACCTATGAATTTTCTTGGCCCCGCAGGAAAACACTTTATGATGATTCCTTTTGCAGACCAAGAGCTGGAAGCTTCGTTATCACCCTCCTGGATTAAGCTGTGACTGCTGACAGGCACTCAGGGTGAATAAATGTCACAGCAAAGCTCTCCTCTGTGGTCTGATGAGGGTATCGCCAATACTGACTGATTTACGAGCAAGGCTGTCAAACATGTGGCAGAGATTCAAAATGAGTTGCTTTCTCTGTTGTGTGCTTCTTTCCGTGGCCTTTTCAGGCTAAAGTGACACTTATTTTCCATTTTGACAGTTTAAATCAAATGTTTAACACTTTTAATTATGGACAGCTTTAGCTGTGAAAGGGTCAGCTTTCTAGTCATGATATGACCATGTGGCGTCTGTTTAGAGGGAGTTATGCTGGTTTTAGGTCATTTATTTTGATTAGTAAAGGTACTCATGCTTCATCCCGTGGTGCAAAAACATGCATGCATTGTTTTTTTGTCCTGTTTCTCTGTGTGGACCTGCGATAAGCTTAACCACACCTGCGATAGATACTAGCCCTTCCTGCTAGCTAGCCATCCTCAGCCAGAACTCTTACACAACAGAAAGTAACACTAACGCAACAGTAGCCACAGCAAAACCTACAGAAAACTCTGCTATTAAAAAGCAAAGGTGATATGAATATTGCTCCCACTCCCACAAATTTAAAGCTATTGTATGATCAGCGTGGTCAATAGGAAGCAGTTTCTGTCTTGTCTTGTTTTGTTTGTTCGATGCTTTTGCTTTTGTGTGAACAAGTTAATACTCCCCCACGGATGTGTTGCAGTGTTTTGATGCGTACAGTATGCTTTCTCATGAAAACACTTATAAATCAGTGACAAATAGGAGAACTATCTTTTACTTCTTACTGTATTGTAAATAAAAGAAAGCTTGAGAAGAAATATGATGGCAAAACATTCAAATTGTAGCTGTTAACAATATTTAGAAGAAAAAGCTTTTTTTTCTTGATCATCTTAACCTTTGATGGTACCATAAACTCTGGAGACAGAAAGACGGCATTTTTAGCAGACAGCCACTGACCAGACAGGCCTTGTTTATCGGAAAGTCAGTTTTAATCTCCTATAATTATTCTATACATAATTACTGTATATAGATTATTTTTGGCTACTGTTGATCACAGGTCTTCACTTCTGGAATATAGCATTTTGAACTTATGTGGACTTATGTGGCGGTCAAACATCTCAGTTTGATTTGTTTCAGGAAAGCCATAGGGTGCATTTGCACAGTTGCCGCAAAACTTTGTCTTAATCCGGCAGTCACAGTCGAATGCTCCTTATTCTTACACGTGCTTTTATTCATGCATTTGTTAGAATGTTTATATGTGAAATGTTTATGTTCTGCACTATACACTTATATGGATCAGTAACTCTTTTAATCAAATATTCATCAGTTATTTAGTTCATCCTTTAGTTTTATTTTTCCCATAAGCAAGTTGCATGCAGTTTTAACGATCCAGAAGTTTATTTACATATGTAGTTTCCAATTATCCATCTGTAATAGTAGATGGGATTTGTTTCTTACAGTTTCCACCTGTTTTGATTTTCATCATGCAACTATTTCTGTACCTTTTTAAGCTTTTTGCCATTTTCAACAGTGAGTTACAGTCTTTTTGACATTTTTTACCGTGGATTTTATTGAGGCGTGTCAAACTTTTAAGGGTTTTTTTATTTTTCCAATTTATCAAGGTCCTGGCAGTGACAATGAACACCTGCTTGACTTGAAGCCGTGATAAGAAATCCTGAACATAACTTCTGGAAAACATTTTCTTCTCAACTCGTGAGGTCAGCAGGAAGAGGGCATTCGTATGGACGGTAAAGATAACCTTTTTCAATTCCATAGTGTTTTTAGGCAACATGTTAACATGCATACTTTCATACAGCAATTTGTTTAAGTTTTCAACATCATTCATATTTTTATCAGTGAGTAATAAATGTATACAAATAAATTGAGTACACTTCTTAAGCCCGGATACTTCAAGGACATCTTTAAGAACATCTCCAAAGAAGCAGGAACCAGATATACGAACAAATCATACAGACGTAGAGAATGCACACACATGTGTCAAATGTGTACACAAACTGGCATTTACAAACGACGAATGTGAAGAGAGCACATGTGCAGCCAGTACAATCTTCAGACCATAACAGTTCTTTTTGGAGCACTTTAATATGATAAGGTGGAAGGTGGAAAGTAGCTGGGATCGGCTCCAGCAGACCCTGTGACCCTGAAAAGGATAAAGCGGGTATAGATAATGGATGGATGGATGGATGGATGGATGGATGGATGGATGGATGGATGGATGGATGGATGGATGGATGGATGGAAGTGAAAAAGTTGAGGTATAACATAAAGTGGAAATCAAGACATGAACAAGTGTGACACAATTTTGAGCGAATTTTTGAGGACGAACATGTGGAGATCACTCTGATTCTCTGATAACACAGGGCACTTCATTTGTCACCTGAGCTTTTCAAAGGCAAACATGCTCCATCTGCACATCAGCATCCTCCCTCCTGATCATTTCCACATGAAGCTGAGTAATCCCCCAAGCATGCTACGCATTCATTTCTTGAAGATAAAGCTTCCATACTGTTGATGCCTCTTCTTTGCTGGTGGTTAAATGCCATAACTATTTAGACCAGGTCTGAATTATTTCGTTTTTAAACGCAAATATATACATTTATAGTTGAAATGATGATGATGATGATGATGATGATTATATTAATGCATAAAAGAGAACCATATGTGTTAGAGATCTAGAGAAAATGAATGTGTAGGTTTGCATATTTCTGCCTTTGTGAGTTTTGTGCATCTGGACCCAGTTCTCTGAAGATATCCCACGTGTCCTGTGATTGATAAAAGACGACAGCAGGAGAAATGGAGGTGCTGGTGTCTTTGGCTCATCACGGACACGGATCCAATCTGGAAATGTAATTTCTAAGAGTTGTTACGGACCACATAAACCTTTTATGGTCAACTTCCTTTATGGCATTGGCCTCTTTAACAATGTAAAAAGTGGACTAACACACAGCAGGCGGGCCTTTTGAATGATGTGACTAGTTTTTGACAACAGACATCCTGATTTTGAACACGTTATCAAGAGAAAAGTTTTTTAAACTTTTACTAAATAAGGCAGAAAACCATATTATGAAGTTGCTATTGTGAGAAAACAAAATCAGCCCAACTCACATGACCACGGCCAGCTTTTTTGAGCCAGACGGACAGACACTCGACAGTGGGTAACCCACGGCTAAAGGTTAACATTTTGACAGAAGCTGGCTGTGGCAAACCCTGCTGTCCACACTAACCACGTAGCAAACGCAAACAAACAAAACACGGGAGCCTTTCCAGGGGAACGGCCAAGTAAAACGAGTGTTTAATAACACTCTGAGGAGGGACTTGTAATTGCAAACAAGTGGAACATTTTCTAATTATAAATGCTCCCAGGCAAACACTGGTTTCTTGCTCCTTCTGTACCCTTACATTCCCTGTTCGCTGCTGGGAAGCCGAGCCGCCGAAACCACTAGAGATGTTGGAGATTGTAGGCTGGCAGCACTTCTATTGCTCTGGCTGCGTTTTTTGTCAGGGTTGGTTAGCTGAATAAACACTTGGTGAAGTGGACTGGGCGTATGTGCAGGGATATTCGAAACAAACTTAAGGAAAGTACAAATTTTCCCCATGTTTTGGCACAAGATTGAAGTTGGGTTTTTCTTGCTAGCAATTAGAGAATGTCACCATAATTATAAGATCATAATTGTTACAAATGGATTCCAAGTTAGTTTTTTTTTCTTTTTACTTGATAGTTTTCCTACAAAAACGTCCATGTTGATTTATGTTTTTATATAGTTCCTGCATCTTAATTTAAAGGAAAGGATGAAACTATCCTGTTACTTTTTGCTACAATTTTCTTTTTTTCACATATATTAATGGTTATACCAATTTTTTTTTTTCAAACACAGAACAATGTCAGCAGTTGTAGATTTTTACTCAATGACCAGGAAGAGGTCTTTACTTTTGGTGCTCCATCATCCAGCTCCAGCAGCTTCTTCCCAGCATTGTGAACTTGGAGCACATTATCATTCAGTGGTGGCTCTTCTTAGGTTTTCTCTGACCTTTTACCATCACAGCAGTGCTGTAATTAACAACCTAGGCTGTGGAAGTGTGTTGTTAGAACCATCATAACCTAACTGGTTCACCGTTACATTGTATTTGACTCAATTTAAAACAACGCTGGGTTTTAAGCAACATCATTAATCTCCACAACCAGTAAGAGTACGGATCTTACCTCTATAGACCTTAAAGGTATTGTGACATGAAAAACACATTTTTCTTGATTTTTTGTGTTTTGTTGGGTGTTTTGACATCAATTACACCCAAAAAACAACGAACTTTTAACATTCAGTGTATTGTGTGCTTTCTGGGATTTTCCGCATAACTGTGCAAAAACGGCGCACCTGGTTTGGTGGCAGGCCGTGACGTCAGGGCCCGCTAAATCACCGCCCCCTCCACCCAGGTCCCTGCCTCCTCTCCTCTCCAGCGCACCATAAAGGCTGATTTATGGTTCCGCGTTACACCGACGCAGACCCTGCGGCGTAGGGTTACGCGGCGACGCGCTACGTACACTGAACCCTACGGCGTAGGCTCTGCGTCGATTTAACGCGGAACCATAAATCAGGCTTAACACGGAGCTGTTTAGAGCCCCTTCTGTTCTAATCACCGGAGGAAAACTGCTAAGAAGACCCGCGGCCACTGACTGGACTTAAGATAAGGAGACACTGCTGCTTGCATGCCTTTATTTTTATGATTGTTTGCTGTGGACTGTCTGCTTCGCCCTGCTCCTTTTCCGTGCATGCTTCGCCTGTCGCACCCGGCTTAACTCTCCGACGCCGCTGTGAGCGTATTGCTCGCGGGGAGCTGCGGTCCCGGTCCTCTGGTCCCGGTTGGACTTCATCTCCGGGCTGTAGTCGCCCTGTCTGGGCTGTGTGTCGGTGTTTGTGGTTTGGTGTGTGTGAAGACGGCAGCAGTGTGTAGCGGTTGGTTGGAGGAGGTTTGGAGGAGGAGCGGCGCAATGATTGACAGGAAAGGGGAAAAAGGACCCGTTTTTCACGGCGCAAAAAAACACTGTAATAAAAAGCCAGGAATGGAGTACTAGAGTGAAGTTTTTCTTGTTACACTCTTTTAGACACATTTGAGGGATGTTGGCCAAGACTTTTAATAGTGTTAAAAGCATGTTAAAAATGATGTCACAATACCTTTAAATAAGTGATCACTGGTTTTATTTGCAGTTTGGAAAAAATCTGCTTTAGCTACAATAACTTTTATTATTGTATTTAACATTAACCAATGTTTTTATTTAAATTCAGTTTTTCACAAAGTTATTCTGGTACCTCATGCAGCAGCTACAGAGAATTAGCATCACCTTCAGAAAATATCAAGTTTGTGCTTGATTCATGAAAAAGGTCACGAGCATGCCAGAGCCAGCAGAAGAGTGACTCAACCTCAGACTGACCTCCCACCCCAGTGTGAACAGTTTCGTTCTGCTGCAAGGAGCAGGGCGATGTCGCTGAGACACAATCCTCGGGGGAAAAAACATCATACAGAAAAGTTATTAAGTTATGTTTCACAACATTCATATTATTTTGTTGTTCCAATTTTCCTTTAGAGACCAAAAAAATTGATAAAGTGCACATTGCAAGTGCAATTCACTGTTGATTGCACCATCTTTAACTGCCAAAACAAAAAAAGCAGTGTACACTTGAAGTGGTTGATAGCTGCTGCATCAGAAGGGAGCGACTGCCAAGGCCGAGGTTTCTTAATTGGCTGGAGGAAACAGAAGACGACCTTGAAGGAGTCGTGCAGTCCCTGCGGCAGCCCCACTTTTAGCAGCTCCAGTTTGTTGTTTCATCATATTTATCTTCATCTGTTTTCTCTGATTTTATTTTGATGGGTAGACCAGAGCATGCCTAGCTGGAGTACACATTACAAACTGTCTGGATGCATATGCACATTTTCACTGTCACGAAATACAGAAGAATATAATACCAACAAAAGTCCAGGAGGCTGGAAGTCACTGATGGCTTTATGTTCAAGTGGTTCAGTTTTCCGGAATTACAGATGTTCACAGATGTGCAGAAATGGGATGTAGAATTAGTGTCATCTACATGTTAAGCTTTGATGATTCTTCCTCACTCATGTTTACTGTCAGATATTGAACCATAATGAGATAATAACATATCTGAGTGAATAAAGGGTTCTTTGGCTAAAGAATCTGTTTTAAATGCGGTGGGTAACATTTTCGTTTCTTTTTTTTTGCACGAGGCCACAGCTGCTTCTATCATCCATTCTGTTAAATGTTCACCATCAGAAGAAACCTGCTCTGTTTCACAGGCCTGTAGGAAGGGACTACGTGAAATCTCATTTCCAATTCATGGAGTCTTAATTATTTGGTGAAATTATTCTGCATAGAAAATAAGCACATCTCTTTACATTGATAACAAGTTTGTACAAAACTTGTTTGAAAAATGGCAATAAATGTCTTGAATACAACAATACGCTCGACTTATCAAATTTACTCTGCGTAAATCAATACTTCAGATTAGAATCACAGCAATCCGCCTCAAATCTTTCTGTTGTTAAATCCGCTGACCGTAATGACTTTGTGTCTGGTCCAGTCCTGCATTTGCTGCACACGGACACATAATTAGTTTGAATTCTGAACAATACCTAACTTTGGTGAGAACGATTAATGTAACTCATTTTTCTTGTGAAAATCAAATTGATGTTTTCTTTGCGATGATAATCTCAGACTGGCTCGTCGAGTGTGACAGTGGTGACGTGTTAAATTATTCTTGCACCAGTACTGCACACTTTGGTACTACATATGCCAATACTTCAAATGCAGAATTTGTCAGATTTAGCACATTGCACCGCGCTGATGTTAGTACATTTGTCAAACACATACATCATTCCCCTATCCATGAAGCTTGCACATGCAGTATTTGTTTTCCCACTTTTATTTTCTATTTGTACTTCTGATTATTTGAATATGCCTATTCTATCTTCTCTTATAGTTTTAACAGTGTTCGTGTCAGAAAGGTAAAGGAAGAATTGATTTGCTTGTAGAAACTTTAATCTTTTACTCTGCTTGCGACATAAAAAGCAGTGAACTGAACAGAGTTTTAGCTTGTAAGTGTAAGATTTATACAATATTTTCACTGCGTCTCTGTAGCGTAGTAGCTCCTATCAGCATTTCAGTAATGTGAATGACTGAACACATCAGGATGAAAGAAAACACAGCCGTATTAAAGCACCCAGTCCCCTCACATGCGTCTACAGACACACTGTCTTTGGTGAGCAATAAATGTAGTGATTCAGTGAGGAGGTCAGCAAAAGGAGAGAACATCTTCCTGTACGGTGGCAAGTGATGAATAGCGTTTGGCTGGCACCCCGGCCAGACAGACAGTGTGCTCCCCCGGTCTTCCAGACATTTGTTAACGTACAGCCCACCTGAGGCCACAGGCTCGTAAATTAGAGGCATTTAGCTGTGCTGTCAATGCACATTTCACACAGATGCTGACAGACACTGCAACACGAGGCCCTAAATGCTTTCACAACTCAGACCGTGTCCGATGGAACTATTTCACAAGGTCACAATAATCCCACACTTCCAGTCTTACAAAATGATTTCCCAGAACTCAAAAACAAACAGGGAAAAAAAAAATCAGCTTTTATGCTTGACGCAGAAGACGGGAGGACCAATTCATCCACCTCCTGCGTCATTTACACGCAGAATTTAGCCCGTATTCAGGGACTTTGCAGCAAACAGAGCAATAACACCGGAAGCAGTGGGGACAGTGTTGAGCAGTATAGCTAACATGTGGCCAGCAGAAGGAACAAACCAAAGAAAAAGAAGAGGAATTCACTATCTCCATTTCATCATGCTAGAGGCTAGAGGCTGGATACAAAAGCGAGTTAAAATTTCTGCCTTTAGAGCAGAAAAAAAAATAAAATCATATTTACAGCCTAGTTCAAAGAAACGTTTTGTTCTCAATTGTGGTGAATTTTTTTGTACCACGTCAGGAGAATTGATATAAACCGTTACATTTATTTATTTCTAATATGATTGATTGGCAGCCAATGACTAGCCATTATCACTTCCTCCTCCGTAATGGTCATGCTACAGAGCTTAGTGAAGCAACGACGCATTTGCATGAACCCAGTGTCGGCTAAACGCGGCGGCCATTTCTGATTTGGCCGTCGAGTCAACATGTTAAATGGTATGTCACTCTGTAAATGTCTTAAGGCCGAAATATGGTTCTGTGTCAAAACTGCGCCGTGCCTACGGCGTGTGGTTTTCGTCCACGCAGACCACACGCCGTCACCTGCGCCGTCACTGACGTGCACCTCCCGAAAATTGTAACTACGCGTCTAGCAACGCAGACCACACGCAGACGGAGAGGGCTGTGATTGGTTCGCTTGGTAGCAACGCATTTCCGGTTTCCGGTTTGAAGCAGTCTTGAACTTTCAGGGCTCTTTTCTTCATTTATGTGTGATTTTTTTTTGTTTTGTTTTTTTGCACAATAGTTGTCCTTATCTCTTTGATTCACTGTGACCGGAAAAAGTCGATAAACCATTCAGAAAAAGATCGCTAACTAGCGGTCGCGGGGGGTACTGCACCGCGACCAAATGGAGAGACGGAGAAGTCCGAAGGGTTCAATACGGCGTCACGGCTGCGCCGTGTGCTCTGCGTTGGTGTGACGCAGAAGCATATTTCAGCCTTTACAGCAGCTCGGCAGATATTTCAGAAGACTTGGGCATGTCTCCTTCAGCTTCTGAAGCAACATGACTGTAGCCCACTTGAGGAAACGCAGCCTTTAAAACCGGTCTTCAGAAACCAATGGGTCACCAATGGGTTTCATGTCTCTTTCTCAGAGCGTGGATCATCATGATCTCCACCACTGCCATGTTTGCTGAAACTGCTTCTTCTTTGTCTCTTTGGGGGGTTCTAAACAACTTTATAGTGGTGCATTTCCAGCACCAACCAGTGTTCGAAACTGACGTCAAAATGCGGACTTGAACTCTGAACTCAGCACTGCCCACTAGTGGAAGAATTGACATTCATGGAAGTGTGAGGGCAGCGATGTATGACAACGCTTGAGATGTGCCCATTTATGTATATAAGGGAGCATAAATGGGCCTAAACGTACACACACCAACAAGGATATATATATATATATATATATATATATATATATATATATATATATATATATATATACATATACACACACACATACACACGTGTATGTTATGTGTATGTAATGTGTAAATTGTTGTAATAGTTAGGGTACATGCAGACTCTATTGTGAAGTATGTACTGTATTTATCTAACAAGTCATCTGTAAAGTAGCATTAAAGAAAAGTAGAATTTCCTCTAACGTGATTTTTTCCTGATATAGCTCAGTGATGCCCTCCGGTGGCAAATACGTTACTAGACCTAAGACAAGTCATTTTTGTCCCATGGGGTACATGAGCCACGAAAAATGCTGTGCATGGACCAACAGAAAATAAACATGTTTTTACTTTCATATATAGAGTTTATTTTCTGTTCCATTTTAGATCAGATTATATTTCAGTCCTCTTTCTATTCACACTAGTTCCTTTCGAACTTTCTTCATATGAGTTTTACCTATAACAAGCTTGAGGACAAGAACACATTTGACAAAAGACAAAGTGAACCTGGTATGCATTATAGTCACATTGCTCACGTTATTTAAACCACTCCACAGATTTAAAGCAAACTGTACGTAGTCTGAAAAATTCTGTGGTGTCAGTTTGATTCACCTCAAAGGAACAAATGAATGAAAAAAGATTACATTTACTTTAGAAAATAGGATATATTTGCCACAAATGAAAGTTGCCTTTTGAGTTTGACTCCTGTAGTCATAGTAATATCATAATACCTCGTTTTGAAATGTAAACCTCAATCAGTTAGTGGCCGTGGGCCGTTCCTGTAATACTCCCAAACATCCAGCAGGGGGTGCTACAACACAGACCATTTTATAGACGTGAGATTTGTCACTGCGTTGAGCAGTAATGACTTAAACATACCCACAGCTCTCAGCGTCTGAGGCTTTACAAATATGCTTCAAGCCACAAATTACAGCAATGTGAATGTTCCAGGGGAATTTTCTACCACATCGTTTGATTTTAACATTTTCATTGCATAACTCATAGGCGCTGCTGGACCACCATCAACCCATCCATTGCAGCAGCAAAGCTGCATCTCGCCTGCTGCCTGAGTGTATACAGAGACAGGGCCAAACACTTACGTTTCATGTGGAGGGATTTGAATAGCCGTCTTTATGTTGATGTCTTTCTTCAAATAAAGAGCCCAATGATCTTAACGTGATCGTCTCTTAAATTGTCAACTGGTCTCTTTTGAATTATTGAGTCAATCCTCAGAATTAACTGAATAAATAGTTTAAACGTGAGCCCGTCTCTGCGAAATGTGACATGTAGGCCTACAGTAAGTAATATTCTTCAAAGCCGAATACAAATGAGTTCTCGTATGAAGATACGAGTCCATCCTTCCAGGCAGCTTTTTATAAGTTCATAAAGCTGCTGAGCGCTGGAAATATGTGGATAGCAGTTTCCATAACGGACACCGTTTCCACTGCCTCCTGCTCCAATATAATTTAATAGCCGTTGTGGTAATTGAGCAAGTCTGTTAGGTGTTACGTGTTAATGTGTCTTAATTACAGAGTTGACTCACAGGACCTTCCCGCATGGCGGGGAGGAAAATGTAGCACGTTTATAAAAAAGAAAAATCCCAGACGCATTAAAAGGATAACTCAACACGTTCTATTAAATTTATATTAATGATTTCATTATTCAGAGCAGATTGGATTAATATTCTTCTCTGGACACATTTTAATATGGAAAACAAATGGATCTGTTGATAATGTTTCCATAATGGCCAAGATTAATTTTTTTTTCTCTCCCAACCCATCTAATACAAGTCCAATTGAGTTTGTTATAACTCCCAGACATGCTTAACAGATTTATGGCTGCAAAAGCATGATAAAAATCTTTATCTGTGATCAAATTTCACTCTTTTCTCGCTGTTAATACGCTTATTCGATTGTTTTTTCCCCCAATTTTATTTATTGGAGAAATTGCATTGCTGGAGCCGGGCTGGTGTCTCCGCATCAGCGACTCCGTAAGTCTCCAGTCGGCCTTAAGTTTGAACTTCCCTGACAGTTTATGAAGCTGAAACTTTTATTGCTGCTTTTACGTGTTGCAGAGAATCGAGAACTTAGCAGTTTAAAGTTAGACAGGAGAAAATACATTTATGACCTTTGAAAGAAACACCTCATTGACCTATTAAATGTGAAAGCAACCGCCCCCCCCACACACACACGCATGACAATCATTTCATCCAGGCCTTTCAATTCTGACCTTTTTCCACATTTCTCAGTAAAGTTTTTGATTGTTAGCTAGAGACTAGTTGGGCTTGTGGCTACCAGGAGGGATTGTGCGATGTCCTAAAAGGTTACAGAGTCAGTTCATGCAAACAGCCTTTTACATAGATTCCTGGAGAGTCTGGTGGTAGCTCTTGACATACAGTAGTTGACAAGCAACTTGAAGGGACATTTTTTTGAGTCACAGGAGTTTGGATTTTACATGCCAGCATATTTTTCAAATTTCACAATGTGAAATGTCAAACACTCAGCAGTGGAAACTGAAAAAACTGAAAAGTGGAGGCTAGAAAAATGCAAGACAGGGAAGTGGATGAACACGGGCATAAATATCGGCGGTGCAACCGGTGCAGCTGCACCGGGGCCAAGATGCCGTCAGGGGCCCATGAAGGAGGGAGGAAAAAAAAAACGTTTTTGTGAATGGAGTAGTGCAATCACCTTAATAGGCTACCTGTCAGTCATGTTAAGTGCATGATGACATGATGTGAGTTTTCAGCAAGAAAAAAAAAGGAAACAAAAGAAAATAGATAACAAAAAATAGCGTAGCATCATGTTTAGCAAGCCCAAACAAAAAAGCAGCGCACATAAGAGAAAAGAAAAAAAGAGGATGATGTTGAAGCAAAAATGACGAAACTAGAAAAAGCCAGCTGGAGGACAGCTCACCAGCTACCTCCATAAATGAAGGTCCCCCGACCGCCGGGGGGCCAGGAGGAGACTTCCCTGCTTTGCAGAGTGAGTGTGGCCAGTCACAACATGAGCCTACATGGCCACAATAGCAGTTCTCTATAGTGGCTGTGATCGTGTGTGTGCATGCGGTGTGCGCTTTTGTTTAGGGGCAGGGGTGGGGGGACAAAAAAATATTTGCACCAGGGCCTATAACCATAATGTTACGCCACTGTGGATGAGGGTAACATGTATGATAATGTCCTCAAGAAGTTTAGAATGACCTTCTTTTCCCCAAAAACTCTTGGTCTGGGATGTCACAGAACCCAACAGATGTGGTTGGATCACTGAATTCAAAACCCGGGCCAACCAAAGCAAAGGAAAGGGGTTATGTTATGTAAGCATTTTTGAGCTTATAGTGATTTCAAACACCCAAAAAAAGCTTTCAAGCATAGAAAAGGTAATTAAAAAAAATTAAATAATATTTCCCCCTTAAAACCATATTTGTACTCCAAAAAAACGTGTGTATTGTTGATGTGACGTACAAATCTAATGAACCTCTGTTATTCCCTCAGTTTAATATAACTAATTCATTATCTACTGTACATCGCAGATAATGAAAACCAAATAGCAACCATCTAGTTTTTGTGCATGTTAATGTATGCCAAATTCTAACCTGCTCCTGGGAAGAGCCTCTGGAAGATTAACGCCACATAAGAAACTATCATTAAATTCCTTCCAACAAATATGACACGTACTGTATAGCATCTTCGTTTCGGTTCAAAGAGCTTTGCAGGGTGCTGACAGAGTAAGTTGTAGAAATTAAGCAGTAAAACGACGGGGGGGCAAATTGAACATGACATAATATGCAGAGGAAGAACAATAAAGTGTAAACAACAAAACACCAATAAAACTAGGAGAAGACAATAAACAATTTTAAAGACAAGCACTAAATATGAAAACCTCCATGAAGGCAGGAAGAAAGCTAAACGTGCATTAAGTCTTATTAAAATGTGGTAATTTTACTAAATATATATATATATATATATATATATATATATATATATATATATATATATATATACATATATACATATATACATATATATATATATATATATATACACACACATATATATATATACACACTACAGACCAAAAATTTGGACACACCTTCTCATTCAAACAAGAGGGGTAGTGTGTCCAAACTTTAGGTCTGTACTGTATATATATATATATATATATATATATATATATATATATATATATATATATATATATATAAAAATTCAAAAATATGCTTGCTTTTTTTATTGCATGCAGGGTTTTCCACTCTGCAGAAGCACAAGGAATCTTACAGACTAATACAGTTTTCTCTGGTTCATGTTGGTTGGTTCCCTCATGAAAACAATAACAGGTTATTTGAAGTTTCTATTTTCATGCAGCGTGTCTGGGTTCAGCCCCCCGGTAACATTTCTGATGTTTACCGACTTTCGTATTTCACAGCAGATACAGTATAGTCTGGTGTGTACTGGTCCTAAAAGGAGAGAGAACAATTTAGTCTTCTAATTAATTACTAATCTTTTCATGCGTAATAATCTTTTTCTCTTTTGTTTTTCCTTGAGGCTGCACAATGGCAAAAGTAGCGTATACATCTTTGATGCAGGCGCTTTTATGGAGTGAGATTTGGATGTATGACAAGGTAATCTACAGAATGCTCCCTCCCCGTTGTGCATTGGACCTACTGAAGTCCTGAAATATACAGAGAAGCTGTTCACTGCTGCAGTTCTCTTCCCCCCTTTAGTGCATACTGATTTTCATTTCAGAGCCCACTGCGAGTGCCAAGGAACCAGCTCCCGTCTAATTGCTGCACCCATTTCCCAGGTCAACTTTATTGAGTGATATAGAGCACAATTACATAACCCGCTATGCATATCCCCCCACCAGTTATTAGGATAATTTCCTTTATTGTGCCCTCTTTGAACTCTGAGGGAACACAGTGGGCTACACGCTGAGTGTGTCTCCGTCCTCTGACAGTGCCGAGTGTTAAAGTCCTGACCTGTCGATTTCAAAGTGTCAAAATTGCCAGGACCGTTTAACTGTGACAATTGCGTTATTTGAAATGACAGCATGATTCTGTCGTTTCTATTTCTTTTAAATCAGCTGCAGATCTGGTCACAGCTTGCCAGTTAATTTTTGCCCTGTGATGTAGTAATGTCAGATCAATATGTTTTCTAATACATTTTCTCTTCTCATAATTATAAAAAGTTAAATATTAACACATATACTGTATGTAAAAAGTGCAGTTTGCAGTATGAAATAAAATCTGTCCAGTTCCAGCTTCACTTTTAATCCCCTTTTTTCAGGTGTAGACCCTGACATCTTGTAAAAGTCGGGAGTCACAGCTTTAAAAAGGTACAATATGTCAAACTGTTGATCTACACACTTTGACATTCAAACAAAAAAAAGAAAATAAATCCAATGGGAACCCACTTTTGTGTCAACAAGGCGTTGGTTCTGTGTTGCAGAGGTTTTTCCTGATGTTATCCTGCTCACCAGCCCGTGCAGGATTCAGATCACAACCAGCACAGGTGATTGTAGCGCAGATGCCCTGCAGCAGCATCAGGTGACGCCTGAAGGCCTGGTTCCCAGAATGAGTAAGAAGTCTGAAGTTCATCCAGAAGATCGTCACTGGAACCGTTTTAGGGATATTTCCTATGAAGCACCAGAGTCTGATTGTGTCTTCTAAAGACCCTTTTAATTTATCAGAATACAATGATGTATCCACCCTCATAAAACTGACCCAAATCCTCACTTCTCTCAATTATTGACTGTATATCTCATTTGTTAAGTTAATTTGTTGTGTTGATCTGCAATGGGCCGGTGGCTCCAGCAGGTCTCTGTGGCCCTAAACAGGAATGAAGTGATGGATGGATGGATGGATGGATGGATGGATGGATGGATGGATGGATGGATGGATGGATGGAAGTTCATTTGGTATGGGTTTAATACCCAATAATATTTAAAAAATATAACTTTAAACCGATAAACAGACCATAGTAAAAAATAAAAGTATATAAAAATGCAGAATGGATGCATATTGACAGTAAAAATAACATATTGGGGGCTAGCAGATACATTTAATAATTTATTTTGTCTATGCATCCATCTAAAATATATGTCTGCTTAGAGCCTATTTATGGATTTATGTTAATCCATATTCCCCCCAGCTTTGTAGAAAGAACAACAATCTCTTTGGTGATGTTTTTCTTCTTTCAAACCTTTAACTGGCGTCAGTGTACATCATTTGTGGGTTAACTGACCTTAAAAGTATCCCTGAGACGCCAGCCTCCTTTAGCTCTCCTCTGCAGGTCAAAAACAAATGGGCCACGATGACCGGTCCTGAAGGGCTTCAGTGACAGACTCCCAAGCAGACTTTTTTTTCCCCCCCACTTGCAACAAAGGTGATGACAGAAAACAATGCTCAATAGCAGATCAGGACATTAATTTTGACGTCCGGGTCATCAGCTCCCTCTGCAGTGGATTGCATCTTTCTCTGCTGCTAAATAATAAAACATAGATCAAACTTCCCCATGAGCCCGCCTGTCACCAAGTAACCATCTCTGTGTAAACACTGCTTGTCACCAGGATGGATGAGTTTGGGCACGGAGCCACTGGCCTGCGAGGTCTATGTTATTGTGGTGAATGAATGCGAGCACAGTCAAATACAACACACGCCCTTATGACTCATCTAGTGTCTCGGTTTAGTTACTTGTAGAGGGAATGTGCTCGTCAGACACACACGCCCCAAAATCACGTGGAGAAACATGAGGACGAGTTCATCTCGGGATTTATGTGGTTACAACAGACATCACTTTAGATCCACGAGTGTCGCGTAGCTGAGTGTGAACACATGCAAAACTAGAGCTCACAAACAAATCGGGAAGGCCTTTAAGATCAAAACCAACTTCATTATCGTGTTAAATACCAAGACAATAACACAATGAAGTCATCTTCAATGAAGTCATCTTCAATGAAAATTATAGCTTCTAAAAAAGTGCCATATATTGAGAACAGAATTTGGACAGCTTTCAGGGACTACTTGTTCATCAGTAATCCAATTAAAAACAGCAGAAGAAAAAAGAAACAGACGCAAGAAATAAGGAGAAATGAGACCTTCTGGCGGCTCTACTTCATTTAGCCCATCTAGAAATAGGTTCTATATGAGGGCCAGATTTATTTCAGTTATAATAGTCAGTCTTTTAAAGAAGTACTAGAATTGTAGAAATGTATTTTCAGAAAAGCCCCCAAAAAAGGCTATTTATTTTTCTCAATTTGTTATCTAAAGGAGTCGTCAAGCCACGCCTTTGTAATTGTAATGGCTATAATTGAACTCTTTTGAGCCATGAAGCTGAAGAAACGTCACGCTTGCTGTCAGTGTCCCTGAGCAACATCTGGCAACCAGAAATATACCAGACCCATGCTATGTGTGAATGCCATTTTTTTCGTTCTTTTTGTTCAATTAAGCACTGCTTTTTTTGCTTAAACGGACAAGCTGCCATTGTAGCTTATTGTTTTGGGACTAGATTTGTGCCCATCTTCCTCTGCAAATCCTTTGACTTCAAGTATTCTGCCTTCAGCCGTGTGAAAATGCATTTTGGGGAGTATTGAGGCGCTTTCTTTTCCAGAAGTGATTTAATATATGTATTACACCAACCCATAAACACACAAACACAAAAAAAGCTTTTGCTTCCTTTATGCCTTGCTCTTATCTCGCTCTCTCCCTCTTCTTCCCACACAGAAACTTTCATACATGCCTGCTCATATAGGAGGCATCACCGCACCGAGCACATTAATAACAATACTGCAGGGTTTGCATTGTCTCCCAATTGTAATTATATTATCCATCATCCTTCTCTGTAGCTCTGACACACATTGAAGCCAGACTGCTAAGTCTCACTGGGACTCTGCATCTAGCAGAAATACTATAGATGATTTTAATTATGCTAATTAGATTGGAATAATTTTGGACAAAATGACAACATGCTTGAGCTAATGAATATTTATACGAAAGTAAAGAAGTTAATTGTCTTTTATGAGTGTGCTCGGGAAGTTATGTCGGGATCTGGATATGGAAGGGATGACCTGACTGCAGATGCAAAGGAAGGAGGGAAAGGACTAATGGAAAACCGTTGCAACTGATTATCTGTCAGTGACTCATCTGATGTTGTTCACAGACTGGAGGTGGGCTTGATTTTCACTTCATCAACGCACTGAATGAGGCATTAAGATCAGAATAAGGTGATTTATTTCAACGTTGAGGTGTTTTTCTTTGACTTTTTTCTCTTTGAGACATTTTCCTGGAGTCATTAGTCTGTGTCGCATTCTGTCTGTGGCTGTAACCAACTTCTAGTCGGACCAACTAACATCCAAGTCATATCCCGGGCTGTGAATCATTTAAAGTAGCTTATATACAAAGTTTTGGTAACATTTGCTTACAATCACATATTAATGTTTAAGTGCTCACTCATTTTTAGTCCCTTAAATTAAGTAATTGATCGTATCAATAAACCTGTTTCTTGTCTTAAAAGAGAAATGAATAGGTTCTAAATTAAAAATGGATTTTTCTATTTTTTGTCGGAATGCAATTTCTAAAAAAAAAAAAAAAAAAAAAAAAGACTGGTTCATGGTAAATACATGGCTCAAAGAATACTTCTTTCATACCTGTATCATGTTTGTGGTCCACAGAAACCAGGAAAAAAAAGCTATTTCTAGAATATACTGTAGCTCATTCATGGCATGTGAGAGAACAGATTTGTGCATTAACTGTGAGCTGAACAAAATGTATGTGCATTTTGACATTCATGACTATCATATTCTACAGACTCTAATCGTGTCGGCGATAATGCGATCAGATTGTGTACATTAAAGGGGACCTACAGTATATTATGGCATCTAATACCTATTTTAAACAGGCCTTGAATGTCTTAAAAACAAGCTTTTGATTGTTTTTGCTAAATAAATTAGAAATTCAGCCTCTGAGCCATGTCTTTATCATCTCATTCTCTAACCTCCTTCTCTATGAGGGATTCTGAGTGGGCGGGGCTATGATAATGAGGCACTGTGCTGATTGGCTGCCTGAATGACGCAATACACCGCTACGAAAAAATGTCGGAAGCTCCGGCCGGCGGAGTTACCGTGTCATAACTGCATGCGATGCGAGCTAGCGTCAGCGACAAAATCAATTCCATTGCTTTATTTTCTATTGGACTGTCCTAACTGGCTACGAGCAACGACGTGATGCGGCGCACCGTTCTGAGCTGAACATTTGTCGGACGCCCTGCTATTATTTTCTTCCTGTCACTCGCGTTGAAAGCCGGTTGAAAGCGCTGTAGGAAACAGTCATGGATGATGTTAGTTGAAATGAGAAGTTATCTCTATGATTCCTCCTCATTTCACTACAAAAACCTCAATAAAGTGGCAGCTGCCTGGAGGGAGATGGACAGAGAGCATCCGATGTCACGCAGTGCGACGTGATAGTCGGACGCTCGCATGCAGTTACACAGTTTTATAGTTGTGGGCGTGGTTTACATTTTGGTTACATCACGAAAATGCGCAGAATCTGAACAGCTCGTAGAAGCCACGTCATACTGGATGGATCATCCGGACGGGCTGTACAGACACTGCAGAATTTGGTTGCTTTCCTCCTTCTCTGAGTTGGCAGGCTGAGGGGAGACCACTTTATATATGTTAAAGCAAGAAAAAACTTTTAGGTCCCCTTTAAGACTTATATGGACTGTTATTTTAACAATATACAGATGATTTTAAAATGTCCTGCAAACTTGAAAGCAACTTAGAAATAAAACACAGTGGCATTTGCACATCTAAGCTTCAGATTGCGTTTCCGAAACTGTCTTGTTTTACTGACAGTTACCGACACGCTGACTAGAGTTATTATGGAGTGCACCAACTGCGCCATGAAACCGAGATGGTTGTGCTCAATTATATGAGTATGCTGTGCCTGAAAGAAGGTCCTCCAGCGCCAGAGATCCTTCATACGGCAGAGTTCCTGCAGAAGCAGCTGATAAAGCTACTAGTACGGGCCAGCAACTTCAGGAAAGATACCGCTGGAAGCAGTTGATTTGACTGGCTATTGTTGGCTACTTAAACTCTGGGAGTAACTTCTCTGACGTAAAACATAATTCCTTAACAAAACTAAGTAAATAAATTGTGACAAAATTCATTTTTTTAAAGTTGCCTTTGGGGTCCTGGGTAGGTGAGTGGGTTGAGCAGACAGCGTTTACAGAGGACATTGCCCTCGTGTAGGCAGCACAGGCTCCAATCCGGACCTATTGCTCTTTCCTGCATGGCTTCCCTTCTCCCTCCTATACCCGTGTCCTGTCCAGTTACTTTGAATAAAGGCCAATAGTGCCAGAAAATCTTTGTAGATTGATTGGTGCCATCAGTCTTCTACGTGGATCAAACAGTCTGACTGAGCTCACCTGCATTTGTAAAGCAGAAAATGAGCTTCATGGCTAATTCTTGCTCATAATATGTTTTGGAACATTGTATGCGCGTGTCAACAAAGTTTTAAAAACTGACTTTTGCTGGAGAGGAAGCTTCACAATTGCTTCTTTCAGATATGCAACTAAAACTACTTTCAGTGGTAGAAAATGCTATTACACAATCCCATCATGTGAACATGTAACAGTCTGTTTACAGTAGGGCTGAAACGATTCCTCGAATAATTTGAGTAATTCGATTACAAAACATGATCGAGGAATTTTCTCTGCCTCGAGGAATCGTTTAATTTTGCCAGCTCAAAGCAGGGTATTTCGCCCGGACTACATGTACTGTAATGCGGCACGTACCGCACGTAAAGGAAGAAGAAAGAGGTGGCGAATATGTTTGGTTTTAGTAACATTCCATGCTCAGGCAGTTTTGGATAAAACAAGCAGCCCTGGTGCCTAATGTGCTTCAATACAACAGGTCTCATAATTTTATTTTGAACACTGCCAAAATTTAAAATCTTATACTTTAACTTAAAACTTAACTAGAAACTTAATGTGCTTGACACAAATGAAAGTTCAATTGAAACACGTGGGAAAAACACCCAACCTTTTAAGTTATGTGTGATATCAGGTGTAATGGCATTTTTAGGTTAGAAATAAGAAAACTTCTTGGTAAGATCCTTAGTTTTTTGAATGAAGGCAGTGAATTTGGTCAACTGGTGTAAGTTCAGGGTTTTTAAATGTACAGCCATGAACCTACTGTATTATATCATATAGTCTTAGTGATGTCAATTAACATCTAACATCTTATGTATATTTATAATTGCTCTTTAACTAAACAAAAATATGTTTTATCTGATTACTCGATTAATCGATGGAATTTTCAGTAGAATACTCGATTACTAAAATATTCGATAGCTGCAGCCCTAGTTAACAGACAATCATACAGTAGATGATCTGTGACAGTTTCATGAACTATTGTGAAACTGCATGTGCTATACCACTGACCTGCCTTTATAATAAAAAACCACCTCCTCTTATAATGAATGACTTCTCTAATTTGCATAACTCATCTCCAGACATTTAACTGCTGGCTGCACTTTAATCTTTAATAGCATTTACTTAGTTTAGTTTCAAACTGGCACTTACTCTTCAGTTACAATACACACATGAAGGTATTTTAATAATAATTAAATTAAATTAATTTATTTATTTTAAAGTTAATGAATGGACCTGGTGAAAACTGTTGTAACTTTTCAGCAGAAAGTATATCTCTCTTTTGTCCCGTAACCTGACTCTTGTGGGGCCTTCATCAAATATTTGTGAAATGCTTTGGTCAAACTGTCACTGGGACATTCCCTTTTTTGCAAGATATGGAGCACTGGAACTTTGTTTTTAATATGGGAAATAAAATACTTAAAATTTCCAAATTCATCTGTTATTACTTTTCAGTGTCTTAAAATTTCTCCAACTTTTTGGTCTTCTGACACAAAATCTTTTTATAGTCCCCTTTTATCTCTAGTTCAGTTGATGCTGTATGTAGTTATTGTGATTTTAAGGGGGTTAACGTAATAGTTTTTAAATCTTTTTTATTATAGTAATAGTTTTCTGAATATTGAAAGGGTGCAATATTTTTTTTCTTTTAATCCAACGATGCCCTGCTATGGAGATAAAATGTTGGTAAATTTCAAATGTAAACTGGCACTGAGAACAGATACACATTTCATTCTTCCCATTTTGATGTACGTGTTAATGGTGCTCCGTTTTACAGAACTTCTGATATTTGTCTTGAGACGCCAGGGGGATGCCCTTTAACTTAACTGATTCTGACAGATATGCACCCACTTTCCTTTCTTTCTTCCTCACACTTAAAACACACAAACACACAGTTTATCTGGTTCGAGTGAGTGCTGGGTTAAATTTCAGACAGACCATTTCTCACTGTCAGTAATGCACATAACTTGAGCACAGAGTCTGGCCTGATGGGTAACACGATTACTCATTATGCCTTTCCACGAGGAGGGAAATAAGATTAAAAGTTGCCCTTTTACATCTTAGGGAGCAGCTACCCGGCACATGGCGGGCTGCGTCAGGAGCTGGCAGCTACCAGCAGAGTGCAACTTATAATCCATCTTGATCTCATTAGGAGGCACAACTGATTTTTTTTATTCACTGAAATGTTCCTTTAGATGCTGCCACAGGAATGCAGAGAGGCTTTTTTGGTTTAGACGATGCATCCGCACTTTCAGCTGACTAAGCGCGAATGGATTGAGCGCTGCACACGCCAGTGCTGGCCGGAGTTGCCAAAAAATTGAAAGAGACAAAGAGAGTGTGTGTGTGTGTGTGTGTGTCTGTTCCTGTATTTCTACGCTAAGAGATCCAATCTTTCTAAAAAGTAAAGATGCATTCCATATTAGGCATTTTAGTTGGTTAAACATTAATCTGAAGACCCTTAGTTGATGGTCAAGGCTCTGATTTACTCAGGTTTATAACAATCACAATACAAACGGTGAGAAACTATGTGCAAAGTAGAAGAATAAAAGACAGGATTAAGAGCTGAGCGATGAAAAAAGCAGGCAGATAGCAAGGCAAAAGGCAGAAAAACAGATTGTCATAGAGATGAAAACAGACGCTCTCAGGGATTTTGCATGAATGAACTTGCTAGAATCTGACGTGAAACCCTGCAGCTCACTATGTTTGTCATTCCCTGCATCAAGAGTTTCACTTCAACATGGAGTTTCCATTCAAACACTGTGGGTCTTGCATAACACTGGGCTAAAATGTGCTGCTCATCTTCTCTCCATCTGCGTGCAAGCATGCGTGTGTGTGTGTGTGTGAGTGTGTGCTTGCACACTGGGGGGCACCGTTCTACAATCCTTAAGAAGCAACCTGAGCATATTATAGAGTTGTAAGCAAAGAGATCACATTTGTTTCATCTTAAATCTCTAGACATTGCTTGAAGAAACATTCATTATTCTTTCTGTTAATATATATAAAATAGCATAAGACATCAGTTTTGGGAGTTTTGGCACATCCTCTTGATATGACATACAGTAATTGTAAATGCGTTGAACTATGATGCCGTCATGAGTTTGGTAAGTGACTGAACCTTGCTTCCCAGACATATTGAGCATATCTCACATTAACTTAACACAAATCTGTCAATCCTCAGAGAGGCAGTCAGACTTTAGCATCTTTGGATCTCTTTATAAAGACTGCCTGGCCAAAAGCCATTTCTGAAATGTCTTTTTCATCTTTATCAGCCATGTTAATTCATTTTGATAGTAAATATGGTTCTCACTTAGGTGTCCGACAATAGAATAAATAAATCTAACCTTAAAAGATTTGCCATGGTTTTTGTCACGCTTCTGAGCAGAATAATTTATTAAGCTGTTATTTCAAGTCCAAGTTTACTCATGAATCTGTCAGAGCTGCCTTTAACAGCCCCTGCATCTGCTGCCATTTTCTTCCTTTTACACAGAGAAGCAGAAAAAAACAAATTCATATCTACGAAAAAAACTAAATTCTAAACATCCGTCTTATGCAAAAGGTCAAAAGATATGGTTTTCTAAGCCCAAAACATCCACTGAAGCTAAAATGTACATCCGGTGCCAGGGTCAGTGTAAACCTTTGGAGTCTATGGAGCAAGTTAAGCTGTAATGAATACAAAAAACTAAACAAAAACAATAGTTTATCTTCACAACAGCTGGAACATTTTTAAAAATAAAAAAAAAATACCAGTTTACTTTTAGAAAGCATTGTCTGATTAAGTGCTTAGAGGTCAAATTATTTCATTCTGAGCTGAAATGATTAGACCAAAGTCACCTCTTCTTCATCGTGAAATCTTACTTCTCTAAAATCTCCTTTGCAATTTCTAAATACTTAAAAAAACAATAATTGACAATAATTGACCTGTCGATGCATCCAGGGTGAATAGAAACTGCATGTGTGGTGTGTTAATGTTTTTTTTTTATTTCCCTTATCTAAACATAATAGAGTCCTGAAGGGCAATAACCAATAACATTTTACAATCATAATATTTCACACTTGTCTGAGGGGAGCCAACAGGATGGCCATGCTCTGAAATGTCTCAGCGGTCGTCAGCGAGATGATTGTCATTGTTTGCCCAGCATCCATCTCTTATGGACTCATGGTCTCTGCCTTGGATTTGTTAGTGGCATCATGTTTACTGTAGGAGTGTTCATCACATCATCTGAGTTAACCCTTTAATAGACAGTTTTCTTTCCATTCCTTATTAATAAAGCCCTATGGTGCCGTCCCTGCAATGAGTTTGCCTCTTTCCTTACTGACAAGATTCAGAAAATCAGACAGTCAGTCAGTGCTCCTAGGCCAGACGCTGGATAAGTTTCACCTGTGTCCAGTGAGAGAAACCATGACACAATTCTGCCCAGTCACCCATAAGAGCCTAGATGAAATCATACACCACCTGAACTCCATCACTTGCTGCCTTGATACGCTGCCAACAGGGTTTTTTAAAAGTGTTGCACATTGTATGTTCTCAGATCTTCTAAACATTGTCAATACATCTCTGCTTTCAGGTATCTGTCCTCAACAGCTGTATAACCTCTGCTGTATACACACTGCTGTATAACCTCTTAATAATAAATGACCCTTTTGATGTTTTCCTGTCAGTTTTCCGGCCACATCACAGCACTGAGACAGCGCTAGTAAAGGTTCTTAATGACATCCGCTCCAATACTGATAGTGGCAACATTTCAGTCTTGGTCTTACTGGATCTCAGTGCTGCATCTTACATGGTCGACCAAAACATCTTGATAGACATGTTGAAGAACCGGATGGAACTTCCTGTCACAGCAAGTGCCTAGTTCTAGTCCTATTTCCAAAAGACAGGGATTATTTTGTGTCTTTAGGTAACTACAAATCAGAGCTAACAAAAATAACATGTGGAGATCCTCAAGGTTCAGTTCTGGGGCCTCTGTTATTTAACATCTACATAATCAAATTATGAAAAAGAACAAAATGTGCTACCATACGCAGATGACGCACAAATCTATACAACCATCTCACCGGAAGATTATAATCCAATTTAAACACTGAAAAACGTCCATCAAACAGCTGCAGTTAGTTAAGAACACTGCTGCCCAAGTCCTCACTAAGACCAAAAGAGTGGACCATATAACCGATGGCTTCCTGTCTGTCCCAGAATAGATTTTAAAATCCTGCTGTTGCTTTGTAAATCTCTGAAGGATCTAGGGCCAAAATACAAATACAGCTCCTGGTCCATTATGAACCAACCAGAACCCTCAGGTCGCCAGGGTCACGCCTACTTCCTGTACCCAGAGTTAGACCCAAACACAGTGAGGCAGCTTTCAGCTTTTATGCTCCTCACCTGTGGAACAAACCTCCAAAGTGCATCAGGACAGCTGGAACTCTCAGCTGCTTTAAATCAAGGTTGAAAACCATTTTATTTACTGCTGCATTTCAGTAATCTCCCACAATGCACTGCAACCTTTATTTCTTGCATGTCATTTTCTTTTTAAGCGATGTAGGTTTGTCTGTAGTTATTGATTTTTAACTCTTTTCTATACTGTTACTTTTACATTTGAGAATCCTGTAAATTATATTTGGGTTAGAGTCCCTCAGGTTTGAATCCTGTAAATCCTATTATGTTTTATTTCATTTATTAATCTTATTACTTTTTTTTGTTTGTTTAAAATTTAAATTGTACTTTTTATGTATGTTTTAATGTCTTTGTAAAGCACTGTGAATCACCCTGTTGTTGGACTGTGCTATATACTGTAAATAAACTTGCCTTACCTGGCCTTGCCTTAAGATGTACACATGTGTAGCTCAAATTCCAGCTTTAATCTTTTGGCACACCCAGGGTTCCTCATTGTGAGTAAAAGTGCTTTACTAATGAATTCATAGCTTGTTATTTCCATTACAATTAACAATAAGAGATAATGGGCCGTTGCCACAGAGGATTGCTTCATGTGTTTTATACTGGCACACAAAAATGTGTAAATGTATATTTGCAATCTGAACATCTGTGGTGAAAATGTGCTGGAATTTATGTTGTTATTTCCTGATGGCTGTTATTGACTTTTGCTGTAATCTTCTGTTGCTGTGTAATTACAATTATCAGCAGTGCTCGAAGCCTAAGACGAGTTTCCCCGCAGGGCCTGTAAAGTATGTCACGTCAACGCCGTTTTTGCAAGCACTTGACATTAAAATGCAGTAAAATCCAGAGCCGCAGACCTGTGCGGATTCTGACATTATTAAAGTCTCCTCAGAAGCTGACAGCATTGTTTAACAATGAAGAGATTCATTCTGTGTACTTGGATTCATTTCCTACACTTCTGTGAGTAGTGCAGAAGCACTTGTTGGTTGCTATAGCAACTTCATTTCAATTAAGTAACTGCAGAATTCCCAGGTATTTTTATTCATGGCTATTTACTGACACACACACACACACACACACACACACACACACACACACACACACACACACACACACACACACACACACACACACACACACACACACACACACACACACACACACACATACACACACACACACACACACACACACACACACACACACACACTTCTCCCATTTCTTACTTTAAACTCCTATGCTTGAAAATTTGAACCAAGGTGTGAATCTGGATTCAGGTTTTGTAGCGTTTTTCAAATCTGAAAGAATCTCAAAGAAAAAAAAAATCTTATTTTAGGGTAAATTTAAATAGCATTTAGTGAGAAACATTTGGAGAATAGGCGTGGTGGAGATCTCCAGAGATCATTATGAATGTGTTTGTCGCCTGGCAACAAGTACAGTGATAGTGCCACATGGTGCAGGGTTGCTCCTTCACAATATCATCTCCAGGACTGCATCATCTGTTGTTTATATGTTCCGCACTGTAATCAACCAAATCTATGTAGAGAGATGCTGGAGTCCAGAACTCCTGAGCCACGTCTCAAATAGCCTGTGTCTTTTATCAGTGCTTCAGGCCGGACCACTCAGGGATGTCATCAACCCCACAGTGATGGGGGAAAAACCTTAATCTGCTGCTTTGACATATAAAAACAACTTTCTGTTCCATTGTCATGGATAAAATTCCTAAACAGTGTTGCAGAAAAGCATCGTATACATAAAAATGTTCGGAAAACCACAGCATAAATGTATGAAATCACAAGAAGATACGAAGAACGACCCAGTTTGATAGTCACTGCAACAGGCTGCCACTGGAGCAGCGCCATTCTAGTGTTTTTTTTGTCCCTCCCCTTTTTTTAAATATTGTCTGATAAGATCACCATTAAATGTTTAGATCTCTTCCTCCCTCATGTTCCTCTGAGGCTCGGTTCTTCTTTCAGTTCCTGTAATTGAGATGAAAGTCAGAGCCATCCGTGCAACGTCTTCTCTCTAGAAATCAACACAAATGGAGCTGAGTTTAATTCAGAGTGAGATCTCCTCTGGCTGTTTGGTCTGACCCATAGTCCAGCGAGGTTTCACAATACTCCTGGGTAACATCAAGCACAAAAGTACAAAAAGAAACAATAATAATCCATATGTAAGAGCTGGTATTACACAACCAAATATAAAGGTGGTTTTTCGTCTTACCTTGAAACCTAAACTGTTACTATTTTGTAAATAATCTTTGCCTTGGATTGTTTGCTATTGTTGTTTTGAAAAGATGAGCAGTGGAAAACAGGCTCATTGCATTAATTTATACAGTAATACAGATGGAGGTTTTGATATTTCTCACCAAATGCACGTCTTTTTTTTCTTTACGCTCTTCATTATTTTTGTAATGCATTGCAAAAAAAGAGAGTCATTGCAGCCACAAACACTGTGATGTTTTGGCTTTCATAGAACAATATTGGCTTTTGATTGTTCTTTATATTTGAAAATAATCAGTCCCCCAGACAGAGGATATCTGATATTTGTTCGGTTCTGCTTTGTCTTTTCTATTCAGTTTGAGGAGTAAAAAAATAAACGTAATATGTAATATGTGTTGCATAACCCAAATACTGGGTGTATGGTATGGTTCTAAATATTTTAAAATTATCCAAGAAAGGCCCGAAATTAATTGAAAGTAAGGCAAATCGCAAGGCAGGTTTATTTCTATAGCACAATTCAACAACAGGGTGATTCACATTGCTTTACAGAGACATTAAAACATACATAAGAAGCATAATTTAAAGTTTAAACAAATAATACATAAATAAATTAATAAAATAAAAAATAATATCATTTACAGACAGAATTTGCAGGATTTTAAATATGAATATGAATATTTTAAGTTTTGAAACTCAAATGTAAAAGTACCAGTATCGAAAAGAGTTAAAAATCAATAACTAAAGACACACCTACTACATCACTTAAAAAGAATTAAACAAATGAGATGCAAGAAATAAAGGGTGCAGTGCATTGTGGGAGATTACAGAAATGCAGCAGTAAATAAAAAGGTTTTCAACCTTGATTTAAAGCAACCGAGAGTTTCAGCAGGCATTCTGGGAGTCTGTTCCAAAGGTGAGGTGCATAAAAGCTGCCCCACTGGCTGCGTCCAAAATTGCATACTTCCACCCTAATGAGTATGCAAAAACAGTATGTGAGATTTTTTAGTGCGTCCGAAACATTAGTACGTACTCAATAGTATGTACTATCCATACATTCCGGAGAAATCTATTAGTGTGGATTGATGGACACTAGCGAAGCAGAAACTTCCCACAATGCAATGCAGCAGTGTTTGGTTGCTAGGGTGCTGCGCATATCCGGATATGTCATAAGTATAATATTAAGTATAATGGTATTATTATATAATATTAATATTAGAATATTCGTATGTAATAATAATATATAATGTCATCTTGTTTGGGCCAGGATAAACGGGAAATAGCGGTGCGCTGCTACTGCTGCTGTGACACGTCACTTCCTCCCAACAGCAGGAAGTGACGTGTGTGCTCTGAATAGTGCGTCCGAATTAATGCATACTACTGATATTTACTCAAAAGTGTGCCGAACTTAAGTATACTTTTTAGTATATACTGTTTAGTATGGCATTTCGGACGCACCGACTGTGTTTGGTTCTAACTCTGGGTACAGGAAGTAGGCGTGACCCTGACGACCGGAGGGTTCTGCAGCACTAGAGAAGCCTTGCATAAATTTACTTATTACATTTCTTTTTTAAATCAAAACAAAATTATGTAACTGTGCATGTACTTGCAAAATCTCCATCATCGAGTTGTCTGCAGCCCCGTTTCTTCCTCCGTGATGTTGCCCGGTGTTTTGAGTTCATCCCTGCGTTTTAACTTTCTTCCTTAAAGCATCGAAAATGGGGAAGAAGAAGAGCTGGCTCAGCATAGCCGGCCTCTGTGCTCTTTATTATTGGCAGGAGTAACATTATGGAACACGCCATGCAGCAGGGAGATACTTAAACTGTGTGTAACTCAACTCCTCTCTGCTCCCGGAGGACATCATACTGCCTCCCATTTCACTTCAGCTGAAGTTTGAAAAATACCCATCACCTGCTCTGCTTGAGCACAGTGTGTTAGTGGGTGTACACAAAGATATAGTGCGGTTGTGTCCTTAAGCTTGGACATAAAATTGAAGGTGTATCAGCTTCTTAAAAGGTATTAATCTGATAAATACAAATATGCAAATTACTTGAGTACACCGAGTTTGGACGTAACAGCAAATATTTTTCACGCACAAAAAGAACAAAAAGAAAATGTCAGCAAAATAACGTACAGACCCAAGAAGGCTTTTACGACCTGAAAATAAAAAGTCTTGGCTTTTAAGAGGCTCCTGGTGAGAGCGCCCCGAGACAGCGCAGGCCTCAGCAAAGCCGGAGCACAGCACCGCTGCTCCCGGTACGACCCAGGCCACACCTTTAATCTCTTTACGTTCAGGTATGTTGTAATTCAAATCCATTTTTTTTCTCCTATTAATCTCCTTGTTACATTCGCAGCTAAGTGATTCGGAGTCTAACTCGGAAACCCTTGAGCCCAGAGGGACACTATTGTTGGCTTCTACGTAACAAAAGAAATTAAATGCAAACGATTTTTTTTCTCTGCTACTTTCATATTTGAATAAGAAGAGGTTTTCATATCAACGTGCACGGACAAGATCCAGGTTCTTAATCCTCTTTGTAAGATAGAAATCTGGGTGTAGGCTATGCGTTAGTATGAATCAGCGCATGAATGATTGTGCACATGCAGTTTTGGGTGTATGACTAGTTTTTTCTTTATTTTATCACCACATTTTTACTTATTTTAGCCAAAAAAATAAAGAAACGGGAGAGTATGCCTATTTCATAACAAAAAACATGACACAGAATAAATCTGGAGAGAACTTATACCAATAAGATGTTATCAGCACTCACCTGGTCAGCCGTTAGTTAACAGACTCTCCCCTGAAACGGGTCCAGTTCCCCTCCCTTTCACTGTTGTTGCCACCGGTGCAGAATGTACCAGACCAAATACACCAGGGCGGGGCCGGGCTTTATGGGATGCATCAAACAGGACTCCAAGACCCAGTATTCAAAGTAGTGATGCACCGAAATGAAAATTTGTGGCCGAAACCGAAACCAAAAATAATAATAAACACTTGGCCGAATACCGAACAATACCGAACATGGTTCTTCGCAGTTTTTCATTTATTTTGCCAATTTTTTCACCATTGCATAAATCAAATAAATTTGATTTAGGCATGCTTTTAAAAGAAAAAAATCTTTTACAAAATTACAAGGTAGAAAACATTTGTTGAACATAAAAAAACTGAAAATGTTTTAATTTCCCAGCATTTCTTAAATATTCCAGCAGACATTATACCAGCAAAGAACAATAATTTAAAATAAATAAATTAGCTAAATACATTTTTTGGCCATCTTTGAGCTTACGTTAGGCTTAACTGACTGAACATTGTAACATAGGCCTTAAAACAATAAAAATGCATTAAAGCGCTCAGGGTTTCAAATGATAAATCAAAGTTGAGCAGAACATTCATTGCAAACAGCCATTCTTGTATTATTCTTTGCCACTCTAAAATACTTCCACACTGCTGACATGTGTGCACCGCACCACTTCACTCCACGCTCTTCGCTGTTTGATTTCGTCATCTAAACACACCTGTAATAGATTGATTTATGTTGTTTTGGTTCCACCTGCTGGTGAATGTTAGGTAAAATTCTTATGTGGTTAGTTTTTGGTTGGCCAACGATTTATGTGGTGCGCAACCGTTACGGAGCGGCCAGTCTATTTCCTTATATTACAACGCCGTTATTAATTGTTCGTTTTTTTTCCCACTTATTCCACCGAACACCGAAAGTGTTTTTTTGCCATTTTCGGCCGAACAATTTCGGTTACCGAACAATCGGTGCATCACTAATTCAAAGCAATCAAGATGGCTGTCATCACTTGTGTCATCTCTCAGATTTAGTTGTATATCTATCCCTGCGTCCGGAGGCACTTTCTTCTGCCTCCATTGGTTCTGTCTCCTGGAAATCTGAGTCAAATCCAGAGTAACCAGACTTATAATTTGTATTTAAAGCAGCACAATGTAACTTTCAGCTTTTGTTGAGTTTGGAGGCTCCTTTGGACAAAAGCGGTAGTGCTTTACCAGTAGTGTGGCAGGGTTCCTACCATGCACCTCCAAGTTACATAGTGCCAGTGAAGGCGATACTCAGACCATGACAGAGGTTCATTAAACCTGTTGTAAGTTGATGTACCATCACAATGACTCTGGAAATATGATATTAAAGTGGAAAAGTTACATTGTGCTGCTTTAAGAGGAAATTAATTAGACAGCTCGAGCTATAGCAACACAATCTCCTCAAAAACATAGAGTTTAGGACACTTACAGGAAAAAAGCAGGAAAAAAAGAACAAAAAAGCTTTTTTTCTGTTTTCTTTTTCTTTTTTTGTGAGCTATGAGCAGTGGCCCGCACTGACCAGCTGATATGAAACCCGATATTTGATAACAGCCTAGTAGCTCCAGAGCTTCTCTTTAAAAGCCTCCCATTTACTCCATCCATTTTGAAGAAGTGAAGAACAACAGCACTTTGGAAGTTTTCCAGTTTCCTGCGGTCGCTGGGTTCAGATCAAATGCACAGTCATTGAGCAGGAAAATCACCGATGCTCTTTGGAGATTAAAAAAAAAAAGAAATCTGGAAAAAAAAAAAAAGAGGACAGGATTAATACTGTAGTACCTGGAGCTAAAGCAGCTCACAGTTGGTGATAAATGTTTTTTTTATATATTTATTTTTTATATGTGGTTCTAAATATAGCCTGAGATCAATCAGGAAAAAATCTCCAATATAAGAAGCAGGTCGGCCACTGAAGGCAGATATCTGAGGCCGTCAAGTATTTGTGTCGTGCAGGCAGGTAAATATAGTCTGTAACAGGAACTAATGCTGTGCGGCTGGGGACATGCAGGCAGACAGCTTGGCAGGATTCCTTGTACAATAATCCCTATGCCAATAAAGGATATTAAATTGGGTAGAGGACAGAAGGTGGGAGACTATAGAAAATTAAAGAGAGAAAAGGAACAGGAAAACACAAGTGAAAAGTGTCTCACATACCTAATGAGCTAAATTGCAACTATCGATTAAGTAGCCAATATATCCATTTAATTTCTCTGCGTTTTTCTTGTTGCTATGGCTGAATAGTTGTCACTGGGAATTCATGATCCATACCAGGCAGCAGAGTATCTATCTAAAGAATGAACTTCGATAGAGTAAACTCTGTGACTCCGTGCATTAACAACCTCATTTCAATGATCATGGAGACGGCAACGTTGGCCACGAGACAGAGAGCAGAGCTGAAGGTGGCAGAGTTGAAGATTTTCTCTGATATCCATCTTTCTGACTCCCAGAGGAACAGCCGGGGTTAGACATCTTGAACATCACATAAGAGATGCTTAATTGAGATAGTTTAGACACATAGAGGAGGGGTTGCGGACACATTGTTGGAAGGATGTGGGAGACGGGGCTGACGGGTTCAGCTAGACGGGGACAACCAAAGAGGAGATCTCTGGATGTTGCGAAAGAGGATATGCAGTTAGCTGATTTGGCAGAAGAAGATGCAGATGACAGAGTAAGATGGATATTAAGATGCCATGTTAAAGAATCAGTTCACAAAGTATCGGCTTAATGTTTATAGCCTCTTTGCTTTTGAATATTTTCTGAATAAGTATGCATTTCTGCCATTTCATGCCCTGTTTAAAATAAATTCAACAATTCAAATAGTTGTTCATGGCAGAATATGGAAGAGGCAGTTTTTATGTGCGTTTGTGTTGTGACAACTTCTCGTGTTATTCACGGGAGCTCACATTTCCGCAGAGTCAGATGATCAGATCTTTCAGGTCGTCTCTGCGTTATTGTTTCACAGTCAGGCTGTATCTACCTCACCTACCGGACAAAAGGAAGGCAGAGAAGGCAGACGGTTGGGGGATAATGAAAACATCATTGTATGGGAAGAAGATCCTGATCCAATCTCTGAGGAAATGAGGCCTGTGAATAGGACTCTGTCCCATTTCGTCTTTAATGCAACACACTCATTGATTAGCCACCCAGGACCTCAGGAGGAGAAGAGGGACACAATTAAATGGTTCCCCAGTTTTGAGACTTTGCTTCTAAATTAAGAAGAAAAAAAAATGACAGAAAATCTATGTCATGTTAAAGATTTGTCATGTTATTTGATTGTCCAGAAAGGTACATAAATGTGGTGTAGTTAATCATGGTTGAACTGTCATTATCTATGTACAACTTAAATGTATACAGGACCTGCAGTTTATTATTATCTGACTAATTGCCTTTGTCTTGGGATTTTCCTTCAGTTGTTGCTAATTCTCTTATTTTGTAGAGTTTTGGTCTTTGTTTGCTGGTGCACTTTTGATGCCTTCACCTGAAGGTGAATCATGAGAAAAGTTAGAGAAAAAAACTATTTAATTAGAAATATAAAGAACAGCTTTTGCCAACACTGTGGACATACTGCTCTCATGCACCTGTTCTGGTTCACAGGTGTCAACGGTGGTGACGGGTGGAGGTTCCTCCCTGGACATAGTGGACCACTGTCACCCGTCACATCGTCTGACTTTAACATTCTGTCCGGAGATTGACACGTTTTCCGTATATGTTGATACAGAAACAGAAACAGTGACTGTCTTTCCAGGGGCAAAACAGCTAACTCCACCAGGACAGGAAGACGAACGGTCATTAAACGCCAGTGTTTGTTGCACCCTGCAAAAAAAACACTCATTTTGTTGTTTACAGACAGGGAGCTCCTGGTTTGGATGCAGTGTCAATGCTACTGGAGAGAATGACACATCAGAACTGGCCAGCGACACCACATACTTCACATGCATTCTTCCTTGTGGTACGGGTCTGGCACCCTTCCCGTTCACAGCCTTTTCCACCAGTACAGAACGTACCGGACAAATCACACCACTGTGGGTCTGGGCTTTATGGGATGACTCATGCAGGAGCATCCAAGAGCCTCTACCAGCCCCCCGGTCTCGCACTCAGAAGGCACACCGA
The DNA here is from genome assembly GCF_033807715.1 of Cololabis saira. Classification (NCBI taxonomy): domain Eukaryota; kingdom Metazoa; phylum Chordata; class Actinopteri; order Beloniformes; family Belonidae; genus Cololabis; species Cololabis saira. The sequence goes on along the minus strand of NC_084596.1, from coordinate 15,754,589 downwards.
TTTTTCCCAGTGGCCAACCGCGGTACTGCAACAAAAAATCCCATGGGGCCCAAAAAGCTTTTTTCCCATAGACCGCAATAGTAAAAGAGAAGCCTCTAAAACTGTTCACAGGACACCTCCAGCTGTAATCACCGGCAATTACTAATCTCTATATTTATGTCATGGACTTTATATCCGTCAAAAATGTTTTCTAACGGCCAGAAAAGTCAAAGAAAACTCTCTTTCTGGGCGTGAAGTCACGGCTGTGTCCGTGCACTCCATGGATGTATTATATTAATATATATTATGTAATTATATTATATTAATACATTAATAATATATGTAATACTATACATGTAATAATATACATTAATTAATATATTATATTAATACATATTATATTAATACTCACGTCATTGCCCCGGGGCATGATGGGAGGCCCCAGAGCATCATGGGAGGTGACTCAACTGCGCATGCTCTATGGGCCCCTTAACGCGGAAGTAAACCCGGAAGTCCGGAACTTTTTTCGGCTTATGCGCTAGGTGAGCAATTTACATTGAAATGAACGGCGGCCATTTTCCTGTCTCCTATCCAGTTATTTAATACATCCATGGCCTCTACTTAAAACAATCAAGATGGCTGCACAGTTGTTCATACTGTAGCTCCTTTGATCAACAAGTTTTCACTGTAGATCTGATTTAAAAAAAGTAATTTGTTTGCATTCTTCCTCTATGGATGTACTTTCTTGTTGCTCTGCCCACATCACAGCCTCTGTACCTCCGATTGGTTGTATGCTCACATGGTGGCGTCTCAAGGTAGTTTCATTTTGAGACGGTGGTCCTCTGAGTTCATGACTGCAGAACTGTAGCGCAGAGTTTAGGGAATTGTCACTAATCCAATATCAGACTTTCCAGCATTTTGCCTTCTTGTCTGGATGGATGCTTCATGTCTGTTAGCTGCACCTGTAGTCATCACAGCATCCTGCCAAACTCATCTTTTCAGGTGTCTGGGTGGACAGAGGTTTTGGAGAAAAATCCTCCATGTTATGATTCACAGCCAAAACGCTTTCCCATGGGCGAATTTCCACTCATGCGGCCTCAGAACTAATGCTCCACCACATTCCTGCTTATCACACACTCTTAAATGTATGATCCCAACCCTTTCTGTCAAGACGAAATCTTGCACGACACAGCAAGAATTATCTCTGAACCGAGTCTCCGTTCCCACATGTGAGACCTTTAAGATAGCTCTATCCTCTTATACTTATCCCTTACAAGAACACACACAGTCGCTTTTGCACAACGTGAACTCACGAGGAGGAGAATTTTGATTAGACTGCATCCAAAGCTACCACCCACGGTACCCAGGGGAGAAATGAATTTGAAAAGACAGTGTAGTGCTGATATGAAGCGCAGACATCTCCGGGCAACAGGGACCCCTGTTAAGACATGCTATCCAGAGACCTGACAGGAGAGACAGATGAGGGGTGGAGGGGGTTGCATATGGAAGCTGAATGTGCAGCAGCCCAGGTCTCATTAAAAAGCTACTGCAGCAAGCACACTAACAAACCCCTGGCAAAGATATTACTCACATAAACCAGTAATCCAGCAGCAGCAACATGTATGTTGATGCGCTAGCAAGGGACAAATATAATCTGTTTAAAAGACAAAATAAAAGTTGAATTTTCCTGTAATTTAATCAGGGACTACTGTTGCTTATAGTTTCATGTCTAAATATCTGTATGACTTAACTGTTGGTTTACATGTTAAGAACAATTGAAGCTTTTTAAACTGGATTGAGATAATTTGAGACTAAAAGCTCATTGTTTTAACAAATCTGATAAAATATTCGAAAGGGCGAAGGTGTTTGGGGTCCTGACAGTCGGTGACGTTTAAATCAGTCTCCCATATGCCAGCAAAACTATCACACATTGACATCACTATAGTTTACATGATATGTATGATGTTGTTTCTTGTTTTTATTTGTGATTTGTTATTTGTGATTCTATTTAGAATTGTATTTCTATGAATTGACTCTGTAATGTTTGAGTTTGTATGTTAACGTTTGGACCCCAGGAAGACTAGCTGTCGTTTTGGCGTCAGCTAATGGGGATCCTTTTTAATAAACAAATAAACACAGCTCTTAACTAACTCAGGCCACGTTTACACATAGCCGGGTATTTACAAAAACTGATATTTCCCCCTCTACGTTTTGAAAAATATCCTTGTTTACACGAACCCGGATAAATACGCTGTTAAGGTGCTATGAGCAGCCAAACCTGCGGGGGCAGTGTAAAGAGAAGCATAAAGTCATGCTAGCCAATCAGAATCCTGGAAAAAAACCGTCAACAAATGACACGTGTGAAACCTGAATAATATGGTTCCGCGTTAAATCGACGGCGTAGCCTACGTACGGTGTGCGTCGCCGCGTACCCTACGCCGTAGGCTCTGCGTTGGTGTAACGCAGAACCCTAAATCAGCCTGGACTGCCAGTTACTTCCAAGACGGAACGAGAGTCTTTCGTTTGGAGTGACAGAGAAGTGGAGTTACTTTTAAGTGTAACTTTAGAATATAAAACAGGTAAAATACAAGAAAATATTGACGGCGGCCAAACAAATTGTAAACACAGGTCGCACAAATTATGCTGGTGACATTTCTGTTGCATAATGTGACGTTCTGAGCCTAAATCTCCGTTTCCCTCCGTTTACAAGCAAACGTGAAAACGTAGTTTTTGAAAATCTCCACTTTGGCCGGAGTTTTCAGAAATGATCCTTTTTGGTGACTTTGAGCTTCGTTTTCGTGTAAACGAACGGCCAAAACACATGAAAACGCCACCGTTTTTGCTCTGCGTAAACGGGGCCTCAAACTATTCTTTGGAATACGATTACTTTCTGTGGCAACACTGATATGAACATGGCAGGTTATAAAATACAGTCACACAGAGTTCGATTCCTAGTTTTAACGGTTGAAGAATATCCACCTGCACATGACTATTAGCCAGAAGACTCAGCTTCACCTCCTTTCAAGGCCTAAATGTTCACATTAGTTTCAGACTTAGCTTTTTGGAGGGGGTTAGGATTGGTCAGTAAACCACACATAGTTAGGATCAGGAAAACCTGATCTCCTTTGAAATAAACCCTCTCAAATCATGACTTTTTTCTTATTGCTTAAAGGGAGATGAGTCTCACCCTGTTTGACAAAACGCCCCAACATGCTGCAATTGCATGTTAGGGTCCTAACATACTTACTTAGAATGAGCAAGCATACTAGATTGTCCATGAATATCATTTTAATCTTTAATCTTTCACTTTTTACCATGACACTGTATTGCTTTTTTAGTGGATAGTGTTGAGCAATAATGTGTATCAAGATGACTTTTTCCAGTAACGAGCCTTGTAACAGAATTGGCACGCAGAGCCGTCACTAGTTAGCCTGGAAGATGGAAGACTGAATCGTTCATGTTCCAACGGCTGGAGATCCATTTCTTTGATTTTGTCAGGGAGAACTGGGAACCCTATTGTTAAATATAAATTGTGTGGAGGTACCAAGACTCTTTTCCAGGACTGTGTCTTTACAACCGCTGACATCTGGGCTGCTAACCAGAAAACTTCTCTCTGGATGACAGCTCGCTGGATTAATGTGTCAAGTCTGCGCTGCGAGAAAGTTGCTGTTGAGTGCAACTGCAGCAGTGGGAAACACTCTTACAACGTCACCGGTGCAGAAATGGAACAGACCCACTCGTTGTAAGGACTTTCCAAGGAAGTGGATCACGCTTTTGTAAAGGTGTTTAAAAATGTACCAGTACCTGATTACGACCATACACATGCAAGGATGAGGTAACATTAATGGATACTACAGACACCTCTCAAGTGAATGTAGTGATGACCACGTCTTTCTTACCTCACCACAGATGTGCTTCATGAACTCATAAGTTTTCTATATTCATGGCTACATACAAGATAAAAAAACAACAAAAAACAACCTATTAACATGGAGACTAATAACAAGAATAACAACCATCCGTTCAGCTGCTCTTTCACGGGCTCACACACGTCTGAATGTGGAGAAAGGATGCAATCACGTAGTATTGTAATTTGTCTACTCGCCAATACAGAGTACCGATCTGATACTTCTACCACAAAAATAACTAGGCTAAAAATGCAATGAAAAATGCAATGAATTGGTAGACAGGTTTTATTTGCGACAGAAATTACATTTTAAACAAAACTCAGCTGGCCGGTTTCTTCCGCGCTTTAGTCTCGTCGCAGGTACATCAACTGCGCATGTGCGGTGCTTCACCTGAAGCCGTCCGTGTGAAACAACATAAACAATCAAATAGAATTTAAAAAACAGGCTAAATTAAATGATGTTACACACTCTTGTACAGTAGGTGGCGGTATGCACCTTAAATTTGGTTGCGATCCGCCAATAAAACAGAGAAGAAGAAGAAGAACAACAAAAACAATCCCATTGTTACAGTCCGGTTATATAGAGTGGTAGCCGTGGGTGAGACTGGCAGTGCTGTTTCAGGCAAGATAGTGACAATTAATGCAGCGGGACGTCAGCAGGGTGGACATATTTCAAAATAAGGGACGACGACAGAGGCAAGACAGACTGCTGGCTGTCGGCGCGGCTAACGGCTAACCGGAATGTAACAATCGGAGCAGAGCGCGTGTGGCCCTGTGAGAGACTGGTGACCTGTCCGGGGTCATCTTTTGGCGGGAATAGGTTCCTGCAGACCCCGGTAACCCAAATGACATGGAAAAAAGTAATGTAATGAATAATATAGCAAATTACTTTTGGAATGGAATAATGATGTTAAGTAATACTATGTAATACCAGGATCTTTAGATTTTTAGGTTTTATTTTTAATTTACTGACTCTGTTTTGCATTTGGAGTCCTGTTTTGTGTTAAGGTTGATTTCCTGTTTTAGTTTGAAGGTATTTCCCTGTGATGTGTCACTTTCTTTGTTGGTCTGCTCTACTTTAATCGTCTGCACCTGTTTCCCCAGCATGTCTGTGTGCGTTTTTGTTTTTTTTTATGTAGTAGTGTGTTTTCCTCTGCTCCCTGCCAATTGATTTTTATGTTATTGTCATGCTCCCTGTGTGGCTTCCCCGTGTGGTTCTTCTCGCTTTCACTTCTAACTTGTTTTTAACACTATTTCTTTTGGATCCTTGGATCTCCTGCAGCGTGCAGCATGTTTCTTCTTTGGTTTTTTCTTTTTAATAAGTGACTCAAACCAATTACTGTCCACATTTACTACTAATATGATTTGTTTACATTCAACTGATCGTGTGCCCTCTTCTTAAAAAGATCTTTCTTAGGAGAAAATAACTCACTTGGTTATGTTTTTTTAAAGAGGCTAAATTATAGGAAGGATTGGCTTTTCCACCTTTCTTCATTACCAGTATTTACTGTATTAACTGGGGTAATCATACATCAAACGCTCATAAAAATAGAATTAATACTAAATGCAAGAACTGAAAAAGAATCCTGGAGCCAGAAACAAAAAGAAAAAAAACAGAAAATCTCTTAGAGCCACTCCCAGGGATGATTGTCTTAATATGTCATTCTATGAGCCCTTATGGGAGGATAGAGGGAGCGACAAATGGGAGTTAGAGGATGAGGGGAAAAGGAGGGGGGAAGAAAGGATTTTTAAGGCAAGGGTTACAGCGCAAAGGCATGAGAAAAGATCTGGTGAAAGAGAATTGGAGTGGAGTACGACGCCTGGAGAATGAGGAGGGGACATTACGACAGCCCAGCAGAGAGGAGTGAAAACTGGGAGAAAATAAAAAAGGGAAGATAACAGAGGTGAGAAGAGGACAGAGAAATGAAGTTAAAAAAAGTAGGGAAAGATAAAAGCCAAAAAAAGGAAGGAGAGACGGGTTGGAGACTGATGCAACAAAGGAGAAGAAAAGAGGAAAAGTGCCAAGGTGCATTAAAAGAAAAGAAAAGAAAGTATTGACTTGCGGAGTGCAGCAGAGAAAAAAAGGGAGTGAAAAGAAATCAAGTCTTACTAACAGAACAACCAGAGCTTGAAAACCCTTGTAATTTGACATAAGAGGAAATAAAATAAAGTAAAGCAAAATGAATCCCTGCAGACTGAGTTCTGGATCTTCACCCCATCTGTTTTCAGTCTCTGCTGCTGGAAGCAAAGCTCCAGGCCCAGCCCACCACCATGACTGGGTCACACAAGACTTGGAAAGTACATCTCCAAGATTTACACCCACGCACACAATCCTGGGAGAGTAGGCCTGACGCCAGAGCACAACATGAACCAGCTGTTCTCCTGCTCTCGCATATTTGGTCAATCAAGTACTACAACCATGAGAGGCGGACAGAGAGAGGGAAAAAGATGTGGTGTTAAGTGTAATTTTGATCTTGCATGACGTACTTGAAGCAGGAGATAAGACCGGGGCTTTCTTGCCTCCAGATGTCACGAATTTGCCAGCACTTGACCTTGTGGTCAAGCTGTTCGTCATATGACCTACTAACCTTACATGTCAGAGACGAGCTTAACCGGAGCAACTAAATCACTGAACCAAAATCCCACCTTAACTGGCAATTACACTTTCTCAGGCGGGGAAAATTTCAATTGCCATATGAAACAAATCACATCTGACTCTCAACAGGTTCATAGAAAACCTGGTGACTGAAAGCTGAGGTAATATATTTAAGTTGCGTGCGGGGGTGTAAAAGCACAGAAGTATTTAATCATAAAATCTAAAGTGGCAATGCAAAACGGCCAACTTTAATCTATAAATCCAGATTAAGTCCAGACGTATTGTAAAATAAAAATAAAGGCAAAATGCATTGGTTTGTTAATCTTATTAATTAGTTTTATTTACAGCAGAAAATATAATGTACTGAAAGTGACACATTTTACCGTTTCAAGAATTAAAATGCAATGTGGGGTCACCGTGAAACTTCGACAGTAATCTCTGTCTTGCTTTAATGGGACTGTTATTATGGAAAAATGTTAAAAAAATAAATAAAATATTCACTAAAAAATACTCACAAACATGGACTCTATCTATTCATCTATCCATCCATTTATCCATCCAGACACAAATTAATTACTGAATCCTGTTTTTAATTAGGGTATTTTTATAATTCGCATTAATTTTATTTTTAAAGTTATTTAAATGTTTTACAAAAGTATCAGAGCAGCTGATGCCATGTGGATAATCCAGTAGCCTTTTATCCTTTTTGTTAAAAAAAAAAAGTTTTCAGAAACCTCTTTCCCCCTCTTTTACTCCTCAGTTTTAAGATCACAGCTGTGCTGACAAGATTCGGGAGCACCCTTTCCCTGATGGGGTTAACACTTCACATCGAGGTGAAGCAGCTGTCAGACAGGGTCAACACTCACATCCAACTCTTGAACTGTTTCAACCAGTGTAGCTGCAAAGTTTTCAGCTGTGTACCCACTAAATGGTGTGTAAGTGTATTGAAAAAAATATATATATAGTTCCACCACCACAGATCTCAGGTATGAAGAACTGGACCGAACATGATTCACACCTGCTGATTAAAGAAGCTAACTCCACTCCGTGAGTGCCTAGCAGCAACTAACCAACTACAGAAAGATGGGACCACCCTGACTAATGACTGACCAAGGGGTGAACGGTCCTGATCCTGAAGGTCCCCAGAAGGCAAAGGTCCCATCAAACTATCAGCCCATAACCTGTCACTCCACATGGAGGCTTCTGTCAGGCATCACAGCAGCTAGGATAAGTGGGGGCATGGATCAATACATGACAGAGGCACAGAAAGACACTGGTGAAAATACCAGAGGATCCAAACACAGGCTGCTGGTTGACAGAACTGTCGCCCAAGACTGCAAGACCAGACAGACAAACCTGTGCGCTGCCTGGATTGATTACCAGAAAGCCTGTGACTCAATGCCGCACACATGGATCCTGTAATGCCTGAAGCTGTTCAAGGTCAACGACACTAGCAAGCATGTACAACAAGAGCCGTCAGTGCAAATTCAACGAGGCCGTGGCAGACCCCCCTTGAGGCCAGCTTTCAGCCAATTGCGCAAGTCTCCATCAAATGTGGCATATACCAAGGAGATGCTCTGTCCCCGCTGTACTGCATAGGCATGAAACCCTTCAGCAAGACCAACTATGGATACCTACTTAGGAATGGGGCCACCATCACTTACCTACTCTACATGGATGACATCAAGCTGTACACCAACAGCGAGTGACATTGATTCACTGATCTACGCCACCAGGCTCTACAACAACGGACATTGGAATGTCATTCGGACTGGAAAAAGGGAAGGTAGTCCATACAGAGGGCATTACACTCCCAGAGGGCAGAAAAGCAGATGTTGAGGACAACTTTAAATACCTTGGAACACCACGGGCAAATGGCGACAATGAAGAGGCCACAAGGAAAACTGCAACAGCCAAGTATCTGCAACAAGCAAGGCAAGTTCTCAGTAGTCAGCTTAATGACAAGAAAACGATCCGAGCAACTAACACCCTCTGCTGGGATAATAAGCTGGCAAAGGAGGATGTTCAGACCACAGATGTTGCAACATGGAAGGTACTCACCATGCATGGAGGGTTCCACCCCAAATCCAGTGTCCAGAGGCTTCACGCCAAGCGAAAAAGGAAGGCCAAGGACTGGTGAGCATCAGGGCCACTATCCAAGGTGAGACATCCAAGTTCCACAATTACAGAGAGGTGGGTAATCAGGGGGACAGATGTAGAGAGCTTCTTTTTCAGTATTACCAAATTATGGGGTCGTGTTAATAAGAATAGCTGGGATAGATTCTAGAAAGACCCCGTTAAGCAGGTTTAGAAAATGGATGGAAAAATAAATAAATACAAGAAAATAGATGGATGGATGGATGTTTATAAGAATCACAGTTTTGAGTTATAACAGAATCACTGTTGACCAGTGTTGACTGTTTGAAAACACCTTTAAAAAGACGTTCTCTACCAGGACACCATAGATTATGTGCAGTATCTGAAGGAAGCTAACAGCAGCACGGCAGCCACAATATCTCAAGGCTGTAAGTAATTTTGACGTTTCAATTCAGCAATCGGATTAGTACTGGAATTTATTTTCAACAGTTTCTGTCCAGATGAGTGAGTAATGTTCATTAGCTAGTAACTACCTACATGTCCCTTTAAAACCCTCTATGGTACAATGTCACCATTTGGTAACAGACTCATTAAACACACAAGGAGATGGGATCCTAAGAGAGCCAATAACAGTGTTTAAATTTGTCACATGACTTTCTGGAGGTACCGGTAATCTTGACCCCCTTTTTTGCAGACCTCTTCATAAGGAGGAGTGTCACCATTTGACTCCTCAGAAATTAAAGGGAAAGTTTCGAAAAGTCATCTCTGTGTGCGCACTCTGTCCTCCGTTCAGTGAGCTCTTCAGCCGTATACTCTGGCTCAAAACGGTAAGGACGTCCATCATATTCAAAGTCGTCGTCCACAACCTCAGAATTTGACAAATATTCAGACATGTTTCAAATAACTAACAGTAAACTAACAGTAGTGAACTCCAGCTGTACACGGAGCTGTGTCTGGGACGCGCACACAGAGATGACGTCATGAGTTCAGAGGTCTTGTTTACAAACGGATTTATTTATTACACAGACAGCGCCACAATGTTACAACAGGTCCTGGAAGCAGATCTAGTGATTCATAAAAGAAATGAAGAGTTTCGCGGCAATCATGTGTTATTTAGACGCTGCATCGTCTGTGTCCGGCCGTGCCCTCATGCGCTACCGTTATAAGGAGAAGCGGCTCGCACAAAACTCCTAAAATCTTCCGAAGGACTCCAAATGACACCAAACACCTCTGGGTGAGTATACAACCATAAAAAATGCCAGAAATAAGGTCCAGGTTGTAAAAAACCGAACTTTCCCTTTAAGTATTTTATGACATTTTTTGAAAAGGGAAAAAAAATATTATACAATAACAGGTATGTTCCATATTCTGTTGTTTATGGCGCTGTATTTGATAATTTAATAATTTCAAACAGTTAAAATGTGCACATTGCCATATGGTAACACTGTACCATTGTCATTCTATTGCTACCCTGGCATGTTGATGGTACAATATGCACTCTCCTAGAGTCTACTATGATAATGTACTTTGTGAGTCCTTTTTCCACTTTGCATAGATTACATTTGACACATTTCTTCAGTTCACAGAATGAATGCAACAATATTTTATAGTTCCTTACGGAAGAAAACCAAACTAGCCCTCCCTGCAGATGGTAGTGAGAATGAACTAGGATTTAGCGATGAATAAAACGAGCAGCTTGCAACCCAGTAAGGAGAGAGTGAAGATGATGAAGACAGTGAGAATGATGAAGACAATGAGCCAGAGAATGAGGACAGTGGAGACATCAATGACAGTGGAGAGGGTGAGAGTGTAGTTACAATTCACTGTGGGTGAAAATATCTTTTAAATTGTTTTAACTTTCAAATGGCGTGCATTGTTAACTGTCAGTGCTACTGGGGACTATTTCCACTATCATACACTGTTGCCGTATGGCAACATTTACAAAAAATAACAAATAAATAAATAAATGTCTCTTGATTATGTTTACTTGGTTTCTTTTATGTCATCTTTTTTTTCCAACCCTCATCATGGTGCGTATCATCGAGGGCTCTGTATAGGCCTGGAAGCAGCTGAATACATACATACAATTTACAATCACACTGCAAATCTGCATGCTCTTATCAATCACCTCACATGCATGTAACTTTTATGAATTGGCTGCCTGAGAAATGCTTTCACATACTAAATGCTGGAGAATCAGTCAGTCAGGCAGGCCATTCAGCAGCCGAAAGAGGCTGTTGGAGCTTTTATTGTACGAAGGAAGCTCAGACAGTGTTATGGATGTGCTGTCACTGATACTGGTGTGGAAACTGTTGTATGTTGCAATGTTGGGTTTGGAGTTCACAGTGGAATGACAGACATGTCAGGTGCAGGAAGGTAAACTGTTGTCAGTCTGGCTTTGTAAGCTGCTTAAGATGACTGTAACAATGGGGGAGTGAATCACCTTGTGATTTCTGCTGTGTGTATGTGTGTGCATGTGTGTGTATGTGTTCCCGCTCTCTTTCACCTGGTTAGCTTCACCTCCGAGGTTGCCAGGGTCAAACTAAACCCCACAGGCTAGTGAGAACCTCGGCTTTTTATGACCCTGACTGAAAGTTGACCCCGAGCTGCCTGGGACGCGATCAGCACAGACAGCCGAATTACCTTAAATTAAAAAGTAAAGACAGCTATTATTTTCGAGCTGGTTTTATATTTTTTATTTCTGTATTACAAACTCCCCATCGCCATCTTAGAAAGTAGGTCTAGACAACACCTCCGAACCTATTTGATTAATTACATGCGTGTAAACTACAGAATCCAATAAGTGATCTTTTGAAGTATTTTTTTTTTTTGAGTAAAGCGTTTTAAGGTTTATTTTCACAGCTCGTGAATATAAAATTGAAATAAAGGTAAGACATCAGATATGCATTACAATCAAGTCCTTTATCATATTCCATCCACATCCTACCAGACTGCTTACGTATCACATTGTCCTTCACATTGGATGATATAGTTGACCTATGTTGGTTTAAGATGAAGGACCTCTAACTAAGTATTTAGGTACTTCAAGATCTCATTCAGTGTGTAAAGTCCTATTTTCCTCAGCTGATTGTGTACTGGTCATTTGTGTATTTCTTAGGACTGACAAGCAGAAATCTCCTCCAACTAATAATGATTTCTGGATTTAAAATTTATGAAATGACCCTTTGGGGCTTGGAGTAATTTTGTATATGGAAAATAGTGACAGTTCTGTATTTGGCTAAAGCCTTAAAATACATTCATTTGTAGAATAAAATATAACAATATGGACGAATGTATGATAATATATATATATATATATATATATATATATATATATATATATATATATATATATATATATATATATATATATATATAAATTAAAGGTGCAAGCAGCAATGAACGGGCCCTCGCACCCTTGTGCTTGTTCAGGCGTGCTGCAGTGGAAGCGCTTGTATGACTTGCGCTTGTATGTAGATTCTTCAGGCCTGGACATTTAGCGGATGACACCACCCACAACTCTCTATATCAAACCATTCAAAAGTTATGGCAGAAAGTAGGAATTATGAAATATGGACCAATCAGATGAAGGGGGGCGCGCTTTTTGGCGTTTAGCGTCGCCACGGTAACGCTTTTGAATGAGAAAAGTAATGCGCATCGCCGCAGAATCGAGACGCACATTTTGATATATACCACACCTGGGTGCACATTACGTTTCGGGCGAAGAAGCGGCCGAAGAAAGGCATAAATTGCGCCAAAATTACACGATTAATTCAAAATGGCCGACTTCCTGTTCGGTTTCGGCCATGGCGCCAAGAGACTTTTCTTTAAGTTGCAACATGATACAGGTGTGTACCGATTTTCGTGCATGTACGTCAAACCGTATTGTGGGGCTTGAGGCACGAAGTTTTATCTGTATGGACCAATCAGATGAAGGGGGGCGCGCTTTTTGACGTCTAGCGTCACCACGGTAACACTTTTGAATGAGAAAAGTAATGTGCATCGTCGCAGGATTGAGACGCACATTTTGATGTATAACATACCTGGGTGCAAGTTATGGTTCAGGCGAAGAAGCAGCCGAAGAAATGGCATAAATTGCGCCAAAATTACACGATTCATTCAAAATGGCCGACTTCCTGTTTGGTTTCGGCCATGGCGCCAAGAGACCTTTCTTTAAGTTGCGACATGATACAGGTGTGTACCGATTTCCGTGCATGTATATCAAACCATATGGTGGGGCTTGAGGCACAAAGTTTTCTAGGGGGCGCTGTTGAGCCATTAGGCCACGCCCATTAATGCAAACCATTAAATATCAAATTTTTCGCCAGGCATATAAATGGTATAATAGTATATAAATAGTGTTACGTTGAGTTGTAGATAGGACTCAAATGCAGGAGAGCCGGGAAGCGGGAGTTCCAAGGATGGTGATTTATTAACTTAAATCAAAGAAAAGCGCTGCTTAGCAGGGTTGACAAAAAGAAACATGTGCCAAAAACCAAAAAGCATTACAGGGAACATCGAGGGAAGAAACGGTACGGACCAGCAGGGAGCAAGGGAGAGACAAGACCAGTGATGAAGCATTGTGTCAGCTTGGCCCCCCTGCAGGGGCAGGTTGCCCCAGTCCTACCTCCTGCAGGGCTTTGAACTGGACTCAACACCTTTTAAGTAGCTTTAACTTCCTATCACACCTTGGAAGTTGCCTCAAACAGACTTGGAACACTAGAGCACCCCATGGGGTGATTTTCGTCTGTGGCCTATTGTCTCACAAGTTCCTGCGTCCTGCATCCCTGCTGGGACAGACCATATATGGATTTCCTGACGGAAGGCCACACCTTTGAATGTCTCACTGACTTGTTTATTTCTGTTGTTTGTTCTTGTATAAAAAGCTTGTTACAAAATCACTCGATGTCAGCCCACCGACCGAGACACTGCGTCTGTGTTGGTCTGCTGAACGCCGGCTGAATAAAATCTCTCACCACAAAGCGGACTTCTGAACTGGTTTGATAAATTCCTCAACACCAGATATACAGAAGGTTAACGAGACACAGGTGCAGATGATCAGGCCAGATGGGAAACAGGAAAGTCAAACCAGAACTGAAACACAAAGACAAGGGTTTCAAAATAAAACACGAACCGAGTAACCAAACTGTGACAAATAGGTAGTATAATGCCAGAGACTAATAAAGTAAATACCTCTTATCTAAGAAGTTAAATGTAAAATACGTTTTAGAGCTACTTGAAGCGGATGACAGTGACTTTGGCCCCAAATTGGACAATGATCGCGATTCTGATTAATTGTTTCAACCACTTGAAATAAATCATGAAAGCGATGAAGGGGAATCTTCTACATTTTGGCCAACATTAAATAAAATTGTTTGCATGGACAATTCTTATTACTGTTATTCTTTGAAATGATACCCGTTAAACCCAATATCAAAATGTGACTCATTTCCTGGATTAGGGAATAATTAATTAAAATTTGAAAGAAAAAAAAAACATTTCCGGTGTTCAGTTACAGTGGTGTAAAGTAACGAAGTACAAGTACTTCGTTATTGTACTTAAGTAAGATTTTTGAGAATTTGTACTTTTATTGATACTTTAATTTTTCTGTACTTTTACTTTTACTTCGTTACATTTTCAAGGAAAAAATCGTACTTTTAATCCGCTATATTTAAAATTGGACACGTCGTTACTCGCTACAAATTAAAGAACAGCACAGCGGGGGCTGATTTATGGTTCCGCGTTACACCGGCGCAGAGCTACGGCGTAGGTTACGCGGCGACGCACACCCTACGCTGTGCGTCGATTTAACGCGGAACCATAAGGCGGACGGGAAGGAAGGGGGGCGCGTGAATATACCGAGAAGGAGCCGCAGCTCCCGGGAGAGTTGCGCCGCAGAGGCGGGCCGGAAGGCCGGAGGAACCGCCGTCGCGTCGAGTACCGATGAGGACTGAAGCCTGAATTATGGTTCCGCGTTAAATCGACGCAGAGCCTCGCCGTAGGGTACGGGCCCTGCGTTGGTGTAACGCGGAACCATAAATCAGCCTTGAGCGGCAGCCGACGCCTGTCCACGCCATTCTTTGATTCCACCCCTTCTAAGGTGGTTTTGGAATTTAAAAGTTCAAAAGTCTCATCCTTTATCAGCTGGGGTTGCTTAATGTTGTCACTGCATACTACAGGCTTGGGGTGGACCTGCCAGCGGGGCCAATGGGGTACAGCAGCAGTGATGAGCAAAGGGAGAAATTAAAATGTAATGGAAACAAACGCTAAAGGGGTCAGAATAATATCACCATTATTTAGAGTTGTAAGCAAATTCTTGGATTCTTCATTTCTTTGCAATCCTTTTGAAAATCATTTTGTACTTTGAATTTTGTACTTTGTACTTTTTACTTTTTACTTTTGTACTTAAGTACATTTTACACCATGTACTTTTGGTACTTTATTATATTTAATTTGAGGTACTTTTATACTTTTACTTAAGTAATTTTCTTAATGGGTACTTTTTACTTTTACTTAAGTAATTTTCAAGCAGAAAATTTGTACTTTTACTTAAGTACAATATTTTTGTACTTTTTCCACCTCTGTTCAGTTAACCCAAAGCAATCATTTAAACTTTAGAAAAGGGTTGTTGGGTTATCCAGGGTTAAGACACAATACTGTGCAGTTTTATATTCCAATGCTCAATGTGCAACTGCTGTTGTAACACAGCCCAAATTATTTATGAAGTTAGGTCTTTCTGCATGCAAACACGAATGCATGATAAGATGTTGCTCCAATCTAATTGCACCTTAAAATGTAGCTGGATTTTGTTGGTTTTCGATCACTAGCTCTTAATCTTTCCAGCTGCTATTTTCTTTGTTAAAAGAAAGGAATTTCTTCTTTTTCTTTGTTAAAAGAAAATAGCTAAATAGTTAAATTGAGATAACTACAACAGTTTATGAAGACAAAGTGATTATTTTACTTTACTTGCATGCATTTTGGTACCAACTTCAGATTGTGTCTTGATCCCTGCTTCCCTACTTACAAGCGCTACATGTTCTGTCCTACCCAATTATTTCTACATGTTGCAGTGATTTGATTTGAACAGACAGGAATAAACAGTATCCTAAACAGACCCATATGTAGAATAACATTGTTTTTGTCATCTTTATACAAATTGTGGTCCAGCTGATTCATGTACATCTTTTTACTGCCCAGTCTCATATTTTGATGTTTGTTTTCCCTTATTTATATGTATGTGCTCTGATTCTCTCAGTTAAAATGTTTTCCTTCAATTGACTTCATGATGTAAACTAGATAATGAGTAGGACTGGCCTCCTGAATACTGTTGTTTCTGTACGTAGTTGCAAATCAAATGTACGGTATATAGTAAATGCAATATGCACACAATGGTATCCTGCATCTTTGCAGTGTTTACAAAAGAAAAGCTCCATTTGGATTCTTTATATTCAGTATTAGTTATTCCAGTGTTTTAGTTTACTTCCAAAAGGTTTGAATTTGCATAGTTCGATAAGTCTTTCTATTCCAAATTCAGTTTCAATAGAATTTTACATCAAAATAAAAATGTATTGATGGAAACATATTGGAACATGACAGCAAGGTATAGTTATGGTTATAACTATTATCTGCCTTTTATTTAATCAAACATACATGTTAACTTTTCCAATGAAATCACCAGAACAAAAGAGAAAGAAAAAAAAGAAAATAGTCTCAGCAGCAGCCTAATGAGAGAAGCCCAGGCCTCCAGCTCTGCAGCTACCTCCTTTTGGGCTTGTGGATTATCATCATATACTGACTAATCTAACTACTGTATGATATTGTTCATTAGCAGTATACTGTAGATGTGTCTCTTTGTTTATGCGCTAGCATTAGTATATATGTCCTTCCTGAGTCAAGATAGATCAAACCTTTGCTTTATCCGGAGCAGAGCATCAAATTGCACTGACATGCTCACAGTAATACTAAGATTGTAAAAAAATCCACTTGAACACGAATATAAATAAAATGCAACCTGAGCCCCCCAAAATCAAAAGGTAATTGAACAAACAAAAAGCTACTTAAAGAACATACAGAATGCTTTAGCTGATGCCCATAACCTTTGTCACTACATATTCAGAACTTCAGATAGTCTAAAACTACAGAAATTAATTTTAGCTCGCTGTCAATTCATTCTTTTTCCTCCAAGTTGGGGGTGCACAGGGTGTATGATTCTGTTTTGAATCCAATATAAATTTATAACAGTTCATCACAGTGCAACATTTCACTGAAAAAATAAATACAAAATTGAGTTTATGGAGTTTCCATAACTCAGTAGGGCTCATTTTTCGTGTTTTTGGTGGGTTTAGGAAAGAAAATGATGCAGTTCAAGTCACTGGGGCAGCAATCTAAGCAGGGAGGCTTGGACCTCCCTCTCCCAAGGCATATCCTGCAGCTCTTCCAAAGGGACACTGAAGCTTTCCGAGCAAGCCAAGAGATATAATCTTTGGACCATGTCCTGGGTCTGTCCCGGGGCCCCAAACCACCTCAAGTGGCTCCTATGAAGGAGGAGCAACTTTCCTCTGACTCTCTGATGACAGGAACTTTTCACCCTCTATCTAAGGGAGGCCAGCCACCATGTGGAGGAAATTCTGCAGCGTTGAATGCGCTATCAACCTTTGAATTGACACCAATATGGTAGAGGAGTTTGTGTGCCTGAATGATCCCAGGAGCTAGTATGAGGGCAACTGCCCCAAATGGGGTCTCCCAAGGCAAGTTGGTCCTGGGGGGAGAGGCCAGACGTAGAGTGGTTCGGCAGGAGTCGGCAACCCAAAATGTTGAAAGAGCCATATTGGACCGAAAACACAAAAAAAAATGTGTCTGGAGCCGCAAAAAATGAAAAGTCTCGTATCAGCCTTAAAATGAAGGCAACACATGCTGCATTTTCTATATTAGTTAGAACTGGGGGAAGATTTTTTTTTCATTATGCACTTTGAGAAAAAAGTCGAAATGTTGAGAAAAAAGTCGAAATGTCGAGATTAAAAATGAAAGGAAAAAGGAAGAAAAAAAGAGAAAAAAAGGAAAAAAAGGGAAAAAAAGAAGAAAAAAAGAAAAAAAAAGTCAAACATTTTTGAAAAAGCTCCAGGAGCCACTAGGGCGGCGCTAAAGAGCCACATGCGGCTCTAGAGCCGCGGGTTGCCGACCCCTGGTCTAAATGAAACATGTTTGCCCTCCATGTCCTGCAGGAGGGGTCACGAGTCAAGTGACAGCCGAAGGCATGGACCTTGGTGTTCTGATCCTCGGCTGCTGAAACTTGCTTGTGATACATGGAATGATGTAATGACTGATTCATGTACTCAGTTATCTTTTCTCCACTGGCTTTAAAACACATATCAACCCTCTCTACCCAATTACCAAGAACAGGGGTGTAAATATGTTTGCCCTACGATGGTTGCATGAAATGTTTGGACATTACTGTATGTGTTGGCCTCCTATTCTACTTTCGTAAAGTCAAGAAACCGCAAGGTTTCTTGACTTTAAACTGAGGTCAGAACGTAGATGTCAGTACAGTACATATATGGAAGGTAAAGAGATTGGAGTAAAGAAAGAGGGCTACATCAGTCTGGCCTTAGAGGAATATGTGAAACAAACATTACATCTCTAACCATTTAGCGAATGTGTTACTTTCTATTGGACCAGTAAATTTAAATTAGAAACACAGTAAATGTACATGTCTCCACATGTGGTGTGCAATGGGTATGCTCTATTATGCGAGGTGCTTGTGTGAAACTAGGCTGCAGCTAAACCCTACAATTAAAATAAGTACACAGAAGCTGAACACGTTCTTGTGCTGGATACTTTATAATAGTTGTATTCTTCTTTTGTAACTTCTACTACCTTGTTAACCTGTGGGAATGTTCTCCTGGGCATTGTTAAAAGATTGAGCTCAGCTGTGTTCACTACCTGAGTATAAAAGCAGACTATTTTGCAAAGGGTTCACAGTGAATAATACAAAGATTCACTTACTGGAATGGCACCCTCCCTAAAATACATAATTTCTTCTCCCACGCTCATTGGAACTAAAGTAAATTTACCAATTAAAGACATAAAAACAATTTTTTAGAAAAATTGTTCATCTACACTTTACCACAAATCAGTAGTTTTAGCATGCTGAGAAAATAATAAATTTAATTAAATACTAAGAATCAAGCTTCCCACTCAAGTGGAATATGAAGCACCACAGGCGCCAAGTGTGAAATAACAAAAATATACACAGTGCAGTGCTAGAGCTAACTGGAATCAGCTACCTCAGAGTTTCTGTTTGTTCCTGCAGCAGTAACGCTGCTTGAGTCACGCTGCTTGTCTCAAAGAATGTATGAGACAGGCATCTTTTGTATTTGTTTTTGCATCTCATTCCAGGACATTTGCCTTTGCTGTTTTTTAATGAGCACATTTAATAGCTAATTGGGAGATTAGCCTCCTTGCCTGCAGGCTGGAAATTGTGTCCCCTGCTGTGCATTTGCTGTTAAAATACAAAGCTCAGACAGATATGCCTCTCAGTTTTGGTGTGAACTCATTCTTGGTTCTATCAATCTGTGGAGAAATTAATCTTCATCTAAAGCAACAGGAATGAACTGGATAATCCAACATTTGTGCATAAATAGCCTGGCCAGCCATAACTATCTCAGAGAGCCACTGAGTCAAAGGCTCTTTTACTTTCAAAGTGGTGGTTGACGGATCCGCAACATCAATAGATGATGGAAGATTTGATTTGTCTGAATGTAAAATCAACGCAAATTTCATTAAAAGGATTGTTAGTTTGCAATAGAAGTCATAGAAATTTGAGACATTAATATAAAAAAAGATGTGACCATACCATAATGACAAAACTGTTAAAGTCTAAACTAATATTATAACCATAAATGATTGAATTTGAGTGCATTTTATTGTCTACCCTTGCAGTTTGTCATCATTATTGTTATTGTAAACTACTTTGGAAATCTGCCTTAAACATTTAATGATGCTGATGAGTCAGACCGGGGTGCTTTAGGCTTGTTTTAAAGGAAACGATCAAAGTCTCTATGTCACTGTTCTACGTGAATTGTCCACGACTTCTTTAAAGCTGATATAAAACCACCACCCACACCTCAACAAAGCTTTTCAAGCAATCCCCTCAGGCCTTAATAAAATGTCTGTCACATGATTTGGTCAAAATACCACATCAATGCATTACAAAAGTACATTTTACAAAACAGGTCTTTTCAGTTCTGTTCATAGCATCTTGGGTGCGGATCGTCCATACGGCTGCAGGGTGTGCCTCTTTTGAAATGGTGGTTCAGCTTTGTGCTGCCCACTTGTGACGTACAGCAAATGAGGCATGATGTGAAGTGGAGCTCAACACAGAGAATTTGGGTAATTTTACTCTAATCTGGGTCTTTTAAGTCGCAGAACCCTGCAAATTTGACATGATGATGGTGACTTTGAACGCAAAATAAAATGCTCAAGAAACCTTCAAAAAACCTAATTATTTTATACGCCCTTTTTAAATAACACATTATGAGGATGGTGGCACTTAAAGTACTGAAATGATGTGCTGACAGCATGGAAAATATTCCTGGCCTGATTCTTAAGCAGAAACGTTCCATTTCCCCATTTTCAGTTTATACTTCAGGCTAGTTCGAGTTTCTCTTCAGTGACTCTTTGATCAGTTTTAGGGACAGTGGCACAAAGTCAGGCTTTTCCTGATTAAGACAGCTCCGAATTGTCTTAAACTGTGATACACTCTGTGTGCACAACTCATTAAGCACCAAATAAAAATTTAAAACAACACTCCTCAACCTTGGCAATTGTTAACCTGCTTCAATAGAGAGGAAGGTTCTTCCTTTCTGTTGGACTGCCTCCACGCCAAGGGTCTATATCCAGCTTGCTAAACTGATATCAATGTGGAAGTGATAATGAAGGTGGGTGGTATCTGGTCAGGCCACAAGAGCAGACCAATCAAAGTGGTTTCTGTTTTTACAGGAAATGGGGAAATATGCAGCAGTAACTAGCAATGGGAGCTCTGGTTTGTTCTGTTTAAGATCGCGTTGTGCCCCAACTGTAAAGAATAGATGGTGTGAAGTAGGGCTGTTCGATTAATCGATTTTAAATCGTAATCGCGATTATGTAATTAGAACGATGTTAAAACGTGAAAATCGTAAAATCGATTTTTCACTTTTTTTTTTACCTTGTCTGCACACATATTAATGATTGATACCATATTAATGATTGATGGAAATACCTCTAAATACCTGCGACAAGTGCCCCATCGGAGAGGCTCTTTAGTGTAGGAGGGGGCGTTGTAACATGCCACCGGGCATCCCTCAAGCCAGATTTGGTAGACCGGCTCGTGTTCCTTGCAAAAAACTTGCAAATGTGAATAGCAAATGTAATGACTGACATTACACACCTCTACCTCCTTCATGGGTTGCATTATTATTTAGCATGCAAAGACCCCGTTTAGTTTAATTAGAAAATGTCTTGTTTTATTTAATTGGAAATATAACTTACTGTATGTTTGCAAGTGCTGATTTGCTGATTTTTTTTTTCCAGAGATAAAACTTTATATTTTATTATATTTTTTAAAACTTTTTTTCAACTTATTTTACAGATTTTTGCACTTTATTCATTCATTTTTGGTTTAGTAAGAGCAAAGTTTGCACTTAAAGCCCAATGGGGCAAATGTTCAATAAAAAAACAGCATATTGGAAATCATTTCTTTGCCTTTTGTCAATTCACAAAATAATCGTAATCGTAATCGAAAATCGGATTTTGAGAGAAAAAAATTGAGATTTTATTTTTGGGCAAAATCGAACAGCCCTAGTGTGAAGCTGTCTGAAAAAAAAAAGAGTACATTAGGTGGAATGCATTGGTCTGAGTTAGCTCAGTACTGTAAAATTTCAGACATTTTCATGTCAGAGCTAAATGTCACGGCATTGTGCACAGTACACAGCTTCTTCAAAGCAAGACAATATGGCATTCTTCTCAAGCCAAGACATTCCTCTCTCTCCTTGCATGCAATATTCCCCCATTGTGGACACAGGGTCAATTTCATGTCTCTTATCAACGTTTCCTGTTGTGCCAACCTGCCTTGAGACTGGTGGCTTATGGGATTTGGTGTCTTTTATATCACATCACAGTTGGACTCGTCCACCAAAACTCCACTTAACCTCTGTGGTCTACATGTATGGTAGACTCATTGAGGCATAGCTGTCACCGGGGACACTGAAGGAGCTCTGTCTGTGATACTGAGGCCTATTGTCCAGCTGGAAAAGATAATCTCATCTACTTTTAAATTTTTTTTTTTTAGGATGTATGATGATGTTCCAATAGCCATGTTTTAAACCCTTTTAAAATATTTTTTTTAAATCAGCATAGTATATGCAGTACATTTCTTCTGGACACAAATTACCCATACATGGCTTATTGTGCATCACTCTTGAATGAGAGCTTTTCACAAAGCCTGGGAAGTTTGGCTTTTCTGAACAGCTTTACCGAAGATGTGGTTGTACAACACCTCAAAATCTCTTATGGATATTTTGAGAACATCAGCTATTTCGAAGCAAAATGTGTACCTTTTTAGTAATGTTATTGTAAGGTGGTTCATTTTTCCCTCTGCAGGTCACAATCATTGTGTTTATAGCTATAAAATGAATTAAAATAAAATGAGAGTTACTCCAACACCTGTGCAATCAGCTGGGCTGATTAATGGAGGGCGTACTTTTGTTCCTGCAGACACACATGAATAAAATGACTGAAAAGCATGCCGGAAATGCTCTTTGTGCAGACATGCCATTAGTCTTGGTTAAATATGCTAAAATGTTTATGTGGGTGGCGAATGTGAAAATAACATCCGAGTGAATGTCAGAAGCCAGTTTTTTGTTGCAGAACTTTGCATTGTAAGAAGATTTGAAATATTACTTTACTGTACCTGCCGTTAGTTTTAAGCAGAGTTGGTAATTGGCTTTTCTCCAGTTTCCTCCCACAGTCCAAAAACATATATGTCAGCTTAAGTGGTAATTCTACATTGCCCACTTGAGTGAGAGGTGTGTGTATGCGTGTCTCCTCTTCTCATTAAAAGTGTGTGTTTTGTGCTTCCCTGTTCCTTGCCTCTGCATCCCGGTCACTGGTTCTTTATCCTGCCATGGTGGGAGGTTGTCACTTCTCCCGTCTCACCACATCATGGGTCATTATTACAGTGTCAGCTTCCTGACACCGTCCCATTCCTAGCTGGGCCTTTTTCGCTATACCTGCTCAAAAATGACATTCATTGTGAAAATTTGTCTCCCTCTTTGCCTTAAATTGCACCACTGTGCTCTGACAAAAACCTAGAAAGGCAAAGAACTGGATTAATTTTATATATGTATTCATTTAGTCATCATATGTTTCGCCTGGGAAAATATTTTTGGAAGAAGAGAGTAAAATAGGGTGTCTTCTGTCATTTGTAATTAATATTTAATGCTTAGGGTGTCAACGTAGACAACTGCTTTTCCTTTGAGACCACGACACACTTGTCAACCCTTGCAAGCCACTTCTTATTTCTCTTTATTTCGTGTTTGTAAATTAGAGCACTGCAACACAACAATTTCCTGCAAGGGAGAAATAAAGTATTCTGATGTTTTCTCCTCTTTAAGCCATTAAAAGCCCAAGGCCTTGCTTAATAAAAACCTTCTTAAACCTGATGGTTTTCCTGGAAAACAAACCTTTATTTCCCCCTGAGCCTCTAAAGAAACTAAAAAGCATGAAACAAAACAATTTGGAAGGATAAATCTTCCACTTTTATTGCAAATGACAGACTTGCAAATTACCTTGTGTTTTACAATCCCAGCTCCAAAAGTGCTGTGAGATTCTGTGTAAAATCCAAATAAAATAACAGCAATGATTTGCAAATCTCATAAACCCATTTTTTATTCCTGATAGAACATAAGCAACACATCAGAAGTCGAAACTGAGACATTTTGCCATTCCAGAGAAAGATATTAGTTAAATTTAAATTTGATGGCAGCAACACAGATCAAAAAAGTTGTAATACAGCGATATTTACCATTGCCTCTTATTTTAACAATCATCTGTAAACATCTGGGAAGTTAAGAGACCATTTACTGAAGTTTTAGGATAAGAATGTTCCGTTGTTGTCTGATGAAGGATGCTAGCTGTTCAACATTCCTCGAGTTTTGTTGCTGGAATCTTTATTTCATGATGGACCAAATGGTGGACTGGAGGCTTGTCAGTTCAGCACCCGGACTCTTGCTCTTGGGATGGATTCAGTATGTGGTTTAGCATTTTCTTGCTGAAATATGCAAGGTCTTCCCTGAAACAGATGCCCTGATGGGAGCAGACGTTGCTCCAAACCCTCTAAGCATTGATGGAGTCTTTCTAGATATGTAAGCAATTGCTGTCCTTGAGGGCCACTGTTGTGCATGTTTGAGATGTTTCGCTGCTGTAACACACCCTGGTACAAATGACTGTGTCATTAACAGACTTGTGCAGATCTTGATGACAAGCTGACAACTGTTGATTTGGATCAGGTGTGATGAAGCAGGAAAACTTCACAGCATGCTGGACAGCTGCCGTCTGGACTAGAACTGGCCACCCCTGCTATAGACAGTAATGCCACCCCGTAGCATAAGAGATGCACGCTTTTGAACTGAACTGCTGATCATAAGCTGGGTGGTCCCTCTCCTCTGTAGCCCAGAGGACACAGTGTCCATGGTTTGCAAAAAATATTTAAAATGTTTATTCAGTTTTCCATTTTTCTTCAGACCATTTTAAATGAGCTTTAGCTCAGAGAAGACGTACAGTACGTTTTTTTTTTTTTTTTTTTTTTTTTACATGCAGATAGTGGGATCTTCAAAGCCTTACGTTCAGGAACATTATTTTGAAATTGTTCAACAATTTCTCTTGCAGTTTGTCACAGATGGTGAACTAAGTGGCTACATCTTCGTGGCTCTGCCTTTTTTTTACTAATTGCTGATTGACATCACATCCTCCTCCAGTTGTTTTTGATTTGTGCCAATTATTTTCCAGCCTTTTGTTGCCCCTGTTCCAACTTTTTTTTTAATTTTGTACTGTTGCCATCAAATTCAAATACTGCATATACTACTAAACGCTAAAGTATCTCAGTTTCAATATTGTTGTTTATGTTCTATTAGGAATCAAATGTGGGTTTGTGAGATTAGCAAACCACTGCATTCTGTTTTAATTTACATTTTACACAGCATCCCAACTTTTTTTCTGAAATTTGTGTTGTGCAATATTGTTTATTTATGTCCTAAATGCTGATCTGA
Source organism: Cololabis saira (assembly GCF_033807715.1). NCBI lineage: Eukaryota > Metazoa > Chordata > Actinopteri > Beloniformes > Belonidae > Cololabis > Cololabis saira. The sequence continues at coordinate 15,729,709 of NC_084596.1, read as the reverse complement.
GACATGTTCCCCTCCAGGTTTGAATGGGTCAAGCAGGAGACTACTTCCTATCGACAAAAATGCCAATATTGCGGTAACACTACAGAGGCTCACTTTGAAGCTGGAACTGACATCTTCTTCTCCCACAAAAGGCAGCAGCTGGGTGGCCCAGGGAGCGCGCTGAAGGCACAATGCCAGCTGATTGGGAGTACTTACTGACTCAGTGCTTTGAGCTGATTGTGGAGAGCCCGTGAAAAGTGGCTCTGAAGATTTAAATGAAAAGCCAGGTCCTCATTTAACCAGCTGCATAATTTCACAAGACCAAATGTCAAGAGCAGGTATTGTGGTTTTGACAGCTACTGCTAAACCTGAAGCCCTTCTGTCATCCAAAACCGTTTTAACCATGTGTGATTCTTGTTATCCAAGTAGAAGAAGCAGTAACAGAATTTCAACATGGGCTGTCAGATGACTTCAGTTATAACCTTCTACTGTTTATATGGAACTGCTCTATGTGTATGAAAGAGTACCACGTTCTCTGTGGAGTCTGGAATGTGCTGCCAATATCAATACACAAGCGTCAAAATCAAAGCCACTCTGGTCTTTCCAAAAGGAGATTGTTTATATACTGTAGTGTTGTTTTTTTGGACTTTTTAGTTACTGCTTTCTTCTGCATGCTTTCTTTGAATTTTCCTACAGTTTCTCTGTAAAAAGACTTAGCTGTCAGGATAGTGTTTAAATTCTTTTGACACCATCCATTTATTCAGCGTATCTTAAACATTATCCAATTGTAAATTAATAATAAAATGCTTTCAAACGCAGATGCTCCTCCCTGGTTTCAGCAGCACATGGCTGAGAAGTTTGCCAGAGTTTTCCGTAGCTGGCTCGAATACTTTATTCCTTGCTCCATGTCCATATGTGGGCGGGGAACAGCTGTGATGAGACGAGCCCGGGCCCCAAGCGACAGAGTCTGCAGAATGTGAGCACAGTTTTCACCCACGCCCCCTCATGGCTTTTCATTCCCTGTGCAAACTTGGGGGGGAAAAAAAAAAAAATGTTCAGTCAACTAGTCTGCCAAAAACCCTTCAAAACTTAAATGTGCAATTTACAAAGTTGTCTCGCAGCACCGTGCCAAACGTTTGCAGGGATGAGCTACAACTCATCCTGAGTGTGAAGGTTTTTTCCTCACATGCCCACATCAAGTCCTGGCACTGGGTTAAAGCAGGAGAACTTCACCAAACGCAGGAAGAACAAATTAATAAATGTATTTTTTACATCATATATATATATATATATATATATATATATATATATATATATATATATATACATACATACATACATACATACATACATACATACATACATACATACACATACATCTATACATACACATAGAGGTTTCAGTGATAAGAGTGGTAGCAGCCTTCTTAACAGCCGCAAGTCCTGACTGGAAAATGTTGTTTTTTATCTCTGGTTACCAGCCAGGTATCTTATAAAACTTATTTTTGTACTATTATTGTTCATTTTATCAGTGAATTTGACTGAAACTTCTCAGAAATGACTATCCATATACAGATTTAAACATTGAAATTCCAGAGCTGTTGTTTACTTACAATCCCCAAAGAAATTGGCACACTGCACCATATAAATAAAAACAGAAGGCAAACCCATATTTTATTCACAGTAGAGCATACTTAAGCATATTGAATCTTTAAATTGAGTTAATCTACCATCTTGAGGGGACGGAAAGGTCACTTTGGATTTGACAGCAGGAACAGCTCTCAAAAGTTTCACTGTAAAATATCCCTTCTTTTAAGAACAATATGTCTACATCTGGGGAGTTTTCAAGGAGGGACAGTAGCCCATTCCTATTTGATAAAGGATTCGACTGCTGAAAAAGTCCCGGATTTGATTTTATTTCAATTTACAACTGGTGAAAATTGTGAACTGCAGGCAGGTCAGTTCAGGACCTGGATTCTTCTCATTTGAAGTCAGGCTTCAGATGGAAATAGGATGCAAGACTCCATCTGGAACATGCAAGGCTTTTGCTGAAAATGCTATGGAAGCATTAATGCATCCCCTTACCATCAGAGATTATCTGCATATTTTTTCCCCTTCCTGAGGATGCAGCATTCTATGGGGAAACAACACTGACATAATTAAAAACAAAAGCAGAAATATATATTTTTAGTTTTTCCTTACACATGGATTGTCAAGAAACATATATATATAGCTTTCCTTGTTGTTTTTACATTTCCTTGTCTCTTCTTGTTACTTTACCATATGCATTTCTGCCTCATTATGCAGATGAGGAGGGCTGCTCTCGGTGCAGCTCCTCTGCTATTGGTCAATAAACAAGAAGCGGGATCGGGCCAAAATCAAGACATTTGCGCAACCGGTGGTGACACACTGGGATAAACATACATACCCCTTACATTTATTAAAGTGTAAGTGTACCGCTTCTCCCACCACCTTTTTGTATACACAATCAGCCCTCACTGAAGACCCAATATTGTCTAATGAGTGAATTTCCAAAATGATCTATTAATGTTATGTGGTGTAGTTGTAGTCAAAGAGACATTATAAAAACACACAAATATAAGCTTGTATATTAACTATAAATATGCACATTATTACTATTAGTTTTAGTCTTTAGGTTGCGCAATAGTCTTACTGCAATAAGCAGGGCAGCCCTCCTCATTTGCATAATGAGTCAGAAATGCTTATGGTAAAGTAAAAAGAGGAGATGAGGGAATGTGAAAACAAGAAATGCATGTATGAGAAAGGAAAACTAAATACATATTTACTGTATCATGATGAAAATGTTTGTATAAGGAAAAGAATTAACAAAAGATACACATTTCTTGACAAAAATGCACGTATAAGGAAAAGGAAAAACAACATATATATTTCTGCTTTTATTTTTAGTTATGTTCGTTTGGTCCTCCATATAATTCATGGTCTACAAAAAAAGACTGGAAATACTGAAGTTGTTCAACTGCATGTTAGTTTTCTTCCTTTTTTCCTCAGCCCAATTTATGAGTTTTGATCCAGAGAAGATGGTTATGTATTTGGATCATGTTCACATATAGTTTCTTCTCTGGATGAAAGAGCTTTAATCTGCATTTGTGGTAAGCATGATGACTGAGTTCTTAGACAATAGCTGGAAATGTTCCATGCAGTGATTTTCATTGCAGAATCCTGCCTCTTTTTAATTTTGTACCACCTGAAGGCCTGAAGATCATAAGTATCGAATACTGATTTTTGGCCTTGCGCACATTTCTCCAGATTCTCTGAAACTTTTGATAATCTTATTTATTAAAGGGGGTAAGATATTCAAGGTCTTTGGGATGCTGAGGAAGATTACTCTGAAATAGATTTAAGATTTTTAGACATTTCCCTCTTTATTTCACGGATGCTGCTTCTTTCTATGCTACTTTCTAAACACCACTGGATTTTTAACCATTGAGAGTATTGTTACTGTAATTATAAGTGGATGTAATTTTTATTAACTTCAATAGTAACATACTCAGTTGTCAGGGGAGGACTTGTAGTAACTTCAATAGTCATTCAATACTTTGTACATCAGATCAGGTCATACATGCCCCGCATGACTATAAATATACGTACAAAACTCTCTGAACATTAGGATCTTAAAATTGCAATTGTGAGAACTATAAAATGTCAATATCATCATATGGCATGTACCATGGCCCAGACTACAGCCACAACCAAGTCTGTGACACCATGTACCTTTACGGGCTCAAACTGCTGCTAGAAAAAAGTCAGGCATTTGAATTAGGTTTTGCAGTCTACAAAAAAAAAATGACTTAAACATAAATAATAATAAAAATGCCCCCATTTTTCTCATATTTGTCTTCTTCATAGAGCTCAAATACTTCACAGCTGTACCAAAACTCACCTGGCTCTCAGGGGATTTTGATTCAAAATATTTTCATCTGCTGGGAAAGTGTTAGCCTGTGCAGTTTCCCCCACTTACTGTACATCTGTGCTCATTCTACGACTAGCTGAGCCACTGCCCATGATCTCTTCGCCTTCATCCTCCCTCCACCACTGAGGAAACACCACATTCCTTCTTCAGCTCAAGTTCCAGAGGAAATGGAACAAAATATTTCAGCAACAGCAAGAGGACGTGCTCACATGATTAGCTTTCATTGGTTTTTGTGTTAACAGCAAGGTTGGAACAGAAAGATATATTTTGTGAGAAGACCACAATTCAGAGTGGAATGAGATTTGTTTTTAACGTAAAACTTCATTATTTATTTTTTCCCCAGTGCAAAAATATAGCATTCTCAGATGATGCAAACGGCTAGTCTCGTGTGAAATGATGTCTGAAAATCATAAGATCTTATTTGATAAAGCTCATTAGCAGACCACTATTCATTATTTCAGATCAAACTGACTTCAAAGTCAAAACCAAAACCTTCATCACAATCAGTGGAGCTAAATGTAAATCTTTGTATTTGCACAAAAAAAATAGAAATAAAAAAATGCTTTCACCGTTGTATTAATTTCCAAGCAGGTGCTTCTCTGATATAATGATCTTGTCAAATGAAAATGCTTTTCAAATATAAGATATATTGGCCAGTGATTCCATATTTCCCGGCGTTAAAGGTTAATCTGTTTTGATCACAGCATGGTTGACTCCAACTGTGGACTTCTGGCATGAAGACTGTTGACTTCAGAAAACCACAAGTGTGGACATCTGGCACAAAACCAAGCTGGAATTAAATTTTACGGCCCTCAGACAAGGTGTTTAAGTGTTTAAGGTGCACTTTTCCTAAGGAAAGAAGAAAAAAGAAGACTTGATTTCCTGTTCTGGTACTGGGTTTTAATAAAAAGTGACCATTGTTAGTGTATCATGTCAAAATTGGACATTTATAGACAATGCTGTTTTAACTTGCTGGTAGGCCACTTGGTGTATTGCCCTTGAATTTAAATATATTCTTTGTGCAAACTTTGCAGTCTGACCAGTTAATCTGTTTGAGGTGTCTGTCTTGAGGAGACTGCAACTTCAGGTTCATTCCAGTTTAGAAAACATTTCCTTTGCCCCTCCTATGTCAGCGTCTACTTGTCCTTTAGAGTATGGGGAGACTGTGGAACAGATGATCAAAAATCTGATGATAAAATCAGGAGGTGCATCATAAATAATGTAAAAAGTCAAATTCTGCTTATGTTTCCCATCATGCAACTCTAGAACACTACCCTTTTGAAGCAAAATTGCAAATTTCATTTGAGGTGTCGGATCAGAAACGTTAATCAATTATGCAACTTTGCACTGTATTTCAAAATAAATATTTTCATTTTACGGGATGTGGCATGAAACATTTTTATTTGTATCATTCCTCTATAAAAGCCCATTATTCATGCAGGCGACAGGCTCTGCTAAAGTGCTGGATAAACCACTGACTTCACATCAATATTCTCAGTGGGTACCCACCTTTAAAACTCCATATTCTCGAAAATCACATAAACAAATTGTGATTGACCGCAGTGGGGGTGTCAGTTTAGACAGTCAATCACAGCAACTCTACATGAAGTCAGAATTGCCAGGGTGAATTTTCTCACACAGACACGCGGCACTGAAACAATGCCAGTGTCTCATCTCTGCTATATTTGTCCAGGAAAACACCCTGTTTTTGTTTTTTTCTTCCTTGTTTTGTGGCTTGATTGCCGAGCTCCATGGTCCACGACGGCAGGGTGAGTTCCATCACATACTCCAGCTCATGAGCCTCCAGCCTTTGGTATCAATATCGCTTCGAAAGCCACAGAAAATTGTTTAAAAAAAAAGAAAAAGAAAAAGAAAACAGGTGGGCTTTGTTTGTGTGTGTGTGTGGGGGGGGCGCGTTTGAAGAATGGTCAAGAGGCCTCACGGGAACTGTGTAGGTGAGGCGAATCAAGCCTCGGGGAAGCAGCAGGCCGTGTGACCTCCTCTTCAGTCCTCCCTGCCGCACATTCTCTTTCTAAATGCCTCAGAAATTTCAAACGAAGTGTAAAGACTTTGGAAGGAGAAGAAAACATCTTGATTCCTCTTGAGCTTGGACATACTGTAATTATTCAGTGAGACGAGGAGTATTATTTACAGAGAATATGTCAAAGCTAGAGGTCTCATGAGTCCACTCAGCCAGTAACCGAGTAAGCAAGATCTTATTTAGAATTTGAGCCAGACTGAGTTCTTATTCTTTTAGTCTAATTAGGTTTAGGTAATGTCCTTGTCCTTCTCCAATGCTTTGGGTAATGGGTTGGTTTTCAGAATGTTTTGGCCATTGCTCATGTTGTGGACATCTTGCTGTTTAGTTTGCAACTACAAATAATGCGTGTGTTCAGTATGACAGTGGTAACTGTGAACCTACAACCAATACTGCCCTGCAAAATCAACTGAAACTTGATTATATTGCTTTATATTCACATTTCATATTTCTATTTTGTTATTTTTTCGTATATTCATTTGTTTTGCTTTGCTTTATCTGATATCAGGAACGTTAATGGTTTTTGTTGATCGTGTCCTTTTACTGCAATTGTTTTTTAATCCCATTTTAATTCTGCCTCACACTATTTTGTTTTATTTTTGTTCAATTTAATTCAGCTACTTTGTAAATGAGGTCTCAAATGTATTCTGAATTAAATTCCTAATTCAGTTTTCTGTTTGTTGAAAATTGAAATGTGTGCCTCTAGATACCACTACAACAGGTTGGACTGTAAAGCAATCTTGCTGTATGAACCCGTCTATCCATCAACTGCTAACCAGATTTGGGTTGCAGGGAAGGAGTGTAAGAAGAGAGGCCCAGTAGATTCCCAGTATATATCCAAACCCATGCCTAAACCACCTCAATTTTCTCCTCTTGAAACGGGGGAACTGCATTTCTACTCCGAGTCCCTCTCAGACGAGAGCTGACAATTCCTACTTCCTGACACCAGCATGAACCACATCATCAACAGAGGCCGATGGAAGCCCAACACCTGTGAACTGGAACCCCTCTGCCTGCCGGTTGAGTCTTGAGCACTGTACGCTATATATTTCTTATATTGAAATCCGTGTGTATTCTCGTCTGAGTAAGTCCAGCAAAGCTGCAGCATGAGTTACTGGGCTATGAGCCTGACCCCGTCAGCTCAGGCGTGTATTCTTGTTGCTCTCTCTGACTGACTTAGCACGACAAGCACTAAAGATGAATCCCTAGGCTCTGTGACAAACCTGACAATCACCCAGGATTCATAGCCCTCTGCCGACGTAGTGCCCAATTACCCAGTAATATCCACGCTACCGCCATGTATGTCTGTGTCTAAAAGCGAGGAGTGTGAGTGATGGCTGAAGCTGCTGGAATGACTTACATGTTGGCAAAGATGGGTGTTCGCCTGTGTATGTGTGCTAGGTATGTGCGCCATTTGCGAGTGTGTCTGTCTGTGCAGCTGCATCTGTGATGGATCAAGCCATCCCTGGAATGACATTCTTGTGGGCGAGTCTGCTTCTGTGCATGTGTGTTTATATCTGTAGGTGTGTGTGTGTGTGTGCGACCGAGTGCATGATGGATCAACCTCTCTACAGGATGACAGAGAGGAGCAGAAGACGATGAAAATGGGAGAGGTTTCTGGCGTTGTGACCACAGTTTAGCCGTCTTTTGGTCCCTGAAATAGAAGAGCTGCAAACAAAAATCACACTCTTGAGGACATCTCATTGATGGATGGTCAAATGTCCTTTAGACCGCCAGCTGAGGTAGGTTGTGAACAAAGCAATTACATTTCTGCTCCCAAACATTGAACTATTAATTCAAGTTTAGTGAAGTTCCTTGTAAAACAATCAATATTAGCTTTTGAAAACAAACACAAAAAAAAATCTAAATTGAATATATAATGCAGTCGTCGCATTTAAGATGGATATGATTTAAAACACACAAACACAAAAATCAATTTCTTTGGTTTTTCTGTGTTCACATGACCAACCTGTGAGAAACATGGTGAATGTGTCATGGCGTTGTACACATACTTTAAAAATATTTAAAATGATGAGGATTAGGAATGGGTGATATTTTACCGTTCACGATAAACCGTTAAAAAAATTCCCCACGGTAAGAATTTGTCATCTCGCGGTAAAAACTATAAATTCCCGTTGGTGACGTTTTTGTGTAAAGCTGATTTATGCGTTAAATCGATGCACAACGTTCGTGAAGGAAGGAAGGAAGGAAGGAAGGAAGGAGCCAGAAAGAAAGAAAGAAAGAAAGAAAGAAAGAAAGAAAGAAAGAAAGAAAGAAAGAAAGAAAGAAAGAAAGAAAGAAAGAAAGAAAGAAAGAAAGAAAGAAAGAAAGAAAGAAATGAGCCAGAAAGAAAGAAAGAAAGAAAGAAATGAGCCAGAAAGAAAGAAAGAAAGAAATGAGCCAGAAAGAAAGAAAGAAAGAAAGAAAGAAAGAAAGAAAGATTCCCGTTGATGATGTTTTTGTGTAACAAACATGGCAGATCTGAGAGCTAGATAGATTTATAGTTAAAAAGATGGAGTTGAATTTGTATTTTTTTTATCGTCATTTTTATTGTTATTGGGATGATTGCCAGAATTATCGTGATACATTTTTTAGTCCATACCGCCCATCCCTAATGAGGATACCATGGTATGGGTACAATGGCTTTTAGATTGAAATGCAGAATCTACAAAAAATGATTCAAGCAGCCAGTTACCTCCAGCTCCGTAGCCTGTTTTATGTTGTTTCGCTGTGGTGTGTGGCAGTGGAACAATGTAACATTTTGCTTCACTGCGGTTTGGCCTCTGTTTCACCATGGGACGTAGTAACAGAGGTTCAACGGGGATGAATTAAGTTCTGGCAATGTGGCAAGTCATCACCAGGGGAGCAAAGCTGACTGCAAGAGGATGAGATCAGTCAGATGGTGAGAGACCACCCTAGCCAAAGCACCAAGCCAAGTGAAAAGCAAGCTGAAATGGCTGTTGAACAATAACACCACCAGGTTTTTGACCTCAGAGGTTGGAGAGACAGAGACTGGCTGAACTGGTTGTATTATGAACTGTCACTTGATCGGGGCGGTAGCTTCTCCACCAAACCCTGCTGACATGCTTGCATTAGCCTTTTTCATTGTTGGGTTTTTACTCAATAATATATTGTTTCTCTAACTTGCTTTTTTTTCCTGCACTGTGCTTTACTTTTCTTCCTTTTTCTATTTTGCAAAGCATGCTTCCCTTGTGCATTCTGTTAGTTGTGGTGCCTTTGTTTCTCTCACACCTGGATTTTGTTACTGATTGCCCCACCTGCATTATGTTATTCATTACCTCCCACAGTATTAATACCCTTTTGTTTCCTTTATTCAGTGCCAGGTCCTTGTCTTCTCCTCTGATTTCTTCCTGTTAGCGCCAGCTTGGATTCATGTTGGATATTTTTTGGACAGTTAGGAAAACCTTGTTACAGCAGTGCTTTTGGTCTAATAAAGCTGATTTATGGTCTTTACCAACATGCCTCCACTTGTGAATCTGTATCATATTCTCTCCTTTCAACTCTATCCCTTAGAGACTGGATATGAAACCAAAGGATAGCTTTTTTTGAGATTATTATTGAAAATGATAATAAAACGGGGGGAGTGACAGGAATCTACATGTTGAAACTGTCCTGAGGAAGACAAAACAAAACAAAAACAAAAATGCATGAATCAGATCTAACTTTCAGCCCTACCTTACCTCAAAATAAGGTTTTCCCTTATGATTCCATTGTTCCTGGGAATCATGTGTCCCTGAGTCTTTCTATCAATGAAAGTGTAGCTGAAAACCACTAACTCAAGAGTTTGAACAAATACCAATGGAAAGTCTAAGAAACTACGAGCATACAGGTGCAAGAAGTTCCCCGATGCCAAAAAATGTTGATTCAGTTAAAAAGAAATGAATTATCCACAGAGATGCCATCTAAATCACAAAGGGGGCCTGTAGCAGTGAAAAGTACCCCATCCCCACAGAGTCTGTAAAGTAATTTTATTTGCCCAAATCTGATTTAAGGAACTGCTGGAATGAATTTTATCAGAGGAGGTGAGTTGAAACTGAGAAGCATTTAGACGCATCCGAAACCTTGAAGAACTTTAATGTGTCCTGTGTTTTTTTGTTGTTTTTTTTTTTTTTTCCAAAGACTTTACAAAGTCTGCCAACCTGTTTGGGATGTAGCTCTCCTCTCACCTGATGATGGAGTGAAGGGACTCCAGTTCCCTCAGTGACCATGGAAAGGATGAAGGTGGTATGGAAAACAAATGGGTGGGTAGGTTTTAAAAAATAAAACTTACAATCCTTCAGAGACTTCCTCTAATCTCTGCAAACTGATTGAGCTTGTATGGCCAGCCGGCTCGGACACCGATGTTTTTTGAAGCCAGAAAAACTATGATTCAGTTAAAAAGAAATGAATTATCCACAGAGATGCCATCTAAATCACAAAGGGGGCCTATGGCAGTAAAAGGTATCCCATCGCCACAGACTATATATAGGTAAGAGCAGAGATGGCTGAACATTTGCAGGCTAACATCTATCCTTCCCTTGGGCAAGAAAACGGGATGCGTCACTGTTTGTTTGTCAGTATTTATTCATTTTTTGTGTGTGTGTGTGTTTGTTAGCAGGCTGTAAAACACTTTTAAATATGGAGCAGCCATGCCAGGCCTCAGCTGCTGTCGCTGTAGAACATGAACTAATTGATGGGGATGTCCAGCCACTGCTCATGCTAGGGGTGGGAGTTTCTTTTTTCTGAAAGATTAGGAAGTGATTGAGGGATGGAAGGGGGCAGACAGGGGTGGGATTGAGGGGTTGTGGTAAATTTAAAGAGAGCGAGATGAGGGAGTGTAGAAAGAGACAAATAGGTTCGTGTATGTGCTCGTCACGTGGGAGTGAGACCCGAGGTTGTTAATCATTGACCATCAGTGAAGTCATGCCGGGATCACATACTGCTGCTCTCGTCCTTACAGTGTGGACTTAGGTGGGGAAATTAGGAATTCACAATGAGTCATGAATTGATGAATTGCTGTGTTTTCTAAGCAATGTGCAACACTATATGCAGCCAAATGTCAATTGCAGACCCCTAGCACCTAAAATAACTGAGAATTGATGTTGGATATGTGTGCGGGTGGGAGTAAAGGCCAAATACATCAAGGCAAATCAAATATTCGACAGAGCACTAAAGACCATTAGACAGAGAATACAAATGACGATTGTTTATGTTGGTCTGGCATGTGCAAATTAAAGTGTTAAGCTGCAGGGTCTTTGTCTTTCGACTGAGTGTTTAGAGTCGTGTCCGTGTGGATTTCTTTTCAGCATGATCTTCAACTGCGACTTTCAAGCTGACTTCACACTTAATTTTACTCGTGATTTCGAGGTTGTAGTTTTGCAAAGTTGTCTGTTCTATAGCATTAATTATTAATTTGCTTTATATTGTTACTGAAAGGAAAACTAAAGAGATAACTTTTCTCAAAGGAAATACCAGACGAAGGACCAACTGTCATGTTTGGTTTGTTATTTACGCATTGTGACTGACATGTGTCTGTTGCCTTTTACACCAAAAGGTCACACATTCTTACTTACCGGTACTAATTAGCTTGTTTTCATCACTGACAGGTAAGTTAACTGTTGAAAAATTGGCTGAGCAGCTTGCCAAATGCTTCACTAATAAGTTACGTTAAGTGGAAGCAAAGGTTCCTTTCCTGATTTTCCTTTATTTTTTTTTTAAAAGGTTTGTTTTTCTGTTGTTCCATCTTCGAATTCTTTGTAAAAAATGAAGATGACAGCTTTTCATCCTCCACCAGCTGTATAATTATAGAGATGTAAACCATAGCTGTGCTGCTGGTATGCACATGAAAATCTCTAGATGTGTGGTATACAGGTGTCTGCACATATGCTATTTACACGAGTGTGTGTGCGTATGTGTGTGTGTGCACATGTATGTCCCCTTAGCATGTCTGCACAGGAATGAACTCCTATAATAAAGCCTACTACAGTGCATACTCGCTCATGCGAATCCATACACATGTGCATGTATCTGCCTGTTTTGCTTTTTCGAATTACTCACTGTAGCCTGCAACCTCACGGTGCACTCTGGTGCCATGCAGTTTGAAACAAAACACACGCCTGTAATGCACAGCGACTGGCCAAGGTTCCCTATTGACTTAGTTGCAACTGAATGTTACTATAGTGCATGGGTGGTGTGGTGGCAAATGGATGTGTTCACAGAAACAAAAACATGTCAGAATTTTGAAATGTCGTAGTGAATCCAATGCCTAATTGTTGTTTTAGCTTAGTTCCTTTCAGTTGAGTTCTCATTTGAAAATACATAAGTGGTGGGCTTGGGATGCAGAGTTTTCAAAAACATGTCGATAAACGTTAAATGCTCTATGAAAAGCAATGAATGAACTATGGACATGGTAGTTTAAAGACAACGAGCAGCAGATTAAAAATAGCATTAGTTAAATAGGTGTACTGTGCAAAGGATTTCTTTTCAGCCCAGTGTGAGTGTAAATATGAAATAATAGGCAGCAAAATTAACTAGTTGTGAAGAATAAGATACTGACTACGTTTACATGCAGTCAAAATTCCGGTTATTGCTAATATTCCGGTTACTGAAACATTCGGAATATTCCATTTACATGCGTGAGCAAACAGGGTTATCCCTGTATACGTGGTAATTAATCATTTGGGATATCTCCATCAAACCAGTGATGCGGAGAACATCATGGCGCAATTCCCGTAATTTCCGCTTCTTCTTCCTGTATCCAAATTCAGAACAACAATAACAGCAGCACGGCGGATGATCGGACCTGCTGGTACCGTTTTGTTTCTCGTCCCTGTAGTTCGCCTTTTTCAGCGTCTTCCAGCGGTGCTTGATCTGGTCTGGCGTTCGTACAAATCCTGCTTCGCGCCACTTTTTGCTCACCTTTTTGTAAATCTCGCTATCGCGGTACTTTCTACCGTCTACAAATGACAAAATGTTCATATCTTTCATTACATTTATGAAGTGATTAGTCTCCTCCTGGTCTTGCGTTTCGCCATGTTTACAAGTACTTTCTGGACTCAAAAGACCAAGATTCCTTGCGAGAAGAACATCCGCAGAAAACAAATTCATGTTCCTTTTGATGGAAATATCCCGTTAGGCGTTTACATGACCAAATATTCGGGTTAGAAAAGGAGTAACCCAGGGGTCATATTCGGGTTTTTAAAAACCGGAATATGAGCAAATTCCGGTTATTCAAGGGGGTTATTGGTGTTTACATGGCCGTGCAAAACCCGGGTTATTGCTAATATTCCGGTTTTAAAAAAGGTTATTGACTGCATGTAAACGCAGTCACAGTTGCACTATTTTCCTTTCATAAGACAACTTTCATAGTGTTTTCTTTCCTCCTTAAAAAACAACAAAACCAGGAAACAGTTCAATCGATCTCATTTTCTTCCTCCTGCACTGTCTGTATTTTGTCCCGTAGTGGACCACTTGATCCCACATATAAAATCAAGACAACATAGTCATAAAGTAGATCCATGGGACCATTTTTCGAGCAATCTTCGCAAGGGAACTTGCAGTCCACGTTCTTCTAGTTCCTATATCTATAAAAATATTAACAATACCCATTTATAAATGAGAGCGAACCCGTCGAACCGAACAGATTTCAAAGAATCTTGTCTTCTGGATGCACAACTTTTGGATTTATTGTCCAGCAACTACCCTTTTGTTCAAAACACAACCATCAATCTATTATCTATTTCCTGACAGTTGTGAAAAATCTGGAGCCCATCGGATTAGACAAGAATTACGGTGCGACCTGGACCAGTCTACAACACGTCTGACATTGTCACGCAGTCATTACCACTGACATTTGCTGACAACTTAGGGTCAGCATTTCACAACCAAGTATCTAACCAACTCTTCTTCTAAGAGAGTGTTTATCCCCTTAGGTGTACTACTGTATATGCTTCAGTTTTATGGATACCATGCTTTGTAGACTCTTTTTGTCCTGAGGGTGGGGGCTGTGAGGCAGGAAGATATCGTTTTTGGTTTCTGTGCCGAGTCTCATAACTACAAAACTTGTATCTGAAATGATTGTTGTTATTATTATATTATTATTAAAAGTATTACTATTATTGCTAATCTAAATATTGTCATCTGCTTGCCTTAAGACACACATTTAAAATAAGAGTAGTTGATTAGTACTTGATGAAGAACCGCTGCAGCTTTGTACATCCTGTCAGCCTTTGCTCTTTCTACCATCTCGTTTCCACCATACGTCCTGCTCCAACCCTTAAGTGGTTAACGGCTATCTAGCTGACTCCTAAATGGCCCAGATTGCCATTACTAAGGTTTTCTACAGCCATCCCTTACCCTTTTAATGACAGCTGCTTCCTCCATTAATTCTCAATCAATAATGCAAAAAACCCTCAGAGCGAGGTCCATCCTGCCACAGCTTTATTTTCTAATGCTCTTCGAAAGCTAATGAGTCAGGCTAATTGGGCTGTCATCATCACCATTCAGGAGTTTACAAGAGGAAGTGGCTTTTTCTTTTTTAGTTTCACAGAACATTAGCAGGGTAACTGGTTTCCAGTGGGTGACCTGTGCAACTTTGTGAAATAATTATTAAATATATTGAGTACTTTCAAGAGGGTTCTTTTTTTTTGCTAAAGAGCAATTTGTCTTACGATTTCTTGCAAATACACTGTTAACCATAAAGGTGGAAATGTTTTTTATAAATATATTTTCGTGAAATTATTGTGAATAAAAGCACGGAGGAGGATGGTGGTGGAGGAAGTGCGGCGCCAGGAGGAGATGGCAAGATCCGCCAAAGCAGTCTCCCTCGGCAAACAGGGCCTGTGGACACGGTGGGAAGGTGTCGAAAAGAGGAAGTTGAGCTGGAGGGATGTATGGGCTATGGAGGCAAGGAGTTTGAGCTTCGCCATCAGAGCCACCTATGACGTGCTCCCAACACCAACCAACCTCCACCAGTGGTTTGGCGAAGACCCAGGATGCGTCCTGTGCTCCAGGCCAGCCTCCCTCCATCACATACTCACCGGGTGTAAAACCAGCCTCACCCAAGGACGATATACTTGGCGCCACAACCAAGTCTTAAAGAGCCTTGCTTCCACACTGGAGGAGAAACGATCCAGCATCAACACCCTATCTCTGCCAACAACTACCACCTCAACAACACCATGGGCAACGGCCTTTGTCCGTCAAGGGACTACAGCTACCAGGAGCAACTCCACACCATCGGAGAGAAGCCAGCTGTGCCTAGCACGTGATTGGAAGATGCTGGCAGACATTGGCAAACAGCTGGTCTTCCCCTCAGAGATCGCCACCACCACCTTGAGGCCTGACCTGGTGCTCTGGTCCCCCTCCCTAAAGAAGGTGTACATCATCGAACTCACCGTACCTTGGGAAGATTCCATGGAGGAGGCATATGAGCGGAAGCATCTGCGGTATGCCGACTTAGCCGCAGAGGCAAAACACCGTGGCTGGAACGCGGAAGTCCGCCCAGTTGAGGTTGGGTGCCGGGGGTTTGTGGGAACATCCACCACAAAACTGCTGAGGGACTTGGGGGTTAAGGGCCAGAACCAGCGCAGAGCCGTCAAAGCTGCATCAGAGGCCGCAGAAAGAAGCAGCCAGTGGCTCTGGCTGAAGAGAAAGGACCCCAGCTGGGCCCCAAAGTAATGTCAGGAGGTATGCGGTCAGCCTAGGCTTGACTCAGGGAATAGGACGCCCCTGCCACGCATAGTCCCCTGAGACGTCCACCACTAGACAATGGGTGACTCTCACGGCTAATTGGGCTCGGGACGCAAGCTGAGGTCTGATCATCCTACAGCTGGCCACCTCTGGGGAGGGTGTATAGTGTTAAGGGCCGAAACACCCCATGACCCAGAGGAGCACTACTGACGATGCATCCCACAATTTCAATTTTTCCTGATAATCTCCTTCTAGACTACATCCACTATTCACCGACAAGTCCATTTGCATGTGCTCGCACAGGAAATCAAAATCTCATCTTGTGTTTTTGGAATCAAGAGGGTTCTTTTTTTTGCTAAAGAGCAATTTGTCTTACGATTTCTTGCAAATACACTGTTAACCATAAAGGTGGAAATGTTTTTTATAAATATATTTTCGTGAAATTATTGTGAATAAAAAAAGGATTGTTTTCTGAACTAACAAAATTAGTTCAACTTTATGGGCAAGTGTGTACATTTGGGATTCATGTCTGTGTATTGTCAAATTTGGACAAAGCAACTTAGTGTATATTTTCTTTTTCCTTTTAAAAGATTTGTCCTTCCTTTCACTGTCTCTGGGTCAGTGGATTAATAAATTTTCATTAAAAAAAAAGATGTATTTTTTTTGACTAAAAACAAGACAGCAAGCCAACGACCTGATCTTGACCCAAGGAAGCATTTTCTATTTCCTCTACAGAAATTGGTAAATAACACAATTTATTGTCCAAAACGAATCAAAGGACAAATACCCCCACCCAAAGGCAGAGGGAGGCAATTTTGATCATATTTTTTAATTCGCAGAGTAATCATATTTTTGCATAATAACTATTGGAAAAAATAAATCAATCTGTTGATAAGCAAGTTGTCTCTTCAGCTCTTCTGAATTTAGGGTTTTTCTCCAGCATTAATAGGCTTAATCAACACTTAATCAACTACTCCAAATGACTTTTCCAAACAACTTTTTCCATTGTCTTGATTATCTAAAATAATAGACGAAGAATGATGTATTTGATAGAAGGCCTTCTGTGATATGGAACTTTAAAGAACATCCTTGTTGGTTTTACATCCTAGAACAGGTGGACAATACATCTTTTTTGTAAAGAATATGGCCAAGATATAAAAAGGGGAGATGTTCAATGAGACAACACAAAGAGAGAAACAACATGGGGGTGGCAAAGCAGATTTAGCACTTACATCTATATGATGTATTATCACATTTACACAATAATACCACTCAATACCACTGTCTTGGAGGCCAATTTCTAATATTAATTCACCTCATTTAGCAAAGCACACAATGGGGCATTTAGTTTATGGTCACCATAATATATGTGGGAGTCCTGCAGTTATGAGAAATCAACTGAGATATTTGTTGCTGTTTGTAAAAGCAATCATGTATAATACATAAATTTCCAACATGAACTCATTCTCCTCTCCATCCCTACCACTCCGTAGCCTGTATGAAAAGCCTTCCCTAAATCCAATATTATCTTGTAAAAACCTGTGGGCTGATAGATTATCCATATATCACACTATATGCATTACAGCAGAATGATTGGTAGAATGTAATCATCTCAATCATTTCAAACAAATAGCCTCCCATTGGATCAATACATGTGCAGACACGGGCGAGAGGAATGTTTTTCTTCATGGATTTTGTTATTGCCAATAGCCCCTTGATTACCTGGGGGCTGGTATGTATTTTTCAGCTAAGACAGAGCATGGGGGGATTACATGGTATTGAATGTGTTTTAAGTAAATTGACAAATGAACTGATTTGATGGAAGGACAGTTGTCTGGATTTAGCAGGAGATTTGTAGACGCCAGCCTCCAAGGAGTCATATGATTTACTACCGCAGGATAGTGAGTGGGATTTGGGGCGGTTAGAAAACTCTTTCCCAGTAACACCCTCCCTTTCAACGTGAACAACCTGTGATGGACTTGTTTCATGTGGGCATATATCCTTTCTTTTATTTAAGATTAGCAGAAGTGAATTGGTGATTACCCAAGGACAGTCGATGCCAATAAATATTATTCATTTCTCATCATCTTCAGAGTTTTTCATCCTTTTTTTCTCCAGTTACATAATGTGTATATGTAGTTATCTTTTAACCATCTTTTTAAAGATTAGTCGCATTCACATATAGCTTGTTTGACTTGAGAAATCCAAACATATAAAGATATTAATATTTCTTTGATGGGCAATATATTGACATGCTATAAACAGAAGTTATGATCTATTTTGTGTTCTGTGCTTCAGGGTGGCATTTTCAAACCTAGAAGCTTGTCAGACAGCCTAGCAGGGCCTTAGCATATAAATCCTCCTCCCCCTTCTGTTACCCACAATCATACTGTGGCATGCATCATTGCGTGAGATGCAATAAGTTCTTTGGCATGAAAATGTCCTCGTCACTTTTTTTTAAATATATGTATGTATTTTTTATTATTGTTATAATTTAGCTCTGTTTGAACCCCCACAACTGGCACATGTTTCAGTGCAGTGTCGGAAGACTGCTATCAATCCCTCGGTGAATCATAATGGAATATGTCCCAAGTTTAGTTTGGATAGCAAAACTGTATTTATTGCTGAAACAAGATCCAAGTTGGAACATCACAAATATTAGATTTTCTTCCAAACTGTTATTTCAATATTCATTTGGGGTATTTCCTTCTAATTAGAGTGGGGATTTTCATTATAATTTTCATTAAAATACGTATATGACATATTTCCCTAGGAATGCAAGACTCATCATTTAATGTGCACGAGAGTATTTATCCTTTTTGTTTTATTAATTCTATTTTTTAAATGTATTGTGGTGAATCGAACCAAATGTGCTCAATGTCTTATGTCAGCCTGAGCAGACTGTATTTATGTAACAAAAGGACTACATCATTTAATTTCACTCTATTGCTCTGTGGACCTATTGGATTTGAGCGTGAGCTCCAGGAGGAACTTCATTCCTCCAAATCAGACCTGTTCTTACTCTACCATGTCATTCATCATGAATTCATTTAGCAACAGGCCTGTGCACATTTTAATGTGCCAAATAGGACGGCCACACGTACATCGACGTGCACATGATGTATTTTTAAACTCAGATTAAATGATCATTTCACTAATGTCACTTCCAGCAATAAAAAAAGAAAAGAAGACAAACTGTCAATGTCTCTGTGAGAAAGTGAGCAACCCCTCCCCTTCTCACCATCACCGGACATTTTTTTTTAATGTGTGTGTCAGAGTGGAGGATTGGGCGTGGTCTGCGGGGGAGCAGCACACAGGTGTGCCTGCTTCTGCTAATTGGAGCCCACCTGTGTCCAATCAACCTCTCCTCCCTGCCAGGGTTTATAAACAGCAGCTGCATACCGGAAGAGGAGGCTGCTGAATGGAGGAAGCTTGTGGAGAGGCTATCCTCATTGTGCCATTTTTAAGACTACTGTTTTGCCTCCACCTTTATGTCTTTGTGCTTTTTTCTGCACACAATAAAAAGCCTTATTTTTTTGGCATTCTACGCTCTGCAAGGTTCTTTTTACACCTCATCACCAAAGCTCCAGTTTTGCCTTGTCCCCTTGTACGTGGGGAGGCCGCTCTGGTTCCTCACATTTGGTGGCAGTGGTGGGATCTTTGGCGCCACCTGAAAACTGGAGAGAAGAGGTGGGAAGCGACGCCGTGGGTTTGGAGGAGTCTGGGAGACCCGGTGACCAGGAGGAGTCTGGGAGACCCGGTGACCAGGAGGAGTCTGGGAGACCCGGTGACCAGCAGGATTCTGGGAGACCCGGTGACCAGCAGGAGTCTGGGAGACCCGGTGACCAGCAGGAGTCTGGGAGACCCGGTGACCAGCAGGAGTCTGGGAGACCCGGTGACCAGGAGGAGGTCGGCAACCGGCAGGATGCGTCCTCGGATACCGGGAGGAAGTGTCCTCGGATACCGGGAGGAAGTGTCCTCGGATACCGGGAGGAAGTGTCCTCGGATACCGGGAGGAAGTGTCCTCGGATACCGGGAGGAAGTGTCCTCGGATACCGGGAGGAAGTGTCCTCGGATACCGGGAGGAAGCGTCCTCGGATACCGGGAGGAAGCGTCCTCGGATACCGGGAGGAAGCGTCCTCGGATACCGGGAGGAAGCGTCCTCGGATACCGGGAGGAAGCGTCCTCGGATACCGGGAGGAAGCGTCCTCGGATACCGGGAGGAAGCGTCCTCGGATACCGGGAGGAAGCGTCCTCGGATACCGGGAGGAAGCGGCCGGCAACCGGAGGAAATGGCCGTTTTTCTGTCTCGCAACGGGGTTGGCGAGACTCCAGAGGGGGAGGGAAGTGTGAGAAAGTGAGCAACCCCTCCCCTTCTCACCATCACCGGACATTTTTTTTTAATGTGTGTGTCAGAGTGGAGGATTGGGCGTGGTCTGCGGGGGAGCAGCACACAGGTGTGCCTGCTTCTGCTAATTGGAGCCCACCTGTGTCCAATCAACCTCTCCTCCCTGCCAGGGTTTATAAACAGCAGCTGCATACCGGAAGAGGAGGCTGCTGAATGGAGGAAGCTTGTGGAGAGGCTATCCTCATTGTGCCATTTTTAAGACTACTGTTTTGCCTCCACCTTTATGTCTTTGTGCTTTTTTCTGCACACAATAAAAAGCCTTATTTTTTTGGCATTCTACGCTCTGCAAGGTTCTTTTTACACCTCATCACCAAAGCTCCAGTTTTGCCTTGTCCCCTTGTACGTGGGGAGGCCGCTCTGGTTCCTCACAGTCTCTGTAGCTTTCTTTTTTTTTTTTTCTTATTCTTAGCTGACTGTATTGGTGTTCTTTCTTCATATCGACATGGTATTTATGTCTCATTACTCATATCAACATCGAGTATTAAACAATAGGCAGCTGCGTCTGGAAAACAAGCTTAGGCAGGCATGGCAAGCAGCTTAACGGGGTTCATTTCAAAACAGGAAAATCCAGGATTTTTCAACCCTCCCTGTTTCTGCTAACATTGTATCTGGGTGTAAAACATTGATGGGCATAGAGATCTTTGCAGTCGACCCACAAGTTAACCACGACGGCTGAACAACTGCAATATAGTAATAAAAGACCACATCCATGTAAAAGCAGAGGTGCTTCTAACTGCAAAAGACAGACTCAGATTGTTGTCTGAGTATCATTGATATGAAAAATGTCTACTTGTTTACGTTTTACTTCATCCGTCAGTTGCGTCATTCTATTTTACATGTTATGTGATATTTACGAAAAGAAAAGTCAAATTTTCAGCTAAGCATGACCAGCTACTGTAGTGATCAAGAGGTGAGATAGAATTCAATTCAATTCAGTTTATTTGGGAAGGGACAGTGTACATTCATATACATTTAGAACTAAAAATGCAAATGCACCCAATTTTAGCTCTAGAGATAGTTTCCATTGGCAGTCCCCCGGCTAAAAATATAAAAGAAAGACAAGTTAAACAACAAGTTAGAACAAATACAAATATAGTGTGCAAAAAGTTTCTGTTCTTGTTATTTTGCTTCTATTTAATATAGAAGGAACAAGAGAACAACCTGACACATCAATCTTAGAATAGAATGCTTAGAAGTATTAGAAATGGATTTCTGGAAGCCAAAACTTGACATTTTAACCATTACAGTTGTGGCCTCCTCATCTGGAGCACATTTCTTTAATGCTTTTATTTGGAATGTCACAGGATGTTTACCTGGGAGAAATTAATGTTGTCCTGGTTAAAATTAAAGATGTACATACAATAATGGGTATTTCTCATCTGTTTATAACAAAGCAAATCACAACTTTGTAACATCCAGTCCTTTAAAGTATCTTATTTATTTTTTTTGTTTTGTTTGAAAATGATCGACTACCTTGAACATCCTCTTTACAACACAGTGATTCAGCAACAGTTTCTTTAGGCGGAGGTTCCTCACATCAGCTGCAACACAGACCACAACAGGATATCCTTACTGCCCACAGCAGCAAACCTCTACAATGACTCTTTGAAAAGACTTAAATCATGATTCCTGCAACAGTATATTTCACTTCATGGATTAATAAAGTAATTTGAATTGAAGTGAATTGAATTTTTACCTTAGTTTGTAATGGTCACACCATGGTGGTCACAACATGAGAAATTATTGCCTGGGGGAAGCTTGATTTATGTCTCTACACAGCAACTAGGTGCACAGCCAACTATTTTGTAGTTGGTGCTTATAGTTGTTCATTACCATTTGTTTTGCTCTGTAATTAAACCACGCACAGACAACGGCGGTAGTCTTTTTTTCAGTGCTGTAGCTTTTGTTGCTGAGCAGCACTGGCACCAGAGCTAGTGATGCAAATCTTATGTGAGCTGATTCTACTAAATGTTGAACAACAATAATATTTACTGGCATTACAGCAATCTATTGGACTTGACAAAGATGAAGGAGTAGTAGTAGCGAGACATGAGGATATACATTGCTATAAAGAAGACAAATCACATTTGTTACTGTCTGCATAAGACTGAGTCTGTTACAACTTTTGGTAGATGCATGCCAGGCTGCAGCGGAGGTTGTGGTGAAAGATCCTCAGCTGTTGGGGGCATGCAGTATGTTATGGAAACAGTGTAGATGCATAAATCATCCATACATAAATCACCAACACATTTGTGTGTTATGCATCTTTAAACACTCCTGTGAGACTTTTCTTTTAAGGAGACTTATCCTCTTTAAAATAAAGTTCCACTCTTATAATCACAGTCTGAACATGCAAGTTGTGAATAAAAGCACTTTCACTTTGCAGTTCATGATTGAAGTTTAATTGCAACCATTTTAGTGTTTTTCAGCTGTTCAACCAAAATTTTGTCTGAACTATATCCTTTTCTTTTAGGATGTTTTAAGGCCACACTTTAAGTACATGGATTTTTTTATTTTATTTTTTTTTTATATTAGCATCTTCATTTTAGAATATATTTAGGCAGTGTGGGGCATTTAAGGCTAGAATCCAATAGGATTCTTTAAAAAAATGCTGATTTAACTTTTCAGGAATACTTTTTGAAAACACAAGGAAGATCTTTGGCGAGCATTTGTCTTTAATGACATTTTAAATTAAGACAAAAGATATGCCCTGCAATACAAAAATAATGCAATTTTCATTTGAGGCCACTGGAAGCCGGTGATTTTAACACAAGAAGAGGCTCTCATGTTACACAGCTAATGTAAAAGCCCCTCTACCTCGACAGATGTGCTTCATTTCCACCTAATTGAACTCTGCCTCGCTGTGATTGGTCCCCTACTGTTTATGAATGGGAACACTGGCTGGGAAATGTCATTCATGTGTTTGGCTCAGGATCAGATTAAAGGTCCTATTATTGTCAAATGGCCCGCTGTTAATATCCCCAGGCACATTGCTCTGTGGAGGTCACCGTGTTAATAGATACAAAACTAGACCATTAGCTTTTTTGCATGCGTGCTGTGTGAGTAAAACCTCTAAAAACAGTCAGAGCTGCTTCAGTAACATGCCATATAGCGCATACTTGTAGAAATCATTTGTTTTCATGCAACTAATTATACCATTTAAACAAAGACATACGTAGATATACAGAAAATATCCATTATGTGCTTATTTCATTGTGTTGCTAGTCTTCCTTCCCATGAAAACATTATTTTAAATGTCTGCTTTTATTAAAGATCAAATCATTTTCAATCTACAAGATTTTCAAACGCAAAGTGTGGCACCCGTAAATGTTAACTTAACAACAAATGAACATATGGGTTTAATTTTGGACATATTGGATTGAAACCAGAGCTGAACACAGAAGGGTAAACAATAAAATTGATGGTATTGATTGAATTACTGGAATTTGCTTCAGGTGATGATGGAAAAAAGAGAAGAGTGGATCAATTTCTTTGAGGGATGTTGAACCTAAGCTGGACATGGACAGAAGCCAATGACTGTCAACAGAGCAAATGAAGAACTATTTTGAAATTACTTTGTTTTTATGTTTGTATGATTCTAGGCTGAATTAACCCAGAGTGAATCTAAAACACATTTGATGTTATCTATTTTTTAAAACCTAAGCTATGCACTTCAATCTGCTTAAGGCTATAAGGCACTTCAAAACGGCACCGGTCTTGATGTAGTCTCCCTCTATTCATGCATGATTAACCATTGTGCATGAGTAGAGGGCTTGGTGTTACAACAGGAAGTCAAACATCCTCCATTACTTGGCACAATAGTCATCCATTAGAGGGAGTACCATACATGCGTACATGCCCTTTGGCAGAAATGGTAGATGGTTAAGAAAATCGGTGCTCAGTGTAATAGTTTACCAGCCTAGTGTGAAAAATGTGAGTTGATTTCATTTCATTGATTCAACATCAAGATAAGAGGCAGAGCAAAAGGTAAGCAACAGATGTCATTTCATGCCTGAGTCCTCTCCGTGACTTCGACAAGTCACTTTCCTGATACATACAACCTCTGCTTTTTCATACTGAACTTTTGTTTTTGCTGCAAATGTTAAAGTAATTTAAATGCAGATACAGTTCCTGCCGGCATCAGGTTCTGACAGACTGGGAAACAGTTTGTTTTTGTTAATGCCATCGTTGGATCTGAAGTTACACAATTCCTTAACACCAAGTAGAAGCTTTGGTAATTTTTATGATGCTTATCTGCCTCCATGAGTCAGTGTTTCTTCCCAGAACTTACAACCCTGCCTGCCAAGTCAGTTTACAGTATGTGACGACTTTTCAAATGACCTATCAATCACTACGTCATGAAAGGTTTTGTCAGAAAACAATCAAACAAAGGCTTGTTTTGTCCCAACGGCAAACTATGTAAAGATTTTACAAGTTATAGCACTTCATATTTGTCAGCAATAATCTTTGTGTAGGATCTTTTATCATCAATTTATACTTTTACCAAAGGACCTAAGCATCCTCAAATATTAAAGTCAGCATCAGTGTTGCAACTTAAGTCCAGATTTTTTTTCCAGGTGAACCCCGAGGTATTTATACTCCTTTACCACTTGCACTTCTCCTCATCTTGTTTGCATTCAAGATGAGTTGATTGTTCCCACACCATGTCCACCAGATCTCTGTCCTCAGTCTCCTGTCCATCACTGATACACCCAACAACTGCCGAGTCATCTGAGTATTTCTCCAGATGACAAGACTCCAACTTGTACTGGAAGTTTGAGGTGCAGTGCCGCCCCTCCCTAAATGCAGAACACGCGCTGTGCGTAGGGCCTCATCTTCCAACGGGGGCCGCATTTTGCGCGAGGGGACGCACTTGCTTGGCAACGCATATAAATCTGACCAATCAGAAGGGTGCGCGTGCAGGCAGGCTTGTGCAGAGATTTCAACTTTTTATCCAAAAGACATCACAAATCAGGAGAGAGCAAGAGAGGAAAAAAGGGCAAAACACGAGGAAACTCGTCTTTCACTTGAAGGTAGGTATGTTTTTGAAATAAAACTTTGTAGCACAAACACCTAAACTGCCACTCATTAGATACGAATCTGTCTTCAGTCTTTGTGTAGACTGGAGAATTGTGTTTTTCCAGCAGCCCTGATGAACATTTATTGAACACCTTGTTAACTCCCTATGCAGTAACCTCTGTTGAAAAAGAGTGGTAAAATGACCAGTTGATTGTATATAAGCTACAAATGTTAGCCAATATATAATACTTTTTTTTTTATTTCACTTGACTCATACAGTCAAACTACTTTATCTACTGTACATTTGTTAAATATTGACGGGTTGTCAAGTTAAATAGCATGTTGTTATAAGGTCATTTTGTAGCAATGATACATTTGGGATGGGGAGAGGTTTGAGGGCGGGGGGGCCTCCAAATAACATTTCGCTTAGGGCCCCAGTTTGGTCAGGGGCAGTCCTGCTGAGGTGTATGGCATGAAGAGGAGTGGTGAGAGTACAGTCCCCTGTGGCACTCCTGTGCTGCTGACCCCCTGGTCACACAGTCTCACTGACTGATAACTGGCTGGATATCTACCCCCCCCAAATTCCAAGTGTCATGTTCTTCTGCGGGCTAGAATCAATGTTACAAACAACATTCCTCTGAACTATACTGGGGTTTGCTTAGGTGTTCAAATTTCATCACAACAAGCATCACAACAAATGGAATCACTTGCTGGGTTTGGTATGTGAACCTCACTCCCAAACGCAACCAACTCTGATCCTCTCTGGGTGCTCAGACCATGATAAAGCTCTTCTGATTACCATTAATCCCCCCTCCTGCCGTCCCCCCTCTGTTTTATTCCATTTTTTTTTTCTGGCTGGTTTTCTTGTGTAGCCAGGCATTTTTTCCCTCCTCCTAATCTCTTCAACGTTTTCAGGCGAATGCTGACTGGTATGAGTGATCAAACTAAATTGCCTAAGAGACCATTAATAGTTTATAAGGCCAGAGCTGATGAAAGATAAGCAGGAGAAGGAGACTATAGGCTAATTAAATCAGTGTTGGGGGGTCGCTGATGTCTTGAGCTGGCACGGTGGGCTGTAAAGATTACCATTATCACTTTCATTACCTCTGGTGATTGTTTAGAAGTGTAAGGTAGGGGAAGCTGGAATGAAGAGACACATTGTAAGAGATTGCTTTTCCATCCTTGATTACAAACCTCTGACGATTTCTATTATCATATAGTTACTGTGCAGGAGGTGAGAGCAACAGCACACGCCCATCCTTTTAGAGTAATATATATTTGTGAGGGTTTGTCTTATTTCTACAATAAAACATGCAATACCCAAGCAGCTAGGTTAGGACTGCAGAGAAGTTGAAAAGTAAAACATACTAGTACTTTATTGCTCACTACTTTAAAAATCCCATAAACATTGTGTACCCAGTTTTGGTATTGCCATTTTCAGAAATGTTTGGAAATCTCATCTTCTTGGGTTTTCATATACATTTTATTTAGTGAAGAGGAATGGCTTCAGTCACTGGAGACTGAAGCAAAAGATCACACTGTATCGCTTCTTTAGAAGTACCATATACCTCAAGCAATGCCATACGTATAATAAAAAATAGATATTAAAGTTTGAAAATAAAACTTAAGAAAGTGAGGATAGACTCGTGTAAAATCACATATGTGCTGCGCTGCTTTTGAATCCCACTTCTCTCACACTGTTTGTCCAGTGAGGTAATAACAGGAATGACCTTGTTCCCATAGCAATCTGTTGTTCATTATTGCATGCAGGTTTGGACCGGGCCTGTAACTGTTTCTCTCATTCACCCTCTTTGTTTTAGCCCCTGCTGTTGACCAGGTTCTGCCAGCCCGGGTGGTTTAACGCAGTTTGCTGCCACTAGGTCGGGTTTATAAATATGCGCTAATGAGCAAACGGCTGATTGTGCTGTAGCACGCTTATTCATTTCTAGAGATCACCATGGTGACCCTGCGTGCGGAGGCAGCTCTGGATGCTGTGCTACTCGCATATGTAGTATCATATATTGTGGGGAATGACGCACAGACAGTATGCTTGAAATGAATACCTGCTAATGAGCAGACATGGAGAATGTGAAGTAGAAATATATTCATTTCTGCAGAGTTTCTGCTTGCAGTCGAACTAACCAGTTCCCCCAACTGTCTGCACAGGCCTCCCACATGCTGCACAACATGTTTAACCACATGGAGTGTAACAACTAGGAATGCACTTATGTATGGTGAAAAAACAGAACAACTCCTCAAATTGACAAATTTGAATACACATATATATATATATATATATATATATATATATATATATATATATATATATATATATATATATATATATAAATAAAAATAAAATTATATATATATATTCCACTTTCAGTACTAAAACAAAACATAACTTTAACCATGTGTGATTCAATTACCACCTCAAATGAAAAACACTATTTAAGCATGAACTTCACTTTTGTTGTTCTTATATTGCACAACCATGCATAGACCATATGGTGGCTGTTTATGAAGCAAACATTTCTGCAGTTGAGAGTCTGCAGTTGGAATGCTGATTATAGGTATACTGGTGCCTGACTGGAAACCCTGGAAAAAGAAATGTAAGCAACCAAAAGGAAATCCCCCTTCATGTCACCACTGTAGTTGCTGCTGAAACCCCACTCCAGCACTGTGTAATGGGTAAAAAGTATGGGAAAAGCATAGAATAAAGATAATAGTTGTAACTGTTTAGAAACTGGTCTCTTGAAATGTGATCTAAGCTATTGCCCGTCTCTAAACTATTTGTAAAGTTGTTGTTTTTTTTGCAAGCAGTCTGTTAATGCTGACTGCACTCTTTTTGCTGAAACCTAATGTTTCTGGTCTGGCCTAGCACTCATTTTTCCATAATTCATGCTTTTGGGAGTCAAGCAGATTGCCATTCAGAAACATCCAGACTGGTGATGCCACGTGAAAATAAGTCCTTTCTTCAGGAGATGACGCAATTTCCTGACTTCATAATGAAATGTCTGTAATATGTTTTGGCAAAAATACCACAGTGATACAGTGACATTGCTATTTTTGCAACTCTTTCTTCATGCCTTAATAAGCCAATTTTAGAGGTTGGAGTTCCCCTCCTGACTCCACTACACCCAACTCTTTCAAGGGGGTGAGCCTTTTTGAATCAGAATACCTTTAGTGCTGCCTTGTAAATGTAAAGTTGGACAGGAATTGAACTCAATAACCACACAACATGTTATATCATGTGGGAGAGAATACAGCACCCAAACAAACAAGGTCAAACAAACACACAATTGACTGACTGCCTCATCTGTATTTTCGTCATGGACAGTTCGTGATGATCACTCTTTTAGGAACGATTTCTGGCAAGTCATGTTGAATTGGCCAAAGTTATCACAAAACAATACACTGGAAAGCTAAAGCGCTGTTACAGCCAGCTGGTGGGTTTTATAAATAAAATAAATAAATGAAACACTTTAAAATGTCTCTATCTCACAATAGCTCAATAAACCTTGGACTTCACTCTCAGTTTATTGTCCAAAATTACATTTTATAGGCGCTACTGTTTACATTTGCTAATATTGTTACATTCATGGATGTTTCTTTCTTTTTTTTTCCTTTCTGTAATGATGGAAGCTCCATTTATAAAAGGGGACATCAAGCACTAATGCTGCATAATACATCAATATAAGAAGTAATTACGGAATATGGAGAAGGAAATAGAATATCAGCAATATCGCTATTGTTATTTGGCACAGATTGGATCAGTAAAGTGGCAGCGCAGCAGAGCCAAAAGCATGTCATTCATTTGTCATCTTAAGACTAAGTAAGGCTTCTTCAACATTGGTCCAATTGTCAATGTTTGTATAGTTTTGAGGATTTAATGGTAAATCTATTATTTATATTGGTGGAGTTTTACCTATTTTTTAAATTGTCAATGTGGTGTTGCATCATGGAATGAACAGTACCTTCTCAGAGGCAGAGCAATATAAGTTTATATGAACCAATATCCCCTGTTTCATCAGTGTGAACACATCCATCCTTCTCTCAGTACAAACTACAGAAGTTTTTCTGCGGTCCAAAGCACTTTAGAAGTTTAAAAAGTGAAAAAAAAAATCATAGACCTTCTATGGATCACACATGGATTTGTTTAAAAAAAATGCGTTTAAGTTGCACAAGACTTATGCAACTTATTTACAGAAGCATCACTGGTTTGGTGTGTATGATCTGTTTTTGTGATATTTGTGGATTAAGTTTTTATGAGCTTGGCCATCAGTTCTGACTCCCACTGCTGTTAATGTTCCTGCTCTGCAGAACTGCTCTACTGCCAGGCTCCGTAATGGAAAAACAGAGGGCCCGGGCCCTGGGATGTCCAAGTACCTCACACGTGTGTGTAGGTTTGTAAGTGTAAGGAACGAGAGACATTGTTTGAGCCTGTACTTGAAACTTGCTACCTGTTTCTTTCTTTGCATAACAGTCTACAGACCCCCCCAGTATTCCACCTGTTTTATCAGCCAATTCTCTGAACTTTTATCAATTATTCACACCTCCTACAACAGGATCTTAATAACTGGTGATTTTAATCTGCACTTAGACAACATCTCAGACCCAGTATCTAGAGAATTTTTAAACCTTTTAAACTGTCTAGATTTTAAGCAACATGTCACACAGCCGACCCACAGCAGAGGGCGCACCCTGGACCTGGTCATAACCTACGGCCTGTCCCTGGGTGCGTGCTCTGTTGTGGACCTGGCTGTGTCTGACCATTTCTGCGTGTTTTTTGACATCACCAGTTTTAACCAGCGGGAGGCCCCGGTGAGAACGGTGAGGAAACGTAACCTAACTCCTGAAGTGGCTGCAAATTTTATCCAGATTTTACAGAACACTCCTGCAGAGATTTTACCAGCACCCTGTGATTTTATCGTTGAAAATTTTAACAAAATACTCAAAACAACGCTGGACTCAGTGGCTCCGATTTTAACCAAAAGAATTAGCAGAAAACCTACACCCCCATGGAGAACTGAGGAAATAAAGAAACTAAAAAGAAACTGCAGGAGTGCTGAAAGGAGATGGAGGAAATCAAAATTAACCATACACTATGAAATTTTATGCCAACTCCTTAAAAACTACAATAATACTATTAAAAAAGCAAGAACTTCACATTTCAAAAACTTAATTTTAAATAACAAAAACAATTCCAAATTCCTATTCTCCACAATAGATTTTTTAACAAATGGAAACCCTGACAGATCCCATAAAACAGCAACAGACCGTTACTGTGAGGATTTTGCAGACCACTTCAGGGGTAAAATTGATGACATTAGATCCAGTCTTTTATCTCAACAGATTTTAACTCTTAACACACCTGGATCAGTGCTTTTACCTGAGGAAACACTGGAGACTTTTGCCTTGGTTGATGCGGGGACACTTTGTAGAGTTTTCTCCAAGGTAAAGCCCACAACCTGCCTTTTAGACCCCATTCCCACACCGTTTTTTAAAACACTCTATGAATTCTTTGAGGAACAGCTTTTGTACTTTGTCAACTGTTCTCTTCAGACGGGTGTCTTCCCCACCGCCTTTAAAATGGCGGTGGTGAAGCCCCTTCTGAAGAAGAGTGGGTTGGACCCCAATGTTTTAAATAACTACCGGCCTGTATCCAACTTACCGTTTTTAAGTAAAATTTTAGAAAAACTTGTTTTTAACCAAGTGAATGAATTTTTAAACTCAACACAGATTTTAGAGGCTCATCAGTCCGGTTTTAGGATGAACCACAGTACAGAGACAGCACTTTTAAAGATTTTAAATGACATCAGGTGCAATTTAGATAACCAAAAACTCACAGTCTTGGTTCTGCTGGATCTAACCGCCGCCTTCGATACAGTAGACCATCACATTTTATTAAACAGACTGAAGCACCTGGTCGGCCTCTCTGGTACTGTTCTTAAATGGTTCACGTCCTACCTCACTGATCGAAGTTTCTTTGTAAGTTTGGATACATGTTCCTCAGGAATCTATAAGATAAGGTGTGGGGTTCCCCAAGGGTCAATTTTAGGTCCAACTCTTTTTAATCTGTACATGCTGCCCCTTGGGGACGTCATCAGGAGACACGGCATCAGCTTCCATAGTTACGCTGACGATACGCAACTGTACATCGCCGTGTCTCCTGATGACACTGGGCCAATTGATGCCCTTTTTAACTGTATTTTAGACATCAAGTCATGGATGGCAGCAAACTTCCTACAGCTCAACCAGGGCAAAACAGAGATTTTACTCATCGGTCCTGAAGGCCAGAGAGAGAAACTTTTACCAAAGTTACAGGATTTTAAACCCTCAAAATCAGTTAAAAATCTGGGCGTGATTTTTGACTCTGAGCTCACTTTTATTCCACATATTAAAAACATAACAAAGATAGGTTTTTACCATCTTAAGAACATAGCCAGAGTCCGCCCGTTTCTCTCTCAGGCTAGTACGGAGGTGCTAATGCATGCTTTTATCTCTTGTCGTTTAGATTATTGTAACGCCCTGCTCTCTGGTCTTCCCAAAAAGAACATGTACAATCTACAATTATTACAGAATTCAGCCGCACGCGTGCTGACGAGGACCAGAGGGCGGGAGCACATTACACCTGTTTTAAAATCGCTGCATTGGCTCCCCGTGCGCTTCAGGATCGATTTTAAGGTTCTTTTACTGGTTTTTAAGTGTCTTAATGGTCTTGGGCCTTCTTATTTGTCTGCACTACTTTTACCCTATCGACCCTCACGGACCCTGAGGTCCTCCGGTGCTGGCCTTTTAACCATACCAAGAGTCAGAACCAGGACACATGGGGAGGCGGCATTCAGTTTTTATGGTCCCCGATTGTGGAACAGCCTCCCGGAGAACCTCAGGGCCGCAGAGACTGTTGATGTTTTTAAAAAGAGGCTCAAGACCCATCTCTTTAATCAGGCTTTTAACTGACTCATTTAACTATTTTAAATTTCTTATGCTCACCCTTATTTTTATTGGATCTTACTGCTCTGTTTTATATTTAGTTTATCCTTTTTTATCATATTTTATTTTCATTGTTTTATCTTAATGTTTTATCTAAATATTTTAGTCATTATTTATGGTCTATTTTATACATTTTACTGTCTTATTCCTTTAGTTTTTAATGTCTTGCTTTTTAGACATACTTTTAGGATTTTATGTTATGTTATACTTTTTAAAACTCTTTTAGTGTATTTTATCCTGCTTTCTTAGCTTTTAGCTCCAGTGTTTCCTCATGGGGAGCCTCCATGCTGGGAGTGACTCTGGCCTGCAGGGGGTCGTCCTGGGGGTGGTTCTGGCCTGGATGGTTGTGGAGCTCTGCACCACGGCTTCACCGCTGTGGTGTGGACTCCTCTTTCCGTCCGGGCCGGGATGGTCTCTGTGGGCCCCCCCCCCCTTGTAGCTGCGGGCTATGAGACCTCCTGGCGTGGACAGCTCCCCGTTACAGTTTCCTCACCTGGATCCTCTGTGCCTAGCCATGTCTGCACCGTGTGTCTGTGTGTGTCTGTCTGTGTGTGTGCGGGGAGGGGGGAGGGGGAGGGCGGGGGGGAGCATTAATACATTTTATGTTTATGTTTTATGGAAAGCACTTTGTGTTACATTTTTTTTGTATGAAAGGTGCTTTATAAATAAAGTTTGATTTGATTTGATTTGATTTGTGTATTTTTATATAGACCAGTGTTTGTGGACTTGGCCTTAGCATTGTACAAGTATATTTTATGAGTGTCTTTGTTAACTTTTCTATATAGTTACCTGATGCACAACACATTAGATTACATGAGTGTATTTGCTTGTGCATTGAACACTTCATACCTGGAAACACACACAAAGAGAGATCTCACACCAGTGGTAGGTGATTCTGTCTGAAATGTTGACTGTTGGCGTATGTGTACATGTGTTTGTAGGTGCAAGTGCACATACCCAGCTGTCTGATTGCCTGTATGCATGTAAGCCTTTCTGCATCTGTTTGTCCACAAAACTCAGGACATGGGAAACATTGGTGGAGAGGGCGTCTGGGAGTGGGTTTGAAAGTTTTAAGGAGTGACAGCTTTCCAACATCTGCAGGCCCACTCCCACATTGAGGGAATTCCTGAAGAAATATAGACTATTTATCAGGGCCTATCAGTAAAGGAGGGTTGAAGGGGTGGGTGGGGGTTTGAGGCTGACTTCGTCCTCGAGATTGTGTGTATTTTATTTATTTATCTTTTTTCCACTGATACACTGCAGAGGAAATGAGTTTCATTGCAGACACACAAGAGCGACAGAGGTGGGGGTGGGGTTGCTGGGCTGGTTTTCATTTAGCCTTCTTTATGAGTCAGGACAAAGCTAGTCAGGTCAGTGAGGAGCTGCGTGCAAAGCGAGGAGGGAGTTCACTTGTCTGGTTGATGTATGACAAATGCACGTTGGAGATGCAGGCGGAGGGGAATTGGATTCTTCCCTTCTCAGCGAGATTAGGATGACTTTTTTCCCTTTCTTTCCTCCCTCCAGGCAATGAGGTTATAGATTTGGACAGGTGTGGATACTGATGATGAATAGTAATGTTTGTTAGCTTGAATGGAGTTCTAAGATGGATAGAGTAAGCACTGGCTTTAGATTATGAAGGTTTGGTCGTCCCTGTGAGAGTTTATGGGGTGTTATCTAGTGTAAATGGGAATATAAATGGCAAACAGATTCTTAGTGTTGTAGCTGAGACATTCTTACATTTCCATCATAGAATGGAAAAACATATGTAAACACAGACCTACAGTACATACATCATATCACAGTCCCAAACACCAACATGGGGGCAGATGCAACAGAAAACAAACAGGCATAAACCAACATATACACTCCCATGGAGATGTGCACACTCTTCTGTCTGCAGTTTGGTCCAAGCTCCACATTATATACAAATAACATATAGTGTGTATATTGTATATACATAGTAATAAAATAAATAAATACATTTCCCTTAGTAATCCCATAATGGGGAAATTCTTTCTCTGCTTTTAACCCATTTTCTAGTCTAACTAGTAGCAGTGGTCTGCCATGCAATAGCATGGCGCCCGGGGAGCAGTAAGGGTTAAGGGCCTTGCTCGGGGGCCCAAAATGTTTGACCTCAGTTGCAATCCAGGGGCTTGAACCTGGGTCCTCCAGACTCCAGCCCTCCTTTGTAACCACTAGGCTAACACTCCCCATAGCATTTAAATGTTAAAACAAACTTCCAGAATAGTTTGTAGAAGTACTGTAGGCAGCTTTTGATTGGTAGTACATGCAGTATTTCATAGATTCATAGTTACATTTCAACAACACACATACACCAGCAGCCTCTTGCAAGAAAGAATAAGATCTTTTGGAGTCAATCCAGAATGGAATGATACAGAAAGGATTCTGTATCATCTCTATTCTGAAATGTGTAAAAAAGTATTTATCTATTCGTATAACCATTTAACTAATGCACAACACTGGCACACCCTGAAAATCTGGCCACATAAGGTCAAGGTACATATTTTTATCAATGTACATTTTAAATTTATGATCTGACCTTTTGACTCCTTATTATGCTTTTTTTGTTCAAATAAATAAAGTTGATTGAAAAAAATCACCTGAATGGATGAATCCATAAAAAAATCAACTTTATCATTAATTAACAGAACCGCCTCCCCTGTTCAGTGTAATTTCTGGTTACGGTTCCTGAGTAATATGGTGTTTTAAGTGCTAATACACATATGTGCACAACCAGGTAATGAGTCAGTATCTAGGAAGATTATCACAGATATATTCATGAAAATTAACCAAAAATGTTACAAATTACCTCCTAAAACCTCGGACACCTGTTCTTTATTAGTGGTAGCAAGATTTAATTTGCAGACCTCCATCATGGCAGCCCTAATCCAAACCACACACAAGGTCAGGGGGGAGCCTGGTCTGTTTGTCTCCAGCTGATGAAGAACTATGTGTTCTGGTTCAATTGTCATTATGTTCCTCAGGACGAAAGCCTCCCAGATCCCCGACATCAGTCCATAACTTTTGTCCACCGTGGGTTGGTCGACATCTGGCGCACCCCTCCTCTGTCGCTGGCGCTGCCTTTGAGGACACTGGAGGGAGAAGGGCTGATGGTGTTTGGTCTATATAATTCACACCTCAGCAGACAAAGATTGGCTTTGAAGTGAACATTCAAACGGCCAGCTTTATTTGTCCATGCTGGGTGTGGGCCAGTCGGGGAGGATCAGAAACTGTTGAAATATCAAAACCATGTTTTGAGTTGTAATGCAAACATGGGAAGAGCAGCAAATTTATGGAGCCCGTAAAATGTCCGCAGGCCAACAATTCAACCGCCGTTCCTTCCTTCTCTCAAATGTTTCTGGTCAAATCAAAAAACAATGTTAATGCCATTCCATGTGGCTGAATTAAAACTGCACGTTTGAATTTAAAAAGATGAAATTAGTGAGGAAAATGCACTCATTGTGTCATTTTTCAGCCTTTTTTATTATAAAAATCCAACTTTTTACATATTAGTGATTAAAAAGTGATTATATATCAAGATTGGGTTGTTTTGTATTATGTTTGTTTTTGCAGTTTATAATGGAGATCTGAATGAACTCCATGCTTTTGGATGAATATATAGGGATTCACAAATAGCACATTATTAATGCTGGTAAAACATACAGTATGCTAAAGATTTTAAAATGTACGAACTGTAAATATACATGCAAATGAGTGCAAAGAAGGATGACTTGGGACTTCAAAGTAAAAACAAAAAAAATCTTCCCGTTCTCAGTGTTATAATGGGAAAGTAGCCTAAAACCTGTTGGAGTTGTTAAATATTGCCAGAGCATGCCATCACCTGATTAACCATGATGTCATTGTGTCATATTTGCCATCTGCTTTGCGTCAACCCTTTACATCTGTTGGATTCTCTCCATCTCTGTTCTCATATATAGATATATTAATATAGATACATTCTCGTTCAAGCTAGTTTCACTTTCGAAACCCCTGAACACACAGTACCCCCATGATGTCACCATTAACATTTTTCATGTATATTTACAGCATGTGTGTAAATACAACAGCATGTCTTTTTTTTTACTGGTGCTCTGCATATAAAAGTGCTTCACTTGTTGCTTGGCTTTTCAGGCTTCAGCACAGATGAATAATAGCTATTGATGAATCTGAGAGTAGGTAAATCTAGAAACAGAAATGGGCAGCAGTGTCCACAGAATCACTTGGCATGAAAAGATGAAATACTGAGCCCCATTGGAGTGCCAGCCATTAAGCAATCACTGTAATGGGTACAACTAATGCTACTGTAAAGTTGTTTTTGAGTGTTGATGATCTTTGTACATTAATTTTGGATTACGTGTGTAGACTTAAAATTAAACTAACCATAAACGCTGGTCTATTGCTATTGCAGAGGGAAAAACAAGCATCCCTCTGAGAACATGAATCAGAGTGGAAATGTCAAGATGACACTAGAATAATAGCACACATCTGTATCTGTAACCACTTCCCCAGAACAATATCAATCAGAGGGTATTTTAGTGTCTATCTTTAGAGATAAGATGGGACTAAATTTCCCTTGACATTGCATGTAAACTTTTTGTATCCTTCAGTTTAATCATAAATTTACATTTGGAGTTGAATAAAGTATTTGGCTTCGGTGCTTCAGTGTATTTAATATGCAGGTCACTCACGTCTTTGCAAAAATACTGTAGACCTTTCCTTCAGAGGGGCAGTGCTCAAAAACACTCACAGGATGTGGAAACCCTGACATAAATGGATAATTCTCTCACAGATGAAGAGGAGATTTCCCTGCACGTCTGGGCTCATGATTTCAAATTCTTACCACAGTCAATCTGCCCATAAACAGTCCTGAAGTATCCATGGGTGAGACATGAGCTTCTCCCCAATAACTTAATGGATAAGATTATCAAAGAAACCCCCCAGGTTGTAAAAAAAAAAGAAGAAAATCTTCATCTTGTTAGCAGACAGCTTGACGATGACTTTTGTCTGCAGCAACTCCTCAGCTGTGCAGCACACTTTTACAAACTTCGACATGTCAACACTGGACAGCTGTGAAAGCAACTCTGAATCACAGGTCCCATTAGTGCATTAATCACTTGGGATATGACCAAACATGAGCAAAAGTGGTGTAAAATACTGCTCAGATCTGCTTTAAGCTTCCAATATTCACACTCGCTAACAACTCAACGCTGTGTGTCAGCACATCATAGACTTATAGTCTATTATATAATGGTTGCACATGCAAGAATGTTCTTTGACAGAACTCCTCCCTCCAGTCACGCCTTCAAAAATGCAAAGAGTTTTCACATGCTTCACATTCAACTTATTAAAAGAATTCACGGCAGTGATAGCTGGATGGAAGCTGCTTCTTCCAAATGGCGTTACATTACGCTGACCCACAGAACATAGGCGCATGAATGTCATTAAAACTTTGATTTGATTAGATTAGAGGTGCCAAAAACTTTTGCACAGTAATTTCCATATGGCATCACCTTTTACAGGAAGATATCTTCCAGCAACAATGAACAATTTGGCTTATCAGCAAAATCTGAGATTTACATTTAGAGCCCATTCCACCTATTCCTGCTCTATCCTGCACAGGGTCATGTGCGCCTGGACCAGAAATGGCTGACATTGGGAAAGAAGTGGGTTATTAGCACAAAGGAAGACTTTATATACTTTAGGAAAGAGACATGGCCACCAGTCACACCTCCAATATATTCTCCAAAAAGACTGAAATGTCTGTCACTGGATTCAAAATGACTGGGTAGGACAGTCTAAACTTTGGACTTGCACAATAACGAAATGTAATTTGAATCTAAAATTACTTAAAAAAATTCCTTCCAGTGGATAAAAAGTCTTCTGGATAGCCAGCCACCCATCATGGCCTTAACCATTACATCCTTCTAGCCTAACATACATCCTCCTGCAAATGTGATTATCTGGTGACCTAGACGTCAGCGTCCGTGACCGGTCAGCTTGGTGGGCAGTGTTTGCATGACATATTGCTCAAACAAATGCTTCAGTGAAATTATAATGTGATATAATGTAATTGTATCAGACTTATTCATAAGAGTTAATCATCAGTGTTCTTCCTGTATGGCTACTTGCTGTTTTCTCATTTTCATAGTTCTGATACTCTGTGCATTGACCCAGCTGGTACAGTGGTCAAACATACCACCTCCTCCTCGAAGTAATTCAAATGAAAAATGGGAACCCCAGTCACATTCTACCATGTTATCAGTTGTTACTGGTTGAGGCAGGTGAAGGAATTCAACATAATAGCATAAAAGTCATATGTCAACAAGCATTTACAGAATAAATCTTTCTTTCAAAAGCTGGCAGTCTGACATATAGAAATATGTCAAAATACTACAGAGACCAAACAGCCCCCATTCTAGAAAAATACCTAAAATAACGAAGCACCCAATGAAACAATAATTTGATGGATGAGAAACAGTGGCTGATCTGTGTAATAGGCGGTGAAGCTTTTAGGATTACCACTTGTTACCACTTGTTTCTTTGTACATATGACACTTGTGGTTATGTTTCCTTCATCACCTGTCAGTATCAGTCAACAATGAGGAATCCCAGGTAGGATTCCTTGGGTCCGTTTCACAAAGCAGGTTATGTTGAAACTCTAAGAATGTTGAACCTGAACTCAGGGAAACTCTGAGTTCTCCATTTCAAAAAGAGAAATTACTTAACCCCAACCAAGAGGATTCAGTCGGCCGGTTTCAGAAACTGAGGCAACTCATCCTTGGAGTCTGTTACCGTGGTAACTGAGTCTGTAAAGTAAACCCGTTAAAAAGCAGGTTTACTTCAACATGTCTCGAGTTTCTTTCTGTCTCCTCCACTTCATAAAGCTGAAACAACTTTAAATCAGACAACTGATCATTAAAACGCACATTTTAGAGACCTCTGAACGATGACATGTCGCATCTGTGTCCGAAAAGTATATCAATGATCCGATAAAACTTGAATTTGGTCAAATCAGACTTACTACTCGTGACACCCTGATGGTGTTGGGTCTGTTAATCTATGTATTTATTTTTGTGGTCATAGTCAGCATATATGATCCTGTGCACAACAAATATTATCCATGTTCATACTTGGACACGCAAAACATCATGTTATTAATTATATAACCCGTTATTTATTTGCAAATGTCAGTTTTATTCAAATCAACGTGGATACTGAATACTTAGTTCAGTTACATTAGAAAGTGAATGATGCAGAGCTGAAAGAAAAGTGAACTAAAGCTAAAGGGAACTAAAACAGGAAGATCACTTTCAGTTACTATGCATTGCCATGGCGAATCATGGTATCTGAGCTCCCCTGATGATGGCTCTTCATAGTCGCGGTAAATCAGACCGAGTCAACGTACTCAGAGTTGACGGATCCAACTCTGAACACCTTTCCTGAGTTATTTCTTTGACTCAGAGTTTGTTGAACCTCCTTTGTGAAACGGGCCCCTGGCCCTTGCCCCTAGCCAATGCAACGTGGTTTATCCAATGGATAATCATTCACATTTGTTGTTGAATAGCTTTTACACTGACTGTTGCAGTGTCTCGTAAAGTCTTCAGTCTTCTTCTCACGCTCAATGTAGTTCACATGTTTTGCATAACGTCTCAAATAATCCATTGTAAACTCTGCTTTTAGAAAACCGGGACACACATGAGAGTTACTGGGCTCTGTCACTTGGGATGACTGATAAGACCTGGCTCACAGTAAATGTGTTGTTTTAGTCCAGAAGAGTTGGATCATGTTAAGTTCAAGGATTTATCGAGTTCACATCTTTCCCACAACATTGCCTTTCCAGTGAACAGCATATTAATCTTGGCTGTTGCATTAGAGGTTTTGGTGTACAGTGTTCATTCTCTTTAACTTTACACTCAGTTTTTATCAGGAACAACATTTTGCAGCTTTTTACTTAGAAGTAAGTGATGTGTGGCTTTTAAAAAGCATGTATGAGGGAGTAGTCATGGTGGTATTTTGGAATGAAAAAGGGAGGCGCAACATATGTGACTGAAGTTCAGCCAAGAGATAATCTATCTTTGCACTGTTCTAACCTGCTTGACATGTGTTATGTAATACAACTATATGTTACACACAAACACACACATGCATGTTAATCAGAGCCATGTCTGACAGAAAATTTCCACTCAATTTACGCTCTGCATCTTTGGGAAAGGGCTTAGAGAATAATGCAATCTATCTGTGCAATTGTGCAGAAGGAAAAGAGAGGGAAAAACAGTGAAGCAGAAAAAAAGATGTAAAGTTTCTGTGATTGTCTGCTTGTGGCCTCTCAAAGCTGATCAGATTATGTTATCTGTTGTGATGTTGAAATCACCTAGCAGGTTAACAAAAGCGTAGCAGAGAGTCACACTACACACTGTCCTGGATACCATTTAGAGCCACTAAATATTTTGTAAACCGGTGTCTTGGCAGGAAATACTTAAAATAACCTGAGACTCTAAGCTCTGCACACGGGTATTTTCAAGGAGCCCCCGTTCCACATCTACTGTACATCCCACATAAAGTTTGCTTTTTGAACTGGAAACTATGATTGAAGGCCAGATTTGAT
This sequence comes from Cololabis saira, assembly GCF_033807715.1. Taxonomy (NCBI): domain Eukaryota; kingdom Metazoa; phylum Chordata; class Actinopteri; order Beloniformes; family Belonidae; genus Cololabis; species Cololabis saira. Next base: position 15,689,001 of record NC_084596.1, on the reverse strand, counting down.
GTATTTCTGTTTTTCATTATGAAAACAAATGTATATTACCAACGCATACACAAACACATGCATGAGCGCGAGTCCAAGTCATCAAATGTAGTATGGAATGTATCAAGTCTCGATCCAATGCAAACCAATAAAAGGATGCAGCTCCATCCTTTCCATCCAACCAATTCCCAAACTTCAAACAGCAGAACCAGCTTGCAGACATTTCTGAAATGCGGAAGAGCCCACTACAAGTTTGCTCTACATTTACGTCGGCCAGTGTTGCCAACTCCTTCGTAAGGAAAGTAGCTATTGGATTTTCAATTTGTATATAATTATTCTGGATGTTGGAGGAGAGAAGAATAAAGTCGTGGGAGAGATATAAAAAGGGAGTAAAAAACATTATTAATTATGTTTAGAACAACGAATGATCTTTTTTTATGAATTCTTTCTTTTAAATGTCACAATTCCAACCCCCGTCCTTTGTCCTGACCATAGGCCAGTGTAGCACCATTGAATATTTATTCTAGTCAATAAATTAATTAGAAGTATATATTGATAATTATTATTCAATGACTGTAGGCCCGTGCAAGACCAGATAACTTTGGATTTACGGATCACGATGGATTTACAGTCTGGACTGAGAGAGGTGAACGTCTCCTGCTATAACCGCAGCTGAGGATGGTTGCTAGAAGGGTCCTAACAATTGCTAGTCGCTAAATTGTCTTCACTGCTAATCTATGTTAAAGGATATGCCTGCTCCCCTCCCGACATAAGCTGTGATAGTTAAAGGAGCATGAGGCTCCTTTTAAGAAATGAGACTCTCTAGCGCCACCCTTCGCCACGACGGCCGTCGGGGGTACTGCAGCCAACAGCAAAGCCGGCACGGGAGAACGGGGAGAACGCGCATGCAGCGTCATTTGACGTCACATCCGCAGGACAGCGCGGGAAATTTGGCCCCACAATTGCAGCACGTTTTGCAGCACACAGCCTGTTCAAGGCAACGGAGAGATACGCTAGAGGGCTCATTCTTTTTGGTTTGGAACCCTTCATCTGACATTATTACTAGAAAACTTAAAACGTATACAAATTTTTTTTCATAAATCCTTCCTCAATCCTGCCTCATGCTCCTTTAACGGTGAAATTGATTGACAATAAATCAATGAGTGATGTAATTTAGTTATAATAAAAAAAAGGGAAAAAAAATTCTGATCATTTTCACCCGACATGTAAAAAGGTCTGTAAAAACCAATGGACAAAATGTTAAGTCATGTGACCCACTGGTTGATGAAAAAATATTTCCAAGCCTCTTTTTCTTTGTACGGGCAGAGCCATGTTGCTCGGGAAGCCAACGGGAACACATCCTGCATATGTCAAAGTTGGTTTTGGCTGCTAGCTCCCTCAGCCTGTCAGACCCAGGCGGGAGGCAGAACTCAGACGAACAGCTGGTGTATTAGGTGACAGAGTACTGATAGGTCCAAAAAATAAAGTAACTCCAAAAGGAAGAAAAACACTACCATCGGTTGCCGTGCCCAAAAATAATAATCCAACAAAAGGCGCTCCAAAGGGAGAAAAACAAAGCTACTAATCTATAAACCTAACTGAGACCTGACGCTGAAACAAAACAAGGCTACAAAAAAAATAAAAATAAAAAAATAAAAATCACTCGAAGGAGGGAAAACTATGATCACGAGACTAGACAAACTATGGCTATGGCTCTTGGACATGGGCTGGTATGACGATGTAGGACGACACACTGGAACAAGACAAATGGAGACGCAGACTATATGAACACATGCAAAATGTCATCCCCCTCATCCCCCCTGGATGTGAAATCGAACAATTGAGACCAAAACAGTGTATTGAACCAGGCTGTAAATGTTTATTTTCTGCTCTAAAGTTGAACATTTTAACATGGGAGTCAATGGAGCTCGCCTGCAGTGGCCTTGAATGGCCACTAGAGGCGAGCTCTGCAACAAATCTTAGTTCGGCATGAGCCTCAACCTGGAAGCTGGCGCTTGGATTCGGAAATCACGTGATCTGATTGGGATGGGACATCACTACTATTATGTATAAATTTTTAGATGTGACATATTCACATTCACTTGTTGTAGTTCATATGATTTTTCTTTATTTATTTATTCATTTTAGCACACTAACAAATACTAACTTGAGGAATTAAAGAGGCTCTTTGTCTGGACTTGCACATGTGGTCTGGCGCACCATTTAGGTGAGAATTTATTATAACTGTAAGGGCCCACACACCGAAAGGGGCCACTAGTAATAGCAGCCCCATATTGTGATTGTGCAAAATGGCCCGAAATGACAACAGAGAGAAAAGTGGCAGATGTTAAGTCACTCCTTTTTTTTTTTATCAAAAGAAAGGTATATGTTAACATTCCAGATAACTCACGTTATTTGTCGGCATTCATGTTGGCTTTCACATTAGAGTTAGCTGTGTAGGCAATAACAAGGTAACAGATATTATTCCACTCAAATATTCAGTAGGTTACTTCTGTCACCAAAGGGCAAGTGCAGCTTTGGTCCAGATGTGAATCTCTGAATTTGACCAAATTCTCCCAACACTAACTATCCCGAACAGATGGAGAAAATACAACACAAACTTTTTATCATTTGTTGCTATAAACATCCCCCCGTTAGTAATGCATGTGCTTAATCTATTACATTTTTTAGTGGGAGTGTTTTTAACTTATATCTTTTAGATATATGACTGCTTAGTGTGCTTGTTTGGAACAGAATGTGCTTGAGACATATGAAGTGTTGGCTGTGTGTGTGTGTGTGTGTGTGTGTGTGTGTGTGTGTGTGTGTGTGTGTGTGTGTGTGTGTGTGGAGGGGGGGGTGGGCGTACATGTGTTTGGTGGCCACTTCATATTTCTCAAGTTCAACTCTGGAAAATATACTTCAGAGGGTGTGAGGAAGCAGTTCTGCTATTCTGATTCCGGGCTGGCAGCATGCTTGGTGACTGTCGTGGTCCAAGCCTCGTGTTGGTTTTGGGTTTCTATTCTCGTATTTTAAATGATTCTTTAGTTTGGCCTTGTGTTCGTGACTTGTTTCCTGTTTTATTTTGAAAGTCTGTTACATTGTGCGTTTTGTTCTTCTTTGACTTCACATGAGCCCAAAGATCTTGATTGTCTGTACCCGTGTCTCGTAAGCCTACGCGAGTATACAGTATATTGTATTGTCCTTCCCTTCCTCCCTGCAGGTCTGCCTGTCTTCATTCCTGCTGTTTTTATATCTCGTTTTTTTTTGCCTTTTGCTTTGTTTTTCCAGTGGAACAATTTTTTACATATCTTTTGGATTCCTGCCTGTGCAGCCCGTTTTGCTTAAAGGAGACCTATTTTGGCATTTAATGTATATTTTAAACAGGCCTTGAATGTCTTAAACAATCTAAAGCTTGTTTTTTCTACATAAATCAGAAATCCAGCCTGTGGGCCCTGTCAGTAGTTTTACCGCTTCTAACCTCTTTTTCTGTGCTCCATTCTAAGGGAAGGGGGGGGTATGATAATGAGGCTCTGTGCTGATTGGCTCCCTGAATGACGTGTAGCAGGGGAGGAGCATAAACCTCGCTCCGCCAGAGCAGCCTGAGCCTGTAAATTATCACAACACTGAATTTTCACAAATGGCAACTTTATTGTTAAAAAAATTAAATATGAGTTGTATATAAATAACATTTATGCACTATTTCAGCCGGATCTGCCCGGCGGATGCTGAACGCTGGCCCCGGAGCCACGCCGGGCGCCCGGCGTTACCGGTGATCAAACCGACAGATTTCGATGAAAATCTCAGAGGGTGAAGCTGGTCCAGCCTGGGACGTACCCCAGAAATCCCTGCTCCCAAAGCGGCCGGGAACCTGGACAATTTAGTCGGACGGGCCGCGCTTTGGGAACCAGGAAGTAGGCTGGAGCAGCGCGCATCACCGCGGCTTTAACCGGGGAATCTGACCGGTTCCGACCGGCCGGGACCGCAGGAACCGGCCTGGACTGGTAGCAGGGACTCCCGGGGACCGACCAGCGGAATTTCAGCCGGATCTGCCCGGCGGATGCTGCGCGACGGGCGCCGCAACCCACGGCGGGGGCACAGATCGGCTCCGAAACGCATCCGCGGCGCATCGCCCGTTACCGGGGATCAAACCGACAGATTTGGCTGAAAATCTTTGAGGGTGAAGCTGGTCCGACCTGGGACGGACCCCCGAGGACCCAGCTCCTAAACCACCCGGGAACCTGGATGATTTAACCCGGATCCGCTCTGCCGCGGCGCCGCGTCCGACTGGCTGAAGGAAGCGCCGCTCCAGCCAGAGCCAGAGAGCTGGTTGTGGGCGTGGTTTCAGCAGCGGAGGCTGAACCTATGGAAATGCGCCTATGGTGACATCACCATAGGCGCAGATTCAGAATGGCTCAAAAAAAGGTCACGTGACACTGGGGGACTCTGTAAGGCGGGGGTCAGAGACCCTGCAGAATTTCATGGTATTTTGTCTCCCCTGTGCTGGCAGGGTGAGGGGAGACCACTTTATATATGTTAAAACAAGAAAAAACGTGTTTTTCATAATAGGTCCCCTTTAAAATTAAGGACTTTCCTATACCTTTGACATATCACGTTGTCATGCATTTGGGTCCTTCAACTCACCTCATGACAGCAAAGTCACAGCTCCCCTCAAGAAAAAAGAAACATCTCTGAAAGCATTATGTGAAATTGAGTCTGAAAACATTACACTACACAACGGCAATAGTATTTTGAAGTTGTAAATTGTGAGCTTTTTTATTCTGCTATTACCACTACTTGTCAATGCCCGCTGTATTCTGGGATACTCTGTATGTATGGCTTCTTTGAATATCACTACTGGAAGCATCTTCAACAAAACAAATGGAACAATGAGATCTGAGGATTTTGACTGTAATTGGTTATATGTAGACTCTGGATTGTAACAGCACTTTTGACTGTGACTGGTCACATCTTAAAAGTTAAGAAGAACACAAGCACAGACATGAATGGATATAAAGAAACAACCACTATAAAAAAAGGAAGAAGAGCTTTGACGTCAAGAAACCAAGTACTGAGCCTCAGAGGAGCACTTCGTTCAAAATTTAGCCCACAATAAAATCTGTTTATCATTTGAAACTCCCGTTAATGTTCCAGTTTTAGTCACACCCTAGTAAATGATGTTCTGTTTAACAGATCGTGGAAGATATTCACTCTGATATCACTGACTGCTGACGAACTTTCTGACTTCTTGCTGTTATTGTGTTAATAAAAAAAAAGATAATGTGAATTTAACTGCGAGAGTTCAATTAACTGTAGAGGTTACATGTTAACATGATGGAAGACATTTTAGGAGTCAAGAAGCAGAAGTCTGTGACATGAAATCAACCACAATGACTATAAAATAAACCCAAAGAGAGAGGAGAAGACAGAGCAGTTCCAACAGTGACATAACATTTGCAGGCTTGCAGGAGCTCAGGTAATAAACTTGCTCCATATCCATCACATAGTCAAATTACAGGACTAATGACCCAGGCCCACGCGGTAATAATCTTTCATGCTTTGCTGCTGGATATTCCTTTTAAAGATTAGTTACCGGTCAGCTACAGGTCATCACAGATCTGCGGTATCGTTTCTGTCTGACTTTTATTTGAACTGACCTCCCATTAGTTAACCTCATTCGCTCATGTACTCTGCTGAACTCTGTCTTCATGACCTTTACTTTCTGCTTTGTGTTACTGACACAGAAACATATCGACAGTAATAAACCGGAGAAGGCTTTTTATTGTATTTGATTCTTTTTTTCCATTATCATAGTGTATATTCCCCTTACTAAATACATGTCAGACAGATGGCCTTAATGTACTTAGATGGAAGTACATTTTTGTCACATCATTTGAACATTAGATTAGAACAGTGTTCTGCATTAGGCCACTGATTTAAGTGTCATAACCAACAGTGATTAGGTGATGCACACGAAAGAATAAAAAGGCCTGAAACAGTTATTTGTCAATACCACCACATGGGCCAGGGAAACCTTAGTTTTATATTTTATGATAACCTTGATACGTTTTTATTTTGAACTCAAGTATGTTTTACTTTAGTGACATTATTTATCTCAATTTACGTCCCTTTGTCATGTTTCCAGGGTTTAGTCTGGATTGGGCTGAGTATCTATTGTCTCCTTTTCCCTCAGCTCCCCTGTCGTCTCTCCGTTTCTCTTTTAAAATTATTTGCTTTAATCTTGAGTCGTCTACTAAATTCAAGAGCTGGTTCAACTTTCATAAGTCAAAGAATTATTGTAGACGTGCAAAAAGGATGCAAAAACACACATTAATTCAGGAAGCTTATTGGATGACAAGAAACAGTTTTATTTAAGATACCAGTGTGTGAATGATCCCGTTTTAAGAAAAGACAGGAAAAGGAAAACAAACAGCTTCAAGAAAATGAAAAGTAATGACTTCAATGTGATTCAAAAAAAGAAAAAAGAACTTGTTTAGTTTTATTAGACCTTTTTTTTTTCCTTCCTGTGAAACCCAGACCATGATTGTTTTCTTTTTCACCCCAACTCATACTAAATGTTACAATTAGATAGCATGTTAGGCCCTTCTGTTTTTATTAATTTGTTTATCTTTAATTAAGGAAAATATTTGCAGAGGATTGCATCATATCATTATTCAAAGCACAGTATGCACCAAACGGGAATTTGTCTTGTGCCTTTGACACTGAAGCAGACAGACAATTCACGTAGCGAGGGGGAGACACAGCCGGGCCAATATCTGGCTGTGCGTCAGCAGATGGGCGAGCAGCTCACTGAGCCGGTGACACCTGAGCTGGTGCACATCTGGTTTCGGGAGGGATCGTTCTCCTTAGGTCACATGTGGTTTTCATTGGAGCTACATGCTGCAGGGTCGACCCCTGTCTGTGAGGACAGTTCTCCCCACCACACCCCTGACTCCACATCTGGAATCCTGCTGGATGCCTCCCCAGCAGACTTAACTTGACCCACTTTTAGCCTTTGTATTTGCTCTCCTCCCCGCTTTTTTTTTTTTCCTTCAGCACCATTTGCGTATTTGGCTGGCTTTGAGGTAACAGTAATGTCGAGTGCAAGCAACATGTTGTAATGTTGAAGGGTTGACTTGGAGCCAGTTACAGTATGCAGTTGCAGGAGGAGATCACAGCCGTGCACGTTTGAGCTGAGAGCACCGAGTGTTCAGTAATATCTTTATTGTGCTCACACAGCAGACTTGACTAGTATCCTGAATGAAAATGCTATTGCTTGGAGACAATGGTGCAATATCAATATTAAAGTTTATGTTCAGGTTGATAAAACCTTTTAGTTCTTGTTGACTTGATGATTTGCTAAAGCTCATATAACATTGAACACTAATTTATAATTTCTGAAGGTATTACACAGATTTCAAAATGGCAAAAAATAAATTTTTAACAGCAATACACCTTTGCTGTGATAGAACCAAACAAACATCTCGTGTATTCAGGGGTATTGGATGAACAGAAACATTTATTTTCATCAAAATGATGCTAAAAAATGTTTTTCGTCCTGTTTGGGGAAATTTATCTTGGACAATATTACCACGTTTGGTTGCTTAGAAGAATCAGTCAAACCAACTGCATTGTAAACATAATAACTAAGAAAAAATGAATTTGTGAAATTAAAAAAAAAAAAAAAAAAAAAAGGTATTATTTGCAATATTTGACACCTTTTTTAAAAAGCAACCTCTACCAAGCGCAGACGTGGCATGAAATAGCCGTACCATGCTAGCCACTCTGGTTAATGAGCTCGGTCCCACCCGGGTCCCGTGGAGCAGTTTAGAAGTGTCCCTGAAACCGTCGTCTGCTCTGCTGCACTAAAAATACATGTCAAGTCTGTTTTGACGCTGGACTAGGAACCGCTGATGTGATGGCTAAACCACATACACTTCCAGACAGCAGAGGGGCTGGCAGGAAGTCAGACATGAGAATGACATGGATAATCTGGAGGATCTATATTGGCACAGAATATAATAAATATATATATATAATTCATTGTTATAAATAATCATTTTTGATATGCAAATTGCACCGTAGTACGACAGTGGAGTAGTATTTAAAGCATTGAGCTGGGACCCCTTTTTAAACAAGCCAGTAAGCATTTCCTCTCATTTTTGAACAACTGGAGATTAGGAATGGGCGATATTTTACCGTTCACGATATACCGTCAAAAAAATTCCCCACGGTAAGAATTTGTCATCTCACGGTAAAAACGATAAATTCCCATTGATGACGTTTCTGTGTAAAGATGATTTATGGTTCTGTGTTAAATCCACGCACAACGTACGTGAAGGAAGGATATGAGCAAGCAAGCAAGCAAGCAAGCAAGCAAGCAAGCAAGCAAGCAAGCAAGCAAGAAAGAAAGAAAGAAAGAAAGAAAGAAAGAAAGAAAGAAAGAAAGAAAGAAAGAAAGAAAGAAAGAAAGAAAGAAAGAAAGAAAGAAAGAAAGAAAGAAAGAAAGAAAGAAAGAAAGAAAGAAAGAAAGAAAGAAAGAAAGAAAGAAAGAAAGAAAGAAAGAAAGAAAGAAAGAAAGAAAGAAAGAAAGAAAGAAAGAAAGAAAGAAAGAAAGAGAGTCATTACAGTTTTGCAGTACAGGTGTGCTAATTTAATTGGTTTTTATTAATTCAATTTAATTGGTGTAGTTTAGTAGTATTTAGTATCTTTTAGAGAAGTGATTTGGGGGCTCCAAAGACTGAATGTGGTGATAGATTTATAGTTACAAACGTGGAGTTGAATTGGTATTTTTTTATCGTTATTTTTATCGTTATTGGGATAAATGCCAGAAATTATCGTGATACATTTTTTAGTCCATACCGCTCATCCCTACTGGAGATTTTAGCTTGTATGTTGTTCAGACTGTATGCTCCTCACAGACCTGCCTGCATTACTTTACTGGATACACCAGATACTACTTCAGTCTGGGAAATATGCATGAGGTTAAAACATTTTTCCTGGGAAGGAAAAGCTATAAATGTTGAATTATTTTTTTTTTAATAAATAAGCTTTTTGACGGCTTCAGAGATCTCTGAGTAATTCATCCCCCCTGTTGAGCTTCTACCAGAGTATGGCAGTTTTTTTTTTCTTACCTTGGCACTGAATAAATCACATGTAATAAATGAGTCCTATTTGTCACGAGTGGAGTTTGTCTGTTCCTTTTAAGGCGCTCTAATGAAGGATCTATGGCTGAGGATAACCACCACCCAAATCACAGCCCCACCTAATGCAGAGGATTAATCTATTTCTCTGTTTCCCTTTTGACCTCAGTACTCCCCCCCACTCCCCCCTCAAGCCTCACATTCTCAGCCAACCATTGTGGTGTTATTCGCTGGAAAAATGAATCATTATTTTTATTTTCATCTGTGCTGTAACTGTTGCTTACATGGTCATTTCTGCAACATTGAAAATGTTGTGGCAGTGCCAGAGATTTTTTTTCCTTTTTTTTTTTTGTTTTACTAAATCCCCAGAGCAGTTGTATCCTGTTTCATGCACATTGGCGTCCATTTCAGCTTCTTGCCCCGAGGCAAAAGACCGTATAAAATGTCCAGAATTATATCCACTGACATATGAGACCAAAGCTGAAAAAACTCAAACATTTGCGCTTGTGTGCGTCCTAAAATCACGATTGTAAACCAGGTGTATTTAGCATTATTCACATTTTTTGATTCCACATGTTAAGTTCATTCAGTCTGCTGATCTTGACAAATAGTGCAACATGTCAATTTAATGTTCCTTTTTGTTATTAATATTGTTCAGTATGAAGGTTACTAATGTTTGATATAAAACCTTCTGCAGCCAATGGATCAGTCAATCATCTAAAATGATATTATCACTCATGCTTTGACTCCAGTTGTGAGATTTCTTCCAGGTGAAGACATTTTCCGTCACTGAAAGCTGCATTCTGCATGTTCGCACACTGATGACCTCAGCTGACATGCAGAGAGGCCACTGAACTCCTGACGCGTTACATCACCCAACCACACATAGTAAGCTCATGTGTAAGAGTCCTGCTGCTGTCGGCTGCTCTGAAACTGCGGAAGCCAAACAGATAAAACGAAGACGGACTTTTTCTTGGCAGAGTGCTCCAACATTGATGTTTGCAGACAGTTTGCAGTTTGAGTTGAAGTTATGGTGCTTCCCCTGAACAGAAACTGCCAATAACCTTCTCCTGCGCTGCATTCCAGCAGTTATCTAACAGGGCTTTCTCACAACCCCATGACGGATTCCCCCCAGTAATTGGAAGCGCTGTTCTGTTACTCTTTTCCCTGAGATAAACCCTTCGGAGGTTGATGGAGTCCAGCGATGATGCAGTCTTACTCTGGATGTGACTGTTTCATGTCTTTTGCACATTGCAGCATAGTGGAAAAGTATAACACATTTTTCAAGGTTTTGGGGTCACTAAAGTGTGTTAAACTGGATTAATGCTCCATTAGCTGCCTTTGCTCTTACGTGCAGCACACTAGTGCTCTATAAGGCCAACAAGGAAATCACAATGATATAATTGTGTTTTCATAACTATTTGACATTCCAAGCCATAGAGAGTGGAAACTAAACCGCCCATGCCAGCTGCTAATAAAGTTGAATCAACGGCATGTCTTTTCCGTGATAATTAAATTTTCTGATAAACATCTTACATTACTGTTTGAATGTGATTTTCAGTTTTTATTTATAACTTACAATACCATAGTGCAGCTTTGTTAAGCCCCTTGTTATTAGTGAATGGGGGAGCGTCCAGTGACGTGTCCTTTTGAATCAATCCAGGCAAGAATGCTGACATTTGGCGAATCTTTGGGGCGGCTGTGAATCAGTGTTGAGGGATTGTCCCCTAACAGGAAGGTCAGTTGCTCGATCCCCCGCCGCTTTACATGTAAAGAGTTCTCTCCGGGCAAGACAATGAAACCCACATTACTCCCGATATGCTCATCGGTGCATCAATCCAGAGACAACAATGCTGTACTCTGTGTGCGTGTGTGTGTGTGTGTGTGTGTGTGTGTGTGTGTGTGTGTGTGTGTGTGTGTGTGTGTGTGTGTGTGTGTGTGTGTGTGTGAAAAAAAAAAGTATTTTTTTTTTTTTTTTACCTTGTCTGCACACATATTAATGATTGATACCATATTAATGATTGATTGAAATACCTCTCAATACCTGCGACAAGTGCCTCATCGGAGAGGCTCTTTAGTGTAGGAGGGGGCGTTGCCACCGGGCATCCCTCAAGCCAGATGCGGTAGACCGGCTCGTGTTCCTTGCAAAAAACTTGCAAATGTGAATAGCAAATGTAATGACTGACATTACACACCTCTACCTCCTTCATGGGTTGCATTATTATTTAGCATGCAAAGACCCAGTTTAGTTTAATTAGAAAATGTCTTGTTTTATTTAATTGGAAATATAACTTACTGTATGTTTGCAAGTGCTGATTTGCTGATTTTTTTTTTCAGAGATAAAACTTTATATTTTATTATATTTTTTAAAACTTTTTTTCAACTTATTTTACAGAGTTTTGCACTTTATTCATTCATTTTTGGTTTAATAAGAGCAAAGTTTGCACTTAAAGCCCAATGGGGCAAATGTTCAATAAAAAAACAGCATATTTGAAATCTTTTCTTTGCCTTTTGTCAATTCACAAAATAATCGTAATCGTAATCGAAAATCGGATTTTGAGAGAAAAAAAAATCGAGATTTTATTTTAGGGAAAATCGAACAGCCCTAGTATGGATGGATGGATGGATGGATGGATGGATGGATGGATGGATGGATGGATGGATGGATGGATGGATGGATGGATGGATGGATGGATGGATGGATGGATGGATGGATGGATGGATGGATGGATGGATGGATGGATGGATGGATGGATGGATGGATGGATGGATGGATGGATGGATGGATGGAAAAAAGTGATGAATGAAGTGACAACCGAAATAATGAGGGACCAAAGAGAAGAGAAAAGAAGGCTTGTTAATCAGCTGCTGAAATGCAGATTTCCTCATCTGATGCTGTAGAGAGCTACGGAGAGCGAACTCAAAAGCTGCACCACCTGATTTAAAACCCATTTCAGGAGCACGTTACATCATATAAAGCACCCAGAAAAGCTTTTCTCTTACATTTTAAAGAGTCAGTCATTTCGAAACTGGACTTTCTATGTTGTCCTCCTAACTGTCTCCTTCCTCCGCCGCTCTGTGTGGGAGCGAATCACTTCTGAGCTCTTTACTACGGCTCTGTGCCAACTGCTTTTTGGCTGTGGAGTGTTATTTAGAATTCACACGCATTCGAAGGGACACAGCAGGAGCAATTTCTCAGCACTCCAGGGGTGTTCTCACTGTTTGGAGAGGAGATGGTGTGTGTGTGTGTGTGTGTGTGTGTGTGTGTGTGTGTGTGTGTGTGTGTGTGTGTGTGTGTGTGTGTGTGTGTGTGTGTGTGTGTGTGTGTGTGTGAGTGAGTCAGGGGAGGGGGGGGTGCTTGGCTAGTAGTAGATCTCAGAGGGAGAGCTTGGCAGATCAGATGCTAGTGGAAAGAAAAATCAGCACAGCCACATTTGTGAATGTTCTGATTGTTACCGATTCACTACATGGCTGGAGGATCTGTAATGGGGAGGTGGCGGTTGGGGAGTCTTTGGCAGCTCGAGGAGGGGCAAAGGGCATCGCAGGCTTTTATTCCTCTGTCTCTTCCTCTCTGTCATTCTTATCTTTTTTTTCCTGGCAGAGCTTAGTTGTTAACTGGATCACAGACTGGAGAAGAGTGATTTCATTCAAGATGGTGGGGGCATTCTTTTGCAAGCACTGCCTGAAATTGTGCAGACCCTTGTAGGGAAAAGAGGGGGCTATAATAGCTGCACAGTCTGACTGCTTTTCTGGAAGAAAAAAAAAAAAAAAAAAGGATGTAATGTGGTTGGGAGCAGTGAAGCATGAATCAAAGGCTTGTGTCATGTAGCAGATAAGTTCCCAGATAGAAAATGAAAGTCATTTAAATTTCTGTGCCAGCTCATTTCACAATATGACAGACTATGTGATTTAAATAAGATTTCAAATCATGACTTGTAGTGTTTGTTATAATTGTAGCATGCACAAATAAACTTGCAAGAGACCCATGATGATAAAGCATGGCATACATAGTTTACCAACTTCCTTCGTCTTAAGAGCATGCAGCGGTACAGGTTTTCATGCCTGCTCGCAATACGACACTCAAACTTGGATCTTGACTCTGCCAAGTCAAAGACTCACATTGCACGTCATGGAACAAAGTTCTACATAAGTGAAATAAGACTACGGACTGACAGCAGTTATCTCCTGAAGCACGTGGAGCACGCAGGCATCTCAGCATACCTGCACACTTCTTCCTTCTTTCTGTTAATGGCGTTACCAAGCAACCACAGATTGCTGTGATTTAGTCGTGGGGGAGGTCTGTCAGTCTGCCAGATAGCTGAGTGACAGAAATTGAAGGTTTGGCCTCAACAGAATGTGAATATCTATAATCAACCATGTTTGAGCAACAAAAAAAGTAGTATTTTATCAAGTGTTATTTTACTCTTATTTTTTTTTATAAGGTTTGCTTAAGATATCAATTTTCATGTTTAACTTTTTATGGTTCAGAACCACAGAACCTAGCAACTCAAAGAGATGGAAACTAACATACCAGTAGTTCTTTTACTTGTATATTTATTAGTGATGCACCGATTGTTCGGTAACCGAAATTGTTCGGACGAAAATGGCAAAAAAAACACTTTCGGCGTTCGGTGGAATAAGTGGGGGAAAAAAATGAACAATTAATAACGGCGTTGTAAAATAAGGAAATAGACTGGCTGCTCCGTCCCGTAACGTTGCACACTACATAAATCGTTGGCCAACCAAAAACTAACCCCATAAGAATTTTACCCAACATTCACTAGGAGGTGGAACCAAAACAACATAATGGGAAATTAAAAAAGTTTCATTTTTTTATGTTCAATAAATATTTTCTATCTTGTAATTTTGTAAAAGATTTTTTTTTCTTTGAAAAGCATGCCTAAATCAAATGTATTTGATTTATGCAATGGTGAAAAAATTGGCAAAATAAATGAAAAACTGCTGAAGAACCATGTTCGGTATTATTCGGTATTCGGCCAGGTGTTTATTATTATTTTCGGTTTCGGTTTCGGCTACAAATTTTCATTTCGGTGCATCACTAATATTTATGTCCTTGTCCTTTTTTTCCCCCCACCAGGCAAGCTTGGGATTCTGAAGAAGTAGTGACTGAAATTGTATGCAACAGCCTTGTAAAAAGCCCACTTGTTTTGTTTGCCTTTTCCACAAAATACTTTTACATATCATACAAATCTAAAATGTGAAGTAAATGGACGTTTGGTTCATGGCCACTGTATCCTTTTCCTCCGGGATTAATCATGTTCACTGCTCTGCATCCAACTGGTGCACAGCTCATCTGTAAAATATTATTACCGAGATCAAGACACATGAACATAAAGCTGCCTGGTACAGTAGAGCCACCTTGCCCTGGCTCCCCGTTAAGCTCTTGTATTGATTCTAAAATTTTACTACTGACTTTAAAAGCCTTAAATAGCCTTGTGCCAAAATTAATTGGTGACCTCTTGAGTTTTTCTTAGCAGGCACAAGCAGAAGCAAAATGAAAAACAGCTTATAGGCCCTCCACCACTAGAAGGACAGCAAATAAAATAAAACTGTCAGCTTTGCTTCCTTTTTGTTCGGTTTTGTTTGAACTATAAAAAAAATAAAATAAAAATGCAATTGCATGTTTTATTGTTGTGCTACCAAAACCCCGAGATTTTATGGCAATACATCTGGAAAATAAAAGCTGCTATTATGTGAAAACCTTTGCCAAGTTTAAATGAAGCTGTCGCGCTCCAGTAGTGAAAGAAGAAAACAGGACTGGGGACAAGGTTGAGGGAAAAAAGGATGTTGGAAGAGGGGGAGGCGGGGGGTGAGAGACCTCGCTGTGTCTTCCCGTAAGAATGTGGCCTCTGAACTGGATGACACGTACAGACAAAACAATCTGTATGTGTGATTCAAGACAGTTAAACGCATTCTTTCTGATGCGAGCGTGGTCTGAGAGCCTGTGTGTGTGTGTGTGTGTGTGTGTGTGTGTGTGTGTGTGTGTGTGTGTGTGTGTGTGTGTGTGTGTGTGTGTGTTGCATGAAAAACAGAGGAATAACAAGAAAATCTGCATGTTGTCAGGGCTTGAATTGGGGTTTCTCAAGTGTGTTTTCAAATGCTGTCTATTTGATGGGGGCTAAACAAAGTAGTGCTTGTTTTGTTGTGTTTTTCTCCACCTTCACAAGATTTTAAACATCTTAACACTCAAAGATAAGGTAGAGACCTGTGTGAATGCAGATCATGTGAGATACGAACCTTAACGTGGAAAATCTGCAGCTGTGGTCATGTATCAGTGGGGAAGGAGGTGTTTTGAGGCAGCAATGTAAGATTTTGTGAATGAAAAATAAAGAACCCGACGTATGAAAATCATACACTGTACAAATGTCTAGTACACTATGACTATGATGGAAAATAGCTCAAAATGTGTGACCTCAATGACCACAGAAAGAAAAACATTTTAACTTAATAACTCTGTGAACATGAAGAGTCAATTAGAAGTGAAAGAAAAGCTGAAATAAGTGTCTCTGTTGTGCTATTTTAAAATAAAAAAAAAAAATCTAATTTGAATCTCTAGTATCTCCAGAGTAGGTGTTTACCCAGCATGAGTGTAAGAGCAGATATTATTTTAGAGTGCTCATTTTCTCCTTGTGATTCACAGCTTTTGTCAGAGTTGGCTTAAATGAGTAGGTCAATGTCCTGGAGGCTTGCTGGTGGGCAGAAGAGATAATGCTTGTGCACAACTCCTGTTGGCACAATTTCAACATATCAGTGCTTTATTTTCAACATTTCCTGTAAAGAACCTCAATACCTCAAATCTATACATGTCTGAGCCAGAATCAAATGCAAAAGATGACCGTGGATGACGTGACAAACCATAACAACAAACCTTGCAGATCATGTCTCTCTTTGGTAAGACGGAGCAATAAAGTGTGAGACTCAGCAACCATGGTCACTGTACCAGTCATGCTAAAATGCCTCGGTTTCCTTACCACTTGTGGTTCACACTCATGAACACCCAGCGCTGGAGCAGCACAGGTTTTTTACAAATCAGTTTATTTAGCCTTGTTTATAGACCAGTCCTATATGAAATGTTACCAAAACAAATACATTTTCTCTGTTGCTGGCCCAGGAAAAACAAACTGAACTATAATTGGCCCTACATTCTCCCACAACCAATAAAACACATTTCTTTGGAGACATCTTGGAAACGCAAGCAATATGCTTGAAGAAGTACTAGTATATATTCCGTTATGGACAATATACTTGATTCTGCACAGTTGTAAATGACCACTGAAGCTTTGATTCTTGTGGATGCTCACTGCCTAGAGAATTTGACCCTTTTATGACATCTTAGAGAGGCTGTGTTAAGAGAAACTCGACTGCACAAGAAACACATTGCGGGCAGTGATTTCTCCCACCCTCACCCACCCATTTCCCCCCACAGACTAAGGTGGTGGCCTATAGCTTAAAATTGAAATACAGATGAAGATGAAACATTGTGGTAATCCAGAAGTGTGTATGTGTAATATAATCGTTTCCTCTAAACCCCGAGCAAAAGTGTAACGTGAGAAAACGAGCTAAAATCTTTCAATTTGATTCAAATACATTTTTACAAACCTATGCCTTTCAATGTAGTTCTTCAGGTGAGTTTCTAAATGATACACACACAGCCTGAAAAGAGCAGTGAGCGCTTGTTGCCCTGGGTTGTGGTGCGAACTCATTCTTTGACTTACTTCCCCCATCTCTGCCTATTTTCAGTGGTTCCACTGAAGCAATGGATGCATTGTGTCCAAATCGGGCCGGATACGGGACTCTTGTGTCAGCCACTGCATGAACCGCATGGTCGTGTGTGTGTGTGTGTGTGTGTGTGTGTGTGTGTGTGTGTGGTGTGTGCTTTATTGGTGACAAGGCTAAAGATAAAATTGTGTGTGTTTTAAAAAAGCACATGAGAGCAGCACGATGATGTTTTCTTGATACAGTGTATAGCTCTGAACAAAAATTATATATTTGTGGTCAGTTGTAAAAACAAGATTTTGCTTTTTTTTTTTTTAAATTTGATCTATTTATTATTCTTACTTTTTCCATATATAAAAAGAAATGGTTGCAACTAGTGTCATTGGAACTACCAATGGTAGTATTTGGTAGCCTAATGGATCAGACACACATCCAGAAAGATGGATGAAAATGACCCGCAGGGCCTCCCAAGGGGGGGCACCGACGCTTGCTTATCAAAGTGTCTTTGCATGCAGTTGGTTAGCAACCAGTCAGAGCAAGGAACTTGGCACCATATTCAGAGCAATGGAACCAATTCAATGAGAGAGTAAGTTGTGTAGAGGAGTTTGATGGCGCTACAGAGACGCCAATGTAATAAAAATAGAATCCAATGATGCTGTTTTTACAAGCAGAACTTGAGAATATCTGGTGTGCTGAAACCATTATCTTTCACATCAGGAACTATATTTAACACAACTGGCTACAGCTAATGTAAAACAGATACACTCACACTCAGTTTGCTTCCTTTACAGCTTACTTTATTGTTAGACCAAGTTTACCGAATCCCTCTTACCATTCGTAAATGAGATGGGTCTCATCCACCACAATCCCTAAGAGATGTCACTGAAGACCTTGATGCCCAACACCAGGCACCAGGATTCAGGACTGGGGAATAAAAGCTGGCATTGGACACTTTGAATATCACACTCTTTGCAGATGGCAAGTTGCAGGGTCAAAAGTCCAAATGTGTTTACTTCTTTCACTTGGTCCTCCATAAGGGGGATCAACAGGGAGATAACATCCACCTGTGGGTTTTCACTAGCTTCATAAATACCAGCGGAGCTAACTGGTAAATTCAACTTTTGCTGTACTGTCAACAAAACTGGATATCTACATAAAACATATCTACCTTGAAAGGAATTATTTGAGGGCAGTCTTCTGTTAAATTTTCGAATTAATGGTCTGAATCTTTAACTGTCGACACCAAAGCCTGATCAAACTCCCACTATTCCTCAGCTGCAGCCATCTGCACCGTTTACGTTAAGATTATTTGTCAGCTTTGTCATCATTGTGTTTAAACCTGCTCAGGGACTCGCCCTCACTTATGCACAGCTATAGGCCTGTATCAAACCTCCCATTTCTTAGTAAAATCATAGAAAAAGCTGTTTTTCAACAGCTGTATAACCTCCTAACACTAATTTAATGTTTTGATGTCTTCCAGTCAGGTTTCCGGCCACATCACAGCACTGATATAGCTCTTGTAAAGGTCCTTAATGACATCTGCTCCAATACGGATAGTGGCAACATTTCAGTCTTGGTCTTACTGGATCAAACTGCTGCATTTGACACTGTTCCCATACCATCTCTTTATAGACTGGTTGAAGAACCGGGTGGATCTTTCTGGCATAGCAAAGCTTTTAAAGTAATTTTTTGCTTCGTTCCAATTTGTCTTATTTCATTGTTTTTTGTTTAAACCTAAATCATGCTTTATATATTTCTACTACACCTTGTTGTGAATTGTGCTATACAAATAAACTTGCCTTGCTCTTGCATTTTCCTACAAGGACAGACACATTTGATTGGCTCCCTGTGACTTTTGGGCATTGTTATTGAGCTCCAATGCATGGAGCTAGACGTACGTCTAGATGTATCAGGTACATCTACATTTCTAGGCTAAGAATTTGGAGCAGATGTTACAAAAGTAATGCTACCAGTTTGCATTGGACTAGCATTACATTGGGACCTGCAAATTAAACCTTAACATCTTTCTTGAAGCATTTATTATTTTATTTATGTTTATTGTCCATTGTTTTGTGTTCATTACAATTGATTTAACATAGAATTTGACCAGTGAATTAGGAGCATCTGATCACACATTCTATAGTTGTACTTCAGTGACACACCTCACATTTTGAGAAGTGACCAAAAACGAACATATAAGACTTAAGTGCTTAAGTTGCCATGGTTACAGTAACGTGAACAGTATGCAAACATGTAAACGCAGCTTCCATTGTCGCTTAAAGGCCTTGTGTTGTCAAATGAGGCATTGAGTTTAATACAAAATAGAAAGATTCTTACCGCGTGTGACTGTGCATGTCATCCATCTCGTCATCACACCTCCGTTGCCCTGGGCTACTAGTTTTTTATAGATCTCTACTTGATCCTTAATCCTGACACATTCCTTTATCTGCCAAAAATGTCATATAGTGTGGCAGTATCACATGGATATGAGCTAATATCATGAAATAGAATGATTATATCCAGCATAGTCATCATCGTTTTACCAGTAGAGAGGCATTTAAAAAAAAAAAGACACCTATTTGCAAACCACTGAATCACTGCCATGTGTATTCTTACAGGATTCATGTTATTCTATGACTTCTGTGTTTGTAGAAATAGGAAAAGTAAGTCTTTTTTTGTCTTTTAATGAGATATTTTCTTGTTATTCATATACAACAAAGGTTGGCATAATCTTAGCACAACAAAAAGGGTTCTACAGAATGTGATAATGCTAAATGTACCAGTTTAACAAAAATAAAAAATATTCCTTCAAAAAGCTAAAAACAAGTTTAGCTAAAAGAGCAGATATTAAAATCTTGATTTCTGCTACTTGTTGGATTGTGGTGAATTTGTATACACTAACCTCTGTAATACCTCTGTAATACGTCTCCAAATAAGATTAGCAGTACGATTATTGCAAGTTGGAACAGCAGAATAGGTACAAATAAAAGTATCATCTCAGTATTTTATGTTTACTTTAGATATAACAATAAAGACAGAAACCAATGTTTTGATTCCCTTCTTTAGTCCAGGCTTTGCTGCAGCTAGACAGCAGGCAAACACTGCTAGACTGAACAAACACTAACAGAGACCTTTAATAAGATCTCCAAACAAAGCACTCCAGCATATATGAGCCCTGCCAACACCTCAAAGTTGCAGCTATGCTATGGAAACACTGGCATATTAACCTCAAGGCACATGTTCAATCAATGTTGAACACATCCCGACTGGCATGCCATTCATTACTAGACATTATAAGTAATGTTATCCCCCAGGTTTAAACATGGTCATCGACCTCAGGGCCAGTTAATGATAGAAAAATGATATCATTTGCAGCAATGCTCCTTTGTAAGCTGACCCCGAAAACCACACGGGGGTCTCTTCATCTTGACCACGTCGGCTATCGATTTCCACTGAGGATAATGACTTTTTATGTCCGTAATATATGAGGGGATATTTGATGTGGGCTGATCTGTTTGCTCACTGTAGCCCACTTTCATTGTCATTGTCAGGGGAGTCATATCATGGAAAGCTAGAAGCAATATATATTAGAAGACACTCTATAGACATTGCTTAGCAGGCTTTATCTTCTCATTTCAGTGGAGCATTTCTCTCTGAGGTCTGCGTCTTTTTCCAGCTTCTGAATTTTGGACAGATCAAAACAATCTAAAATGTATCTAAATAAATTCTAGATTTTGTCTGTGTAGGTTAAATATTGAATACAAAAGATGTGGATTTCTTTTCATAAACATTCCAAATACTCTCATTAATGGTTGTTTTTTGGTTTCTGCTTAACATCAATTTTATTTCAGCTCTTTTTGAGTTGTTCATGTAATACATGTGAGAGAGATCCACTTGTGGCATAGAAGTGAATTTAACATTTTATTCTGCAATGGAAATGAAACAATTACTGATTTCGAATTACTGTCCTCTATGGAGGGAAACATTTCCTTTGAAATGAATGAGTCATTTTTGCAGTATCTGTGAAGCCAATCATTCATTAAATCTATTATGCATCTGCTCTTGCTTCTGTGGTTCTGACTTTTGACTTCCTGCCTTTTGGTTGCTTGTAATGTTGCTAATCCCGGATATGAATATTGTACTTTTGTGAGCATCCTTAGAGCTATCAAATCATGGGAGCCAATGAAAGCAGTCTATCCCTGTAGAGAGACTCTGGGCAGGCTCAACACAAGGATGACAAGGTGATGTAAATGGGATGGTAAACAATGTAGATGGCAGCAGCTGAAGAATAGTGGCTGTTCAAATCAGCTTTGGCATTGAGAGTTAAACATTTTGATGTTTTCTTCAAAAACTAAACTAAGGAGACAGTGCTTACATCATTCCTTTGCAAGGTACTGTAAAACTTCAAATAATGGCAGAGTCCCAATTATCCGCCGGGTGTAGCAAAATAATTTTTATATTAAAACGCCCATCCCAGATAAAGGCCGGGTCAAACATTGTTTATCTGGTTGCCAAAATATATATATATATAAAAAATAACCTTGAACGAATTGAAAAGTGTGTGAGTATTTAATTTTAGAATGACCTCACTGATGACATGT
Organism: Cololabis saira; assembly: GCF_033807715.1. Classification (NCBI taxonomy): domain Eukaryota; kingdom Metazoa; phylum Chordata; class Actinopteri; order Beloniformes; family Belonidae; genus Cololabis; species Cololabis saira. The sequence goes on along the minus strand of NC_084596.1, from coordinate 15,667,544 downwards.
TATGAAGTTGAGTGACTTGTGTATCAAAGAGAAGGCACCATGGCCAGGATCACGGCTCCTTACAAAAAATATAATGTTCAATTTAAGTTAGATGTAGTTTGATATGTAGAGCCAAATAGCAGAGCGCAGGAGCCGGGGAGCAGCGGCCAGAGAATTCAGCGCGGACAGCAAGAGTGAGAGTGGAAAAAAGATTATAAAACTCCAAGAGTTAACTACGAAAAACAGCAAGCGTGCGAGGTTGCATGGTGGAGGGAGAAAAAAGCAAGCGTGCCAAACACCAGCGTGTGTTGCGAGTGACGATAGGAGTTATGGGAAAAGAGTTGTGTCAGACCTCCAGGAAAGACTGCCGTGGTCATGTTGTAGACCGGTTTGAGCCTGGCCTTTTCATTACGGTGCTGATCCTGTACTCGTCCCACACGAGGAGTCGGTACCCTCGGTATTTGCTTTTTTGCTGACAGAAGTTTAATTCACTCTTCTACACAACTCACTCTCTCATTGAAATGTTTTTGTGTGTAAAGGCAACCCTTGATAAGCAACCCTTGGTGCCACCCCTTGGATCGGAAGATTGTGTGGGTTTTTTGGTTTATCATGAGCTCATCTGCATGAGGATGATGGGAGATATTCTGTGAATTGATTTAAAAAAAAAAAGAAAAAGTGTTTTAGTTTACAATTCATGTAGAGGCACTTACCCCATATTTAAAGGGGACCTATTATGGTATCTAATACCGATTTTAAACAGGCCTTGAATGTCTTAAAAACAAGCTTTTGATTGTTTGATAAATAAGAAATTCAGCCTCTGAGCCATGTCTTTATCTTCCCATTCTCTAACCTCATTATCTATGCAGGATTCTGAGTGGGCGGGGCTATGATAATGAGGCTCTGTGCTGATTGGCTGCCTGAATGACGCGATACACCGCTACGAAAAAATGGCGGAAGCTCCGTCAGGAGGCCAACCTATGTAAATCGCATTTTCGCAGCTGTACAGACACTGCAGAATTTGGTTGCTTTCCTCCTTCTCTGAGTTGGCAGGCTGAGGGGAGACCACTTATATATGTTAAAGCAAGAAAAAACGTGTTTTTCATAATAGGTCTCCTTTAAATAGTTGCATATATCTGTGAGTATACCTAATATTGGTTTTAGTTTTAGAACCTCATAATAAAAGTACTATATGTATTTCAGCTGTTAAAACAAAATAGCTTGTATATCTACATGCACAAATTCATTTGGAGACTTGAATAAGAGTCATTTTTAAAGCTTATGTTATGTATTAACCATAGACAATGCTTAGGAAAGCCCCCTGCTGCATTCATTTTTCCTTAGTAATTAACATTGCAATAACCTGCCTGCAGGCAATAAAAAATATTATTCAAATAAAATTAATAGGTAGCCTAGGTTTTTAAACAAAATGTCCACTAATACAATTTATTTTCTCTTTTCTTCTATTTTTATTATCACACATATTTGTGCGTGTGTGTATATATATAATATAATATATTATATATATATATATATATATATATATATATATATATATATATATATATATAATCTAATTGGCTTATATCACAAACCTTTGTCTTTTATTCTAACTTGCTGTTTGGTTAAGTTAATTAGTGTGAACCATCTGACTGGGTTTTCTATGATTTTGTGCCTCTTACACAAATTCTAGTGAGACCAGACTAGAAATTACAGACTTAGAATGTCTGAACTCTGAAGGCAAAGAGCTCTGTCGTGTAAGTCTCCCCGATTACCCTTTGTCACATACTGAGATATGGACGTAACCTACCGGGCTCTGTCTGGGGATCTAAAAGGCTCCATATCAAGTCAATAAATCAGCAACATATTTACGAGCAAGGCCATTTAAGGTCTTAAAAGTGAGCAGAAGACTTCTTTTTTTTTTTTTTACTGAACTGATTACAAATAGCTGGGGGAAGTGTGATGTTCTGTCGCACACATAAGGTCCTGTCACTATGACCTTTCTAAAGGACAGTGAGAAGAATGAAGCTTAGTTGGTTCAGCTGAGAGAAATTAACTGAGGTTGCGTATGGATAATGATCTGGAGTCTGACCCAGCAGACACGCTGGACCAAGAAAAAAAAAAATCGTAATAATACAAGATAAACCCACCCTCCCCTATTTTTCAGGCTTAATGGTTGTATTTTTTTTTTTTTGCTGCTTTTTTTTGTAGTCCAATTTATCTCATACTTATTGGCATTACCCTTTTGCCTTTTTGCTCCAGCAGTGAAGGGGGTGGGATGAGCGAAACCTGAGACAGTAATGAGATTTTGCAGACATTGCACCATGTAGAATTTTTGATGATCACATTACATTTTGTCAATAACCAAGACAACGTATTAAATCAGGCATTCTGGGTGCAGCACTGGATCAAGTGGCGTGATTACATGACCCATTTTTTATACGCTTTGTTAAAGTGGAGTATTATAACCATTTGGTCTTTTTTTTTTCTCTCCAATCAACCCATGAGATTAGATTGTCAGTAAAGCAGTAATACTGTCTCATCCATGAAGGCAATATAATGAAGACAGAAAAACCACTCGAATCAGTCATGATAAGTGTCCTATTTCTTTCTTGTATTTCATTTCTTATTGTTGTTGATGACAGATTTTAAAAGTACATTTATACAAATATAATACATAAAACTCATATCTACTAAGGCAAAATATGTAAACCATGATCTCCTTTTGTCTGTTTATTTGTTTAAATCCTTTTGAATTCTGACTTTTAACAGCATTAACAACTGGGACGTTTGTGAAGATGATTATAGACTTAAAAACAAATAATTAAGAATTTAGATCAATTCGTTTGTAAATGTGGACCCCATCTCTTGATATTCTGCAGGTAAAACTTGACATTCATAAAAAAAATGTCATTTAAAAATGGCATTTTTACAACACATAGCCATCACACCAATTTCACAAAATATCATGAGACACAAAAGAAGAATTTATTGGATCTTGTTATGTGACAGTTTCATGAACTGCGGTGAAACTGTGTTATTTTCATAATGCACAGTCTGTTATAAGGCTGACACTACACCTGCTTGTTAAAACTAGTGTTCGTTGAGAGATGAATTTGTGCACTGAGCCGTGTCTTGACTTCAAATGTGATAAGTTAGTCAGACTTTTATTATTAATATTCATATTTTTATTATTACTTTTCCTCTCTGGAAAAATCAAATATAAGGCAAAATATTTTTTTCCGAAATGCTTTAACATGATTTCTTTTTTTCCTGAATTAATTAGTTTCATTTTATTTATAAAGCAGTTTGAACTGCATTTTGTATATATGCTGCCAATGGTACGATGAATAAACTTGCCTCATCCAGGATTAAACATTAAAAGAGAAAAATAATGGAAAGAAATCATTTTGAAATTGCAATTAATGTAGATATGATCACACAAACTGAAACATGGACGCTCTTATTAAACATCTTTCAGTGCTGCTTATGTTCCACTTTGCACAACTGCTGCTCCCACACTCGTTCAATAACACTTGCCGTGTCTCACCTTCCTGGCACATCACAATGAGCAGATAATATCTAGTGGCTTTTTACAGGCACATTACTCTAATAGTTCGGGAATGTCATTCATTGTTGAGTGGAGTGTTGTTCTGCTCGTATTGCTCCCTGTTTCAATTTGACAAAGCCACTTAGGCTCCATGTTCATCGTCATTTCCACTCGGACTGGAGTGGATTTAAAGCTGCTGGAAATTAAGTGCGCTTGGTGACATCACCAAGAACACTGCCGTTTCTGTCCGCCTGTTTCATTTTAGTCCTCTCATGACATTTTTGTGTTATGTGGAATCTAGTGGGGGGAAGTATATTGTATGTGTGCATGTTCCCACTGTGTGTATGTGAATTACATGACGAAGTCTACAGGTTTTTATAGCGCAGTGGCTCTTTAGGCGTGTAAATTCAGTGGGTGACTCCATGACATCATGACGGATGAGTTAATCATATCAAAGTTTCATTGGATGACTCACATGGGTGCTAAAGCCTGCTGGGATAGCCACTCCAAAGGTAGCACAATGTGTTATATTTGGTTTGGACCTATTCTTCAAAAAAAAAAAACTTTCTTGGAACGTAGTTCTGTCACTGCAAAGCAAAGGTGTGAAAATATCAAATAGTGTAGCGCTCTGACAATATACAATGTCAGAGTTTGTAGATTCTTATCTAAATTTGCTTATTTGAAATCTGTGAAAGTGAACCACTATAAAAATGTAATATTTCCTAAATACTGGTGAGGATTTTCAAATGGCAACATAATGAACATTTCCAAATTTAATTTGTGTATTTTTCTTGTAAAATCTCTAAATTACTTTTCAGAGTTTTGCTGTTGGCAGAAACAAATCATGGAATGAGCAAGGTCACCATGAGAACGGGGAGAACTAAGAAGTATCCTTATTAAAACAGAAATATGAAGTTGCTGCGGTTCATATGAGGTAATGAATTTGTTGATATACAAATGCAGTCCTGGAAAAAAAGAGCGTACACTGTCCTTTAATAATGCAGTTGAACATATAAAGACATGATGAGATCATCACTAAGTCCTTGCTGGGTCATTACAGTATTGTAGAGGCAGTATGTTCACGGAACCACACAGAGGAGGAAAAAAAAGCACTGCTTGGCACCTGAAGTGAGCCACAGAGCTCTTTGGTAACCCACAGCACCATCTTGATGAGCTTACTAATTGAGCTTAGGTTTGACTTGCTGCTAAAGGGCATGGGGCAATGGATTCACACAGCAGCGCCGCAGCAAAGCATGGTGGAGGGTGTGTCCGACACTTTCACCATGGCATGGGATTATCTATGCTCTCCTCAGGCAAGTCTTCATTTTTGGGTGCATTCTGTTCGTCAGAAGTGCAGACGAAAAGGTGAATTGCACAGTCAAAGATGGCGACTAGTGTTTCCTCTACTGTCCTCCGATGTGCGTCCGAAATTACCTGCTTTTGCTTCTGCCCGGCCCTGGCTTACGATTAATACTCTTGGCTCTCGCTGTGTAGCTGCAACTTAATTGGATCATGCATACAGTATGTTGAAGCAGGTAAAACTGAGAATACCCCAAACTTTTGACGGAGGCAACGGAGGCAGCGCAATGCGTGTACCCCACAGTTCATTTCAGAAACCGATGATGTCCCCAAATTCAAAGTCTATGGCGACCGACGCAGATGGCGCACGCATCGCTGCTGTGTGAATCCACCATCACCTAGGTTTACTGAAATATCCTGTGGCTGTTCGCTAGATAAAGTTCAGTATGAAACACAAGGCTGATTTTGAGAGAGGGATGTGCTAAACGTTATCACATTGTTCTCTCACTTCACATGTCATGTCATCGATTAGGAGACACACTGACATCGAGCCATGATGTAAATCTACCACAGAATGGCTTCAGAGAAGGAACATCTATCTTTTGGAGTCTCCCAGTCAGAGGCCAGACCTTAACTCCATTTTTCTTTTGTTTTTAATTATTCTCATTTCATAGTTTGTCCTGTGGATGAACTCGCTGAGATGTCTACTCCAAAGAAGATTGGTGACTGCCTCGATCTTCTCCACTGGTGAATAATGTTTCTCGCTGTAGATTGATGGACTTAAAAATGTCTGAAAATGACCACACGACCCCCACTGATGGGCAGCGACAGATGACTCCCTCGGATCATTGATGGTACTGTCCTTCTGCTTTTATAGATTTGCTTACACTTGCTCTATTAATCAAGTCCCTTTGATTTACGTCACCTAGCTGTTCCTTACTTTATTATTTACAATGTAAACATGTAGCAGTGTACTTGTTGTTTCTAATGCAGCCCTGCTGTCGTATTTTTCCAATGGGAGATTCATATCTACTTATTTAAATCCTGGTGAAGACTTTGGCAACATTGCGCTTTGCATAAATGAATTGTACGTTTTCTTCAAGTGGTATTTGAAATTTCAAGTGGTGTTTGAAATGTCTACAAAAAAAATAAATAATTAAAGCTGCAAGCAGCGATGAACGGGCCCTCGCACTCATGGCCACCGCCCCCATAAGCATATCAGAAATGACGCCACCCACGACTCTCTATGTCAAACCTTTCAAAAGTTATAGCAGAAAATAGGGACAACCAATCAGAAGAAGGGGCGGGGCTAATTCAGGCCAATGAAGGTCAAGGACTCCATACAGAGTCTGATGACACCACCCACGACTCTTTATGTCAAACCATTCAAAAGTTATGGCAGAGAAAAGTATTCTAGGGGGCGCTGTTGAGCCATTTTGCCACACCCATTAATGCAAACCATGAAATATCAAATTTATCGCCAAGTCTGGCTTGCATGCAAAATTTGGTGACTTTTGGAGAACTATCAAATATGGACCAATCAGATGAAGGGGGGGCGCGCCTTTTGGTGTCTAGCGTCGCCACGGTAACACTTTTGAAAGAGAAAAGTAATGCGTGGTGTCGCAGGATGTAGACGCACATTTTGATGTATAACACACCTGGGTGCACGTTACGGTTCGGGCTGAATTAACTGCCGAAGGAATGGCATAAATTTCGCCAAAATGACACAATTTATTCAAAATGGCCGACATCCTGTTCGGTTTCGGCCATGGCTCCAAGAGACTTTTCTTTAAGTTGTGCCATGATAAAGGTGTGTAGCGATTTTCGTGCATGTACGTCAAACCGTATTGTGGGGCTTGAGGCACAAAGTTTTCCGGGGGGCGCTGTTGAGCCATTTTGCCACGCCCATTAATGCAAACCATGAAATATAAAATTTATCGCCAGGCCTGCCTTGCATGCCAAATTTGGTGCCTTTTGGGGAACTATCAAATATGGACCAATCAGATGAAGGGGGGGTCCGCTTGTTGGCGTCTAGCGTCGCCACGGTAACACTTTTGAAAGAGAAAAGTAATGCGTGTAGTCGCAGGATGGAGACGCACATTTTGATGTATAACACATCTGGGTTCACGATACGGTTCGGGCTGAATTAACTCTCGAAGGAATGGCATATATTGCTCCAAAATTACGCAATTAATTCAGAATGTTCAAAATGGCCGACTTCCTGTTCGGTTTCGGCCATGCCGCCAAGAGACTTTTCTTTTAGTTGCGACATGATACAGGAGTGTACCAATTTTCGTTCATGTACGTCAAACCATATTATGGGGCTTGAGGCGCAAAGTTTTTTCTGTCTGAACCAACCAGATGAAGGGTGGGCGCGCTTTTTGGCGTCTAGCGTCGCCACGGTAACGCTTTTGAAAGAGAAAAGTAATGCGTGTGGTCGCAGGAGGGAGACGCACATTTTGATGTATAACACACCTGGGTGCTCGTTACGGTTCGGGCTGAATTAACTGCCGAAGGAATGGCATAAATTGTGCCAAACAGACACGATTAATTCAAAATGGCCGACTTCCTGTTCGGTTTCGGGCATGACGCCAAGAGACTTTTCTTTAAGTTGTCCCATGATACAGGTGTGTACCGATTTTCGTGCATGTACGTCAAACCGTATCGTGGGGCTTGAGGCACAAAGTTTTCAAGGGGGCGCTGTTGAGCCATTTTGCCACGCCCATTAATGCAAACCATTAAATATCAAATTTTTCGCCAGGCCTGACTTGTGTGCAAAATTTGGTGACTTTTTGGGCACGTTTAGGGGGGCAAAAAGGCCCTCCTTTCGTCAGAAGAAAGAAAGAAAGAAAGAAAGAAAGAAAGAAAAATTCCTACAGATACAATAGGGCCTTCGCACTGAAGGTGCTCGGGCCCTAATAACTAAATTGCTCAAGAAACATCCAATAAAATAATGTCAGTAAAACAGCCGGATTCCAAATGTCAGACATACCTGATATCAAATCTTTAAATCCTGCCTGTTTAGCCTAATTTACCCTGTAATGTAGACATGAGAGCGCTCAGAAAATAGTTATCAGTGTCAATTAGTTTCATTGAGCTCAATGATAAGTTCATGTAGAAAAGTCGTCCATTACCTCTTTTCGATTCACATTTAAAGTCGCTGTACAGTGCACCCTTGCAGACAAGTCACAAGAATTTGTAAATCCAGAGAGACCAGTGGAGTGTGAAGTGGCCTCCCATCACTTACTGCTGACAGACTGCTTTTGGTCTCCAAACATATTATTTTATGCGGCCACCACGAGACTAATCTACTCTTGATTAGAAAAGTTAATGTATTGCGCCACGTTACAACATAAAATAGTTGTAAGGTTATTGCTGGTCCGGGCCAATGTAAGGAAGCATTGCATTTCATAGAGACTCTGTTTTATGGTAAGGTTCAGAATGACAATTTTTTTATATTTTCAATATTTTTTTAATATGTGATATTCGCTTATTACGCAATTTATTGTTTTTTCAGATGTGAAATGAAAAGTATCTCAGGGTGCTTTCACACCTGTCCCGTTTGGAGCAGTTGTTCCGAAACAGGGAGCGTTTCCCCCTAAAGATTTGTTCGTTTGGTATATATGAACGAAGCAATCCCGCTCTGATGTGGGACAAAACAAGCGAGCAGAAAACGCCTAGGAGAGGTGGTCTCGGCTCGCTTCCATTCCAGACCTGGAGCGGTGCGTTTTTTTATTTGCAGTGAGAACATAATCGACACAGCAACCGACACAACTCACTCATAACTGTTATGTTGTCGTTGTCTTTGTTTTTCCCGGGGTGCTGAAGAGGAAACTCGTTCATTTCTGACCAATGAGAGAACAGTTGGTTCGTGCATGGCATCTGTTAACAGCTTTGAACCGCTACAGACGGTTGCCTTGTGAACACAAATGCCACAAACGAAAAACGAAACAACTATCGATTTAGCCCCTGAATCAGAACAAAACAAACGGGCCACAGGTCTGAAAGCACCCTCAGACATGATGCACTTACATGTATTTTCTGAAAATGAATGGTCAAAGTTTTTCTTAAGTTCAGTATTTACTTCACTGTTAAACCAGGGTGATCTTCACATTAAACATGAGGATTTGTATTGGTTTCAGGGTTTTCTTGTGTTTTGAAGCGGTTCTTTAGCTTTAGTCTTGTGTTTGTGGCCTCTTTCCTGTTTTATTTTGAAAAGCTGTGTCCTTGTGTTTAGTTCTTTCTTGACTCCCCAAGATCCTGACTGTTTGCACCTGTGTCTATACAGCCCCTGTGAGTATATACCGTCTTGTGTTTCCCTTCCTCTATTTTCTCCACATTCCTGCAATTGTAGTTCTTTTGGTTAAACAAAGTGCTTTTGATACTACTGCTGCCTTATCCCCTGGTTTTGGGTCCTCTTCAGCTAAAACATGACATCAATTCTGAAAGAAGCTTTAATTATATAACAAAGACGAAGCCTGGAAATTGTAACTTCCTCTCATTTTGTGTATTTTAAATCCGATCTAAATAATATATCTAAATAATCTCAATCTTTCAATAATCTCTTTAGTAATTCTGCATCTAACCCTGTGTCTGAAACACCTCCTCCGCTGGGAGGTGAAACACGTTGACCAGTAGACTGAACCTCTCCAAATGGTTCTCATTTAAGCAGGGTAGCAGCTATACTAATCTGAATCATCACTGCCAGTTAATTAAATTCCTCGCTCTATCCCATCACTGCACACCGTGCCCCAATCTGCTTATCACAACCTATATCAACAAGATACTGAAATGTCATCCTTCACTTGGGATGACTTAATCTGGTTGTAGAGAAACTGAATTACCCAAAGCAAGGAGGCCCAATAATCAGAGGTGCACATGGTCGGTGCACCAGGGCTGGTCTACTGCATGTTTTAAATGTGTCCCTATTTTAACACACTTGATACTAATTAAAGGTCATCATCAGCATCAAGGTCTGTACAGGTCTGTTAATGACACAATCAGGGCTATCAGGGTATATCCAAGCAGGGAAGCATCTAAAACATGCAGGAAACCAGCCCTCAAGCACCAGTTCTGTGGACCCGTACCCCTAACAATGCATACTTCCATAGCGCCTCAGGACACGAAATAAATGCACCTTCCAGTATCTTTGAGAGAGTAATGAGTGTGTCAGAATGCAAACTATGTGAACTTCAAATCCCGAGAGGATGGTTTAATTTATCACTAATGCCCCGTTTGCACTGGATTCAATTTATCTGGAGACCTGCAGTAAACTTTTAATAGTTACAGTAGGTGTCACTCACTCATCTCATCACTCATCTTCTTCCGCTTATCCGTTCCCGGGTCGCGGGGGCAGCAGCCTCAGCAGGGATGCCCAGACTTCCTTCACCCCAGACACTTCCTCCAGCTCTTCCGGGGGAGTCCGAGGCGTTCCCAGGCCAGCCGAGAGAAATAGTCTCTCCAGCGTGTCCTGGGTCTTCCCCGGGGTCTCCTCCCGGTGGGACATGCCTGGAACACCTCCCTAGGGAGGCGTCCAGGAGGATCCGGTACAGATGCCCAAGCCACCTCAGCTGACTCCTCTCAATGTGAAGGAGCAGCGGCTCGACTCCGAGCTCCTCCCGGGTGACCGAACTCCTCACCCTATCTCTAAGGGAGCGTCCAGCCACCCTGCGGAGGAAACTCATCTCGCGGTATCCGCGATCTTGTCCTTTCGGTCACTACCCAAAGTTGATGACCATAGGTGAGGGTAGAGTGGGTGTCTGTGATTATAATCCAGTGCAAATACACCATCCCTGAGATTTGTAAAGAAAAGATTTCATCAAAAATAACCTAACATATTTCAACAAACACCGAGGTCATGAAATCATTTTGATCCCAAGTTTTTTGGAAGGAATCCTTTTAAAAAGTTCTTCCAGTTGCGTTTTCGGACCATTCTGACGTAAATACGACAGCCACGGTAAACAGCGTGATCTTATATAATAACTGTAGCCTAGGTTCCACCCCATATACTGCAATGACAAGGTATTTTTGGGGGAAAAAAAGTCCGGATCGGCAGAGAAGCCAGAAGAGATGATGACATGGCTGCATTTCGCATGGAGAAGCTTTTTATTTTTCATCAAAGTCTTTTTGGCAGCGCGAAACCTTTAGACTTCAACGAAAGCTCTGGTTACATCCACCACTGGGTTTACCGTTACCACAGAGAATTACTGTAAGCACATGGGCTGAAATGTTGTTATCAGGTTCTGTCATTTGTCAAAAAGTGAAATGCAGTCGCTGAAATCCAACTGTCTGTTTGCTCACACGCTTTTGACCTAATATTCAAAGTTTATGTTAAAGAAGAGGTAATGGTTTTATAAAAAAAGCAAAGACTCTATGTCACTTCCGGGATCAGTGTCTATAATTTACAGTAAAACCTTGGCTGTGCTTTTTCAGTGCAGATGTGCTAAAAGAAACACAGGCGTAGGGATGTAACTCTAAAATTACTGCAGTTTCAATGGTAATTTTAGTTCAGTGAGTGAGTACTACTTTTACCTAATAAGTCCAATAAGAATCAGTCAAGTACATGTATTATTAGTCTTTTAAACCTTTTAGAAACAATTTTCTTTTTATTTCCTTTTTTTTTTAATGTTGTTTAGCAGCATGGAGCTAAATTGTTCAAATACTGAAAAAAAGGGCGGCACATATTAGACACATTTAACCTGCCGTGTCGGAGCCTTTCTGGGGCACATAAACAATCCTAATAATATACATTGAATATTCCTGATCCGGCATTTCTCCTTCTGTCCAGCCCGTATCTGCTGTCCTGTGACTCAGCTTCCTATCAACTGCTGTTGGCCAAGTCACTCTGGCATCCAGGAAGCGTGCTGTGCAGAGATCCCCCTTTTAAGCTTAGCGAGAACTGCTGATCTCATCCAGCTATGCAATCATTTCCAGAAACGGTTTAGATAGTGTCTTTGGTCTCCCTGGAAGGCTACAGGAACTGACTCTGTGTGTGCGTGTGTGTGTGTGTGTGTGTTTTTCGGTTGTTTGTTACATAACTTGCATCAAGCTTTGGCTGTTTAAATATTTCTAAATGTATCTAGTTGTTTGTGTGCGCGTGTTTGCTTTTTTCTTGATCATTTTTATGTTTTATAACAGCTGAACAGAGCACAGCCTTGAAAAGTTGGCTGAAAAGCTCAATAAACCTAGAATCGTACTCATGTTAAAGTGTATTGAATGACAAAGAAATGTAATAAATGGCATGAGGTGAATAAACTGCAAATAGCAACAGGCTGCATGGATCTTTGATTTGATAAAGAGAAAATATTCTAAATCAAAAAAGTGAAAAAATAGATAGAAAATCAAAACGTTCAGCATCTCCAGTCTTTAAGTTTGCATATAGTAAATGTCCATTTTTAGCCAGAGAACATGATTCAGAACAGTCAAGAGGCTGTGCTGAGCTGCAACAGCCTTAATAGGAATTGTTTGCAGAAGTCCTGCAATACTGATGTTGGAGTCAGTGCAGACGGACATACATCCCATCAGCTACTGTATTACAAGGAAAAACTTGTGGCGATATAAGTTTAACATTGAACAGTCACACTTGGCTGAGCCCAATGATTGACGTAACCAGCAGTGACTGAATACAACATCAGGTAGATGTAGTGGCGCCATAGAGCAGTTTTACAGACATAGACTATAACAGAGCTATAATAAGGTAAAACATGTTGATGCAGGCAATTTCTTTCATTTTTAGTTGCTTGAATTGCCAAATTATAACTACAGTAAGAAGAATATATTACAACCCCAATTGATTTTAAAATCTCAGCTGAATATATCACATGTTGAAAGATAAATATTTTCTAAATCCATCAAATATTTAAGGATATTTCAAATGTTATAATTTTTGGGCAACAAAAAGCTGATAAAGTAAGAGGTGTTAGGAAGAAACACCTGGAGATGCCTCTTGCAACTAATTAGATTACCATGTGGGTCAGTGATATGAAAAAGGGGATCTTAGAAGGCAAACTCTTTGCCCGTCTGTGAACAACTGCATCAACTAATAAAATAATTTTAAAATAAGTGAGATATTGCAAACTTTCTATATCTCATCATTTATATAGTACAAAAGATTTCCTGACAGGGGCAAAATTGAAAACTGCTTCCAGTCAGACAAGTTGAAATGTAAAATATTTAGAAACCATACGGCGCAAAAACCTCCAGACTAAAGAGGAGAGGGACGGACCATCTTGCTATCAAAAGTCAGTTCAAAAGCTGCATCTCTGGTGGTATGGGGGTGCCTAAGTGCATATGGAAGGGCCAGTTTGCAGATGTTGGAAATGTTAACATGTTATCAATGTTAAAGGTCTGAGAGCAATATATGGTTCTATCCAACCATATTTTTCAGTGAAGACTGTGTCCAACAAGCAACCCAACAGGTACCTAACTGACATCCCTGAAGTCCAGACGTTTCACCTCATTTTCACCTCAAAACATTTGGCACATCATTAAATGGAAAAAATGCAACACAGAAGATCCGGGTTCATGGGACAACATTTCGCTCATAAAATCCAGCAACTGAGCTCTTTACTTCTCCAGTTTTTAGGTGTATTCGTACAGTTAAAAGCAGAAGACTGATGATGATGATGTAATTGCTGTGGTTTTTGTTATAATGATTATTATATTATTAAGAGTGTATTTACAATTACCTGTACATCTCTCTCTCACACACACACATATATATATATATATATATATCCATACACACTGTGTGTGTGTGTGTGTGTGTGTGTGTGTGTGTGTGTGTGTGTGTGTGTGTGTGAAATGTATGCACATATTCCTTACTTCTAGGCTAGATTAATTACATTTTTTTTATTGGCAGTATGTCCAGGTAATTCTATACCTCGTCTCCAGCTAATCTGAAAATGCAGCAGAACGACTGCTGCTAGGAATCAGCAAGAAGGATCATGTCTCTCCTCTGTTAGCCTCCCTCCACTGTCTCACATAAAGTTTACAATCCAATTCAAAATTCTGTTACCTGCGTATAAAGTCCCAGACCATCAAGCTCCTCGTTATGTGCAAGACCTGATAGTACCTTATGTTCCTAAAGAGTTCTTGGCTCTCAGAGTGCAGATTTACTCGTAGAGTATCCAAACTGTAGATTTGGAGGACGGGTCTTCTGCTACCAGGAACCATCACTATGGAACCAACTTCCAATTTGGTTTAAGGAGGCTGACACCACCTCCACCTTTAAGTTACGTGCTGACAGAACATAGACACAAAAAGAGCTGACCACACCTTCACTGAATGTGAACATCGGTAAACATGTTGCTAAACTAACACACATAATACATTGACATTAGCGTAAAACAAGCTCACTTTAGCCTGAAGTTAACAGCCTATGTGTGCCAGGAGTATGTGGAAAGCGTATACATTTTTAAGTTTACTATGAAATTTCTCATGAGCCGATTGTCAAGTAGCATTGAACGTTATGTATGCCAGTGGTTCCCAAACTTTTTCTGCCCAAGGCAGACGAAGGGCCTAGGTAAAATCTCAAAGCACACCTATTGTGCCAAATAGCCTTTTTAAACACGTTGTATCACTCGTATTGTGTAAAATATCTGTACATGTGTATAATTATTTACAAATGTTTCAACATTTTATTAAAAAAAATTAATCAAATTAAGCTTTATCAAAGCAACAACACATTCAAACAATACATGTCACAAAATTAAAAAACAAGTAAAAAAAGAAATCTGCAGAAATTAAGCACAAAGAATGCAAGGGAGCTGAACTGTCCATTGTCCTGAACTATAATTAGAAATGTAAAAACTGTATCAGTATTTAAACGTGGGCTATTGTAAACAGTTTGCCTTAGAAATTAGTGAGAAACGTGCCAGTCGGGTGGCACAGATTTTTTCTATCCAATAATTGTGTGATCAGGGAAATATGAAGTTCTATTTGAGTTTGTTTTTAGGTAGGGTTTGCCTATTTATTATGAAAGTAGTGCATACAAAGTAGTGACAGATAAATAAATAAATACATTAAAAATTAAAAAAAAAAATAAAAAAAAATATATTTTCCTTTGTGGTTCATTAACAACCCTGAACCGTGGTTGCATCATTGACAACCATTCACCAGCCTGAACCACCCCAGCACAACCAGAACCAACTCAAATACATTCAGAACCAACTCAGGCAAACCAGAACCACCCCAAACACGACAACCATCTTAAAACACACCCAGAACATCCGTGAACACAAGCAGCAGCAACCAAAACGTTCATTAAGCTGCAGCATGAAGCAATAAATGGGCAGTTGGCCGTGCATATATAAAAATGTCCCCACATTTTCGAGTTGGGTCTCAGTACAGAGCATTCTCGATGGGCCCTTATGATAGTAATTTTACCATTCAACAAAACCTCATCCTACCCATCAAACAACCCCAATTCTCACATTTATTGAGCCAAGCAAGTCTATATGCCCCAGAAAGCAGAGTAAAGTCACACATGTGTTCTGAAGAACACACACACACACACGCAGCCAGACAGCTACCAACCTGAGCCTCGGCTGCACATGGCGCTGAAACTCACAGTCACGGGCTGAATCAGGTCCATCTTTGATGCAGCCTAAATATAAAATAAACACCACTGGTCTAAAATTACACAATCTATTCAGCTACATATAGACACGGCGGTCTATAACATATTTTTTTAGCTCTATAATAGAGAATAGACTCGGCGGCCTGATATATAAGGCACATTCAAATAGGCAGGTGTTCGAGGCTACCACATTCTGATGGAGATTATTCATGAAGGTTGCACGGACTCACCAATGGCTTTCTCTGCGCTGGCTGCCGCAGTTTACAGTCGACTCCTCCACAATCCTTGGCTCGGACAATATAATCCAGGTAACGTAGAAAACTTTGTACCTGCTTAGTTCTCTTTTAAAGTTTTGCCCTCCTCCATGGCGGCCCACTTGCAGCACTTTCTCATTATCAATGTTAATGTCCCGCTCAACACTCAGCAGTGAGGTTAGTCTGGCCTCGTCCGTGCACGTATGCAATGAGGAAAGGCAGGACTGCATCGGTTTTCAGCTCCAATTCTAACTCTAACTCAGAATATAATGTGCGAAAAGATAGGAGCTCCTGGTGGCGGCCAGGTGAGCCGCGTCTCCGCGCTCAGGTGCGGGTCTGTTTTAGCCGGTGTTCTGCCAATTTCTGTTGCTTTGCCAAAAAATGCTACCTAATGGTTTTCTACCTTTTGTAGAGCTACAATTTTACTTTGTTTTACTCCCTAGCCCACTTCCTTTCCCCCAAGTGGCCGTCATTGTAAATAAGATTGTGTTCTTAATGACCTGCCTGGTTAAATAAAGGCCAATGCCTGAATGAATATCAAATAAAGCGATAGAATAATGCTCACAAAGTGTAATGCAATTCATGTCATGGGTAGTGTATTTTGAAGGATCAAATACTCAACATCCCATATTATCCATTTTACATCGTGCAAGAAATAATGGGCAATCAAACTTTGAAAATCGACTGTGCGCATGCGCAGAACCACAAAGTAGCATTTCTCGACAGGTAACAAGGATTGTCAGAACACCGGTGCTACTGGCACAATATCTTACCTGTCAAGTCTCCCGTTTTGGCCCGGAAACTACCATATTTGAATCTCCTCTTCCCCACCGTCCTCCCGTATTAGTATTTTCATGTAAACCTCCCTCTTTTATAATATAATAATTTTTAAACAACAAACTAAATTGTCACTGGCATCGTGAGAACTGCCACTTGCTGTAGCCTTGGTGTCCGTTCTCGCGAGGTTGGTGGCGAGAACGGGAACAAACTCGGAAAAACAAATCAGAGATGGATGGATGTAACAATAGGGAAGGCATTTCTGCCAAAAAAGAGACATATATATATATATATAGGATATTTATGTAGTTTATATAGTGTATATTTATATAATATTTGTATTTTCTATATATTGATATAATATTTATGTAATATTTATATTTTATATATACTTACTTATATGGATAATTATGTAGTAATAGGCATGTTTACGTAGTATTTATATAAACTATATTTATATGGATATTGTGTAGATATAATAATAGCAATATTGTAAATTTATAGAGTTATAAAGGGGTAGGAACTAGGAAAAAGTGTATACTTCTTCTTACTCCTTTTTCGAACCTATGTGCGTATGAAGATGTTACTGTTTATTTTTATTTTTTATATACATGTTTGAAATAAATTCATTCATTCATTCAAAGATGAGCAGGATGGAGGACAGTTACGCGTTCTGAAAGATGTGTAACAGCTTCACATTCATCTCTTTCACCTTTCCTTTGAATGAGCCAGATTTATGTTTTTTTTCCTTCGCCATTGTTCTCCAAGAGTTCGGTTCAAAACAAGTGAATGCCGCACAGCCATCAGCGCTAAAAAATTTTGTCCATTCTCGCCTTGTCAAACGAAAACTCACACAAGTCTAGTCATGTTTTAGTCATCAAAGAGCCATCGTCATGAAAAAAAGTGGTGTCAACGAAATGATTTCATCATCATCGTTGATAAAAACAACACTGCTGCAGTCCTGCCCTCTGACCATCCAAGTGCTCGCTTCCTGTCTGTATACATGTCTCTATTGGATACCTACCATCCTCTGACCATCTCAGTGTCTGCTGTCTACCCTCTTTTATATAGTCGTCTCTGTAGTCCACCAACTAACCATGTATCAGAAATCAGAAATTTGTTCTTAAATTGCTTGCCTGGTTAAATAAAGGTTAAATAAAATAAATAAAATCAGTCATATGTACACAGAACTCTTAGTTCTCCAGCTAACAGATAATTAATACTAATATATCTTGTAATTTGTACCATTGGCAATATATCTGTGTCTCTCCTCTCTCTCCTCTCTCTGTTCTCCATCCTCTCTGTCTGTTTTCTCTTTTCCTGCTCTACCTGGCTGCTTTTCGGCTGAAGGGTCCCCCCTTATGATCCAGGTCCTGCTCAGGGTTTCTTTCCTCTTAAAGGGGAGTTTTTCTTGCCACTGTTTGGTTTAAGGCTTTTCTCCCACTAGGGGAGTTTTCACCTGCCGTTGTTAATTTAATAATTGCTAAGGGTTCATGTTCTGGGTCTCTGGAAAGCGCCTAGAGACAACTTGGGTTGTAATAGACGCTTTATATATAAAACTGAATTGAACTACTAAATTGAAGCAGGGGTCAGGCCAGCTGCATTTAATAACTTTTAAGGTAAGCATTGGCAACGTTTCCTCATCTTCTCTGATGAGAACTGTCACTCCATTCTGTGGTTTGTGATTTCAAACAACCAAGCTTAAAATAAGTCTATGCTCCTGCAAGTAGGAACAGTATATTTATGACACAAACTTCCTCAGAGCACTTCTCCAAACTCTTTTCCCTGTTCCTCATACACGTTAAACTATATAGTTGCCAAGAACTGCACTTTCTATCCACTTGGGTCAGTCTTTCAAGACCAAAATCTCAAACTTTTTACAGCTGAGATATTTTTGCATCACAATATTTGTTTATTTGCTTACTTTTATTTACCCCTCTAAATTGCTTTCAGGCGTACAGTGATGTGTGATGTGGGGCTGCTTTGAGTGACAACAGACTGTTGTAGCTGCTATCCAATAGCTCTCTCCATGGCAACAACCAAATGACAAACCTTCAAAACTGGGTTCACAATCCACGAGGGTGAGTCATGGACGCTCCATTCATTCGTTACGTGCTGTTTCACTGTGGCTGGAAAAATGTTGTCCAAAATCATCCCAAAACTGAAAATGAATGACTTCCTGAAAGCTTTTGGGGGAAAAAATTGTAGCTTTCACTTTGATTCTCTTCTTTTCCAGTATTTTTGCCAAGGCAGTGGGTGATTCTAGTTCTGCAGGCAGGACTGCTCATGCTAAAAGTGTAATACTAACCAAGCATCGTTTATTTTAGCCTTCACTATTCCCTGCACCATTTTGTCTTTGATTTTCTCTCTAAGAAACATTGGTCTTTGGATCCAAAACATAATAACAGTGTTTATTTTTATACCTCAGCACCAGGACAGTTTAGGGAAATCTCTCAAAAAGATTGAAAGTTGCATATTAAAATTTCAAACTTTAAGCCACGCTACAAGGAAAATGCTGAAAATATATAAAAAGCTTGTATGCCAGGATCAAAAGGATGATAAATGATGTTCAATCCAAGCCAAGCCAGAAATCAAGAGAGAGCTGCAAAACATGATCCACCTCTCATGAGTGTCCCACAAGGATACAGGTGCAGTGTGAGACATTAGTAAATGAGAGAGGCTGTCAAAGATCTATTATGTGAGCCATGAAAGTAAAATAAATGTGAAAACTATTCCCAAAGCAACAGCATCTGAATGGCATTCAATTCAGATTTCAGTAAAAAAAAAAAAAAGAGAGAAGAAGAAGAAGAAAGCATGATTGGGCTTTTGGTAAGACAAGAGATGCAGTGGAATGAAACCCTTTTTGGGAGAGACCACGTTTTGTATGTGGTTACTCTGACTCGGATTCTCAGGACGTTTTAACATGTAGCTATGCATCGCTCTACAGCCCTTAGCAGGAATGTTAGAGATCACCAGAGGCACAGCGTGTCCTGGTCAGCTTCCCAGTTACTGTGAGCATGACCAAATCCTTGTCAGAGAGACACTAACAGTGACTCTCCTCCGCTTTTCTTCGGAGGAACAATTCCCTGAAGCCTTGTGCTCCTTGCCGTGGGCCTCAGACAAGTGTAATTAGGTATAAAATACAGCTGTGTGGATGGTGGGGTGGGCCTGGGCCAGTGAAACACAGAGGGGAGTCAGCACCGGAGAGCCTTGAGCTGCCAGTGGACAGAGACAATTAGGTCCAAATGAAAAATTGATTTCCACTCATACTGAATGGATGTTAAAACAAAGCACGTAATAAATACCATCTGGTGACAGGCGGGAGTGCTAGCCACAGCAGACGAAGCCCCTTGTTAGCCTCGGCAGCGCCAGCGTATCGATCGCTCGCGGTGACAAAGGCGACTTTAAACGGGGCAGAGAAGATATATAATTCAATAAACATTTCAAGGGGCTTTAGATTGAAAGTGGCAACATGGGCATATGGGTGCCACTTTTAATACGTCCCCAGCGGTTGGTCTCTTGGTAGACCCCTGACGATTCGATCGAATGAGCGCGGAGCTTGAATGGACCAAAATACTGAGTTATGTTTTAAAGACGTGTCGTGTTGTGAAATAGTATCACATGTATGTATGACGATGTCCGTGGCTTGCTGAGGTACGGCAGCGCTACTGAGGCACTTGCTCTGCGAAGGTATTAAGCATGTTACAGGTGAAAAATGTGTCTCGAGGACAGTCCTCAAAAAGAGAACATTTTACACTCAATTTTTCAAGTTGTTCAGATGTCTTCTGACTCACTTTATATCCGTAAATAGAAATTTCGGGATAACATGCTTGTCATGCAGTATGTTTGAACATTCAGGAATAACTGACTCTGATTATATTGTTCCATTGTCTTTAACAACGTATGGACGTAAAGCCTCCTTAGGAATTACAGCAGTATCCCAACAAGATAGCATTTCTATTCATGTGCTCCCAATGTTTTTGAGTCAAAAATGATTTTATTTCCGTAATGATTTTACTTTTAATGAGAAAAGTGCCGAAAAATGTCATAAAAAAGCCACAATGAACAAGGAGGCTGGAAACTAAGCAATTAAATGTAAATGAGGAAATAATTCAGTTACACATGCTTTTCATGTCAACTTGTCTTCATTAAGTGGGTTGACCTTTTATGTACTGGAGGACAAAACGTAATCCTTGCTCAACCCCACAGCTGTTGTTTGTTTGTGTGTCTCTTTAGGACTCTGCTAAGGTAGATTGTAGGTGGAAATGTGCTTATTAATTGCTTGAGGTAACCATCACTAAATACAATAACAAAAGCTCAATCAGTGGGACACACTTGTGTTTGGACACTTCATTCATGTGCTCAGATCACTCCTTATTAGTACTTAGTTTAACTGAGCTGGGCCATGTGTACTTTGAAGAAGAAAATTGAGTTTAAGTAAAGCTGTTTTACCATCACATCAAAAAAGATTCCCATTTTTGGGGCACCAACAAAACAAAAACAGTCTTATTTTAGGGATCTGTCCTTTCTGAATCCATGTAGAGATTTCTCCCTCGAAATGACACACAGTAGTTTGATAGCATCACTAATCTTAGAAGCTTTTGTATGCACTTAGTATACCTCAGTAAATCAAAAGCAACCATAGATCTTCAGAAGAGACAGAAGGATGAGGCAAAGAAGCAGAAACAAATGGAGGGACAGATACTGGGGAAAGATGCAGGGCAGACAAAGTAGGGGACAAAAAAATGGAGATGGTGGAGATACGTAGGAGAAAGCAAAAGACGTAATTAGGCAAGGAGAAGATAAATTACAGAGTGCGAGAAAAGTTCAAACACTAATGACAAGAAGACTTTGAAAAAAAATGTTTGGCACAACTTAACTTGTGGCCACTAAACAGCTAAAAAGCGTGTGTGGCCTGTGAGCGACTGTGGCA
Organism: Cololabis saira; assembly: GCF_033807715.1. Lineage (NCBI taxonomy): Eukaryota > Metazoa > Chordata > Actinopteri > Beloniformes > Belonidae > Cololabis > Cololabis saira. Next base: position 15,646,176 of record NC_084596.1, on the reverse strand, counting down.
AACATGACGGAAAAAAACGCCTATAAAGACAAACATGACTAATTCTGACGTCTATATTTTATGAATTTAATTAGATTTAGATGAAAGCAGGCCAAGATTTGTCTTAGCATAATGAAAAATTGGATGATTGCATTTACTGGTCCATGGGAAGTGAAAAAGAAACATATAATAGAAATCACTTTATTTATCAAAAACTGTGAAAACATACCATCGTAGAAACATTTCTCATAATAATAACAATAAATGAGAGGAGATGTTGCCTATGAAGCACTATTTTGCTCCACAGTGAAACACAGAATTACTCAACTTTGCTTTTGAAGGCTTTTCAACAGGCTTTTTGCAGTGTCTCTAAACTTTTGTTTTTGTTGTATTTTGTTTTGAAAGGAGAATCTTTGAATCTAAGGCAAACCATTATTTTTTTTTGTTTTCTAGGCTCTGGCTGTCCAAAGAGACCAACATGAGTAAATGGGGAGACAGCGCTTGGTAAGTGCTGCTGCTGTGGGTGTCAAATGTGGTCAAAGCATATTCTGACCTGAAGCCGGATTAAGTCGTAAGATTAAAATCACCCCTACAAATGCCACCACAGCAATGAAGTGGCTCAAAAACTATGCTTGGGGCCACTTAAGACCGGCAAGGGACTATGACATGAGTAACAAGGCGGTGCAGAAATCCCAGCACATTTCTGGAAACCTCCAATAGAGTTTAAGCTTATGTTTTGAGGACATTTTCCCATTTCTACATTTTCTGTAGGAATAAATAGGAATGAATTGAAAATCTGTGGTATGCAAAGCCTACAAATAAATAGAAATAAACTATGATAGATGATCCCTTCTCTATCAACATGTTATCTGTAAAACAAACTATACATGTGTTGTTGTATATTAACAGAAAACATGAAAGCAGAAGCAAAACAAACAGCATCACTAGCACCATGGCTAATCTCTTAAATTACAAATTACATTTTTACTGGCTAGGTTGCTACTGTATTCCAAAGGAAAAAAGAATCAGGTTAGTAGTTCAGTTTATTTTCTTAAAACACATATGTTGAGAACCTTATGTGGAATTTCTTGATATTAAAAAAACAAAAAAATTTCTGACACATTTTTTGACAGAATAAACACATTGCAGAATGTAATTTAAAAAACGTTCAAAACTTAGATAGGAATGTCAATAGAGCAAACCAATGTTCATTACTGATGCTATCCAGCTTTCTTTTGATCTCATCTCCCATTATTCTAGCACTTTCTTCTGTTCTGTTTTTACACTTTCATCACATGACGTCTACTTTTAATTCCCTTTTAAAAGCAACCAACAGTTTGCTGCTAATTTAGTAACAAAGAACCATGTAAGAAACTATAAAATAAACAAATTCCAAAATGATGCGATTGTAAGGGATACTGATGCTGCACTGTAATATTCCCTGAAAGCCATTTGGTATTTTTCTAATCATACTCGTATTCATGAGCATAGAGAAATGCATGCAGAACATAACTCACGGGTTGCATCAAAACTGCATGATTGAGAATGTCATGTTTTTCTTTACTTTGGCCCGTTACTGTTCTGAGTGGTTAAAAACACACACGCACACGCACACAAAAACAACTTTTGAATTTGAAACTGCCAATAGGGTTCTAATGTTCCATCTTGATTGAACTCCAGTGGTAAAATGTTGGGTTCAGTGCACAAGCAAAGGAAATGATCACTCGTAAAACAGCTCCAAAGGCTGCAGATGTGGATCAACTAACGAATAAGCAGCTGCAGCTGTGGCTTTGTGGGTGGGGTAAAATACAAGAGAAAAAGGCCGCTACGCCGTGGACACTGTTGTTTGAAATGCATGCAGTTTAAATGTGAAGTCGTTGTTTTTTTTTGTCTAAATTGTTTAGGTCAGCTTAAAATTACTTAAAACAATGAGGTTTAATGATTAGCAATTTTTTGTCACAATTTTGTGATTTAAGTGCGTACAAAACTGTACTCCCTGAGATTCGCAGCATACTTCCATCCAGTAAGGACAAATATTGTCTAAATGAAACTATAATCTCAATACGAACAACATGTCATGTTATTTTCTCACAACTCATGTTATATAAGAGTCCCACCAAGAAACCTGGGATGGTTCATACTTTAATGAGCGTGCAGAGGGTGGGGCAGAGTTCTCAGCACCAGTACAAGATGCCATAAATACCTGCAGGATTAAATAACAGTAATCCTCAGTATAGGATAACATGTGTGTGACAGACTGACAGAGCTATGGGGCATGATGGGATAAATGTCTGCTGCCATGTACTGGGGGGTGGGTGGGGGTGTATCTGGCACTTGGTAGTTATCTTCAAAAAAATGTCAGTCATAAAATAAACTGAACTCTCTATTGTTTTAAGTCTCTTTGTGTTTAAACATTAGTTTTTGTAAATTTTGGTTTGCAGTGTCTAAACCAACTCGATTGCTATCTGGGACAGTAATTGAGCCATGATGTTGATGATCAGCTGGACTATGATATTCTTGCATGTTTAGGTAAAATCCCTTCCAGGTTGCATCTGCCCTCCTGTAAAAAGTACCAGGAAATGATCAAACAAGGTGTTGTTGCAGCATGCCGCTGCAGCACTGTCAAAGTCTAAACACAACAGATTGTAGTGGCATCGTGGGAAAATACCATTGACAGTGTTTTGTAGTCGTCTGCAAAAAAACAAAACACATACAGCTTGAATCCCATTGTGACTGCACTCAGATGTGTTTGAACTTGTTTCATTCCCTTAAGCAGGGGTGGGTACGGTGCAGAATTCCTGCTAATTCCTGATTTAGATCATCTTAGACAAAGTACAAACAGATTTCATGAGAATTGTGATGTTTATATGAAAGTCTTGAGCATTTTCATTTTTGCTCCAAAGATTATCTAACTGGGAAGTCATCCTGGTGCGGGAAGTTTTCCAAAACACCAACACTATGTCTCAGTTCTTCAGAAGTTAGCTCAGTCCCATTAAATCCAGTCTAAGTAATTACAGATATCGGATGCGACCAAAGTAGGACAGATACTCCTGGGGTGATATTTGTACATCGTTCAATCCTCTGCCAAAAATCAATTGAAAGCAGTCCTGTCTGCATCTTAGAAGAACACAATAGGTCTGCTGTCATACACACTCCCCTGATAAAGTGTTGGGAAGAACTGACGATGTAGAGCTATAAGTATTTGTTAGAGCTGCACCTATCAAGATCTGTAAATTAATTTGAGGGGCAAATATCATGTACCTTAGTGAGCAGCATAGGCATCACAACCATGTGCTAGGGATGCATCCCACCATATTTCAAAATAATTTACAAGACACTGTTGTCAACTTTGGCAGCTTGGCATCTTTTCAAAAAAATGACAAGGGACACGTGTTACTGACAACTTTTGGGGACTCGTAGCTTAGCGTGTGTCCTTCTCACTCTTCTCAGCAAGCACCTGGTGCTGATGTGGGCCCCTCTCCTGTACCAAAGCGCTCCCAGGCGGCCCGGACCTCCAGCAACAGCCGCACCCAGCTGCAGTCATAGCAGACGTTGACCTCTCCGCACCCTCGCTGCAGATTAATCCTGTATCCGTGAAGCCACCACTGGGTGATCTTGCACTGGCCCGGAGTCCTTGAATAATAATGAATGATATTTAATTCTTATTGCTTATTATAATAACTATTCAGTGGTGCTGCACTGGCCTTTAGATAGAATAATGGATGAATTTTGACATTAAAAGAAATAACAATCGACCATGAAATTCAGTTGTAATTCCAAAGATATTTAGTGTATTTTTTAAATCCCTTTTTATTTCTTCAACAGCTGTATCCCTAACTTTCAGCTCTTGTTACAGTTACATACAAATTATGCAAATTGGGTAATGATGTCATTTACTTTAAGGACAGCCAACAGCCACTTTCCTTACTCAGAGACATGGAAGAGACCATTGTGTTTTTCCCTTCTTTCAATGACGTCCTCTTTCACCATAATCCATATCCTCAAAAACTGATTAATGCCTAGTGCAAAGCTTGTTAAATTACATTGTGCTACAAAGTGTCACGAAGTGGGGTGGTTAGGACCCAGATGCAGGAGTTCAAAAATAGTGATTTTATTAACAAAAAGCGCTGCTGAGCAGGATCCAAAAACCAGAATATGAACGTGACAGACCTGACCAGAAACACGGAGAAATGAAACAGTACGGACCAGCAGGGAGCAAGAGAAAGACAAAACAACACCGAAGGGTTGACGAGACACAGGTGCAGACAATCAGTGCAGATGGGAACTAGGGAGGTCAAGAGAGAACTGAAACACAAAGACACGGGTTTTAAAATAAAACAGGAACTGAAACCAAACCGTGACACAAAGAACATGTTCTAAGTATTAATGTGACCACCCTTGTTGATTTGAAGATTTTTATTTTGAAATTAAGGGGTCCAGTATAGTTTTTTGAAAAATGTTAACTTTGATAACTTAACAAAATGACCATATAGGCTAGTTGTTGTTCAGCAAGAAGAAAATTAAAAAGAACATTTAATGGATTTTTTTTTTTTGATGAAGACATTTCAAATACTGTACCAAACCCATCCATTTTCTATACCCGCTTTATCCTTTGCAGGGTCACGGAGGTCTGCTGGAGCCGATCCCAGCTCATTACAGGCGAGAGGCAGGGGTCCACCCTGGACAGGTCGCCAGTCCATTGCAGGGACACATATAGAAATAAACAACCATGCACACTCACATTCACACCTACAGGCAATAAGAATCATCAATCAACCTAGCATGCATGTTTTTGGACTGTGGAAGGAAGCCGGAGTAACCGGAGGGAACCCAAGCAAGCATAGGAAGAACATGCAAACTCCACGCAGAAAGACCCTGCCGGGCCAGGGAGTCAAACTAGGAACCTTCTCGCTGTTAGGCAACAGTGCTAACCACCAAGTCACCGTGCTGCCACCAGCATAAATGAATTGTTTAAATGTCTAAAAAGGAAATGAATTAAGTCAAACCTGCATGAGTTAACAAGTAAATCTTTGTAACTTGCAGTATGTTGGGTGAACGTCATGTATTTGGTTGTACCGAAGCATTCAATTGAAATTTGTTTGCAATTTTCTCGGTGCATGAAAATACTGTCACAAAGCCCTATAGAAGGTCAGCACTAAGGTTATGGTGGGAGGGAGTAACTCCCCCTTCAACAGGAAGAACCCTTGAACCGAACGTTGCTCGTATGGGGGGAGGACCATCTGCTTGAGGCTGACCGTCGAAGGTTGGGGGGTTACTGTTATAAGAATAATCAATGAAGCAGAAGATATATTAGTCCTGGCAGTAATGGTGGCTGTTCATATTAGACTGGAGTTGGCTGACACAAGTGTGCGTGCGTGTGTGCGCGTGCGTGCGTGCGTGCATGCGTGTGTAAGCAGAGTAAAAGTTGCATAAATACATCAGTACCTACATTTTTAAGCCACAGTGCAGTAGTCCTTCAACTTACATTACTGACCAAAACTTTTAGAAGCTAGTTTGTCTTTTAATTAAATTCTCATTTTTCATTGCTATGGCATCCCCTTAGCTTTTTTTCAAGCTTTTCATTCATGAAATTGCATTTCCTCCTTTTCTTTCTTCATTATTTTTCACTTTTTTTAATCATTCAATCAAGTCATATTTTTATTTTTCTTGTTTTTAAGTTTAATGCATCTGTCAATGATCTCCAAACTAGTGGCAAGCCCGTTGCTGCAGCCATGGTCTTTTTGTCTTTACATCACCATCATCCAGGTGAGTTGAAGAGGAGACGCCAGGAGGAGTAAAGGAGCAAAGAGCGAGAAGTTTAAACAATTTCTTCTCTCTCTTGTCATGGCGAATTTCCCTCACATAAATAAGAACACTTGGGGATCTGATGAAGTCACAACAAGACTTAACAATAAATATGCAATTCTGGACATTGCTAAGAAAGTCTCTGTACTCCCGTTGCTGTCTGTACCGTTCAGTGAGTTCACCTGTGTTACTCGCCGATGTTGTATGTGACATCATTGGCTTGGTTGTTGCCAAGCTACAAAACAAAACAACAGTGCAATTATGGAATTCTCTGAAGATTTCAGACGTGAATCTCTTACTCTCACATTTTTTCAAAGGTTTTTCGACTAATTTTATTTCTTTTTATATTCATTTATTATCAGTTAAGTTCATCATGTCCTATATCTCAATTTTAGCCTAATAAATTGTGCTCAAACACCAAAATTCAAGTATGTTTTCTCATTAACAAAACTTTAAAGTTTTTACTCTATAAGTTCTTTGACTGTTATAAGTTCCAATACAGTATGATTCAACTCGGTGTTAGTGCAAAAAAAAAATAACGCTCAGCCCTGAATAAGATGTTTTAGTTTTTATATTTACACATTTGCATCTGAGGCTCCTGGTGAAGGTTGTTTTTTTCTTTATCACTCTCATTCCTGCTTTAAAAAAAGCCTTTTAATACCCACTTCAGATGTTAAAAAAATAAACACTAATCGTGATTAAATTAATTAAGGTCTATTTAAAAAAAAAATTAATTACAGTAATATAAAATTGCATGATTTCAAATATATCTGAGGTTGATGATCCAAAGATGACCAATTTTATCTGTATATTTAAAATCAGTACATGAGCTTCAACAAGTTTTGTACAACACAGGCCTGGTACTTTGTGTGTAAAGTAGGAGTCCTGTGTTATCAACTTCAGTGTTAAAATGAAAATTCAAACTGAGATTCTATAGCACTGCATGGATGCATGGATGCATGGATCAAAAGACCAGAGTGTGTATATATACATATAACATTTTCAATGCAAGTATTACCGGGGGCTTCCATGTGCTGGGGGAAGGGAGGCTGCAGAACAGTGACAGGGACTGACAGCACCAGCAGAGTAGCCTGCAGCACTCTATATGAATTAGCTCGCCTTGCAAGCCATCGCAGGAGAACCAGTTCTCACTATCAGAGTCAGGGAACCCCTCGAGGAGACAAGTTGATTTGTTTCACATAAACCAAATGACCTGGTTTTTTCCTATATGCACTCACGTATACAGCCTCTACCATTCATTCTTCAAGCAGCAGTAGACAGTTCTGATAAAGAGATGATGATGAGTGATGATTTGGATGACCTCACATCTCAGAACTGGTTCATTGAGTCAGAAGTTCAGGCCGTAAATCTATGGTTCAATATGCTCAATATTAGGTATAAAACCTTAGAGTTTAAGAGGCTATTCTTTCTTTTGCACATAACTTAATATTCGATCATTTGTAGAAATAAAGTGATTAAGAATAACATTTTGGGCTCATGTGTTTTGAATATTTATATATTAAGGATTCATCTGAATATACCTTTTTAGATTTTATTCATGAAGAATTAAAGAACATTCTGAAAGGTTTACATATACATTTTACACACCACACAGTTGTTCTCAAATGATTCCTATTTGGGGAAAAAAGTGGAGAATATTCAGACAACAGGGAAAATAAGTTCATTTGAGGTCAAGCAACCGAACCAGCCGAACAGCAAAAGGAGGGAGAGCAGAGTGGCTGGGTGAAATCTCCTGCATGTCGGAGAAGCAGTGGCATGTCAGCTCCTGCAAGAGATCCCTTTCTTTCTTTCATTCTTTTCTTTTTTTTCTCCACTCCCAGCAACACCTCCTCTAGAGTTTCTCAGGGACAAGCAAGCACAGGCGGTCAGATCCACATTACGCCATTGTTAATAAGAGAAGCTGGCATCGGGCCATGGGAAAAATAAATCTGCAACACTTTATTGCGCCTGCACTCCTGCCAGCCAGCATGTGCATGAAGAAATCACAGTAATTCTCATAAAGGGCATGTCTGGTCTCGTCTGCAGCACTCATGTGCTGTATAATGGATTTACTCCAGAGTACTGTATGCTTACAATCCTGCAGAGTTGTTGGATGGGATGGAAAATGTTAAGGCCAAGGTTTTGAATTGAACTGGATAGAACTGGATGATAATGTTATTATTCCCCAAAGGGAAATTATAATGTTGCATTAAGAAATGACAATAAATAGTCGAAAAGTAAGACATTTAAGCTGCTAGAAAGTTGAGAGTGTAACAGAGGGAGACGCATGGTTGACATTTGCAGTGATCTCCATGAATGCAATAGGTCAGGATGTTGTGTTTGTAGCCTGGCAACACCCAAGCTGGTTATGGAGCATGTCATATCAAGAAGTATCACAGATTAACAATCTCCATACGTGGATGGGAACTCATGCCTCCAGTTTGATATCTGGAGTGTGGAGATGCTCCATCATGGTATCATGTACATGATTATACCTTCTGTTGTAAACAAACACTGCAGTCCCTCCTTTTACTGTTGCTGCTCTTTTTTGATTTTCTAATGAGAAATGATTTAAACTTCTTTAGCTTCTCTTCTTCAAACCTTTTGGATCTGGGCATCACTTTGGCTTTAAAGAAGCTTTGTTAGCTGCTTCCACATTTAAACAACCTTCCAGTGCCATGCTTACTTGAAGAGTTTGGTTGCAAAACGCCAATTTCAAAAAAATCACGTTCCAACAAGCGGCGGTCCTGATTTTCCACAAAATCTGACATTTCCATTCGACCAATCACAGCGCACCATTCCCAGATGCAAACTGTCATGGCGGAGCCCCGACAGTTGATGCCAGTCAAAAGTATTGATTTCTTTCAAATGAATGTTTTTTTTTTTTCAGTTTGAAATTTCAATTCAATTCAATTTAAATGTAATGGTGTTGATGAGACAGTGGTTGTTTCGTCTGTGGGAAAGAAGCGGAAGCCTTCCACAATCAAAGAAGGGAAGTCCTAAAAAATTCCCAAACTCCGGAGCTGGTAAAATACCGGCGATTGCTTGTTCTCACAGTAAAGAGAGAAACCTTTGTCATGACGATCCATTCTGCCAGTTGTGCCCTTTGAGAGTTCACTGGGATGCAATTTTGGAAAGTCTGCTCCAATGAACAGCTGAACATCCCTTTAGTTATATTTTGCACACAAAGAAATATAGCAATTAAAAGCATGAATAAGGGAATTAAATTAGTACAATTTTGATGAATGTACTTCATTTAATTTGTAAATCTACAATATAAGTGATGTCCACGTTTGCTGTTAGCCACATGTACTGTATAGATATCAGTTATTTGTTATTTAATCTTTTATTTATGTTCAGTTTCATACAGAAAATTAGCTTTTATTGATGAAGTGGATTTGTAACATTTTGGGGGGAAAAAAAGTGTATTTGTTTAATGGATGCTTAAATTTAAAATATTGAATATGGACATTCTTTTATGTTATACAAACTCATGATGATATATTACAGTTTGAAACAGAAATACAAACACATCTTTAGGAAAGAAAATACCTTTTTTCTCAATTTATTACATGAATTTATACAGTTTTGGAACCAAACTCTTCACTTGTTATGGCGGACGTTAAACCTGCCAAATTGCCACCAGCAGCACAGCAGCCAAACCAGTGAAGAATAAATTAGTATATTCAAAAAGTTCAGACACTAATATTAAAAAGATGAAACTTATCCAGAATTGCTGAAACAGGCTGCCACAAGTGCATCACCGTCTTGCATTTTCTTTCTTTTTTTTTTCAGTAATAAAAAAGCAGCTCACCCAGCTGAAATAATTTTTCTGAAAGCACCATTCTGCTATTGGTCGATTGCAACACGAATACATTTAGTCCACTTTTGAAGAACGAATGCAGACTTGAGGTGAATATGTTGGCATGTGAAATATTTCATTCAGAACATTTAGAACTATTGAAAATAACCCCACAAATGCGTTTTTGTCAGATGCTGATGCAAATTTAAAAGTTGAGCTTACAGCTCTGAATAAGACAGTGTTCCGATATCTCATTAGAACCGTGCTGGGTGCTGTCAAACAGTTTTTTCACCATCATTCACTGTCCGCAGAGCAGCTCCAACGTGTGTGTGTGTGTGTGTGTGTGTGTGTGTGTGTGTGTGTGTGTGTGTGTGTGTGTGTGTGTGTGTGTGTATGTGTATGTATGTATATATATATATATATATATATATATATATATATATATATATATATATATATATATATATATATACATATATATATATGCAAAACCATATCAAAGCAGGATATTTTTCTGTGGATCAAGCTCTTGAACTTAAACCTGGTATTTGTAATGATAAACTGTCATGCTGTCTCAGCCTGAGATAATGCCTCTGTAGGTAGCTGAAGAGGAAGAGTTTTGCTTTGAAAAGAAAGAGAAAAAATTGGTTGTGTGTCTTGTGGATCTCTATGACTTAAATTTCTAAACGCAGTTGTGACATTTCTCAATTCAGCTAATAACCATTGAAACATTATCTTTAACACAATAATTTACAAGGGGATCAGGCTTTTTACTGACTAATACAATATTATGCATTAAACACAATTAGAAGTGTGAGTTATTTCAAAAAACAATATGGCTTTGACTTCTTGCCAGTAAACTTGGAATGAGATGAAGCAAACAACAAGTGAGGTGAAGCAATACTGCAGGAATGAGTCACTGCTTCATGGTTTGTCTCCCTGAAGAAAAATGACTTGTTTATTTACCCTGATTGCTAGATACACTTGCCTTTTGCATATCTGAGCATACTATCACAGGTGTTTGGATATGCTTGACATGCGTTTGTGCTGGGTTAACTGATGAACTACTCATGAGAACTGTTTTCCTTACAAGGTACCTCCACCTAGTCTTAGAAAAAGGCTTTAACTTCCGTTGCTTCACCAGCAGTGCAACATTTCACATACTTTACAGTACCTTTACCGTACAATTACTGACTTTTGGGATGCATACGCTTATTATGATTTAATTAAAAAGGAAACAGTCATTCCTGTCTTTTATCGCATTTATTGGCATGTCTAGACGGATGTTCTCAGCAAATGTCTACTGGATTCTCAAAACCTGTTCCTGAGTCATTAATGGATTCCTTGAACCTTTTTATAGGGGTTCCCAGTTATTGATATCAGTTCTCAGAGGTTTGTGTTTATGACACTGATGGGCAAGATCTAAGAAGGTGTTTTTCAAAATAAAAGGAAGGTGTTTAATGGAAAATTCTTACCAACTTTAGGGCAAGTGTTGACATACAGAAGGATGACACAAAGCCCAAACGTGTTCTTTAGTACCTGTTGGTCTATAATTCTGAGAATGTCCTCATCAAATACCAGGGTTTTCTCAAAGAAACCATCAATGGTTTTTTAAATAATTTTTACTAGAACCCTCATCTTACTTGATCACTCGCTGGAGTAATTTAACGCAACTTTATTTCTCTAACCCTCGTTCAACACAAGTGCAACCCAAATTACTTTACTGAGCAAAGGTTTTCAGTAAAGTTCTCAAAAATACTGAGAAGTTGTATTGAAATTGTATTAAATAAAAACTCAACTTTCGCCTATACTCTGTTGGTTGATTGGTCTTGAGGCTCGGGTCCTCTACCAGAGGCGTGAAAGCTTGATGATTCTATGCAGTATTTTTGCTGTTCCTAGACCAGCACCTTGTCTGGACAGAGATCTCTGGACAGAGATTTATATTTTTCCAGGTTTCCGTTTTCCTCTTTCTTGGTGATGCAGTTGTTTTCTGCTGTTTGATACAGGAGACTAAGGCTCAAATCCCACCTGGGAAGCACAAGTAAACCTGGATTCTGAGAGGAAAGTGGTCTTGTAGGCTGATATAAAATAATCAGATCTTTAAAACATATTGAGATCTTCAAAAAACATTTTCAATTTCACAATTTCTTTTAAAAATGTAAAAATTCAGAAGAAACCAACAGGTTGCTAAAAGCAACCTGATCTCACAAAAATTCGTGCAACCTGATCTCACAAAAATCCGTGAAATGCCCACGACCTCTCACCACTATTTTCCGTGGCACCAGCACGGAAATGATAAAATTCCGTGTCAGCACCACCGATATTGTACCTATGCGAAGTCAATTGGGATCTGTTGTCGTGATATATACACAGATTATTACATTATTATTATGTATATATTATTCTTTATTATAGTGGCTAAGTTATGAGTTTTTGACGCGCAAGTTACTGTTTGTTACTGTCAGTTACTGTTGTAAAAGCATGTTTTTAATGCTGTTTTAACAGTGTTTTAATGGTGTTTTGATGATTTTTAACATTATTTTGACGGCAAGTATTTAACCATGTTTTCTAGTATTTAATGTAAATTCGAGTATTTAACCATGTTGTTTGCTGTCGCCATGACAGTCGGAGGTGGAGTAAGTGATGTGAAATTAGTATTTTTAGCAAAAACCACAAGCGTTTCCTACTTCTAACCAATCATAAGTGGTGCTTTAACCTAACCAGACCTTAACCAGAGCGTCGTCCAGCCACAAAATATCATTTTTAATTGCTTTTGAACCAGGATATGGAGACAGGCGATATTTAAATTCATTGTTTTAACCATTCTCCCATTTCGTCAACCACAGGGAATTCCCTGGGCATCCCCTCTACGTCATAGAGTGACGAGCGGAGATCCTGATCACGTGACGAGTGCCCCGACCGCGGATGTGTGGTCATTGATTACTGTTGCTATTCACGTGGAAGTAAACCGCTAAATATATTGTGCTTTTGAACGGTAAATATTAAAATAAACCGTACACAGGTACATTTACAACTTATATTGAATCACTGTGAATACATCAGTCAGTTACATGATGTTAAATAAACTATCCTAAATAAACAAACATATTTACAATTCCTTAACATACATCATCTCTATAAAATGTAGTTACTATTTCAGATGCACTACATAAAAGATATATTCAATTGATATATGTTTTTTAAAACGTTTTTATACGTTAGGGTTAATCCAAACTAATGTGACTACAAATATGGCGCTGATTAGCATAAAGCTGTAAAGCATGACTCTAGGGAAATGTAGTTCTTAGCTAATATTATTTTTTTCACAGAAATGGAGGTTGTTAATACTAAAATAAGAGTGCACATAGTACTGTAAGGGCATGATACACACATTTGTGTAAATATATTTTAAATATATAATTGTTAAACGTGTGAAAATTATTATAAGAACTCTTATAGCTCTGATTCTATTAACATCAAAATAACTTTTGCAATATTTACGTAAAGGGTCCCTATTCTCAACAAGTTGTAATGGGTTATTTTTATCTCCATTTCCATCTACTTAATAAGTTTAATGAAATATTCCTACATATTTTTGTATAAACAATGTAATTGACAATAAATGACAACCTCTGGTTTGGCCTTTGCCTTGGTGGTATAAAAACCCATTTTTCCTTGTTGGGAGTAGGGTATCTCGGCCCAGTTTGCAGAAACTTTTTTGAGCGATAGCAAACCAATAACTATAGTCAATGATACTGTAATGCAATACTCAAATTATGATGATCATATTCAAATGTGCTGAGATACATCTTTCCTCTTGGCCTCTGCTTGTGATTTCATTTTTACTTCTTTTCCTTAAATATCTGTATAAAATGTTTCTTTCAATGAGGGATATTTTGTTGAATTATTAATTCTCCCCTAATCAATGTTGTCATGAATTATATTCATTTAATGAGATGCATTTCTTTTACATGAGGTAATTATAGCCCTGAAAATCCTTTTCTGTGAAGAAAACATATTGTGGAAATTTTTAGTTTTGCCAAAGGGAAATTAGATTCTGGAGTAGCAAAGTGGAAAAATCAACTATTCAGCGGTAGAAAGAAACCAATTTTTTTGCAGTTTACATACAAGTTGTTACAAGGTTCTCGCTGTGTGCCAATATTCCTTTTTTATGTTTCTATGCATGTATTTGTGTGATTATGTGTTTCTGTGCATGTGTCCCTCTGACTCCTAATTGGTCCATGCTGGCAGAGGCACCTGTAAAAGATCCATCTCCTCCACAGGCGAAGGGGCCGAGCACTGCAGCATCTCCCAGACAGATGGACCTCACAGTGGGCGACTGTCCATGTGAACCCCCTGGCCCCTCACCAACGGATGGTGTATCACAGTGGGAACATCATCACACATCAATCCCAATACAGGTCTGGCCTGGCTTAGTGATGACATTTAGATGTTGTGTATTGCTGACTCTGAAAGGCAGGGCGTTCTCATGTGTGTGTTTGTTTTAACAATGGATGAATGAATCTTTACTGCCAATTATATTTTCTTTTTCCTTGTGTGGGGTGTGTGCCTATTTTTGTGCATATATCAGTAGTATCAAGTCACAGCCCCTTTTTATATGACATGTGCAAAGCATTTAAAGCTATCGATATGTATATTCAAGAATGTATCACATCTTTGTAGCCTTATTGATCATTTGTTCATCCCATGGAATACAACCGATGCCACTAAATGCATCAGGAGATTTTGCACATCTCAGAACTAAACAACCAATGTAAGCTATTTCTTCTCTTCTGAACAAGGACCCAAGACCATTCCACATTGGAGAAAACATCTATTTCAAGTGTTTTTCCTTTTTAGCAAGTACAACATCTTCTTAAAGAGGATGAATGTGGAAGGAAAAACCCCATTACACCCAGGGCTTTTTAGTATATTTGTTTTATTCTTAGTTACATTGAATGCATCACAATAACACACACTTTTCTGAAACGGATGTTTGCTTTTAAAATGGTTTGGGACTCTTTACCAGGGAGGGGTTTTAGACACATCCCATGGGAAACTCTCTACACTCTGGAGCAAATATCCCTTAACTGTTTTTAGGACGTCTCGCTGATAAAGCTACTCATATTTGTTCCTCTGCAATCAGTTAAGTTCAATCCACTTTTTTTCACAAGTATTTCAAGGCACTTTACATGGAAATAAATAGAGCTAGTAGGACTTGATGTTTCAATCCCTGTGGTTATTCGACAACCTTGACATCAGCAGTAGGAATAGAGTGGTGAGAGGGAGGGAGGGAGGGCGGGTACTTCTTCGGGGTCATCAGGTGGGCACCCTCCTTCCTTGACGTTTCGTTGATATAGGACCAGGACGTCTCCAGAGGGCTCAACGGTGATACCTGGCATCCCAGGTACACCCCCCTTAGTTCTACGCTCTCCTACATTGCTTTCACAGCCCAGTTCTTGTCTTTCCTTTTAATCCAAAGCCAATTGCTGCTTTTTTCCGCTTCATTTGACAAGGACTTGATTGCCTGTTGGAGGGATCGACCCTTCACTCCCATTTTCTTCAATAGGGCGATCATGGATGTAGTGATGAATCCCCTACATCCCACTTCTACAGGGAAAATCTTGGTCTTCCACCATCTTCCCATGGTACTATTAACTCCACAACGTATGCCAGCTTGGCTGTTGTGGACCACAGGACCATGTCTGGCCGGAGTGTTGTAGCCACCATGTCTTGGGGGAAGACAAGCTTTTTGTCCAAGTCCACTTCCATTTTCCAGTCCTGAGCCACTTGCAGGATACTTGTATCCTTTGATGTTATTTGGCAGAAATGGTGCGAAGTGGACTGGCCCTGTCGATGTTTGTGGGGAAGAACTTGCGATGGTCCGTCTCTGTTCTAAGATGAATGCCAGCTGTCTGAGGACTGGGTTATGCCGCCAGGTGTTATGGCCTTGGGAGAGGCTCGTGGCGCATCCTGTTAAAATATGACTCAGAGTTGCAGGTGTCTGACAAAGGTGGCAAGCAGGATCTTCTCCGTACCACTGTTTCAGGTTCTGGGGTGTGGGTAGGAGGTCGTAAGTGGCTCTGATGACAAAACTTAGATGAACTCCATCTCCAAGATATAGCGCCTGCTGATTTTCCTCTTTTCTAGGGTGTCCCAGTTGGTCCAGCAGCCCTGCTTGGCCAACGAAACTGCCTCGGCGTGTCGCTCTGCTTCCACTTTTCACCTCCTCAACCACGAGCCTTCTCTTCTGCACTTGTTGGACTTGCCCTACCACATCTCTGAAATAAAGAGCAGACTTGGCACTCTGAACAGCCTCAGATGTGGTCCACTTCCTCCCCGTTGCCACACGGGGAGCTGCTGCTCGAATAACAGGATCTTTGGATTCAGTGAAGGTCATGACCAGTCTAGCTTTGGTGCACTTGAATTCTTCCACTAGACCTGAGATCGGTAAATCCAATTTGCCGCTTCCGTACAGTCGGTCGTACTTAAGCATCTTGGAACTCCAAGCCACTATTATATATATATATATATATATATATATATATATATATATATATACTGTATATATATATATATGTATGTATGTATGTATGTATGTATGTATGTATGTATGTATGTATGTATGTATGTATGTATGTATGTATGTATGTATGTATGTATGTATAGTGCCCAGCATAAATGAGTACACCCCCTTTGAAAAGTAACATTTTATACAATATGTCATTGAAAACAAACAATATTTCCAAAATGTGCACAGGTTACGTTTAATACAGCATCTGTTGAACTTTTGACTTAAAACAAAGGTTAATAATATAACTCAGATGCCATATTTTCCTTTTTTAGTCAAATTAGTGTGGTGCAAAAATGAGTACACCCCACAACAAAAACTACTAAATTTAGTACATTTAGTACTTTGTATGGCCTCCGTTATTTTTAATGACAGCTTCAAGTCTCCTGGGCATGGAATGCACAAGTTGGCGACATTTGGCAACATCAATCTTTTTCCATTCTTCTACAATGACCTCTTTCAGAGATTGGATGTTGGATGGAGAGTGATGCTCAACCTGTCTCTTTAGAATTCCCCAAAGATGTTCAATTGGGTTCAGATCAGGTGACATACTTGGCCACGGAATCACTCTCACCATGTTCCTTTTCAGAAAGCCAGCAGTGGCTTTAGATGTGTGCTTAGGATCATTGTCGTGTTGGAAAAGGGCACGACGACCAAGGGCAAGAAGTGATGGAAGCATCTTAGTTTTCAGTATAGAGCAGTACATTTCTGAATTCATGATGCCATCAATGAAATGCAGCTCCCCAACACCAGCAGCACTCATGCAGCCCCGAATAAGGACACTACCCCCTCCATGTTTCACTGTGGGCACCATGCACTTTTCTTTGTATTCCTCACCCTTGCGACGCCAGACAGTGTTGAAGCCATCGGTTCCAAAAAGATTGATTTTGGTCTCATCACTCCACAGTATAGAGTCCCAGTAGCGCTCACCTTTGTCGGCATGTGCCCTGGCAAACTCTAGACGGGCTTTCTTGTGACTTGTGAGGAGAGGCTTCTTTCGAGGACGACACCCATGCATGCCATTCCTCTGCACTGTACGGCGTTTTGTGTCACAAGAAACAGTCACTCCAGTTGCACTTGCTACTTCCCTAGATAATTGCAGGGAACTTGCATGCCGGTTTTCTTCAACCCTTCTCATCACAAGACGCTCCTGTCGTGGTGTTAACTTCCGTGGTCGACCTGGACGTCTCTGTGCAGTGGTTGCAGTTCCATCTTTCTTAAATTTTTGAATTACTTTTGCAACTGTATTCTTACTAATTTGTAAGGTTTTGCTGATATTCTTGTAGCCTTTACCTTTCTGGTGTAAAGAAATGATTATCTTTCGCAGATCTGGTGTCATTTCTCTTCCATGTGGTGCCATTGCGGACAGCAGGAAATGGGAAGGGGTGGTTTGCTTTAGGTAACCCCCTTTTGTAGCCACCTGCCTAATGAACACCTGTGTAATGACTATTTAGACTCACCTGTGGTTGAATGCTTGTTCAATTACACATTGGGAGCCTAAAATGTAGCTTTGCTCAGAGACCTACAGTGGGGTGTACTCATTATTGCACCACACTAATTTGACTAAAATTGAAAAATATGTCATCTGAGTTATATTATTAACCTTTGTTTTAAGTCAAAAGTTCAACAGATGCTGTATTAAACGTAACCTGTGCACATTTTGGAAATATTGTTTGTTTTCAATTACATATTGTATAAAATGTTACTTTTCAAAGGGGGTGTACTCATTTATGCTGGGCAATGTATGTATGTATGTATGTATGTATGTATGTATGTATGTATGTATGTATGTATGTATGTATGTATGTATGTATGTATGTATGTGTATATATATATATATATATATATATATATATATATATATATATATATATATATAAATAAATAAGTACAAAACAGTCAAATTGAGTGAAATCCACTTAATTGTTATTCATTTTATCCAATTAATTCTGATATAGTCCAGATTCAAAATTATAAAAAACAAACATCCTAGCACTTCAGTGTAACCGATGGATGAATGGATGGATGATATGGATGACAAATGTAGAATTTTTTTTTCACTTCCTGCTGGTGTTTAAGCAATAAATGCCTTAAGATGAGAATTTGTACTGCTTGTTTGAATGATTAAGAAAGTAACAATAATTATTTATGGTGTCATTTTAAGGCAGAGCTCAGTTTCAATTGTCAGCATGTCTTTCAGTCAGTTAAGTTGATGGCAACATTCTGTTAGTTGACCGATCAACTAGTGTAATTGAATGTACATTGCTGACAGAGGTCCCGATTTGGCTGCTGCTCAACTTTCCATGTTGACACATGACTCTACCAAAAAAGGGCTTGCTTACTCAGCTATTCTTAATTACTGTACTGAAAACCAAAAAAGAAAAATATTTTGAAAGCATAATTGCAAGGTAAATTTTCCTGCTGACAGACATCAACCACAGAAGAACTCAGAAGTTTTTAGTTTTTTTCTTTGTTAGTGTCCACATAAGGTGGAGCTTTCTTTTGAATCCAAAATGCCGTACAGCTCGGCAACTGCATTAAGTTATCGGGGTGGCCCCTTTTGGAGATCAAGTTTTAGTCCTGACATCATAACTGCAGCGAACAACTGGACTAGTATCCTCCAAAATGAGAATTCTGTTCACCAACTTGTCAGTTATGATGGAGGTCAGCCCACATTTCTGTCCCAGTTGTCTCTCCGGATAATTCCTGACAACACAATAGATGCTATTCCAAGTTGTGGCCTGACATTACGTTTTGTGCCATCACACTTATGACCCTTAAACTTATGATAAGGAGATAAAGAGGTAAATAATGGATTACTCCATTCATAGAACAAGTGTCTATCATTTTGTCTATCATAATATATTTGGTTTAAAAAAAAAAAGTTTTGTGCTTTGCAATTTTTTTCCAGACTTTAGAAGAAAATGATTCATTTCCATCTCATCATTCAGGTGGCGATTGTAATCGACAATTAGAGTGCAAATATTTGATGCAAAACTACTTTGTCTGAACACATCACGTTCTCCAGTGCTGGATTTTCAAACTGCAGTCGTCCATAATCACTTCAGGACACACATCTACAATGAGAATGATGGGGCAAATTAAAAATACATGTGGTGCAAGTGAGGGAGTGAATGAATGACTCACCTTATGTTATGTAACACAGTGTTTTGTTCTGCAAAACACTGAGTAACTGCCTGCCTGGCACTGGACTCCAGGCTCAGTAAGTCTCTGCAGCAGTAAAACTCTGGAGGAATGTCTGGGTCTGTGTGTTCCAGCCTCTTGGGTCCGTCTTGGGGTTCGGCATAACTAAATAAGCAGATAAATGAGATAAATGAGCCAAAGAAGGAGAGAAAGAGCACAGATTTTGCAATGCCCTATGTTGAAGTAATACGCAGAGTGTTTCAAAAGCCATAAAGAGAAAAAACAGACTGAAAGGAACAGGGAAGAAGTGTCTGAGAGAGGGAAAAAAAGTGTTACATAAGTTTGTCTTTCAAGAAGCGCCGCCAAAATTTGCCTTGGCCTGCCTTGCTACTATGACAGGATTTTCTCATGGAACACTCAAAACTTAAACAGGAGACTGAGGGTTGTATGGCAGAGCCTGGCCCTTCCATCGCTCATAAAGTGCAGTAAAACACCTCTGTTCGCTCATATACCGCCTGAGGACACTGGCATGTCAGAACAGCACAAAAAGAAGGAACAGTATGTGATCATGTACAAACTGTATCCCCAGAGGAAAAGTCGACGGTTGCTGTGTTGGTTTAGCTTACATTCAGAGCCATTTGCCCCCTTTGAGCTCGTCAGCCACTGGACTGCTGCCAGTTGAAGTTTTCACATTAAGCTGTGAAATAACTGTAGCTATTTTTTACAACTTTTTTTGTTATTTTGTTATGATAGTTTACATGAAAAATTGCTCTTAATCAGATTTTGCAGGAAACGGGTCGTGCATTCTGTTTCCAAGAAAACTCACTGCTTGAGCCCACATTCCTGAGAGGCTAAATGGAAAACTCAACTGCAGCACATTAACTCATTAAAAGGACACTAAAGTAAGAAGGTGAAATAAGTGTTAAATTCCACCTTAAATTTAGAAAACAGTTTTTAACTTCAGGCCTGTTCCTCACAGCCAAATGGAAGTTTGAAAATAACTTGAAATACAATATTTTCTTCAGATTCAGAAAAATGAGTGTAAGTAGGAATATGATCATATACTGTATTTCATAAAACTGTCTCCAAAGGAGTTTTCACTGGGTTTAATTGCAAAAGAACTTGCATTAGGAGGCTGCAGGGGTTTAGAGACACTCAATTGTTAAACTCGAACCATGATTGTCTTCTTTCGGACTCAGAACTTCTTACTTTTCATGTAACCTTTTTTTTAATTAGGCATGTTTGTTTCCACTATCACTCACTATTTTGGTTGCTGCATCATTACCGGTACTTTGCTTTCCTGCTTTTTCCCTGCAGCTAGACTTGTTCCAAAGGGTGTACAAACCACCTCCTCGCATGACTTCTCTCTGATTTACGACTGAAACTCTGCAAGAAAAGCATTTACTATTCCGCATTGATCAGCTTTAACTCCAACATCTTTTTTCACAGAAAAGAAAAATCATGCTAACACACTGAGGATGGAGCAAAACCATGGGGTAGTGGGACGCATGGCAATCTTGTGCCCTGTGAGTTATAGGGGTAATCATTTCATTGTAATCCAAAATCTAGATTGTTAATATTTCAATCCCAAATAGAGATTAAAATAAACTATTTTGTATGCAAACAGTTCACATCTAGACTATTGAGCCAAACAACAAATAATACAATAGGATTACAGCTACAGCAGGTTATATGGGCTACCCAAGAAGTACAAAACTCCCATGCAGGAGCATTTGTTCTGGTCTCACCTTGAAAATTGAAGAGAGGATGAAGAGTTTATAGGGATCAAACATGACTTTCATAAAATAAAAGGAGAGAGCTGGAGGACATTTTAAAGCGAAAGGGATGATATACTTGTGGGAAGAAAAAAAAGAGTTGGTGTATTTTGTTGTGGCTGCAGAGTGAAGGTATGAGTGAAGGTATGAAGACCTGGAAGACTGCAATGAAGATGAATGTGACCACAAGTCAAGGCAGGGTGACAAATCTCAGGGGAATGGATGTGCGTTTCACATTCAGGGACCACAATGGTTATATTTGTATGTGGTCAGATTCGGCTCTATCACAGTCTTCCAGGTCTTCATACCTCTGCTCTGCAGATGCAACAAAACCTGCCAACTCTTGTTTTTTTCCCACAAGTGCAGAAGTGTAAAAAGTCTTAAAAGGTCTCAACCCTTTTGAGGTGAGACTGGAAATGCCCAGGTCTGCTCACGCCTATAGGCTGCACCCTCACAGGATGTTGTGCAGTTGTCAGGTTGCCTGTATTAACAGTGAATAAGTTCAATTTCAGCTCCATTTGTTTGGACTCCACCAAGCCAGAGGTGAAAATCTATATTTGGCCATGTTCAGATTACATCTATCTCTGTCAGTTTAACTGGTACATCTGTGTGAAGTTTAAGAGCATCAGTCAGGAAAAAAGATGGTCCATTTTCCCTACAACACTTAACAAAACTACATGTTTACAGAGTGTACTGGGTTGGAATTGGTGGCTCAGCTGAGGAACGGGTAGTTTCTCCCTTACTCCAAATGAGAAGATATGCACCAAAATTAGCTTTGTAAATGTTTGTTTGATAACCTTATAGCAAAACGAAACATGTCAAACATTGCATTGAACCTTCACACTGTTTGGACGATCATGCATCCAGTCAGGAGTGCTCTCTTCAAGTCAGCTCTCTCATTTGCTGCCTAATTGGGCACTCAAGGATAATGGCCGATTTGTTTGCTTTGTATCTGAGCAATCAAGAGTGCATGGATGTAAGAGTGCATGCTCCTTCGCTTTGTGTCTGTGTGTGTGTGCGTGTTGTTGTATTTGCATGACTGCGTTTGTGCATGCGTGTGTGGTTTGAGATGGCCCCTTTCCTCAAAGTTAATGTCATGCGAACGAGGCAGAGTTATGGCAGGTGTGAGAACAGCTTGAGGCTTCTGTCATTAGCTCGCCGCCAGTGTCACTCTGTCCTGTGCCGATCCAGCCTGGCAGCATCCATCCGCCACACGCTGCTCGCACACTTTTTATTAGAGTGTGTATTCGCTGTAGCCTGATTTAGCGCCACCGGGCTCCGGCCTCTGTTTTTGACTGAACTGATTATGAAGGTACCTGAGGCGCTTTCCATGGGTTTGGCTTAGGCTGAAGTTTAGATGAAATCCATCCGAGCTGTGACCCTCTTTGCATTCATGCCAATGTCATTTTTAAGTGGTTAAGTTTCACTTATCAGATCATTTGATGTGGGTTTCTGTTTTTATAGCGAAGAAGAAGCAGAAATGTTTTGTGTTCCAGATTTAAAATAAAGTGAAAAGTGAGAGGAGCACTGTAGGTGTTGAAGTGTGTCATCTTGAGCATTTGGCACCTTTGAACGTGTGAGAGTCAACGTGAGGGGAGGATTTGGTGTGGACAAGGAGCAGAACTGGGACAAAGTGACAGACTGCCCCGGTAAGCCTTTGGCGCTGTTGACGTGCAGCTTTGTGGGTAACGCCACATGACGGGACTGCAGGAGTCGGAAAATGAATTTTCCTCCGTGGGTGCATGGCTTTGGGGTGACTAACAAGGTAAATGTTCAACCATAACAATTAACACTTATTGATACTGATTAATGTGCAGTCAAGGATCCATAAATGTTTCATTCTTGTTAGAGAAGCTGGACCGCCTCAGTTGCTTCAACCTTTACTAATTCAGTTGAGAAACCAGTCAGATAGAATGAATTTATGTAACATGTTTATTAACGCTGAAGTAACAAGCAGTTGCTGGTCTAAATAAATGGCTCCATCTTTGAAAAAACAGCTTTCGTCCTTACCTGGACTCATAATTCTGTCATTTAATAACCTTTTATGATTGCCAAAAAATGATTTAACCTGGTTATGTGACTGGAATGCATTGTTGAGCATCTGTCTGCTCCTCCTCGGGTCTGGAGCTTATCAGGTATAATATAAGACGCAATCCGACTTGACTTCTCCTGCCACAGATCACACTGATCTGATAACGCCGGTTACATGCAGGAAGCGCTAAATTACAAAACGCAATTAATACCACGGAGCAGAGATTCTTTGTTACAAGCATATACTGAATTGTGCTCAATAAACGGAGTGCATTACTTATAAAATGGATTTTTAAGTAAAATGAGTAACCGGTTTGAAGGATAATCTGGTGATTGGGATTGCCTGAGAATATAAAATGTAAAGACTTTTTCATTAATCTTTAGATTTGTCTTTGAAACTGTCATCCTAAGCAAGGATGAGCTAGAAAGGCTCTGTGGTGTTGAGCTTTTATGTTGACGGCCGTCACAGGCTCGTCTCAGATAAAAGCGTGAAATAAGCATGATTGTTTTTCAAACCATATTATGTGGTGGAGACACGTGACGCGTTGGAGTTACTTTCCTTTTACCACAGAAGGAAACAATGTTCTCCTTCATAGCGCTGGAAACCACGATGACGAGTCTAACCTTGGCGGGGATGACATTGCTTCTGTTTCTCAGCTAATGGTCGTTCATCAAGAGCGACGTAAAGTGATTTATTCTCTTTTTGACTACATGTGCATCTTAAAAATAAAAACACAACAAAACATTAAAGTGTGAAGCAAGATAACTATGTGCTTTTGTGGGTATTTGGAATAGAAAACCAAATCTGTGTCTCCACCACAAAAGGAATAGTAATCAACTTTATGTTGGCGTTGTTTTTGTGATTTCAGCACATACTTCCAGGTCCGTCCTGTTTCACTCTGCGTCATATGTGTCTGCTGTTTGTCGAGACCCTTTGGGATGAGACACTAAAGGAAGCTTTTAACACAACGAGTTAATGAAGTGAAACTATATTTTTGAACATTTTGAACCATGATTTTTCCTAAAACTAACCACAACGTTTTTGAGCCTACAGGGAAATTGCGATGCCTTAATCTGATCAGTGCCTATAATAGCAACTAAAACCAACGGTTTCCAGGCGGTGATAGAGAAATGAAAAGTGCCCTGAACCCTTTTTTCCTGAGCCATCGGCAGAGTCACATTTTCCTCCTTCACCACTCCTTTCCATTTTCAGCAGCCATGAAATCTTCAGAAGTACCAATCATTTTCTTGTTGTCTCTTGTTTCCATCATCCCTGCAGAAAGAAGAATCAAATGTTACATCTAAATTTACCTCAGTTGGAGTATGTCAGAGTTTGTTGCAATAAATGATGATATTAATACATCTCAAGAAAAGTGTTATTACGCGATAAACCTTGGATCAACTCAACACAGAGCAATTTGATTTTATATAATAGGCTTGAGTGGGACCTAAGTGATTTTTCTGATCCTTTTCAGCCGGATCTACTTTCCGCAGTCGTGCTCTTTGAGCCCCTCCAAAGTTAATGTTCAGTGCACAGCTTTATGCTGCTGGATGTTTGCGTTCAGTTATTGATGAACAGTTTGCCTCCTCTTCATCACAGTTGTCCCATCTGCTGAGCTTCACGGGGTAAAGTTCAGTCCCAACGAGAACACGAGGAAAGAGCGGCACATTTTCATTTCAAATGGTACGTGTTGATTGGTGGGACACATGTAAGGATTCCAGACTTAAACCCCTTAAAATGAACGATTATTATTTTTTTCAAACATTGGTTTTCTTCTTAACTTTCCTTGAAACTCTCTACCCTTCTGACACTTCCGTCATCACAACAGTGACTACGTTTACATGCAGTCAAAATTACGGTTATTGCTAATATTCCGGTTACTGAAACATTCGGAATATTCCGTTTCCATGCGTGAGCAAACAGGGTTATCCCTGTATACATGGTAATTATTCATTTGGGATATCTCCATCAAACCAGCGATGCGGAGAACATCATGACGCAATTCCCGTCATTTCCGCTTCTTCTTCCTGTATAATCGGACCCGCTGGTACCATTTTGTTTCTCGGCCCTGTAGTTCGCCCTTTTCAGCATCTTCCAGCGGTGCTTGATCTGGTTTGGCGTTCGTACAAATCCTGCTTCGCTCCACTTTTTGCTCACCTTTTTGTAAATCTTGCTATCGCGGTACTTTCTACTGTCTACAAATGCCAACATGTTCATATCTTTCATTATATTTATGAAGTGATTAGTCTCCTCCTGGTCTTGCGTTTCGCCATGTTTACAAGAACTTCCTGGACTCAAAAGACCAAGATTCCTTGCGAAAAGAACATGCGCAGAAAACAAATTAATGTTCCTTTTGATTGGGATATCCCGTTTGGCGTTTACATGACCAAATATTCGGGTTAGAAAAGGAGTAACCCAGGGGTCATATTTGGGTTTTTAAAAACCGGAATATGAGCAAATTCCGGTTATTCAAAGGGGTTATTGGAGTTTACATGGTCGGTTTTAAAAGGGTTATTGACTGCATGTAAACGCAGTCAGTGGCAGACACCTCTTCTGTGTGATCCTGTGAAATCAAAACAGTTTGGCCAGTAATGGTTATACTTAAATGATTACAAGAAAATAAATGGTCCCTATGGAAACTATTGTTTGTTTTGTTGTGTTTTTTTTTCACAACAATGAAGTCATTTTCTTACCAGCTTTCCTAGACTAATCACACCTTTTTAAAAGATTCTGTTCAACAACCTGAGTGAACGCCTCGGCTAAAGAGGGATTAGGCCCCAAGTGTCACTTAAGAAGAGAACTTAAGGTGTTTTCTGTAATTATACCCTGGGGTTTTCACAAAACAGCAGGAGCTGCTGCCCTTGGACTGAGAAGAGGTTGAGAGGTTGTGTTTTTGTCTCTAATTTCCCTGAGGTGAGGAAGAATGGTTAAGTTGATTTTAAACAGGTTTGCAACTAAAATGAAAAAAATAATGCAAACAAGGCAGAGATTTATCACATGGGTTGGAACAAATGAAAAAAAGAAAAGAAAAAAAGTCATCATGGGGGGCTTTAAACCCCACATGACTATGATAAAGAGAGTAAACGCCATAGATCCTGTGCGTTTGTTCACACCCAACGTTAAAAGTCTCCACATGCATCTCAAGTGGTAACTTGTGATTAGATCTCACACCTTCTCCATGTCACAGTAATTTTGTTTTGTTTTGTTGGTTTTTTCCCTGTTTTATTTTACAAATGAACTGGACATTTACAACAATAGTGACAGTGGGAGAACATCCAAAAAACCTGGATGAAAGATACCGAACGCCTTCGGCAGACTGAAACAATAAAGGGACATGATGTCAGACATGAATAACAGAAGAACTAAGGGAAGCAATTCAAAACAAAACAAACAAGCTGTGGTTTGTTGTTTGTTGTCATGGATCC
This sequence comes from Cololabis saira, assembly GCF_033807715.1. Taxonomy (NCBI): domain Eukaryota; kingdom Metazoa; phylum Chordata; class Actinopteri; order Beloniformes; family Belonidae; genus Cololabis; species Cololabis saira. The sequence continues at coordinate 15,619,643 of NC_084596.1, read as the reverse complement.
TGCTCATAACAAGGGGTGCAAGCTAAAATATAAAACTTGAAGACATAAACATAACCAATACCTTTTGCCAACAGATAAACACTCTTAAAATAAAAATGTACCTTGTTCGCTGAAAATAACTGCAGGGAGTAAATGCAGATGGTTTAACTTAGTCCCTCTACTTAGTGATGTAGGTAACTCCCACCAACCCTGAAAAGGCTTTAGCAATTATAGAAAATTAATGAATGGATGTTTAAAACAGTTGCCACCACATGTAATTACTTGGGTTTGATAATTCATCACTTACAAAAAAAACCTTAGTGTTGCAAAAGGTGTGTTTTCGCTTAATTAGCATAAATCTCTTCTTTTTTTTCGTTGTTGTTGCCTGTGCACTGTGCACATTGTGCACATATGAATTAAGTGGCCTCAGGTTTATCAGTCTTTATGATCTTGCTAGTTTCATGTGGTTTTTCAAATGTCTTGTTCCACTATAAATTTATTAGCGCCATCCTCAAGGGCACCTTACCGGTTTAATTTCAGTGAAATATTGCCACTGTTTTATATCGCATTCACTTTTTCCCTGCGTGAACAGAAACTGGGTTCAGCGGGGTCACTGCTGTACTGTCCTACAGCAGCCGTATGTAACACTGCAGAGCTTGTTTGCTGGGATGGGCAGCTTCTGGGAACACCCTCCCGCAACACTGGTTGCCCCAGTATATGCCGGCCACACACACACACAAGCGCGCACACATGCATGCACACACTCTCGCACAGAGCAGCCTACACACAAGCCTCTGATCACAGTGTTTATTGTCAGCCAGGGTGGCACAAATAAACACAAATGGTTGCCATTCTTCCATGAGATCAAACATGCACATGCAGACGGACACACAAAATGATCTCACGTGTAATTGCGTTCACACACCAGCCCACAAAGTGAGAAACACACTCACATACACAATCCCCAGAGCCCAATATAGAGTCCATTACTTCAGAATGCCACACTGCTTCGCTCTGAAAACAAGATGTACTCGGACTTTGTTGGGCCTGATTGGTGTGAGTCACACAGAATTCCAACAATTATAGATACCCGTGCGGTTGCGGTGACTACATGTTTAAGGACAGAGTGACTCACAAATGCCCAAGATTACCCTGACATTATAACCCACAGCTTGTGTAAATGCAGTTCTGGTATTCCTGCTCACTTTTCGCATTCCCTGTGTGCAGTAAGAGGGATTCATGCAGTCATAACACGTGACCGGAGGAGTGCCACTACTCTGAAATGTAAAGAGAGCCTGAACACTGAGGGGGTTTCCCCATGAAATGGTCAGCAGGGCAACAGTCTTCCTGTGATATCTGTTGAGACGTTAAGTTACAAGCTCAAGAAAACTAGCTGCAGCATATTGAGTGGCAAATTGACCTATGATTACCAGCCCTGTTATTTTGCTATCCCAGAGTTCGATATCAAGAAAAAGTGTTCTCAAAAATCAGGAGTGAAAGGTGATATTTTCTGATTGTTACAAAAAATCTCCATTCCCCCATATCAGAAATTCTCCTAATGACATACGTTTTAGGCTGAAAGTCTATGATTTAGTCCTCTCACACATCTTTGTAACCACTAGAAGGGTTTAATGGAGTATTTCTCACCAGATCTCAAGATTTTTGGGGGGCTGAAGTAATTTGGCAGAACATGAATATATGCCAGCTAATGACATTAGGAGGACTCTGCGATTGTAACAGTCCTTTTGAAATAGCAGTTTTTCTGTTCTTTGCATAGACATCCCCGCTACACACACGTAGGCTCCATCTGCAGTGACTTTACCAAGAAACATCTGACAGAACTGAACCTTCCCAGATGGTCCAGACAAAATACAACCATGTGGTTCTGATATGAGCACATGTTCATTTGTGCTTATACCATGTTTGAACACAGAACCAGTACTTTCTGATTACGTATTTTCGCGACCATTAGGCTCATATAAACGTCTTATTTTTTTTTTTCAAAATGTGCGGCGTGCCCAATGGCGCAGTGCGCCGAATGTGTGTTTTGTCGGGAGCTCTCACTACCGCCCCACGGGAGCGCTTTGATAAACACTGTGCGTTTCGGAGGAACCGAGCGGCGGCCTGCCCGGCCTGCCCGGCGGCGGGCTCCGTCGTTTACTGTTGTGCTTGGCTGCAAAAGCCGGAATCATTTCCGAGGTGCCGTACGGCACGGAAAGTGACTCTGACAGCGAAGAAAGTGGAACAGTTGTCAGGACAATCGCGCTGATCGGGCCAGAGTGGCCAGAGAGCTGCGCGCCCGGCTCGTGCCGACACGCTGAGCAATTCTCCTGGATTGGTAATTTCTCCCCCATTGGTGATTTAAAAAATTTTAGTACTTTGTAATAAAGACTTAAATAAAGCACAATAGAACTCAGTTTTGCTCCCGCTCTATTTTTAAATACGCACACTTGTATGCTTGTGTGTGTGTTGTTGTAAGGCGGCACGCCATTTGTGTGTGTAGACGGCGCCTTTTCGTTCGGGGGGCCGTGTGTGTGTGTGTTAAATACAGAAATGGCACACATAACTGAGACTGCGCCTTTCCACACGGCGCGAAAATACGGTAAATGGCAAAAGCCAGAAAATCAGCAGTCAGTGTATCTGTGCTATATAGAGCAGTGATCACCACTACAGCATCCAGTTAGTTTTATACAGCAGGTACAGTGTACTGTTTTATTTATATTTATGATGCTTTTTTTTTGGCTGTTTTTATACCAATTAATGCTCTCTTTATGTATATTGAGTCTTTGCACATGGATAATTAAGACATTACTCTGCATAAGAAACTACGAGTAAACAGCAGCCAAATGAGAATAAGATCATAATTGTAAGCAATAATCTCATTAGATGTGACGAATACCAATCATTGTCACATTATTGTAGACATGTAAATGCCTTAATTGCATTAACATCCTGTTCAATTGACATGGCATTTGGCAACAGTGAAATGTTTGGGGATAACAACAAGTGCAAAATAAAAATAAACACCACTGAAAGTAAGAAATTGTACTTGAAGCTTTAGTAAAACCAGGAATAAAACACTCAATGGTATATGGCGTCATTACATGGAGAAACATGCGCTTGTTGGTGTTGCATTAACATCTGGAAATCAACACGGGGCAGGTGTTGTGCTGATATCTTTCCCCTCATCTGAACACACGCAGCTGGACGAACTACAATGTAACTATGATTAGCTTGAGAAGGAATCGGGATGTCCGGTAGTTTTTATTTTAGCTCGAACATTCACGCAATTAGGGACCTAAAACATAGGCACCTCAGGGCCTGAACTATGGGTATCTCCATGCAAGTCATCAATTGTTTCAGAACGAAACCAGTCAGCATCAAAGCTATCTTTTCAGTTCTGTAGCTGAAAGATTCTCTCATAGCCATCATGAGTAAAAATGGGCTGAACACTTAGTCGAAAATAATCTTTGCTGCAGACTGTTTGTTCTTTTTAAAGTCTTTCCTCTCGTGCATGTAGGCAGTTACAGATTGATTAAATTCAGATTTTGTCTGCATAACGGCTGCATAATGAGAATATATGAATGTAAAAGAAACCAATACAATAACCTTAATTAGAATATTGTCTTATTTAGAATAAGGTCAACAATTAGATAACTGATGTTCATATAATCATGGCTTTTGTTTGTAAATCCTGCTACTGGTTTTTTGTGGACGATCAGCAGGTGGAAACATCATTCAGTAATTCAGAGACCATTCACAAATGCTCATACAGCTGCTTGCGATGGTGTTAATAAATGCACGATGGCAGTTTTAAAGGACAATAAGATAAATATCAATGTGTCAGTGAACTCTGTTTATACTATGGTTCTGTTAATTCAGGAAAAAAAAAACATTGATGGAGATCACGCAACCATGTTAGAAAATAAATTTTTCAAGGACGTGGTGATATGTCTCCATGGTGACTCTCCAGCTGTGGAAAAGCAAATCTGTTGACTGGCTTTGATACAATCACCAGGTTAAAGTTGGTCAAATAGAGGTCCAGAAATTGCTGAGTTTCTTTTACTAGTCTTCACTGCTCCTGGCAGCTCCCACTCCCACGGTCCAGTCAAAAATAACTATTTCTTTCAAAGAAAGTCCTGCTTATCAGAATCAGTGGTCCACCACAGGCTGCTTGAAATTCTTGTGATGTTGGAAGTAGCTAACAGCGTGCATGGTAGCAGCAAGTAGAAATAAAATAAAAGTAAAGTCAAAAACATATTGTCTTACACTTGATCCAAACCCTGGCCTTTTAAGCAGAGCTGTTTCATCCGACTTATTTTGCTTCCAAACCTCTATCCTCCAAATAGGAGCTGGTTTAAAGGTTAGTGGATGAAGTTGTGCGTAAGTGTTTACCTGAAAACAGCATGCCCATTCTTATCCTTAGATTATGGAAATGTACAATGCAGAAGGTTTGCAGTGTTATACTTCCAACTGAAGTAAAGACTGAAAAAATGGAAAAATGTGGGAACAAAGTCAGCTGGATTCACAAAAAGATCTGAATTAATCAAACAGTGGTGCAAACAAGCTCTCAGAGGGAGCAGCTATTCTTTCTCCTCTTACAAAGAACACCAATTGTTCCCTCTCTTAAAAACTGTCATTATATACTACCATCTTTATACCTTTTTAATAGGAAAAAAGTATAAAGATGAAAAATTGAAACACAATCCCCCACCCTGTATTGCATAGTGAGACTGAATTGGGATACGCTTTGAAAAGCTCCCTCTTGAAATGATCATCAGATAATAGTGTTAGTTACACATAATTTGAATATACAAGACCTCAAAAGACATAAAAAGTATTTATATTCTGCCACTACTAATACTAATCTCTCGGCTTTGCATGGGAATTCTATGGCCCTCTGGTTTGGCTATGGTGCTGACCAAATCTGATTCCCCAGCAGGGACAATTAAAGAGGGGAATGATAATCTAACCATAATACTGTAAAATATTGCTTAAAAGGTTTTACTTAAGACAAGTATTACTGTACTTCTGGTACGAGCCCCTTTGTTTCCTTATGTTCGGACAGGATGTGGAACGCTCTTGAACAGGACGAGGATTCCCCCTGGACAGGGGAGGAAGGGGGACGGAGGGGGTCGGAGAGGGAAGGATTCCAAGTCTTGGTTACAGTGGGAAGGAAGGAGTCATGTTCCTGTTTGTTTGCATTATGGGATGGCAGCCGTGGCGTAGATCTGGCTGGGATGGGTCTTGCAGGGTCCTCTGGGGTCACCCCCCCTCCTGCATCACATTCGCAGCTGTTGGGGCTGGACTGTGTGGGAGGACGAGGGCAGGAAAAACAAATCTCCCATGATGCACACTTCTCAAGCCTCCAAGCCTACAGGACTTGGAATCGAATGCAAGCGATGAGGTGGATCCTGCTGAATTTAGCTGAGTGAGGCTTTTCTAGTGTGGCTGCCCGGTCTGAATGAATGAGTTTTTCTTTTTAAAGGCATGCTTTGATGTTCAGCCAAACTGTCTTGGATAAACAAAGGTTTAAATAAAGCTCAGCAGCCTGAAAGCACTGCTTCACCATACTTTGTTACAACCAGCGGACACGCAACAATGAATAGACTTTTTTCCATTAAATCATGTGGTTCTGTTTTAAATCAGATATAAAAAGTGTGAGCAGTGGGAATCATAAGCTGGTGCACAGAACTGTGGGTAATCAAAAGAAGGACCCATCACAGGTGAGCTGCCATCTGTCTTTTTAGTAGCTTTAATATCACTTGAAAGCTCTTAAAAACAAAAGGAACCAAGGAGGAAAAGAGAGTAAAACTGCTGAAACTGAATAAAACTGGGACACGACTAAAACGATTGATACGTTCTCCTGTCTTAGCTGCAGAGACCTTTAACTATTTTCCCAGTCTATGCAGCATCTCTATATTAGTGTCATATCCTCAGCTGTGTTATTAAATGTTTGTTTCCACTACCTGTTTTTCCCATATTTCCACATGCAAGCGCTGAGTTTCCCATTTGCAGGGATCCAGTGGCTTCCTTCCTCTCATGAGCAACAGGATGTGTGCAGCTCGGACCGTACGTGCTGGTTTTTGTAACCTACAAATCATTTTTAGCTCTCTGTAGCCCCTTTGACTTCATTTCCATTATGCATCACACAGCTGGCGTTGGGTATAAATGGTAAACCGTGACGGTAAAAAGATGCTCAATGATGGGAGCGCTTTCAGAGAGTCCTTAGTGTGTGTTTGAGAGAGGGAGAGTGTGTGATTATTTTAAATACAGGTATTTTACATGAAAAAAATAAAATAGAAAAAGGTGTAATGGTTTAGAAAATGTTGGTAGAAAACCCAGTAATCCTTCTATTTATTTAGACTTTTATTTCTTTGCAGACAGTACGAACCCAAACATATATATCTGCATCGTAACTGAATTTTTTTTTCTACATCCTGACGTATGTTTATGCATTGCAGACCTGCAACATACCAAAAAGATTTAAATAAAAAAACATGTTTTGATCCAGGCGATTTTGGGCTAGTAAGGAGAGAAAAGAATGTTATTTTAAGGGTGAAGTCAACAGGCTATTGTAATCATGACTTGGTGCAAACGCAGTAATTTAGCAAAGGCCAAGTCATTGAGAAACAAAGCTGGTCAGAAAACCTCCCCTGCTTACAAACAATGACTCCAAAGAAAGACTTGAAGTGGTTTGCATATGTCCCTTTCTGCAGGACATAATATCATTAAACATCATTAAACAGTTCAGTGAATGTGGATTGTTTAAAGGGCTGAACACCCGTGGTCTCTGATCCCAAACAGCCTCATCATCAACAACCATCACTCATCAAAACCTGTGAACACATGGACAAGGTGTCACTCTGTAACACCTTTTGTGAAACAAGATGAGTTCCACTCGCAAGTGCAACGTAAAATATTTAGCTACAAGAAAGAAGAAAGCTGCATGAACATTGTCTGGGTTCAGAGGCATCAGGGATGGACCATCACACAGCAGAATCATGCATCGTGGCCAGATCAGTGTTTAAGATCTTTAGTGGAGGAAATAGGCCCCATCTGCTCTGGATCAAAGACAAGAAGGACCTTCCAGATTGTTATCGGGGGCGGGCCTAATAGCCAAGCTATGTGATCTTATGGAGGTTATACCAGGGCTTTTTTGCAAAGGCCATTTAGACTTCTGGGATGGCAGCATTAAAGCAGAAAGTGCACAGTGAGATTTTAAGCAACATATCCTGACTTTCAGAGAGATTTGCATATTTTTCAACAAAACAATGGAAAAACACATTCTCCACACAATACAAAGGCATGTCTGAGGAGGAAGAGTGTAAAGGCACTGGTCTGCTAGCCTGCAGATCTGACTTGTCCCCAATAAAGAATATGTGGAGGATTTTGAAAAAACAGAAAAATGTAGCAACGTTGCACAACAACAAGACCTGTGTGCAGGAAAAATGGGACAAGTAATACTGAATGAATATACAAGGATATTAACAGATGAAATGAAGTTGACAGTTTTAGATGCATACGCAACATAATTCTGCAAGAATGTGAGAAGCGGTGCAATCCAAGCCATTCTGGACAAACAGTTTTATAAATTACAGAGATTAACAGACCGAGCACATCCATTCATATGATCCAGTCACAAACTCCCAAGGTGCAATTTAGCCATTTTCAAATCTTCGCTCATCTTTTCTTCTGCTTTGTCAGGTTAAGATTGTGATGATTCGACTTATTAGATGAAACCAGTCTGTTAGTGTTGGGCTGATGATGGAGACGAGGAATCAAACTGAGGCTGTCTTGGAAAAAAACGTTCAGTTACTTCTCAATAATAATTGTTGATAAAATGTTGCTTTTACTTTCCATCATCAATCACGTTCAAAGGCATAAATGCTTTGACTCACATAGATACATATATCTCACTTTGGAGCGAAGCTGCTTTCTTATTCCACCAAGGATCAGCATTCAATTTATCTCTCTCTTGCTACAATTCAACAGAGGTGATAAATCTCCAGAGCTAAGGCAGAGCTGTAATAACTGACCTCAGCTCTCAGTCGTGATAATAGCCTTGCTCCCCTAAAGTGAAATCAAACCTTTATCTTTTAGATTTTTTTTTCTTTTACATCTCACACATTTAGCTGATCGTGCAGGGAAGATTGCTCATCTTGTCCAGAACTGCTGAAGTTATCAATTTCACTTTCCTTAAAGATGATGATCCTCAAAGCTCAGGTTGCATATAAAAATAAATACATAATAAAAGAAAACCTCTTTAAAATGCAGAAAAATACACACATACGTGGAAGTAAAAACGTCAAATAATTAAAGTTTACATCTGTATTTCTGTCTACATTTATGATCCTCTGCTTTTGGCCAGCCTCTCCCACTTCACTCTTCTGCTCTCTTCAATACCCATGCCCTGTTCAGCATGGAGATTTCCCCCAGGACTGAACCAGAGAAATTGAGCAGACTGACACACTTCATGGCGTATTAGTCAAGGTAAAGCCAGGGGCTTCTGCTTCCATGGAGGACCTGGTCACAAGACAGTGATGACTCACAGTCAGTTGTTACTGGATCCTCCTGAACATGATTCACTCTGGTTGCCATTGGTGCACAAGTCAACAAATCCTTTATTCAATAAATACATGTCTAATTGCCTGACCCAGAGAAGTTGCAGCTTCTTCAGTGAAGAAAATATGGGAGGAAAATGTGCACACAATAGAGCACATTAGAGCATGTTTCTGCACTTACCTGCAGTGCAGTCATTGTGTTTATGCTCTACTCAGCATAATCAGGACTGCAACACATCCTCAGTCAACAACAAAGTCTGTAAACCTTCTTGAAAAAGATTAACCACACTGCAGACATGAAGTAAAAATCTTAAATAGTTATTGATTACCATCCTCCTCTTGAGCTTTGCATTGTTCTTTTTCTTTGTTTTTTGGGTTGTTTTTTTTGTTTGTTTTTTGCAGGGCACTGTGTTGTGTTTGACATGGTGGAACCTGAAACAAAAGGTGTATTGTTTACGTATACATTAAGGACTTACTGCTGAGTCTCGTGCATTTAAGTCACTATCTGGCTCATATTTTCATGTTATTTTGCGCCTTACCAAATCAAGAAGAGAAACCATGGTTGAATATTGAATGAAGTAAAAGAGAAAAGAAAAGAAGAGTTCTGAGTTGAGAGACGATAGACAAACTCCACCAACACCAGTTATGGACTTTTAGCATGTTAAGACCAGTAAATAAAAGTCTTCCATGGCCGTTTATCTGCCCTTCTGCACCATCTCTGGATTTTGAATTGAGAAATCAACGAGGCGTTTGCACTGGCTTTATGCAAATGTATCGAGGATCATGCATTAATTATGAGCTTTATCTGAATTAATGTGTTGGTTAAGTTGCCTTGTATAAATGTATTTCCTTCCACTTGTTTTTATGTCCTTTGTCAATTAGTGCACTAAAAGATCCGACTGGAAACTTTATAATATCACGAAAGCTTTTCTTGCTTTTGAGTTGCAGAAGACATGGAAAAGGATCAGTGACAAAATAAAAGCACGCATACAGTAACTCACATGACTTAAACACGGCATATCACACTCTCTTTTTCTAAGGTTAAAATAATTTCCTTGGGTATTAACATAATATCTGTGAAATGCTTCCGTTGCATTTTAACTGAGATGCAGTACAACAGCTCCCTTTCCAACCATGCCTTTACAGCTTGGTTCATAGCAGTGAGTTTTAGAGTGAAGTCAACTACTTTATTCTACTCCACCCTTCTATGCTTTGTGGTCTAAATCTCTCTTGAAATTCATTGATATAAATTAAGACTACACCCTCTTCCGTGTTAAAGCTTCATGATGTAAATTCGGGTGGAGATAAATATGAGGAAAGCTGCATAATTGAGCTCTGGTCTGGGTCTGTGATGTCACATTGCATTGTAAATCCAAACTGCTTGCTGGATGACATATTTTATTTGGCTTTTTTTTCTTATGATACGTACCTTTTGACATGCATACAGGTGCAGGAATGCAAATTTTCCAGGTTGTAATTCATAGGGAATTCTAGGAACAGAAATTGTTACCTACTTACTTAAATAAATTGCACAACTTGTCTATTTTATGCCAACATGAACTCAATGACCAAGTCTCCAGAAGACACTTTTTAAAAAGCTTTTTCTCCTGAATACATCATAGCTGCCAGAGGGCACATGCGGCTCATTCTTTTGTCAAAAGTAGCTGCTGGCTGCCCAAAAAGTCATGCAAGGGTGCCAAACGACGTCACACATAAATTAGCACATCAATGCATTTGCTACACCACTTCTCCTTTTCCCAAGCTTGTAGCAGACAGAGTGTATAGGAATGTGTTGGACAAAACAGTCTTTCACATGAGAATCAACTGCACTAATTTGTTTTTTCTGCACCGGGACTCCACGCAAGAATTTCCCTGATGGTTGGGAAAGTGTTTGGGGTCCTCACTCTCACCCTTTTTAAGAAGTGATGTCACCGCTAACAAATTCACCATCACCTGTCAACGCTAAACTTTACGTCACTTAAAAGCTTTTTTTTTTTTGCATGCTTAGCCATACACGTAGGGAGCCTCATTTTCTGTTACAAGCTGCCTCTTATTTCCTCCTTCACTCTCCCGGGTCGCAGTGTGAGTGCCCCCCTGGGATGTTCAAAGCCAGAATGTGGTGCTCCGGGAAATGGTGTAGTCAGCTGATCTGAACATTACCTTTGTTTCTGAGATGAATGGATCATATGTTCTCCAAATGAGATGAAACTGTTATGAGTCATCTAATGTGCAGTTGATAAATGTGGGAAATGAGCTGGAATTAAACTGGCTTTCTGTGCATGCCCAGCCGGTGGTTCAACTCATGCATGGGGTGGAATTGTGTCTAATTCCGTCAGCTTATGAGAATTCAAATGATTCAAATGTTTTGGGTAATTATGCTTTTATGTGTTTTCTATCAATTTCCAGTTTTTACATTTTTAAAATTCAGTCAATTCAAGTCAAAAATTCTCTGCCTGTAGTCAGACATGCTACGATTAAAATCTGATCATGAATTGTAAGAAAAAAATCTATGCTCTACTGTAAGTATCTGCTCTAAAACCAATATGGAATGATGGAAGAAAGTAAGTTGGCCAGTTTTATAGTAGAAAAAAAAGAAGAAGCTTTCATTTCCAATTTTGTGACAGAAACAGGTTTCTTTCTTGAGAGGTTGTGGTCTGTAAAGATCTCCTCACAATCATTATCTGGAGCACCGACATGCTGGAGATTGCTATTAATTCCCTTACTCTCAGAAGGTTCACCAGTTAATTAAGCATAACCCCTGAGTCCCACCAGGTATGGAAGTACTGCAGAACAGTTGCGATGTGTCAGCCACTGTGAGTCATGGCCATTCAAGGCGAAGAGACTGGTTCCACCAACAATGCCTCAGGGCGGGTTAGAATCATCCCAGAAATGACCAACCGCTCTGCTCTGAGTCTCCAGGCTGAGTCTTGTCTGGTTCTTGACTACGTCAGTTTCCACATGGTAGATTGACCTCACAGGAAGTTGGACACAAGAATGCCCTAAAGAATCTGGTTAATTTTCAAATTAAAACATTTCAAGTGGGCTCTGACTCATACATTGGTATAGGTTAACCCGCACATACACAATTCAGAGTGTTTCAGAAAAGATTTAAACCACATATGAGGGGAAATGTTTCCTTTAGAAGTCAAAAAGCACATTTTATGTGATGTCCTTCATCCTTTTTTATATGTCCAATAACTGAAAGGACAAGACATAAAGAGAAATGGTTCTTTTAAAATGAGCAGATCATCATGTGATACTCATAATCTTGATCCAGCTGAGCAGGCAGGGCTGGGAAGTGCTTCGCTTCTGAAGTGTTCCCAGTGGGACCTGAGGTTACTCTGAGGACTGAGCGAAGCTGGACCACAGTGTTTCCGGGCTTGAAAGCGTTGATGGTTTGGTTGTATCATGTAATTCGTTACAAATTGCAGTGACTTTAGTCAATCAGTGCGGTTATATGCACATGTAAATCAAGCAATTGGCAACAATCTAGCTAGGGATTAAACTGGAGTTTCTGAGAAATCCAAGTATACATGCGTGAAAAGACAATCGATTTATGAGTGAGGTGTGCGCGACTCCGCGATGCTCGGTGGAGCAACACAGACTTTTGAGTTGGCGTTCTTCCAGTTAGTTCTTTGTTATTCGTCTTCTTCTTCTCCTACTGGGTTGATATTCTGGCTATTGCTGTGTCGTCACTTTCATAAGGGGGAGTCCCGGGGTTTTATTTCCTGCCAATTTGCCCGATATAATTTGATGTAGTTTAGCTGCGACTAAAGTGAACTTGGCACATATCTGTAGCAGAGCTGAGCAAAGGTTCATAGAGTATCTGAAATGTGCCACAGCATTTCCGGTAGGATCATACTCTGTCAATATGATCGTACAGTCAGTCATCCCCAGTCAGCATTCATTTACAGAAAGTCGAATTGTCGCCTTAATCTGAACGATATAGAATTTTTACAAGCCATGTTTACACTTTAGCTGGGCTGTAGTCGAACCGAACTGAAGCTCTTGAGATTGAGCTTTTAGTGCCCAATAATGCGTCCTAATTCGACTTATTTCGGCATGTATACGCAACCCACGCTCAGCTGAGCTACTGACCGTCCCCCTTCTGGAAGTAACGAGAGTTATTCCCACGAGAGCGGGAATAACAACATTCACGGCATCACAACAACACGGTAACAGAAGAAGAAGAGGGAGACTTTGCTGCATCTTACCTGCAACCTGATCAGGCTTAGTATGTACGACCTTTGCAGAGCTGCTGCATCATTAAGCTTGAGTTATGGTTCTGCGTCAAAACGACACCGTGCCTACGGCGTGTGGTACGCGTTGACGCGTACCACACGCCGTCACTGACGCCGTCACTGACGTGCACCTCCCGAAAATTGTAACTACGCGTCGAGGCGACGCAGACCACACGCAGACCGAGAGGGCTGTGATTGGTTCGCTTGGAAGCAACGCATTTCCGGTTTCCGGTTTGAAGCAGTCGTGAAATTTCAGCACTCTTTTCTTCGTGTATGTGTGATTTTTTTTGTTTAGTTTTTTTGCACAATAGTTGTCCTTATCTCTTTGATTTACTGTGACCGGAAAAAGTCGGATAAACCATTCAGGAAAAGATTGCTAACTAGCGGCCGCAGGGGGTACTGCACCGCGGCGAAATGGAGTGACGGAAAAGTCTGAAGGGTTCACGACGCCGTCACGGTGACGGCGTGTGCTCTGCGTTGGTTTGACGCAGAACCGTAATTCAGGCTTTAGTGTCCATATTTTCGCATGTTGTTGTCTTCCGACGCGGTTGTTTACTAATTGTACCGGAAGAACGCCTATGCGAAAGTGCAAGTGGCGCCACCTGGCGTCACGGAGTCAAACGCACCTCACTCAATAATCGATTGTCTTCTCACACAGGTTTACTCAGATTTCTCTGAACCTCCAGTTTAATCCTTAGCTACATTGTTGCCAATAGCTTGATTTAGATTTGCATGTAACCGCTCTGACTGGCTCTGATGCTGCTCCCCAACAGATGACTGCAGATGTGACTGAACTCTCCACAACAGACTTATTGAATATAGTACACATCTTTCTGCAAACACTGACGGACCTGAGCTTCCTTAAGAAGTAAAGTCTGCTCTGTCCTTTCTTATAAACAGGAACAGTATTGTATCTCCAGTCCAGTCTTCTGTCCAGGTGAACACTAAGGTATTTATACTCCTCCACCACCTCCACTTCTTCTCCCATGATGGAAAAACTATTCAACTTAGTCCTGGCCATCCTAGAATCCACAATCATTCCCTTTGTCTTATTCACATTCAAGATGAGATGATTGTTCCCAAACCATGCCACAAAACAGTCCACCAGTTCTCTGTCCTCTTGTCCATCACTGATACACCCCACAACTGCAGTCATCTGAGTAGTTCTGCAGATGACAGTACTCCCACTTGTACTGGAAGTCTGAGGTGTACAGCGTGAAGAGGAACGGTGAGAGTACAGTTCCCTGTGGTGCTCTTATGCTGCCGACCACCTGGTCAAACACACAACAATCCAGTCTCACAAACTTTATTACGTAATGCAGGATGGATGGTGTCAAAAGCACGGAAGAAATTGAAGAAGTGATGGTTTGTTGAAGCAGGTATATAATAGCATCTTCAATTCCAACCCCATTAGGATAAGCAAACTGCAGTGGGTCCTGGAAGGTGCTTATTTGTTTATCCAGGTGGGCTGATAATAGTCTCTCCAGAACTTTCATGGTGTGAGATGTTAGGACCATATGTGAGGATGAGTTTGGCTGGGGGCAGAAGAAGAGGATGCTGAGCCTGTTTCTGAAATGAACCTGTTGACGAATGTGTTCAGTTCATTGGCTCTGTCCAGACTTCCATCTATCTGGATCCTCCTCCTACTTGGAGCCTGTGATCTTCTTCATCCCTGACCACACATCTCTTGCTTTGTTCGGGGGGAGCTTGTTCTCCAGCTTCTTCCTGTATACCACGTGATTTGGAAACTTTCAGGTCGAATTGTAGGGTAATCCTAGAAATCCAACTGAAAAGGCAGGGCGCCAAAACCACAGCACAGCCTTGACCACGGTGCTTCTATCTATTTTTTAAAAATGGTCTTTTACTTATTTTGTTTAAAACAGTAAAGCGGAAACAGAAAAACCAGAGAACAAAAATATAGTAATTCATAGGCCGTCTGATTGGACAGTTTGAAGGTTACATCCAATAGACTCTGATGTTCACAGAAAAGACAGGGCCAAGATTTTTCTCCAATACATTAATTTGTGAACATAAATCTATCACGTCAAAACCTGACTTTAATTTGAACCCATCAGGAGTCCACCTTGTGTCCAGTTTCAGATGGCTGTAAGCCTTCCCACAACCATAAGTATATGTTTGTTATTGTAACCATGACAATAACCAACCACTGTTTATTTCCTCTTTCAGTTTGAAATTCCCTATTTTTTTCTTTCTTTTCTTTCTTTTTTTATCACACTGAATGTGTGTTTTTCTAAAATAATGACATGGGGAAATCCCCTATTGTAACCAAAACCTCATCCTAGTTTAACTGTGCTTTTTAAAGCAGTCAGAAATATTTGGATCTGTTCTGGTAGTTCGGCTTGAAGGACATGTTGCTTTATTTGGTTTGAATGATTCTGCAACAAGGCCTTTGCTTTCAGGGATCTGTGTAAACATCACTTAGGTTTTTTAATGATGCTCATCGAGCAAAAGTGAACAGAGATTGCTTACTCATGCTCAGCTCTGATTCACATTCACGCAGGTCACCCGGTACCACTGGACTGCTGGGAACCGAAAACCTTTTACAATATCACTTTAAGGGCAAGTTTCGAGAGAAAACCTTTTCAGGGTTTTTTTCCTCTCTCTCTCTCTCTCTGATTCAAAGCAACATTCCCGTCATAGTTGAGTCCTGAAAACACTGTGTCCGTTAGACAGGAATCTATCCCCTTTAATGGCTGAGGTCTTATGATTCTAATTCATCCACAGGGCATCAAAACCCAAGATCAGTAAGACATGTGACACAATGAGCCAATTAAATTAAGTCTGCTTGTTTTTGCTGTAAGCAACAGTCTGTCCCTCCACAGTCTCTTGCTCATTGTGCCGGCTCTGTGCTTTTACGTACTGTACTTTGCTTCGCTCTGAATATCTTTGCATTTTGATGAGACTTAAGTAACTGGCATTCAGGGTGCCGCAGACTGAATATGTTAGGAAAATTAACTCACACATGCATATAAATTGTTTTTCCACCAAATGGCATACATTGGCGAGACAATCCATCAAAACGGAGACACATGCTCAGCATCTAAATCACTGTCATTTGTTATTATGCTATCTGACTTCTCTCCTAATAGCAACAACAAACCTTTTTAGCCTAATTGCAGTCGAGGCTTCCTAAGCAGACACTGTTTGCAAATTAAGAATTGGCCATTATGTGCTGTGCAAAGAATTTTAGGACAGCTAATTAAAAGTGAGTGACCATTTCTTGGCAAACTTTCCAAATGAAGGATTTTTAACTGTGTGCAAAACAGCAGAGAGGTTGTTTTCTTTGTCTGAGTCTGTTTTTTTCTGTGGTTTTTAGACAAGACCTGACTTTGTGGCTTTTTTATGTCACATGGTTGCTTTACATGGTTTCTAGCTGAGATTTAAAAAAAAAATCAAAGTCCTGGTTTTATGCATGTTTACCTAATGGTAGCAATAAACTGTTTCTATTCTCAATGCGGCAACAGTTGCATATGGCATTCAAACCACACAGTTCTGTTCGGCCTTTCTGCATGTTGTTTATGTGCCATATTTGGTTGCTATGGATCCATGATGTCACAAATAAACATCCCACATACGGCGTCACTAGTCGGGTGACTCATGTTATCTTTGCATTAGCATCCACCATTTAGAAAACAACAACATGTGCTGGAGCAGGATTTGATGAAACACGTCCACAGATGATAAACGGAGAACTGTAATGAAATTTTAGTGATGTGTGATCACTTATAAAATATAAGCTGGTGGGTTTACTGCAATCTTGAGGTCACAGTGGTGTGGAATCATACTGATAATGAGGTTCATTTACGATGCTGACGAAGGAATGTGGCAGTAAGTATAAACACCGTAGGTCAGGTAATCTTAAAACTGCACATGTTGTTGTTAAGAACGTGCAAAAAAAAACATGAAACAAAATTAACAATTTAATCCAAAGACATTTGTTATGAACAAGTTTGTGAAATTTAACTGATAAATTAGACATTATATGACTTTTTTGTTTTGTTAACAATTTTTCGTGGTCTTAACGAAATTTTAGTTACTTTTTGTCGATATAGTATATAGCCCAGAAATCGAATGTACTGCTAGCAGATTTATATTTGCTTTGCAGGTAGGTCTAGCTACCATCCGTTGGAGCTCATTAACTATGCCCAAAGGTCTTGAGGGGCCAATCACATCAGTCTATCCTTGTAGAGAGTCTATTGGCTACACTGTAGACAGTGTAGATTTCTGCAGTTGAGGATTAGAACCACTTTTGGCATCGGCAATTAAAGAGTCAGACTTGTTCTTTAAAACGTATCTGGCACTCAACACAGGCTACGGCAAAAGTTTGACTTGCTCTTCTTCACACCACACTCTCCTGTTGACTTGGTTTCATCGCTCTGAATTCATCACATCCTTCGTTGCCCTGTTAGGTCATAGCGCGAACCAACCGCGTGTAAAGGCGTGTTTGATAAGCAACCACCCTTTGATTGGGAAGCTCTATGGGTCGTTTTAATACTCTACATCTTTCACCCCCTCCACCAAACCCTGAGGTTAAGAAAATGCAGTGCGACAGAAGCTGATTAGAGATTGAGAGGCTGGATAAATCTATGCTGATCTGAATCTGTGGCGTCACAGTACCCTGCCAGTCTAAGCAGCTCTTTGAATGAAAATGTTCCAGTGCAAGCAGATTGCAAACAAAGTGGCAAGGTTTTTTTGTTTATGTAAGGAAGTTTTTAAGTTGCTATAGTGACTTCAATCACCCAAATAAATGCTCCCACAAACAGAAAAGTCATTTTTATAATATATCCTACTTAAATACAGTGTGCACTGTGATTATTGCTGCTATAAAGGCTACATTTCCCTCATGCTTTCCTATATTTGGCCTTTAACATGGTGCACATTTACATCACTTGTAATTAAATAAATTCTAAATAACGTTACATTGTCACAAAAAGAGAGGAAGCAGAAAAGAATCAAACAAAGCATGTGGAGTCTTGGAAAAAATAAAATAAGGAAATTAGCAGTAAAATACAGTATGTCCATTCAATAAGAATGAATGCAGGTAATACATGAGCAGTAGGGAACTAGAGCATGCTGTATACTGTAGGTACCACAGCTAGAAGACCGTGGGAAGGGAGATTGTACCATACGGTTAGTCTTGCCTTATATTCTTGTTGTTGTTTCTTTGACACATATAACCCAGTTCAACCAGGTAATAGGATTAGCTCTCTCTGATGGGAGTGGTCTTCTTCAGTAAGATAATGCACCAAAGTGTTCTACAACCACATGAAGAATGTGATGATAAACACAAGTTAGCATCCATTCATCTGCAGTCTTAATCTGATTAAGCAACTCCAGGATGTGCTGGAACAGGAATATTCTAGGAACTTGGATAATGCAGACTCCACCCCACAGCTGGCAGACACCACAGAACACCCCCTCAAATTAGAGATGTCACGGATTTAAGCAAAGTGCTTTCTAGGTTCAGCTACAACTATGTAAATAAACAAATTGGTTCGATTTTTGTTTCAGCCACAGCATCATCTGGCACCACATTTTTGCCAAATGCCAAGAGCCTAACAAATATGCTCATAACCAAGTTATATTTTTCTCATGGACAAATTCATCAGTGGAATTAAGCTTCCTGAGAGCAAACCCACTTAAAATGACCAATCATGATCTGGTCACATCAAATTGTTTCTTGGCCTTTAGTGGTGGTCGGGAAGAATATCTTCCATGTTTGCCTTTTTTTTCTCGGGGCTGCATCAAATGTGTCAACTGCAAATAACGAGCTTTTCTGTGAGAATACAGTATTTTGCTAATGACCATATCTTTTTGCCTTCTTTGCAATGACATAAATGTGACACTGTGTGTGCAATCGCTCAAGAGCATGATACAAATCAGCACTGCAAATGTGCAAAATACAGCTGGAATGCTGGAAGAAAGCCATAGACCAACATCAATCAGCTGTTCCTTAAATGGGAATAAAACATACAATTTAAAAAAGACCAACATTTGGTACATTGTACCAAATTAAACTGCATAAATGCAAAGTGCTTATGTTGTATTTTCATCAGTGTTGCATGTCACAGTGTGATAAAGGAAACAAAATTGAAACGGTTTCTTTTTTTTTTAATGTGAAAAGAAACTCCTTTGTGCTGCTTTGACTGTGTGAGTTTGGCCTAACGGGACAAAAGATGCCCACCCCTGTGCTTTTGTGCAGCAAAGCTGTTCCGTGAATGATCTACCAGGAGAAGGGTGATAAAGTTGTTCTATATTTACTCATCACTAAACAACTGAAGTGAAAGGAAGGTAAATCCCCAGAAAACTGTAAAATGACTCTCCGGTGTTGTTAGTGTATATTGCATATTTAAAAAATACAACAAATATAGCTATAGTTTGTTTTTTTTACATTCTCTCCTGCTTGTGCAACGTATCGTGGGTGCTGTAGGGAAACATGGCTCTTCTCCTCAGTTACATGTGATGTAATTTGCAACTGATAGCACATGCATGCAGCCCTCCAACCCCTACACTCATGACAGAATGTGATGCTGCTGAGTGCTGCAAATGCGCCCACTGCTGAGGCCTCAACAAAAGAGACTGGTCTGTGGAGCCGCTCGACCGGGCCGATGGCTCAGACAATGGTGCTCTGTTCCAAAAATGTTGTTTGTCACATCGCCTGCCTTTAACTCATCAATGGCGCTGTTGTTGCACTTGACTTCAACTTTATCCCACATCTTATGCAACTGGACGTGCAGTTTTACAGACATATGCAGTATGTTTGACTACTGCTGAGCTATTAATAAGATCACTTTGGAGTGAGACTAATCATTCTCTGCTAACAGCTGATAGCTCAAACTGAAATTTATCAAAGCAGCACTCAACTGTATTTTCTGAGAGGAAGTGGAATAGCATCTACCAAAATAAAAGCCTTATTCTTTTCAACTTTTTTTGTTACACTTGGATAAGTGTGAAATGTTGACCAACAGTATAATACTTCATAAATTAGATTTTAATTTGCATAATCTGCTAGACTTGATCATATATCATAGAAATAAATCTATTCACGTATTAAAATAGGTCTGTCAACTCTGATTAATATTCATGTATTTGATGTTGCTGAGGAAGCACCAATCACTGCAAAAGAATAACATACAACATGGGGGGGGGGGGGGGGGGGGGTTCTGGAAGACTGCCAGTGTGTATTTATAACATGTCATTCTAGAACTGAGTGAGATTTAATGCCATCTTTTATTAGAAACTGTCATCGCGCGTCATGTGGGGGGCCACATTTTTGTTTAATTACTTACTTATTACCATTTATTTGTAGTCATCAAGATGAAACAAGTAAAGCAACACTGTGGTTTCCCGACCATGGCAGAGAGAGGGAGAGAGAGAGAGAGAGAGAGAGAGAGAAGCCACAGGTGATTGAAATTACATGTGCTAAAACATTAAAGCTCATCATCTCTAGCAAACCAGTCCCTCTTGGTGCTCCTATAAAGCTGCTGCCACTACAATATCCTGCGCGGCATTTCTGTGAATTATCATCTTTATGGCAACTCTATTATAACTTAATAGCTTATTAAATTGCCTGCGCTGCCACAGACTCATAATAATCCTCACGGATCTCTGGACAGCCATGAAATTCGGAAGTCTCTCAGATTTGTTTCAGATTGGAGATGGAGTGATCAGACTTTTGATGATCCCCCCCGAGCTTTTTGCGCCAACCTCGGAAAATTGTTGTCATGGTTTGTGCGTCACGGACCAGTTTGAGTCTTTTCGTCTGGTAAAGTGAGAAGTAAAAGGCTGATTTATGAACCATAATTCAGGCTTAAGTGTCGCCTGTGTGGTGAAATAAAGATGGTCAAAAATGTTTCTATTTCAATACAGGAGCCCGAGCCTGCTCTTGACGGCGCTCCGGAGTAAGTTGCACCCGCACGTCTGGTTCGGTAGAAAACTCCACTTCCTCGTTGTCGTCCGATGGAGGTCCTTTTTATATAGTGCTCTAAAAATAGAGCCGCTCTGGCCCAATGGGAGCCGGGGCCGCTGCGCGGAGGCGCACCAATCACCGCGCGGAGGAAGAGCGGCTCCTCGCGCGGCATTGGCCCGCACGCGTCCGCTCTCCGAGCGCCGCGCTCCTCCGAGCGCATTGGCCGGCGCCGAGAAACGTCAGGAATCACATGGGGGTGGGTTTGTCTGTAATTTTTGAATCAGGGGGGAAGTTTACAGTGCGCTGACGGACTTTTAGTGAGTTCACTGTTGTGCGCTGTCTTGTGCGTCGCACGCTCAGCAGCTCCATCTGGGAAAAAGTGCGCGACTCCGCAGCGATCATACATGCAAATACAGCAAAGACTCCAGCTTCTCTCTGCAGCAGTCGTTTCCTCTATACGAGCTTGAATTCGCTTTTTTCTACTTGTGGCTCAACGTCAGGAGTGAAATGGATGTCATCCCGATGTGCAGCATCTTCCAGGAGCTCCAGATTGTGCACGACACGGGATACTTTTCAGCTTTACCGTCCCTGGAAGAATACTGGCAGCAGGTAAGGAGCCTTTTCCCCCCTCCATCCATCCATCCATCCCAGCCCGCAGTCTGACAGAAAGCCCCGTGGATCGCGTGTTATTGCCAGGCAGGAGTGCGCGGAATCTGCGTAATTTAATTAGAAGGAAGCGTGTTTTGCAGTGACAGCTGCATGCGCGCCGACGTGCAGATGTCCAAGTTGCGTGTGTAAGTTTAGGTTTTGCTACAGCTTGATTTCCCTTTTTTAAAACTCGACTTATCTTCTGTTTTGGGGAAGTGATGCAAGTTCCCTTAATAGCAATTATCTTTATTTGGCATTGAAACTAAAATAAATGAATGCATGAATTTATGTGCCCGTAAATTGTTACATGTTTCTATAAAACTAACATCTTTACAAGTTAAATGTTTGCTTTTAAACAAAAATCGCAGAAACAAGGCTGCTATTCTTTACATAATTCGGACTTTTATTGCGTCACGCCATGCATGGTGTTGCTCTGTGCGGGTTTACGGATGAACATTTCCTCGTGCGCGTTGCGAAGGCTCAGCATGTGAGAAAATAAAAACACGCTGTACGTGTTGCAGCTTCAGCGACTGAATGGCGAGCCGTGCGTCTTTGCGCGTCTCCTCCTCCTCCTCCCTCTCTCTGGTTCTCTCCGTCTCTCGCTCGTTCCTGCTCTCTGTCAAACACACACACGCACGCACGCACGCACGCACGCACGCACACACACACACACACACACACACACACACACACACACACACACACACACACACACACACACACACACACACACACACACACACACACACTTACGCGAGCGAGAGTGACAGACCGAGGGAGAGAATGACAAGAGGCTGATTTCGGTTCCAATTTGGCTGGAACGCGCGGCCCCCCGACGACAGAACAGTCGGCGGACTTTTCCGTCTGGAGGAACCAGAAAATCTCTTCTCGTTCGGGCAGAGAAATGAAATGAATTGGCTTCGGTCTTTTCTTCTGTCCTTCCATTAACAGATCTTTGCGGGCTCGCTTCCAACTCGCTCTCCCAGACATTTAAAGCTCCTGGGATTCAGCCAACAATGCATTCGCTTCCTTTCCCAAACTTACTTCCACTTTATTCTCATTTTAGACATAAAAAACGTTAGTTGTACGGCTGCTAATTCACCTGGATTGTTTCATTACTTTCATTCTTTTCCTGTAGTCTATGCTTAATTTAATATCAACTTACCATTATTATGGACCTTTTTTTAACATTTGCAAAAATATCATTCAAAATTATCTCCCGTTATTTGGCAATTAAAAAAAACAGAAGACAACATTGAGTCTCCACATTTTGGAAGAATCTCCAGTGCTTCTTTAAAAAGCTCTGCGCTTGATATTTCTCATGAACTTCAAGTAGTAAAGCCTCAGTTTGTCACCAAGGCAATAAATGACCCCACTTATTTATTGCTTGAGGCACAGCTGTTTTATTCAGTTCTATTAAAGTAACATTAAACTTACAACAGGAATGCACTTCATCAGGAAACTGCACAGGCCCGTAAGTGGCTGTCATACAGTATCTGGCTTGCACTTGCTGACTGCAGAGAGTTAAGGAAGTGCTCTCTCACTTCCTTTTCACAGAAAATAGGCCCACAATCCACAGCGGCTCTTGCAGTATTCATGCCAGACTTTTTATGGACCCCCATGAACCAGACCTCCCTCCTCTCATTCCCTGGTGTGCTATGTTATTTCTAGCTATGCCTCCAAATGCATTATTAAATCTACATTATGTTGAATAATTGAAGGTTTAAAAAAGATCTACAAGCACTTCTCTAACCAAAGAGGGGTCTCTAGCATATGTAAATTTCATGACCGCCTTCAACACACATGCACACACGCAAAGCCCTGCATGTGCTTGCGGGTAAGAGCACCTTGTTCTTGCTTGCTCTCGGGAGGATGTGTGGTACTTGTAATCCTCCTTGATATGGCCTCAGAGGGCACTCTTAGAGTGCATTTGAGTATTCTCTGCATAGGACATTGTGTCTTGCGTTGAAGAAGCTGGACCAATGGTGGTACAGAGTCACAGCATATCTCCTCCCGCCGCTGCTGCTAAGAATAAACACGGTACATTGGAAACTACCAGAGATTCCTGTAAAAGCAAATGACTTTTTGGTGGATTTAGGGACTTTCTGGTTGAGCAGAAGCATTAGTTAGGGTCGGAGCACCAGTGAATCACTACTGTCGTGTTCTCCCTCCTTGCAGACATGCCTCGAGCTGGAGAGATACCTCCAGAGCGAGCCCTACGTCTCGGCCACGGACCTCAAATTTGAGAACCAGGAGGACCTGTGGAGCAAGCTGATGCTCGCCTGTGGGGACAAGCCGAACAAGTCCGACCCAAAGATCCCCCACATCAAGGAGGAAGAAGACAATCAGGACAGTCAGCACCTTGATGTTGGTGGCTTCAACTCCGATGCCAGCAGCGAGGCCTCCGACAGCTCCGAGGAGCTCTCCCCGACCCTCGACTTCTCCTCCAACTCCTTGACCGACATTCTGGGCGACAGCAGCGAAGACCTGGGCTCCGCCATCATCGGCACGCCGCCGTCCTCGCCCGAGCTCGGCAAGGAGGGCTCCGTGGCCCAGGTGTGGAGTGGGATACAGACTGTGCTGCACTCGCCTGGGAAAATAAGGACTGGTGCCATAGAGAGGACCGTGGACAGATCTGGGCTGACCAGTGGGGAAGCATCTCCTGATGGGAGGAGGCGGGTGCACAGGTGTCACTTCAACGGATGCAGGAAGGTGTACACCAAGAGCTCGCACCTCAAAGCACACCAGCGTACCCACACAGGTAAATATACCCGACACTGAATCTGTCAAAAGTAGTGCTGGTAAAATGAAATTGGATGCAGATTTCTTGCTCGTAGTGGTGAAAACACCCCCACATACTTTGAATAGTTTGTCAGGAGGAATGCCCTCAACTATGACCTAATTCTCACAGTGGAACGTGACTTCATGCAGGGGGAGGGGAGAGCGTCAGAGGGAGAGACAGAAAGGGGAGGGACGTTCTCCTGCGGCCAAGCGGCACCCAGAGGACGAGATTTCTGAAAACAAATCATGAGCGCTCATGTTTCACCATGGGAAAAGACTCAGAAACTCTCCCGTATGCGTTTAATTTCTGGGGGACAAAATAAATGAGGCGAGGAGAAATTATGGGAATCTGACATTTTTTGGGTGTTTTTGTTGGGGGTTCAAATGTTTCCCTCATCACCCCTGACCTCTGCCAGGCTGTTTACAGCGCTGCCGCCTATTAGGAGAGGAAGTCACATTCCTAGCATCTTTCTCTGACCATGTTAGCCACATGGTTAATGGCCTTCAAGGCCATTAGGAACAGACAGTGTTTTGTTTTTTTTCAAGCTTTCAGTACATAAGTCTTCTACTGAAGCCGTTCTGCACGAATGCATGTCGCAGATATTACAATCACAGGGTTGTTTTTCCCTTTAACTTACAGAATTCAGCCAGATCTACTTAGTATAATACTTTCTCAGAAATCAGCATTATGTCAGCTACTCTAAATTTTGGAAGCTCATATTTGAGAAGTTTAAAATTTTAGATATTGTGACACTGGGAAATTAACCTGCAGAAATAATTTGTTCAGAGCTTTTGAACACCATTTCAGATATATAGATATATATATGTATTTTGTATTGTGATTTTTCCAGGTGAGAAGCCTTACAGGTGTTCATGGGAGGGCTGCGATTGGCGCTTTGCACGGAGTGATGAACTCACCCGACACTTCAGGAAGCACACTGGAGCAAAGCCATTTAAATGCAGTCACTGCGACAGGTGAGAGCACTCATAAGTCACGAAATGATCACCACAAGGAAGTTCACAAATGTCTCAACACTAAGACATTTTTTCTTTTGTTGCACTGTCAAATATGTCTGAGTTGTTCCCACGCCACGGTCAAGAATCAGGATATAAACAGAGTCACGTGCAGGGCAACGGATGAAGGGGTCAAAATAGGGGATGCTGAAGCCAGTGAACATTATATTACGGAGCCCAGGAAGTGAGACTGATCACAATTTCGTTTAGTAAAATCAGAGAAAGCTTCTCATAAATGTTATAACTTCTGCAGCACATATCTCATTTTTTCTTAGTTTTATCTTCAGATTCAGTACCAGGCTAGCTCAGGTGAAGCCAGCGGTGTCTCCTGTGTCTCTTGTGATCAGTCAAGAAGGTGTACGTGCATGTTGATTGGTCATCGATACAGCACGATGTTGGCTCGAAGAAATTACAAAATAAAAAATAAAAAAAAGACAGGCTTTCTTCAGGCTACATGCAAAAGAGGAAATAAAACCTTTTGATTGATTTGCACACCATCCTCCGGTCAGAAATGATGCCTGTAAGGCGTGTTCAGTAAACCTGGGTGTCGTCGCTGATTTTCGGAGAAAGCTCTGAATCCAAGGGTCCCACGTATATTCAGTCTCCGATTCTTTGTGATTCAGTGTTGATCGGATCCATACTGGATTCATATGGACTGACAAAGTTCAATCCAAACTGAAAAGTGGCTTTTTGGGGGTTTTCTTTTTTGGTGGGGTCTGCAAAAGAGAAAAGCGAACAAACCCAGACAGGGCAGTAAGTTCTCCAGAGAGTTCCCTTGTCAACAGTGGCCTCCAACGTTTGCTCTGCCTTCTGGTGAAAAGTTTAAAAAAGAAAATTTCTGGAGGCCATTGAGGTGGTGGAAAAAGGACTGTGCAGCCAACACTGCTGTTATTCTCATCTAAACGCCGTCCAAGAAGTTTATTTATTTGGTAAATAAAGAAATGGTTTATTTCTGGTTTTACTCGTCAACAAACCATTACAGCTATGAAACACTTTTTTTTTTCTTTCTTTCATATGATTCAGTTGAGCTTAGCTGTGCGTTTTTTTGTCTCCGTAGCTTGATAAGCCAAACTCGAGCAGCAACTTACATACATGTTTTCTTTCTCTCCTTCTGTTTCCTCTACTCAGGTGTTTCTCCCGTTCTGACCATCTGGCGCTGCACATGAAGAGGCACATCTAAGATGGCCTCCATGTCGAGAGCTCAAAGGGATGATTCTGTTTGATTGTCCTGACCTGTTGGGGATCAGCGAGGCCGGTGTGTCCTGGGAGCGTTAACAGGGGCACCGCCATGTTCCAGACAGTGGAAAAACATGAAGCAACGCAGGCTATTATTTGCACCATACTTAGTGCCTCCAACACCTCGCTGTGGAGACTGCTCATGAAAGGCTTTTACAGAGGAGAAGGAGAGCAAAGAAGAGACTTGGGGCGGAAAAAAGAAAATGGGAAACATCTTGGCCGCAGAAGATGGAAAGAGACTCTTCTGTATGGTGTTCAATGCTTTTTTTGTTTTTTTCCAGGAGGATTATGGGACTCCGTGGGTGGGGGGGGGGGGGGTCGCCATTCCTCCATTGACAGTGTGTTTGCCTGTGCGCATGGGACTGTGAGTGCCTGTGACTGGATGCCTGTGCTGGCTTTATGGAGCGGATGGAGCTTGCATTGTGGAACTGTGAGTGAATGACATGGAGGGGGTGATGTTATCCAAGTGAGGCTTTCTTTGTTGAGGGGGTGTTATTATGAAAAGGGTTTGGGGGATATGTGTCGTCTCACTAAGAGTGAATGCAAGCAAAAGGTTCTGTCTGTGTTGATTGAGTCTGTTCACAGTGGCAGGGAGCAGGGGGTTGTGTGGTCGCGCATTTAGCGAGAGGCTGCCCCCTTCCAGCCAGGAGGTGGAAGTACAGCTCCCTGTCCAAATGTGGGAGGTTGTTGTTCTTTTTTTTATTTTTAAACTTTTTTTTTTTTTTTTTAGTGCAGCTATTAAATGTGCAATGTATTACATAGCTTGTCTCAAAACATACATGCTATAAAGCTCATTTTGTTGTCCATTGTGTAAGCGTTCTATCTTAAAAGGAAGAAAAAAAAAACAGTTGTACACAACAAACAGTTATTGCCATTATAACACAAGTTGCATGGTGTCTGGGGATGTGTTGCTCACTTGTTTGCTTATAGGACAACAAAATTAATTCAAGAGCAGCTACCGTCATAATACGCAAAATCATAGTATCGTAAGAAAACAAAAAAAACAAAACAAAAAAAACAACACATAAGGCAGTTTTTTTTTTGTTTAAAGAAATTGGGGATACCACTATAACTTAGCCACAGTCTTGATCGTGGGATTTTCCTTCCTTTTTTCACATATTCTTCACCTTTTGTTTCTTTTTTTCTCTCTGTAAATGCACTGTTGACTTTACTGATGCCTTATGTAAGTGGCCTTGTCCTGTTTAATAGATCTCTCCACACACACGTACACCAAACGGCCATTGCGAATGCAGTAGTGCGTTATTGAATAGCTTTATAAAGGCTCTAACCCAAACAGCTGCACCTTCTCGTCCCTTTCTCTCACAACAGTTCCTCTTCACTCTTAAATATACAAAAAAAAATACCATACATCAGCTTCATCATTACTGCCATTTTTGCATTTTATTTCCTTTTTTTTGTTGAATAATCATAAAATATACAGAACTAAATCATATTTTCCAAAACGACCCAGATCTAAGACAGAATTGTGGAGTATGTGGAGTAAACGCAATTTACTCTTATAGTGTTTTACTACTATGTAGTATGAGATGGTGTGGTTGCACTGCAGATTAATTGTAACTTGCTACAACAGGTACAGAGCCTTGGAAACATGTTCTCATGAAATGTTGTGTGGTCGGTCGCCAAGGTGGTGCCGAATTAAGAGTTCACAGCGAAGAAAGCATTTAAATCAGGGCCGATTCAGCTAGTTTATATGTGATAAGTGTGTAGTCTCAAGTGTCCGTTGAAGTGATGACGGTAGTCTCAATCATGAGTTTGTTTTGATGTTCCATGTTTTATTGATTCTCTCTCTTTCTCTCTCTCATTGTGAGCTATTACCTCTGCTCAGTCATAGTTTGAAAGACCCTGATCTGGATAAACGGTACCGAGACCAGTCTGACCAGTTCAGCTGAGCTGTGCTAAAGGTCTGCAGGTTTCTGTCTCTCTATGTAAACTGAGATGGGACAGGGACCAGATTCTGTCTGTACTAACGTCACCATAAGCATGTTTTCACTTAAGTTTCAAGAATTCAACAGTGCTCTTCTGTAGCTGATCAAATTCTCAGATTTTTCTATTTCTTACTTTCTTTTTTTGTTTGAACTCATTCACTTCACAGTTGAGTAATTTCATCACCGTTTCCTCGTTTGAGCCCCGACACTTCCACCGGTTTCATCGAAACATAATCTGAAGAATTGTTGAGAAAGAACTCACTTTGTTCAATCATTAATTTACAACTTGAAGTATGTTACTCTGTAGTCACATCACAGGCAGGACAACTTGTTGTAGATTAAAGAAAATCTGTTGGCAAGGCTTCTTTTTACACTGAGAAATGTCAAAAATGCAAAGATGTGTTACGTTGTAAACTACTGCAAGGAATTTTGTAAGGAAGCTTCTATTTTAAATGAGTATGGGACCAAAAACAAGTGCAGTGTGTTGTTTTTAAATACGAAAGGAAAAAAAAGTTTGGAGATATACTGTAAAATAGAAACACTCAATTCTCTATTATTTGCTTGTGTAACATCTTTGTTTTTTGAGAAATGAATAGTGAGATTGAGCATTGTACATTTTCATTGGTATCAATAGCAGACACACCTGTGGCCTATCACCTTCAAAGAAAAACAACCTATTCAGACATGAATTGTTGCGGACACGTGAATTGTCATAAACTTGCATTCTGGTGCCCAACAAGTTTTTCCTTTTCTTTTCTTTTTTTAATATTTGGCATGTAATTTGTCATTTCTTCCTCTCAACTTTTCAGATACCTGCAAAGATGCCGTATCTTTAGCTAGATAATCTTTATTGGAAAAACATGGAAAATACAAGGCTCTATTTTTGTTTGTTTTATGGCATAAGATTTTTTCATTTGAAATTTTTTTGTAAAATAGTTTCTGTATGAATGTATTTTTTATTGGAAAAAGGATAAAAATACTTTATTGGTTCTACGTGTGTATTTTGTTTTTCTCTCCGAGTGAGTCTGCCTATGACCTGGGTGTACAGTATGTATGCATGTTTATGGGATATTTTATTCCCTTACTGTGGAGACAGAAAGACAGTCGGTGAATTTCAAGCTGGTGGAGGTTTCTGAGGATAGAAAGGGAGGAAAATATATGCAAAATGAAAGGACGCGTTTTAGACGCAAGAATGGTTTGTGCCTCTGCGAATGAATAACTACATAATAATAATTAAAAAAAATAATATTGACAGCACACTGAAAAATTGTCAGGTTGTGCCATAGTACCTAACCAAATAACCTGCTGAATGAAGGAACTATATGAAGGACTTCCCAGAAATACTTCAGGAGGTGTTTCACGTACAACTTTTTGACCAATTTGAACCACGAGGCAAAAACACATTTTTAAGAAAGTAAAAAAAAAAAAAGCTTTGTTTCAACAAAATACGAGTATTAGATGAGATTATTTTAGTCTTTTTTTAGTTTTAAGAATTCTAGTCAAGAAATGTTTTCTTCTCCCATTGGCAAGTATACATACATATACACACATATATACACACACACATATGCGGGTGCTAAAGCCAGTTCAGAGCTAGTTCAACTCTAGAACGCTTTAATAACTGTTTGCTTTTTCAGATACAGAGCCAGAGCCACTAATTTCTGTCATTTGAACCCCTCTTTAGTGTTTTCTTGATTTCTGGCAAGTTAGGGACATAGATTAAGTTTATTTTGTTCTTCCTCAAAACTAAAGTCTTCATATCGACGGCCTTGCTTAAAAGCTAGTTTGCTTGTGAGGCTCTATGCAGCCCACCACATTCACAAACAATGACAATTTTAAAACCTTAAAACTTATTCTAGTCTTCACTACGGACTATTGCTTGATTTAGGGGCCTATTTTTTGTCAATTAATTTTCATTAGTTTCTTCTTTAGTAGCTTGAAACAAAAGTTATTTATCAACAGCTCTCATATTGTTTTTGATTGTGACAATGATAATAAGTCCACTGTCCCAGCTTATTAATATACTGGGAGGGCTTTTAATTAATGCGTTACTTGTGGTGGCTGTCAAAAAACAAAGCATTGGTTTTAAGTTATGCACAGGCTCTGCATCGTAATCACTTCAGAGCCCCAAGAGTGGGGATGTCTGAGTGTCGGGGGTGTGTGTGGGTGGGGTGGGCTGGGACAACCTGTTTATTCATGACTCTGAAAGATTGAGAACTACTCAGCTACAGAACTGGAGCAACTGGTAGGGGTCCAATTTCTAGAAAAAGCATGACTTTGTTAAATGGCAGTCATCCATAGTTCTTTTATGGAAAATCTTGACATGAAAGTTCAATCAGGGTTTAATTTGTCCGTCAGTAACAAGGTCACGACATGTTCTTTTGTATTCATCGTCAGGTGGGTGGTTTTCCATAAAGGAGTAAGTAGTGCATTTGGTGGGGACTGCTTCACTGTCAAAATAAACCGTCTGGTGCTCACGGAGTATTTGGGGAAGCAGGACGGAGGTGTACATCTGACTCCCAAGAAAAGAAAAGTGTGTTTTTTTTGTGATCATTATAATGAAAAACACATCCAGGGTTCACTAAAACATTTTCAGCAGTGTACTGGGGGGGAATTAAGCTGCGTGGTACACATAAGAAACATCCACAGAATTCTAATGACCAATGTTTGGTTGCAAGGTCATCACCTCTGCACCTGCCCACATCATCTCACACAGATTTGGGAGGTTTATATTTCACAAATACAGATAGCTTGAGATCATGGAGGTCAGATACAAATAACTGTGTTTCAGTCAGTAAACTCTGGAAGACTTCAAATGCTTTCGTAGTGATACATCACTTGGGTTTCAGCATCTCTGGTCATAATCTAATCAATTCCCACTCATTAGGCATTAGATTGAACATAATTTAACCTCTGGTATGTAAAATTGAAGCCTAGAGGTATAAACTGGTGAGAAGTTTGGCTTTTTATGAGCACCAGTGGGGTTGCCTCATTTAAGTAGAGTTTTTAGCTACTGTATGTGTTCAGTTGATTACTTATAATCCTCAAACTTTTTAAAAACTTTCAGCCAGTAATTTTGACATCAATATTACCAATTTGAATATAGCATAGCAAAACAGCATAAAAGGAGCCTTGTAACGATGTAACGTCCCTGACTAGAAAGCCAGTAACCAGCGACATGAATGATGAAAGTGGAAAAGACATCATGACACATGGAGAAAATTCAGAGGACTGACTTATTTTTACATGAACTGTTTGAAGCTGTGTGAGGAGTATTTTTGGCAAATCCTTTGTGTCAGCATTTATTTTGTTTCAATATTCTGTTCTTTATTATATTTGGTAAACAAAACGTTTAAAATTCCTCAAATATTATGTGAGAAACAACTCGTCTTGTGTTTGAAACACCTGAAGGAATTGTCCTCTATGACAGCAGCTACATTTTGACTTTTATTTAATCCAATATTAATCTGTACTTGCACTTTCATCGAGGTAATTTTTTATGTACTTCTACTTACATGAAAAAAAGTTTACCATTATAATCTATATAATATAATCAATTTCGTAATGCTGGAATGCTGTTGGATGGAGCCAGGAAACTTGACTCACAAGAAGAAAATTCTAAACCCTTTATTTTATTTTTGCACATAAGGACGGAGTAATGCACTAGAGAGAAGTAGATTTGTTTTTTATTCAACAGCCCAACCCCTCATTGCGTTTTTAATAAGGTACCCATCCCAAATTAATTGACATTGATTGCCTCGACCAAAAACGGTTCTATCGGACCAAAATAGAAATATTCCAGCATATGTGGTGTGGAAGTAGGTTGTATGATTATATTTGAAACAAAACAGATATTGTGGTAACATTAAACGAATAAATAAGTACATTTTCTTGTTTAATCAACAGTTTCCTTTTGGTTTATTTTTCTCATATTATTTTTCTATGGGAATGTGTTCCCAGACCTCAAAAATTACTTTACTGAATAGAAAGTTAACTTGACTGATAGCAATGATGCCCAAAGCTCAGACAAACAACCTATAATAAAGTTGAATTATCTTTTAACTACTGGGGAAGAGGCCACTGGGATGCTTGAGATGTGTAATCTTAAGAAAACATTGTTTTCTTGTGTTTATTCTTTGAGATAAATTAGTCATGAGGATTTGAGATGTGATGAAAATCTTATCACGAGTTCAACATTTGAATGCCAGTGTGAGCCGTGTGGAGGAATGTGCATTGTGAGGATGATATGATCCTAATGTTGCAGCTCCGGGAGCAGAGTTTTCATCTTACTCTCCAAGAAAATTATGCAAATGAAGTTGTGCCACAAACAAATCGCTGATAAGAGCTCTGTACACTACACAGACAAATAGCCTCTTCATCTCCAACTGCAAGCGCAAGGCGCCTTGGTTTAAACACAGCTCCGCCGAGCCCGCCATGCTGCACGCCCCAAAGCCCAAAATAATTGACACGCTCTCAAGAGGGTTCTTTTCCTTCTTTGTTCTTATCTTATATGTTTATTAATATTTCAAATCGCAAAAAAGAACAAAAACTGTGACATCAAAAATAAAAAAAGAAACTTATTCTATGAAAAGGACAAGAAATAATTGTGTTAAATCTATTCAAATAAGAACAACGGGAGGCCCACATTTCAATAATTTGCAGACATTTCGTGTTTACAAGTACTGAAGCAGAACCCACATTTTTTACTTCTGTCAATTACCTCTCAAGTGAAGGAAAACATTTGCAGCATTTGTATCAATTAAATATTAATGAGTGTGACACTCTGAAATTGACCTTATTTTCTCCATCCAGAGATATTAGACTTCCCACTGTGCTCAATTACAGACGGGCATGGTGTGTTGGTTTATTCAAAGTAGTCAAGACAGAGAATCAGTCTCATCAACACAAAGTTAAATATCAGCGCTATTTGGCTAATGAATATAACATCCCAAATAAGGGCAATCCTTTTGTAACGTGTGGCTTTTTGAAGTCCATATGGTCTTGAAATGTAGGATAGCACTGTTGCGTGTTATGTTGAATGATGTTTCTGAGAATGAGCATGTATGGTTGTCTGTCTATATGTGGCCCTACAATGGACTGGCGACCTGTCCAGGGTAACCCTGCATTTTACTTGCAGTGAGCTGGGATAGGCTCCAGCAGACCCCTGCATAAGGATGAGGTGGATATTATTGATAGAAAATGACAACCTCATTTGGTTTCATTTGCATAATAGGTGTGTTTCCATAGGCAGGGTTTAAACTGGGGTTGGCAGGTAGTTTTTCAGGGACTGGGTCACTGACAAGTGTCTCCATTACCACGAACTGCCTTGTGAAATAGATCTTCAGGAACTTTTACGGCTTAAAAAAAATGTCCTGTTGTGAGAGAGGTACTCAGATTGGCCAAGACAACTACTTAGCAATTGAGTCTCTGCTAAAAAGGTATAGTAAATTACATTCAGTCCTACATATGCACACATTTCATTTGAACCATTTGGATCAGTAACATTTGGACCAATGTTTTTTTTTCTTTTAAACTCAGTTGCTACCACCACGGTGTATGCTAAATGTGGTATTTTGGGTAATTCAAAACAGAGAAAGAAATTCTTTGTACCTTTGGTCTTCATTGTAAGGTACATCTGGTCAGTGGTGGACAGTAACGGAGTAAATTTACTTGAGTACTGTACTTAAGTACATATCCAGAGGATTTGTACTTTACTTGAGTATTAGATTTCTTTGGTACTTATTACTCTTACTTGAATACATTTCCAAGACAAATATTTTTACTTTTACTCAAGTAAATTTCTAGGAAGGCTGAAAAGTACTCGTTACTTTCAGGTCTGCTCTTTTTTCTCTTCCCTAAAATCCTATTGGACACAAGCTGTTTTTGTCAAAGGAGGAGACCTATCACAGTGCACGCTCTCCACTGGGATGTACGTAAAGCGGAAATACGTCAAGCCTCCTCAAAACGATACCGCCAAAGTAGCCTGCGTTTGTCAAGACAGAGCCGCAACAAGTCAAGACAGAGCTGCAACAATGGCTACGCCTGCGTCAGGAGAAGAAAGACAATCCGCTGAGTCGTCTGAGTCTGATAATGAGCCGGACTCTGAGCAGGGACTTTCACAAAATCCTTGGCCGTATCTTAACTCAATGTTTGAGTTCGACCGAGTAAAAAACGAGGGCACAGACAAATATATACAGAAAAATATAGTAATTTACTGATGTGGAAAATAAGAAATTTACTCTTACTCTTACTCTTACTTTTACTTAAAGTAAATTTAAAAGCATTTACTTTTGGATACTTAAGTACCTTTAAAAGCAAGTACTTTTCTACTCTTACTCGAGTAATATTTTGACTGAGCTACTTTTACTTGTAACGGAGTAAATTTTTACCAGTAGTATTTGTACTCTTACTCAAGTACTGGGGTCGAGTACTCTGTCCACCTCTGCATCTGGTACATAGTCAGGGCTGTCGAGAAATTCCAACAGCCCATCTTACAAACGAGTCAAAGGCAGACTAAACTACTGTGCGCTGAGCGCTCATACAGCTCAGAGCAGCCGTCTTTGAGTTACCAAGCATTCGGCCAATCAAAAAATTGAATTTTCTGTTGCCGGGTAAGGTCTGACTTTCAGCTTCAAGCATTCGTTCCATGAATTATTTAATATGAAGAGACAATGGCCGCTACAGTGTTCTCCTTTGTTATAGAATAAATGAAATAGTGTATTTGATATAGTCAAATTTGTTCTTTCTTAAGAAGCTGGTCGATGGGACACTTAGATCCTCTTAGTCATATTTGTTTTGTCATATTTTGTGTGGATTGTATAATCCAGGAAAAAGGTATTGCACACATCCAGAGGCTTCATCTGATTCAGTCATTTCTGTAATTATTTTGAATTTAATATAGTTTTTAATATTTCTTTACTTTATATTCAACTCCCTTCAAAATATCCCAAAATAAAAACTTAAGGCACAAACTAATAATTTAGAGTACTTGTGCAGAGCTGCCTCTGACATTCTGAGTGTTGCTCCCCTGGCAACAGCTGGCCTGATGTCACAACTGTAATCACAAAGCTGTCATGAGTCCAGCTCCTCCCAGCACTCAAGCTCAAACACAGTAGTAATTTTGGAATAATTAACAAAAACATTTGTAAAATTATCTGGTAATGATCTCCCCTCCAGGCTCTTAGAAATAACATTCAGTTCAAGGGAATTATTATTCTCTGCTTTTCTTAAGTAATATTTCTTGTTTCAGTTTAATATGCAGCATCATAAAAACCTATAATCAGCCTTTCAAAATCCTCTTAAGTTTATTTTAACCCCCCCGAAAAGAAAAGCAGAAGAAACAATTTATTACAAAACAAGCTACAATGAGCTTTGAATAAAGGGGTCTGCATGGATGAATGGCAAATGAGAAACACACGATTAAACAATTGTAAAACCTATATAAGGTTAAGAAAGTTATATAACTGGGAGACTATCCACCCAAGTGAGGGAGGAATGGAACAGAAGATTGACAGCCAGATCAATGTGGCGTCCGGAGTGATGCGAACGCTGCACTGGTCTGTCACGGTGAAGAAGGAGCTGAGCCAAAAGGCCAAGCTCTCGATTTACCGGTCAGTCTACGTTCCTATCCTCAGCTATGGTCATGAGCTGTTGGTAGGGACCAAAAGATCGAGATGGCGGATACTAGCGGCCAGAATACGTTTCCTCTACAGGGTGTCCAGGTTATCCCTTAGAGATAGGGAGGATAAGTAATCTAGGAGGGGAGTAGAGACACTGCTCCTCCGCATGAGAGGAGCCAGATGAAGGGGCCTGTGCGTCTGGTTAGGATGCCTTTCTGGTGAGGTTTTCTGGGCACATCACACTGGGAGGAGACCCGAGGGAAGATCCGGGACTATGTTTCTCGGCTGGCCCGGGGAGGGCGTGGGATCCCCCCGTATGAGCTGGATGAAGTGGCCAGGGAGAGATGGGCTTCCCTTGTTCGGCTACTGCCACCTGACCCTGGATAAGCAGTAGAAGATGGATGGATGGATGGATGGATGGATGGATGGATGGATGGATGGATGGATGGATGGATGGATGGATGGATGGATGGATGGATGGATGGATGGATGCAGAGGTGTCAAAAGTATTCACATTCATTACTCAGGTAGAAGTATAGATACTAGAATTTAAAAATACTATTGTAATGGTGCAAAAAGTCAAACTTCAGAGGCATGTTATCATTTATCCTTATGTTTATTGGAATGTACATCCAAGTTTAGTTGCAGGAATCTGAGGGAACGGATGTAAGAACATAACTGGACAAGAACATCTGAAACAACCACAACCAAATTCACTCTATCCGGATGGAGCAATTTAACTGGATATTTTTTTTTAAAGGCCGAAATGAAATAGAGTAACGAGGCTTTTTTTAAATGTAAGGAGTAAATAGTACAGATAATTGTGTGAAAATGTAAGGAGTAAAAGTAAAAAGTCGTCTGAAAAATAATTACTCCAGTGAAGTATAGATAACCAACATTTCTACTTAAGTAAGATAACGAAGTATTTGTACTTCATTACTTGACACCGATGGATGGATGGATGGATGGATGGATGGATGGATGGATGGATGGATGGATGGATGGATGGATGGATGGATGGATGGATGGATGGATGGATGGATGGATGGATGGATGGATGGATGGATGGATGGATGGATGGATGGTCTAATGTGTTCCGGTTTCTACTGAAATCAGTCACCCTTGTTAATCTGATATAAGATTTGGAGATTATTTTAGTATTAGTCACAAGAAATTCCAGGTTATGTCACTAAGAATAGAAGTTATGTATAAAAGTTAGTAACACCTCTTGGACTTGTTCTACTATGCCATTATTTATTTAAGAAAAATGACACTAGAATGAATTTAGTGGCCAGCACTAAATAACTCCATTCCAAATCTGCATGTAGCAGCAATAATTGCATAAGTTCCCGTATGAATGTATCTTTGGACATTTCTATGTTACATTTTCCGTTATGTTCCTTGTGTTTTTGAGGCATTTGCTCATTTGCTTTTTACGCCTTCGCCACTGCATTTCATTTGATTCAAGATCTGCACTCAGACTAAGTCACTCCAAGGCCTTGTTCGTTTTATTTTTCAGCCATTCAGACAGATTTTCTGATGTGTTTGAATCATTGTATTGTTACATGACCCAGTTTGACTAGGACTGTCAAACTAAAGGGCTCTTATTTGCCTCCAGCATATGCGAGTATGCAGGAGAGTTGACGGCCGACTCAGTGCTCGGGTGCTGTGGCTGTCGAACAACCTGAAATCACCATTTCTAAACTCCTGTGCTTTACAATGGATATGACATGTTTCTATTGAAACACTGTGTTGTTGTAGTTTCTGCCAAACCTGATGCTCAGCTTTAAAGCCAATCAACTCCACTTGGGTCTCAACTGCCCATAGAACATTGTTACAGAGGTAATGTGGTTTGTTCAGATACAGTGATTCAAAACCCCATTAATGCTTTTTTACTCTTTTTCTTTTTAGACAAAAGAGGCTCTCTCCTGGCAATCCGTCCTAGGTGGATAATCTTTCTCATTGTTGGAAGGTAAATTCCAAATTGTTTAGAAATGAGTTTTAAATGGGTTTTACAACTCTTACCACACTGATGTGCGGCGTGTGCGTCTCCAGCTTCTATTATGGGCTTTGTGGACGTGTTACGGTTTGTACCGTGTATATCCCCATAATACCGGATGTGTCATATTTGATATGTTAATGTCTTAGATGTCTGCACCACTCCAATAGAAAACAAAACTAAAAATAAATAAATTGAATTAATGTATTCAGAGTGATTCAAAAAACACTATCTGCAAACTGTTGGGGGTGACAAAATTGGGGGTATTTTTTACACTTCAAATGAAAAAAAATAGGATTTTCTATGTATTATTTCATATGTCAGGTATTTTTTTTTTTTGTCACTTTGTTTTTATTAGATTTTCAGTTTGGTTTTTTTTACAACTGCACATTTTTACCAGATCACAAAAATTATCTGTATATTCACCGTGCAACAAACAAACAAATAAAAATAAAAAGTAGAAAAACAAACATAAACTTGTGGGTTAGCACATTAATAATCTATCCAATAAAAAGAAAAGAGGAAGAAAAAGAAAGAGGACCGCATCCTTATGCTTTCTGTAAATAAAATGTCCACTTTTGCCATCTCTTCTCAAATAGTCCTTCCCTCATATGTCAGGTATTAAGGGGACTATTTATATATAGTTTCATTTCTGTAGCATCTAACTGCTGCTGCATGATAATGGTGCATCCTTCATTAAGTAGCACAAGTGAAATGTAATCCCCCCCCAGCTTTGCCACAGTTCAGGTTTACTCTCTTTGAACATCTACTGCGAGTGAAACCACAGAAAAACAAAAGTGTATTCAGTAGATGTATTCACATTCAAAGTTATCAGTGTAATGAATGAGAACATTCAAGGACAGCCAGGAGAACAAGATCTTCCCCAGAGCAAGGTTTCACCACATGTACACATGTATACAAACATACACAAACACACTCCTCCCCCTCCTCAGAGCTCACACAGCCGGTGGGACTGGAGGCTGGAGATGGGGGTTGCTTATTAAACCAGAAGGAAAGTGGAGGTCACTGATCCCACACGGGGACGGTGCTTGTCACCTGGAAACCTTCCGGCTGGTTTTTCCTTCATATTCAGCCACGGAAAGCTTTAAGCGGTCCTGTTGACAATAGAACCTAATGGGAATTGTGCTCGTCTCCAGTGATCCATAATGCTTCCATTTGTACACATTTACTGTATTTACAGCAGCTGACGTTCAGATCAATTTGCACAGAGAAAAGAAGATGAGGATTAAACCATGATGCCGAAGATAGAAGGATAGTTATTTTTGGATAATTGCACTAATGGAGGGACTAATATTCTTCCGTTTGAGCAGGATGCTCATTACATGTTGCATAATGTCTCCTTTAAAAAACAAAAAAAAACAAAGCTAGTACAACAAATTTATACTTTTACAAAAAGGAAAAAAAAAGGAAAAATATGAAATGGACATTTCAAAAATGTATAACTATTTTAAGTGGCAAAATCCATCATGCAGTTGCGTCCTAAACCAAATTGGTGTTGCTCGTCAAGCATTTAAAAAGAACACATTTTTAAATATTAGTTGCAATTCCATTTAAAGAAATATTTAATTATTTGTTTGTGGTTTTGCATCCATAGTATTGTCAAAAACCACTCAAAGTAACTTAGCAGCCCCATCCTGGCCATGTAGCATATCAACAACAGTGGTTAATGACGGCTACAAGCGCTGGCTCACACAACTACGGCTCTACATCATGGTAGAGGTAACTAAGAGACCAAAGAAGGTAATAACAGAAGAACTTAAGAAGAGACGAGAGTGACTGAGGTTATAAAAGCAACTTGACCTCCGCTTCGATAGGGGGACCCACTGAACTAAAACTTGCAAAACGTCCTTTATGCCCCTTTACTCGTCACTGGAGTGAGGAAGGAGACCAAGGTCTACATGATCTAGCTTCACACCAAACCTCACTGTAGAAATTCTTAACTGATCCTGGAAAATTACTTCGGCGGTGCTTAATGGCTGGAACGCCTGGGATTTTTAAATTTTATACTGCGTTTATTTATGATGACATATTCTATTAAGCCGTATGTGGCTTGAGATAAAAATCTATGA
This sequence comes from Cololabis saira, assembly GCF_033807715.1. Classification (NCBI taxonomy): domain Eukaryota; kingdom Metazoa; phylum Chordata; class Actinopteri; order Beloniformes; family Belonidae; genus Cololabis; species Cololabis saira. The sequence goes on along the minus strand of NC_084596.1, from coordinate 15,579,596 downwards.
CTTGGTTTTGCTTAAAGCACAATATACTATCATTTAAATTAAAACAAGAGAATAAATATTTTAGATACATGATTGCGCCGCCTGTGTCCGGTGGAGCTGATAGTTTTTCCAGGCCCTACGCTCAGACAGTGATGAAGAAGTCTGGAGGTTTGAGGGGGCTGAGAGTCTGGCCGGACTATGATTATGGGGCCTGATGGATGGGCATTCCTCAGCCTTCCTCCCTTTTACCCGCCGCCCCAATCCATACGCCCAACTATCCCCCCCCACGGGTGATGAACAAGCTCATTACTACGATACACTGATAAAAAGAGGCCATTATCTTTTCAGAGCGTACTTTGAACTCTGACAAAGGAATCTACTCCTCCTTGTCTCCTGCTCCAGCTTATGTAATGCAGTCATGGAATGGTGAAAACGGTGGCTCATTGCCAATGTTTGCACTGCAGCCCACACTGGAATCCTCCAGCGCCGTGTCCACATGCACAGAATGTTAGCTTGTCAGTGAACCAAGTCTATCTCTATTTTTGTCCTTCTGTGATGCTTTTGTCAACAAAGATGACAGCTTGTCATCTCATTCTGCATGGTTAAAACTTTTCAAACGTTTCACAATGCTCTTTAACTAGATTTGCTGTGTTCTATTTTGCACCTGGATTGCCTCCAGGGCTTTTAGTAGGAAAGCACAGGAAGTGTTGAATTGTATTAATCCAAAAGACATAAGTATCTGCTAGAAGTGATAAAACTGATAAACAAATGAAAGGACCCTGTAACTTTTCAGAAGGAGGGTTTTAAAGAGACGAGCGCTTACATGGAGCGTTTCACATAGGAGGTTAAAAATAGAATGTAGTGCAAAGATATACATCAGCTATGAAATATACAATGTATTATTAATACAAGATTCAGCATATTTTCTTAATTTCCTTTTTAATATATTTCCATGGAAATTAAAACTTTGATGTTTCAAATTGGAAAAAAAGAAAAATAAACAGATTTATGTTATATCAAATAAACTTCCTAAATCTTTTGTAAAAAAAAAAAGCATACTTTTTCACAAAGGCTGAGATACAACTAGCTGAAGAATATTGTCCATAACTACTTTTAAGGTTTCTCATTTAAAAAAAAAAACTACTTTCGATTGTTGCATCTTGCAAGTTTATTTCCGGTTCCAAAAATGATTTGAATTGGGCTTACAGTAAGAACGGGAAGGAAACAGCAAATGAAAGGAGCAATTTTATCGGAAAACAAGAGTTCCTCATGCAAAGAATTTGAATCTTAAATTCTGGTATGTCAAATTACTTTAGGAACAAATATTGAATGAAGCAGCCACTGGGGAGCTAGTTCAGGCAGGCATCTTGAGCAGGGTTTTATACTTTCTTTCATGCCTCTGCATGGCTTATTCCAATTACTGCATCTCTCTCATTGGCCTATTTAACGAGCAAGAGTTACTTGTCTCTGACATCCCTTCTGATGTGTTTTACCCATCATACATGCTGCTTCTTCTAAAATCCCACCTCCTCCCCAGCTTCAATCTGTAGGCTCTGAGTCGGGAGATGGTGGGGGTTATTCCCCCTTCACCTGCTGGGAAACCTGTTGTAGAGCAAGACACTGACCTGTATAACGAGCAGCAACACCAACAGTATTCATAGATGTGTAATGTCAACCAACAACACTGGAAAACTGTAACATGTTTGACTCCAAACACCAACGCTCACTTGTGGTCAAATAGATTTAGATTTAGATTTAGATTTATTTATTTGCACAGTTAAACATTACACACATAAAAGTACCAACTTTTAACATAAAATTTAATATCATACTTATAAAAACAAAATATACAAATGAGCAGTTAGAAATCTATAGATGATAGAAATTAAAGGAAAATTACAAAGAATTTACACAAAAGAAAAATTATCGGATATATGAAAACCGATAGAGTACAATTTAATAATTAAGAAACAAACAAAAAATAAACAACTAAATAACAAACCAAATGAACAAAAACAAAAAATAATTTCAAGGAGATTACACAAGACGATAAATAGGTAATAATAATAGGAGAGATCATTTCATATTCCCAACTTTAAAAAATGTCCTAAAACCCTAAAACTTCAAAGTCTACATCACAATTAAATTAAAAATCTCAAGTTTGTCCAAACATGCCTCGTTTAATGAATTGAAAGATAGTCTTAAACTACATGTGAACTATATGAACAGCCTTGAGGGAACAAACACGTTTTAGGAATTCAAAGATTCACTGAAAAATTGCATTTTTCTTCTAAACAGTGTACACAGTATTTTGACAACAGAATGTGTCCTTGAGGCAGTTTTTCTTGGACCTTGTTTGGTAACAGGCTACTGTTTTGTCTTTAAAGTGACTTTAATTGCTAGAAACTCGATGTTGTTATCATAGCATGAATGGAAGACGAGGCAGAGGGGGAAATTCACACTTTTTGTTTAGTTCAAGCTGACAAAGTCACTGAAAGTGTAAAGCGGTAAAAGCAGGGTTTTTGAGAGCTAATAACATATCCCGACCAAAATTTGAATGCTAAACCTTGTGAGGAACAACGAACTGCACATTTGAATGTAATGAAATTGAAAACACCTCAGAGTGTGAGTCTCCATCAAGGTCACAGCAACTCCGCTCACAAAAGAATCCACAAACACACTGCAAATCACCGACGAGCGACACCGACAAACTCCCTCTCACACTCGCACCTCTTTCCCTGAAGGTTTGCAGAGCCCCCGTTTGAATTCACCTATCACCATGACAACTACTCTCTCCACACTGGCTGTGCCCGTGGGAGGTTTTCACCCAGCCTTTTCTAATTTCACACTGTGTGGATATCTCCATTCAGTAATTACAATCCCATCCATTCTCATTTTCCCTGTCCAGACAATGCAGCTTGGATATACACACACAAAACAAAATAAAAAAAATGATATCATGCCTCTGTACATACAGTACACTCATTGCTGTGGTCATGGGGAAAAAAAGGGACATAGAATGCGTGAGCATTTGTAAGTGTGCCTGAGAAAGATGTGGAGACAGGCAGACAGATGTGAACTGACAACTCTCACTTCACCGTCACATACATGGGCATCACTCTTGAAATCCAATTACAAGCTGAGCTGGAGTCCATAAAGTTTTCTTAGTATCTGAAAAGTTTGTAATTTCAAAATAATACAGACTGAAGCCACTAAGGTTGCTTGTGCAAACGGGCAACAGCAGATAAAGAGTGCGACTGGATACACAAATTGGAAGGAATACTGTTTATACTACTATGTAAGAGCTGGCAGATGAGGCTCATAAAGTAGTTATTATTGTACATGTTTCGTTTTCTTGCACATCATCTTGAGCCATTTACTCTGTGCCCTGATTTTAACATCTACACTTCATCAAGTGCCATAAAAGGACGCATTAAAAGCTATAAAAAGTATAGAGGGGATACAGAAACACAAAAGAACCCCACCATTTGTCAAAACAGTACAAAAAAATAGAAAAACACCTCAATTTTAGAGAACAAAATAGTACAGAAAACACACAGATATCATTATAGGGTTACATTTCAAAAAAGTCAACCGATTTATAAGATCTATTAACTGGATTGTACAAGACTAAAGCAGCTTTGTAAGGGAGTAATCGGTGTGTATGGTGTTGTGTGTGTGAAAGAGAAAAATGGTCTGGTGTGTGATGTGTGTTTTAGGTATGAGTGAGACCAGAGCTGCAATCAGAGGCAGTGATATCTGCTGGTAAGAGTTCACACACCTGTAATGAATGTACTGTGTAGCCTACAACGAAGGTAAGCTACCGCTATGTAATTCCCACTGCTATGTAACATGAAAGGGGGTTAACCCTAAAGACGGCTGCAGCCGCAAACCTGGAAGGAACCATGAAGCAGGAAAGCTTTACTAACATGTTTTGCCTTTGTGTTTTCTAATATAGTTTGACCTTGTTCAAGTTTATTTTAATTTCACCGGCCCTTATCTGGCTTTAATTCCTACTAACAGGCGTGGAGGATGACTGTAGCCATGTCAGCTTTCCAACCAAGGTGACATGTTTTAATAACCAGTCAGCGGACCGCAGTGCTCCACCATACGTGTACTGTACCCCTGGTTTTGGTGCCAGAAGAATGGTGCGCAGCTGTGGGATGACATCTATTCATTATATTGGTAGAACTTTTCATATTTTCTCCTGCCATTCAGGTGGGGACAGTAACTACGATTTACAGCACCTGAGGGTTGATTTAGTGGGAAAACTAAATTGGTACAAGACATTTTAAGTTATAAAGAAATGCAAAAAATCCCATAATCATCCAAACTCTAAGGAAAATTACAGCATGCAGTGTTACAACAAGAAAATTGTCTTTTTGAAATATTCACTCATGTACTCAAGTTAAATGGTTTAAAAGTGTTCCAAACGCCAAATCCCCCAGGTTATCGTTGTCTGATATTAAAATGTATTTGAAGGTCTGAAACTTGTAACTGTAACAAAAAAAAAAACAAAAACATAAGAGGACAGTTACTTTTCATAGAACTGTCTCTGTGAACTATGAACACTGCAAATGCCCTGAAGAACAATGACGCAGACAAATGATGTTTACCAGCTGACAGGTAATACAACTCCACTGAAAGAACCAAACAATCTCATGACCTGTTCCAGATAAATGTTTATTTGATCAGAAACCTCTTAATATCTCTTAATTATGAAGTGTAATAACCTAAAATCAGAATTTCTTAAGAATCTAAATTTAACAACCAAAGCTTAAGAACCAACATTGTGTGGACACCCTTTGCCCAAGAATACCTTGATTCTTGTTGAACAAGATCACTTCAACACCACCACCAAGACCTAAAGTTTAAATATGAAATGACTGACAATAGCAGGAGGATTATACAAATCTGAAAAAGTTCATTAACATTTTTAATTAAAATGTTGTGTCTTGCTTAACATTTTTGATGTTGGGGCCTGGTTTAATTGTCAAAAACAGAGAAATTGTCCTATTTTTCTTCTTTCTTTTTTACAAAGAGTGTGAAAAACTGTTTCAAAAATGTTAAACTGTGTTTTATTCTTTATTGTATGTGAGTTAATCTAATCCTAATTTGAGTCAGTCTTTTTTCAGGTCTCATTGCTCTAAAATACATAGAATGGTCCTTTAACCTTCTGGCAAATCAGTAACTAACTTCATCGTTATTACCTTGTAGCACAGATCTCACCTTGGCAAGTTAAATTTGCCAAAGAAAAAAATCAATACAGATCTGATGCTGTTTCACGTTAAAGTCAAGTCAAGTTCCTTGTATTGCAACACGGCTAGGCCAGTGGAATTATGGTAGTTAAGCACCTCTTTTCGACTTCACATACAATTTCCGATATTTTCCTACAGATCTGTAAACTGAGACCCAATTAGACCCGACTGACACTGATGAGTGAAGACATCTCTGAAAGAAGAGAAAAAAAGTTAACTCATGGCACTGCTCTAAAATATGAATCAGAGTTTTAATCAGAGCTCTGGTAGGCAGATAGAGTTCTTAGTATCCAGCAAAAGAAGGAATCATAAAGGAGTTTCACTGTTGTAATTATCTATACTGAAAATCATGAAAAATGTTCGGGGTTGAAGACGTGTCTCATAAGCAGCAGCTCAGCAGAATTAGCCTTGGCCAGCGGCTGTAACGCTGACTCAACAGAAGAGGGGGTAGAAGGTGGTCGAGCTACTGACTCCAAAAACCAGCTGCTATGAACAGAGCTGTCAAAAAATAAACAAGCTATTGTACAACACTTTGTGGTATTTTGCATTTAACTGGCATTTCAACATCACCTCAGGAAATATTGTGTGCTTTTGATAGAAATAATGTTTTCTTTTATCTGAATATTGACAATTACCTTGTTAATCTGTTGCTGCATCCAAGGAACGTCTATTACAGCTGGAATGTTGCTTTGTCGTCAAGCATTTTTATCATTCCTAAATTGCTCTGAAGAGGAAGTCTGAAACAGCAATAATGACCAAAAAACATTTGGAGGCAACAGCTAATGTTTTTTGTGAAGTCCTATGTTCATAATTATATATAATAAAAGCTATAAAAACTTTTCACTACAACCCCAAATTGAAAAATGCCATGATTTACAAATCTCACAATGCATATTTTATTCACAATAGAACAAAGGAAACATATCAAAAGTTTAAATTGAGGAAACTCCCTGTCCATCCATCCATCCATGACCTTCCTCTTATCCAAGGTCAGGTCTTGTGGACAGCAGCCTAAATGGAGGCCCAGACCTCCCCAACCACGGGTTCCAGCTCTTCCAGGGGAATACTGGGGCATTCCCAGGCCACCAGAAAGTAACAATTTCCAGTAATCCTGGGTTTGCCTGCCTCCCGGTTGGACATGCCTGAAACACCTCCCGAGGGGTGAATCCAGGGGGGGATTCCTCACCGGATGCCCAAACCACCTTAGCTGGCTCCTCTCGATGTGGAGGATCAGGGTCTCTAATCCGAGTCCTTCCCAGATGACTTCCCTTCTTGCCAACTCTCTCTGCAGTGGAAATGAATTTCAGCTGCTTGTATCCTATTTTTTTGGTCACTACCCTCAGTTCATGACTATTGGCGAAGATAGAAAACATAGATCAACCAGTAAACAGAGTTTGGCTCAGCTCCCTCTTCAGCACCACAGAACAGAGTTTGCATTACAGCGGATGCTTCCTTTCTACCCTCAATTATGGACAAGACTCCCACTTTCCAAGGTAAACCAGGTGAACGGATTTAAGTGGTCAGTAAGTGCATGTAGCTCTGAAACTTCAATGTACCTTTCAGCATTGATGGTTTGGAAATGCATTAGCATCTATGGGATGAGCAGCTGGACATCTGGAAAAGAATCCTGAGAGGTTCAGCATTTTGAACTGAGCACTGATACTGAGCCAAAAGGTTCCTCTCCTCCTTAACCCAGAGAACATGGTTTCTTTAAAGAATTTACAAATTCCAGATCGTCTGACTACAGAACACTTTTCCACTTTCCACTTCTATTTTTAACGAGTTTTGGCCTTGACCAGTCATCGTGGATTGTCTTCACATATGGCTTCTTCTTTGTACGACAGAGCTTGAATCTGTACTTGTAGATAGCACAATGAACCATGTTCTTGCACAGTGATTGAATTGGATCTGAAAGTGGTCCTGAGACAGAATTGTACCTGTTATTACTACAGAACCACCTTGGATCTATCCAGTTTTGATGTTTGACCTCTCCTAATGCAGACACTTCTCCAGATTCTTGGATTCTTTCGATAATATATACTATAGATGATGTGATATTAACACTCCTCGTAATTATATACTGAGGAACAATATCATGAGAATTGTTTCACAATTTGTCACATATTGCTTTGCATGTTTTCTGTATTCTATTGAAGATATAATACTGGTTTTGAGATTTTCCAAATCATTGCATTTTGTTTTATTTACATTTTTCAAAAACACCTCAGCATATTCAGAACTGGGCTTGTACTCTCATTCACTCATCTTCTTCCACTTTATCCGTTCCCGGGTTGCGGGGGCAGCAGTCTCAGCAGGGATGCCCAGACTTCCTTCACCCCAGACACTTCCTCCAGCTCTTCCGGGGGGAGTCCGAGGTGTTCCCAGGCCAGCCGAGAGACATAGTCTCTCCAGCGTGTCCTGGGTCTTCCCCGGGGTCTCCTCCCGGTGGGACATGCCTGGAACACCTCCCTAGGGAGGCGTCCAGGAGGATCCGGTACAGATGCCCAAGCCACCTCAGCTGACTCCTCTCAATGTGAAGGAGCAGCGGCTCGACTCCGAGCTCCTCCCGGGTGACCGAACTCCTCACCCTATCTCTAAGGGAGCGTCCAGCCACCCTGCGGAGGAAACTCATCTCGGCCGCTTGTATCCGCGATAGGCTTGTAGATAACCTTCATGTAACATCCTCCACATCCGTATTATTAAACTCATGTTTGACAATGCAATGAAGCAAAATCAAAATCCTCATCACTTTATACCAGATACATTCAGCACTCTGATGGTAATTTAGATGATGGTTTTAGTTCACCTGTAAACAGTACTCTTTGTAGTGCCAGTGCACATTTATTAGGAAAATAAGATAATGGAAATAGTCTGGATTTGGAAACACTGGGACACATGAGACCTCTATTTTGAGTTCTGATGGCATCAAAAGATTGCACAGTCATTATTTTCTATCACTGCATGGGCTACAGTACTGATGGAAAATAACAAAATGTCTGCTTGTGTCATTGATCATCCTTGATAATAGGGGTCAGATATATTGTATTCTTTCAGTATCTTTATTATACTCCCTGTGTATAGTACAGTATATAACTCAGTTTTTAATCTCTTTTTAATCTCTACCTATTTTTTATCAAATTCACCTAATTAAAAACAGATTTTCTAACAGAGTTCATGAGGAAAGCATCGTCCCCCTCTTAAATGACAAAAGGGAAAAGGATGTGGTCTTAGAGCAGCAGCCTATTTTCCCAAGATCTGCTCACATCTTGTTTACAGCTCAGCTTGGCTGTTCTCAGGAGTCCCAGGGGACTCATGTTGCAACAAACCACCGAGCTACATATAAACACTGGCCCGGCTTAACTTGTGTTTAGCCCACAACTCACTTAGGTCATTGTTGTGTCCCCCACATCGAGGCAGATGTCATCAGGGACAGACGAGAGTGGGTGGAGCTCAGAGAAAAGTTTAGACTTGAGGTCATTTGACGGTTGGTTTTCATCTGACCTTGACAATCTGTTGTAAATGTTTTGACTGCACCGTTAGAATGTGCATCCCTCCATTAATGTTTTGGGTAACAATTACAAAGTCTACTACGCCACACAAAAGATTTTGTAGCGCCCTGAAGCAGTGGAATTCCCTAAAATGGTCTCATAGGATCAGTTAATTTAACTGCTGTCAAGTTATGAGATCTAAGCTCACAAATATTGAATTTTTAGCATAATTTGGCCCATTGTCTTTGCAAGTAAAACAACTGTTTAAAGGGGACCTATTATGGCATCTAATACCTATTTTAAACAGGCCTTGAATGTCTTAAAAACAAGCTTTTGATTGTTTTTGCTAAATAAATTAGAAATTCAGAGCCATCCTCTGAGCCATGTCTTTATCTTCGCAGTCTCTAACCTCCTTATCTATGTGGGATTCTGAGTGGGCGGGGAGGCTATGATAATGAGGCACTGTGCTGATTGGCACGAATGACGCGATACACCGCTACGAAAAAATGGCGGAAGCTCCGGCCGGCGGAGTTACACCGTGTCCTAACTGCATGCGATGCGAGCGAGCGTCAGCGACAAAATCACTTCCATTCCTTTATTTTCTATTGGACTGTCCTAACTAGACGCAGCGCGATGCGGCGCGACGCGATGCGGCGCGACGCGATGCGGCGCGACGCGATGCGGCGCGACGCGATGCGGCGCGACGCGATGCGGCGCGCCGTTTTGAGCTGAACATTTGTTGGTCCCCCTGCTTCTTTTTTCTTCCTGTCGCTCGCGTTTAAAGCCGGTTGAAAGCCGGTTGAAAGCGCTGTAGGAAACAGTCATGGATGAGGAACGGCTGATCCAGTTAGTTGAAATGAGAAGTTATCTCTATGATACCTCCTCATTTCACTACAAAAACCTCAATAAAGTGGCAGCTGCTGGAGGAAGATGGACTGAGAGCGTCCGATGTCACGCAGTGCGATGCGATAGTCGGACGCTTGCATGCAGTTAGGACACGGTGTTTAGTTGTGGCCGTGGTTTGCATTTTGGTTACTTAACGAAGGTGAGCAGAATCTGAACGGCTCGTAGAAGCCACATCAGACTGGATGGATCATCTGGGAGGCTGTACAGACACTGCAGAATTTGGTTGCTTTTCTCCTTCTCTGAGTTGGCAGGCTGAGGGGAGACCACTTTATATATGTTAAAGCAAGAAAAAACGTGTTTTTCATAATAGGTCCCCTTTAAGTTTTGGCTACAAAGGCTTTACAGTCCTAAATTAGAAAGTTTATCATGCTGCCATTCCATTTAAGATTTTAGAGAGCATTGTTTGATATGAAGGGTTTTCCTTTCTTTGGATAAAACTTATGTGCTATTAGTAAGTTTTAGTAGGGAGGAATACTCCTCATGCTGATACAGTACATCAATGTTGCAGATAGCCAAATTGATTCCAATCAATCTGACTGATAATGTGTTATTTTATGGACAAGAAAGCTCACTTTATTTAGTACACACCTCATGTTCAGGAGCTAGACTCCTTGTGCAGCGGGTTCAGGTTCAAGTCACCTCCTGTAACCCTTAGCTGCATGTTTTCCCCTGCTCTCTGACCCCAATCCATGTCTAAACACTTTCAAGAAAGGCAGCTAGAGCCACATCTTAAAAGAAAATTGGCTATTTAAGGGTGTTTCCAGCTAAGTTGCCAAGTTAAATCTTCTGTGCTTGTATTAGGCACAGATATGTGTAACCTCAACGTCTTTGCTGATGTCAGTTTACATTTGTATAAACCATGTATACTTTTCGGGCAATGTGCTTCACTAATCTGTGAGACAACACACATTTGGAGTTTGGAGAGACAGCAGTTGATGACGTTGCAGAACTTTTGTCCAGTAGCAGGCGAACTTCACAGGAATACAAAATAAGTATGACTTCTATTACACTCTATTTTGTGCTTGTTTGACATAATGTGTAGAACAGAAACAAAACAGAATACAATAGACACACTGATTCACTCACTTTGTTGAGTGAATGTTGAGTGTTGAATAAACCATAAATATGATTATATGGGGGGTGGGAGGCTATGATAGACTGGATAGATGTCATCCTTACAGGTAATTGTGGATATGTCCACTCTCCTGCACTTTGATTTTAAGGCATAAAAACTTTTATGGCTACACTGGGAGACTACACTACACCAGTGAGTTCAGTCCTTGGAAATAAATGTGGATCCCCTGCAGACCAAGTTTCACTTTTGTAAATGCTGGGGTTGCAGTCTTCTGCGGGAGAGAGCGAAACAGAAAGCCTTTAAAAAAAAGAAAAAAGAAAGTCAAGCACATTCCCTTCCTGGTTCACCCTTATGGGTCATTAATGTATTCTTTTCTGATTTCTCAAGCCTAAATTAAATGGTCATTACATTAAGATAATATGTACAGTAGATGTGTGTTTTCACAAGAGGTTCTGTTCAGGTTTTTTGTCCTTAGCACCAGCTGCTATGTAGACAAAGTCTGCGTTTGAACATATTGCAAGTGCCTACATGTGCAGAGGCCAGGTGATAAGAGCAATCTGCAAACAAAGGTATTTCCAGCAGTGTTTTCAATCAGACATGGACCACTAATTTTCAATGGGACCAGGAAGAACCACTGCCTGGTGGGATATGCTTGTCAATAAAGTTGTTGCTCCTGGTGCACGGCAACACAACTTCAGACTGGTCAAATTAGCCCTGATCCATCCCACAAAAGAGGACATGCTTTGGGGAGAAATAGTTTAGACAGAGATCTTTATAAAATGAAATTGTGCTGTCTACCCTGCTTCATCGACAACTGGGATAGACTCCAGTCCCCCCAGTGACCCCAATAAGGACAATGTGGGGATGGATGGATGGATGGATGGATGGATGGATGGATGGATGGATGGATGGATGGATGGATGGATGGATGGATGGATGGCAGACTTAAAACCCAAAAATCATCTTTCACTTGATGAATGGAAAATCCTTTCCCATTTGTCTTTTTCTATACAGTGTGCATTATCATTATTATCATTTTTAGTTTAATATCTGTTTTGGTAGATTAGGAAAATATATGGTTGGAGTTTGTTACTTGTAGGTTGACAATAGAACACAATCCCTACTTCTTTCTGAATTAATCAAACAGAATTAGACACATCTGACAAATATAAAAGGGCAACCATTCACCATTTGTTAAAAAATCCTGCTTGTGTCTTAAAGTTGTATGCGACTGTGTTTAATTTGTTATTAACATTATCTTGGACCCCTTTTTTTCAAATAATGGCATGCAGGACTTACAAAAGTGTCAATGTGTTAGGCATGAGGAATGCTGGGCTTCTTTCTTGAGTTTAGACATTTTACTCTACGACCAATTTTTCCCATTGCTTTTTTGTTTTAGGCACATTGGACTGTATATGTTCTGTTTTTCTTTGGATAAAGATACACATGTGTAAGTTATGACCAATGTGATGAGCTGCAAATTTCATTTTCAACAGAAATGATAAAATAGTGAATGTACAGGTATTGTGCCACGATGAAAACTTATTTTTCATATACCTCTATATATTGATCAACTGTCCTTTGTTAATGCATTTGCTGAAAGTTATCCGGGATTTTTCCCAGTTTCCTACATAAAAGCAAAGTTTTTAAAAGTAATGACATACCAGTTAAATAGTATAATTCTAGCATGGTACGACAATGCCAAGTCGTTTTCTCTCTCTCTCTATCTCTCTCTCTCTCTCTGAAGCTGCGCTTTATGATTCTTAGGATTTCCGAAAGGTTGTGACTCAACTTTCTTTGGTTCAAAAAAATAATTAACTCTTACTTATATGGAAAGTAAAACATATGCTTGAGAAACATGTGTAGAGAAAAAAGCATGCATAAAACCCTGCCAGAGTTGGATATATCACACTCCTGTCACTCCAAATATTTGACTGCCCCACAAAAAAAAGATTCATACCAAATTATTGTAAACAACAAGTCATTTTCATGTCTTTTGATCATTAAGCTATTCTGAGAGAAACTCCAGAGGATTTGCAACGAGGGTTACAGGGTGCAGAGACAATGCTCTGGTGAAACCCCCTCCCCTCTTTCCACGCTCTCTTTCACATTTTAGGATTGAGGGTTTAAAAGGAATAATAAAACAACTGTCAGCTAATTGGCAAAAGAAGTGTACTATGAAAGAATAGTAAAAAAAAAAGTACAAAGTGACTACACAAGGGAAATGTTTACCAAAAAAAAGACAGTAAGCACATATACACATGAGCATATGGAAATATTTTAAGGCTTTGCTGAAATCCCAGGTAAAATTTTTGTGTTTTCATTTTTTGATTTTTAATTTTTACCTAACAACAAGACACTGTGTGTTATTCCACAGCATACGTAATTGTGGATCTGAAGAAGTTAACTTGGACTGAAGTATTTTATAGTTTCTATCAGTTCCACCAATCCAACATAATAGGAGGATTTCACCTTTAGTTTTGAAAAAGCAAAAAAATAAAATTGCGTGACCAAGTGAAACACTTATGTTTCGTTCGGTCACATATTATGTAACGGCTACAACAAAAACCTACCTCATCAAAATTGCACAGGTTTTCCTGTTTATAACAAAACAGGTATGAAATGCCAAGAGACACCACCAGATCCAGACCTGTTTTGTTTTTTGCTTTAATTGTCATTTAGTAGTGAGGAATGGCCACCATACCTCCATAACATTTTATTATCATATCCTCCAGATCAGATGAGGTTGGAGGTTGAATTAACAGTTTGAACTTCTTTAGTACCTTAACTATCCCTGAACAAGGTTCACACTGTGGCAGGGAGCATTGTCTTGCTGAATGAAACCTCTTTCAGCTGAGAATACTGTTACCACATAAGGGGTGGTCAGCAACAATGTCTAAGAAGGTGGTGTCTTCATGAAGTCAAAGTTTTCCAGCAGGACACCGACCAAAGCTTCACAATCCCTCCTCATACCACAGCCAGTCTTAAACTTCATCTTGTATGCATCCCTGTGGAACTGAAAAAGGGTCATGCCATTCCATATATCACAATTCTTATCAATTAAGCAATAATACAGAAAGCTCTGTGGATCTCTCTGCTCACGGTAAGTAAGGAACATGCAGCCATCATAAAAAAAAAAACCCTGAAAAGAACAGGACTCACCAGACATGCCATTCTTTCCATTGCTCTATTGTCCAGTTGTGGAAAAAATGCAAAATACATAAACAGAGATGACAGATACCAGCTGCAATGGCGTATAAACCAATGGGCCCCTGTGTACAAACTTTTGATTGATAGTGTATACATTAAAGAAGAAAAAAAAGAAGTTGGAAAAAAAGATGAAGATCCATCACAAATCTTTTGAGTGTATCCAATACAAGGAAAGAGGGAAGAAATTGAAGAACAATTTAACTTTGGTCATTAACATGCAAAATCACATTAATTCAAGTCAGAGACATTAGCTTGCAAGTTGGTTCCTCAATCTGTCCCGGGATCCTTTTTGTGTTACGATTGCAAAGGGGATTTGGAAACAAGGGTACCAGCCACATCCACAAGTGTTGTGAGCGATCGTCCTGGAATGTGTTCAGACCTTGCATTAGCATTGGATCCCAGCGTAATGCCAGTTCTGAATGGAGTCTTAAAGCAGGTGGTTTTATCCAAAGCAGCCTGACAGTGAGGAACAACCCTGACGCTTCAGTAAGAAAGCCTGGCATACACATTTTTCTGCCTAAATGACAGAATAAAAATAGAAAATGTGCATAAAGTAATTGAAAGTTAGACATAGTAGGATGTTAGAAGTGTTAGGAAAGGATGTGATTTCTAAAGAGATGAGTTTTCAGAAAATTCTCGAAGGGGAGAGGCACCCTGTTTTTGACCGCTTTGGTAGTTTGTGAAATCTCAAATGGGAGGACTCTGGCGAGAGACAGCCTGGTGTGAATGGGGTGGTATATTGAGTCATGTTGTGGTAGTTTAGAAACGTTTACCAATTCTAAAACAATGGGAGACCTCAGACATAAGGACAGTCTCCGCTGATTTGTAACGTTAATAGACGATGGAGCCAGACTGTGAGACCACACAGCACACTCTTGTCTCACAATGGGAAGATCTCAGGGAAACTTGTGTAACAGAATCACTTTTTAAAAAGGTATAGAAGATTTTTGACACAATTCTCAAAGTTGGCCTTTTTCAGATTTGTTTTAATGTAGTTTGGGTTATGTTGTTCTCTGTCGCTGCCATGTTCTAATCAGGGCACACATTTACCATCTATTTGGGAGGCAAATGAGGTTCAAAATCTGTCTGAAAATCATTAAATATTTAGCCAACCTACAAGTATTTTTATTTGTCTTTGTTCTACGTCTTTCTGGTTAAATATTGTTGAAACTTTATTTTAGTTCGAATATTATCCCCCTTCCTTCACCCCTTGAAGCTAAGTCTACGTGTACAGAGTCATCTGATGAAATCAGTATGAATAAAAGGGGAGGTTTGTGTCAGAAAGGGCATTGAAAGAAAAATCAACACGATGCGGAGCATCATGATTCCACACCTAAAAAGGGAAAAGCTGAACGAAGTTCCTTCACTGTAGAACATTAAATTGCTTCAAAATGGTTTTCCAACCAAGATTGATGTCATTCAACAACTGCTTCTCTTGGTATTGTGTTACCACGTACCTAAATGCTCTCAAACAACACAAAATATGCTTTCATTAACGCATGCTGATAATTAGTCCATCAAGAGTTGACGATTAGCAACACTTGGCTGCAACATAGACTTTTCATTTCCATAGAAACATTAAGGTGCTGCATAATATCGTCCACATTCTATTTTTGGGGGTTCAATTTGTATTAAATAAATAATGGCAAGGTGAAAAAAGGTTTAGGCTGTTGTTCATTTGAGTCTGTCTACCACATGTGATGCATTGATCGCATTGCATAAAAGCTGTTTATTTTCTATGGAGAAGCAAAGAAGCATGGTCAACATATATGCAAAGCATCTTGGGAAGTGCAAATGAATGCATGCATCATGAGGGCATTATTCAACCAAAGTAGACATTGTTCTCCAGGAAAACCAGTTAAGTCTTTCCTTAAGTACAGACTTTTACAGACAAATGCACAAACACCTAAATGACTCACTTGTCAGTTCTACACAAGAAATAATGTTCCTTTCACAGATCATATGACACAAGCCATCACATGTTTGAGGACACATTTGCTTTCTGCTGCCACGATAATAATACGCTATCATCAGGCTGAAGCACAAATGCACCGCGCATGGCCATAATCTTGTTGTCAGCTGTTTCACACTGTTGGATGACGTACAGACTCTCAAAGCTATTTGGCATGTAGGGCTGAGATCTCAAAGCTTGACTGTAATTGGATTTTGAAATGTGGTCCTTGTGTATTCATCTGTGGGCGCATGCACAAATGCAATGGTATTTCAGCACATCTGAGTGTTTTCAGATGTGTGCACATATGTCTGTGTGTGTGTGTGTGTGTGTGTGTGTGTGTGTGTGTGTGTGTGTGTGTGTGTGTGTGTGTGTGTGTGTGTGTGTGTGTGTGTGTGTGTGTGTGTGTGTGTGTCTGTGATCATGTCTGACACATAACACGCTCCTGTCAAGTTAAAGCCTCGTAAATTGCATCTTTTCAGGAGCAGAGAAAAACAGCTTTGATCTTAAACAGCTTGTGTTTTGAGTTTAGCTAATTGGTTTCAAAAGGGGTTTCATCAACTCTGACCTTGTAAAATCGTTGCCTCCTCGACTGCTGTAAGAAACACTGAATCCTCATCTCTAGCGCTATAAAATTTAACATGAATGATTCTCTGTTCCTATCAGTAATTAAAATATGCAACTATATTTACCTTCCTCTCTCTCTTTTTTTTCTTTTTTTTTTTCTTTTGGATGTCCTGTAAGAATTGTTTATGGATGTACCGAAATAACGAGGCTTACATAATTTATTAGTCACATGAAAAGTCTCTATTATGTAAACATGATAAAGCAGGAGTCTTTTACTGAAGAATATTCTTTTCTGCATTACAATGAGGATGTCTTTCTTTTAACACAAACTAGTTTCCTGAACCCAAACAAGGTAGTTTTACTGCCCAAAGACAAAAAGTCACTGAGAGTGGAGGTAATGAATGACTGAAAATTTCATTCAGTTTCAAGTTTCAAATTAAAGTATGTGAGGATAAATTAGTTGAATGGGGGATAAACTTGAATTTTCTGCTCCAGAGCCATGTTTTTAGGTCCATCATCAAACTAATCCAAAGTTCAAATGCAAACTTAAGCCACTTCTTCTTCTCACTGGATGCATGCGGACTCAATGAAGATATTTTTATGTACATGCACAAAATATATAAACCCATGGATAAGGTTTATGATATTTGCACATACCTCATTAAACTGTATTTTTCTGTCTTCAAATGCAATCACTGTTCCTGTGTGTGTATGTGTTTGCGTGCGTGCGTGCGTGCGTGAGTGCTTGCGTGCGTGTGTTGGAATCAAACTCCTACGTCCTCATGTTTTTGTCTTTTTATCTTCTCCTTATAAAATAGGAAGAAGAAACTATGACACTGATTTCCCGGATGAAGACACATTTAACTGTTTCTCTCTTACAAAGGCAACCTTGTTTTTCTCTAGTGTTTAGGATGTATTTTTTTAAATCAGTTTTGAATGTCACAGCTGCAAATGAACAAACTGGCAGCAAACACTTGAGTCCTGGTTCAAAGTCAACTGTATGTTGACATGTTTTTTGATCATACAGCATGTAAACAGACAAATAATTCCATTTTATAAAAAGAGTAGTCCTAAAATATGTTTTTTTTTTCCACTGGTTGACTTCAATTATGCGATGGTCCATTGACTGATGTCAATTTAATTCATACAATTATTCCATTCATATTCTTTTACGTTCTGTCCAGCACTGACAACCTCTAAAATCCATTAAATTGATTGATATTTTTGATTTCTTCTCTGAAAACATCAGAAGTGCGTTACCCTTTGATGTGTTTGCGGTCAGCAGTGCAGATATGCTGAGGTGGAAGAGACATAGTCCTGGCGAGAGATTCGAGACCTATATATGCTTAGATTTCCCCATAATGTTCCAGTTATGCTTTTAGTAGTGGGTATATTTCCAACCAGTATATGTGCATGCCTCAGTCTCTATTTTCCAAACTAACTTGCCTGCCACAGCTCTCTCCAGTATATTTGACTCGTTTAGCAAACTTCACACATTTTGATTTTATTAGCAACAGCAATACTGTAATTCTGTGGAATACTGGCATTCTGAAAACAACTGATTACCATATTCTTCCTTGGAACAAGTAATACTATTACAGTAAGTGGCTGCATCAGGTGCAACCTGTTTTGGCTTTTCCTATCTTTGGAGATTGCTCCAGCAGATAATCATGCTCTGTGTATTGATTTGGATGCATTTCCTCACACAGCCTTCCCACTTATCTGGACTCGGGGCCGGCATTATGACACCAGTGACTTTTTCCACCCATTAGTGTCTGCGTTACCAAGAAAGCCCTGATCAAAAAGATTAAAAATCCTACTGAATATGAGCATTTTAAAATGTGGTTTATAAAAAGGTAAAAGATTTTTCTGTTTCCCGGACGTCTGATGACATACTGAAATCTGGAGCTCCAGGGTAACGAGAGTGGTATAAGAACAAGATTCCTCTGCAAATTTATACATTTCCTTCCGCTATTACTTAGAATAATCCAGCAACTTTTATTTTTCTTAACCTCTAAAAGCATGAAATCATTCAAATTGAAAGCAGTAACCACACCAATAGCAATATGTGTTTTCACTTTCCCATTTCCCATGTGCAAGTGCTCACTCTTGCATGCATCAGAGTTCATAAACCCTAAAATGAAAGGTATGAGATAGCTGGGTGGAACCTTGCCAGTGTGTGAGATAGAAGTGGACGCTCCACTGCCTCTCGGAGAGACAAAGGGGCTGGTGTCTTGTCTGTATTCACCCAAACAGCATTACCTGCTCTCTCCGGAATTCATTGTCCTTGGTGACTCCAAACAGAAACGTGTGAAGCTATGGGAGGAACAGCAATGACAGGTTTTCAGACTGCGATTGCTCACAGCATCGAGAAAGTGGCTCTTTCTCTTGACTGTTTGACAGAAGATTGAAAAGTCTGTGCAAAAAAAAAAAATTGGAGTAAGAATGATGAGTTTTTTTCATATTAAGGATTAAATGCATTTTAAAAAAAAGATACTAAAAGTGTATTACTGCAACGTTTTCTTCCAGGTCAGAAAGATTGACTATACTGCATTGCTCATTACAGTACATGTCCTAAGAAAGACGTTTGAAAGTTTTCAGTCTTTACAGTAAAAAGAAAAATGGTGGTGAGCAGAGCAGAGGGGCAGTAATGCTGGTCATTAGGAATCCTAATTTTATCGTCATCACTTTCATTTGAGTAAGAAAATTAAATTACATCAACTTTACTTTGACAATTCACATTGAATATTTTAAAGTGCTTTGGGTCTTGGGAGTAACTTTAGGTGTCAATATGCTTTGAGAGTTTTATAATGACATTCTGATCATTCAGTTGTTCCGCTTTCTGAAGCACATAATTAAGTGTATTTACAATGAAAATGCAAAACCTCTCCAGCAGTACTGGATATTCTCTTTTTAAATGCATTGAATTACTTTTTTTCAATTCGTTTCAATATTAATGTATTAAAATACAAGCCTCATGAGCCATAAGCTAAGCAGTTCAGACATATGGATAGATTAATACAATTTAATCAGGTAGAAGGGCATTTTTATACCTGACATTGACATACATGAGAGTGATCTAATTGGAAATAAACAGTTCTAAATATGCTTTTTTAACTATGCCTTTTTTTAAGTGTTCTTTCAGATTTTTTTGCAATATATGTCGTCTCATTAAAACAAAAAACTGCAAGAGGGAACAGCAGGAACATCAGTCTCGCAGGGGCAGTAAATGGCGAAGCGCTGCAAAATACTCGCAGCCCCCTGCCCGTTGAGTTGATGCTCCTCCTTCATCTCTCACCCTCTTTCTGTTTCTCCTTCTCTGTCTTTTTCAGTGTGTCAATTGCGAATTAGTCTATGTTTTCCAAAGTCAAACATTAGCTCCTCCAGCTACAGAAGAGGTCATTCGCCCCACTTACCGCCACTCAGTCTGAGGAACTTTAATGAATTTGAAAGTTTATGTACTAATCACTGTAAAACAAGTGCAGTGTTTTTCACCCTCCTGGTGATATGTAGACAAAAAAAGAGTGACCTATCTCAAAAATTGCTTCTCCACATGAGGGTGGAGCACTCTCCTTTTAGTAAAATGAATATTAATGAATATTAATTGATATTAAAAGGAGAGACAGATAATGTTCATGACTTCTTCGAAAGCAAGTGAAAAGTATGACCACTGTCAGGTTGGTGCCATGGAGGGGTAAACAAACAGGAGGATCACATCTTCCTTATCGCTGCCCCAACAAGGCAAACACCAACAATCCTGTCATGTTGACTGTGTAAGCATGTACAAGCGCAGGAGCTTTGTGTTTGTGTGGATGTGTTTGTTCATGTCACTGTGTATGGTACAATAAAGCTTGACCTGAACAATGTGTATATTCTATGAAGGATGTTGCACAAATGACACTAAAGGGCTGGTGGGGACAGGCACTGCAGAGAGAATGGTGGACACGTTCCTGCAAAAAACTCATTGCAGCGCGACGCCCAGCTCACCTGTGAGCTGTTTTACAGTAGAGATATGCAGTGTTGCGCTCCAACATCAAAAATCATGAATGTTAATGAACGTTTGAGTGACAGAGGTCATACATTTCATGATTATATGCAAAATGACAGCTGCAGCGTATTCAGTGATACAGTGCACAGTAACGGCACGTTACCTAGGCAACCCCAAGTAGTAGTTGTTGCTTTTTTATTTTCTTTCTCTACCCGGGATGATTGGCATTTGTCTTTTCTGGAGCATTATTTCGTACAAACTACCAAATTAAAACTGATGTCACTTTCTGAATACTTGAAGAAAGGTTGAACAAAAGACGAAGCCGTCACACTTTCTTGTGGAACTGCACTTTGGCTGATGTGTCCTACAAGCACTCATTAACAATTTGGTGCGAGTTATTTCAGTGTGGGAAAGGGTCGGTGGAAGTCCTGAAAAGTTTTCTATGAAGATTCATGACAATGCAAACCAGCTGTATGCTTCTGCATCCCACCAAAGCTGTGCAGCATGTGGACAGGAGCAGCATCTGCAACTTAAAGTACAGAGTCTGTAGAAATTCCAACTACGCCATAGCTGGCATTTGTTGTGCTTTGTTGTGTTAGCATGGCATTGTCACTTCATAGTACTGAGCTTTACGTGTACTTCCCTTACAGTATGTACTAAAGACGTGGTGTCTAAAGAGGATCTTGGGTGATTTGGAGTGTGGAGCTACTTTTGCTGAAATTACAGCTTTTCACTTATACCCAGAGAAGAAGTAGCCACATATACTGTACATACCTAGGACATATGAGAGTGAACCAATCACAGTTGTTCTCATCTGCATGGATCCAGTGCATTGTTACATTTTGGGGTGGTGCATTGGTATAGGGTATGGTGTAGAGTCCCCAACTATTCGGGGTGTAACGATACACTAATCTCACGATACGGTACAATACACGATATTGAGGTCACGATAACGATACGATACAATATTATAGCAGTATTTTTTTAACAACCTTGAATGAGGAACATATGACTGGAAAAATTTGTTTTTTATTTGAAAGACACAAAATACAAAACAATACTGTATGTTTGCCCAATTGTTCCAGTTTGTAATGCTTTATAACTGTTTAAGTTTTAAAAAGCAAGCCAAGCCAACCATTTTCCACAAACTGAACTAAAAGTAAATGTCAGGTTTGCATTATGCATCTCAGTTTCATACAAGTAAAAATATTTAGCCACAAACTGAATAGTTTCTCTCATGTATGATCTGACTTTTTTCTTTTCCAGAAATTAAACAACTAAAATTAAATAAATAAATAAAAGTAAATAAATACATACAATGTTAAAGGAGCTGTATGTAAGAGCAATAATAAAACGAATCATAAAATGACCCCGATATGTCAACAGACATTTGAAAATCATGTTCATTTCAAATACTTATGTCACTGACAACAGCACTCAAGCCAGGATATTCCAATTTAAAAAGAGGAGTTGCAGCTCTCAACTGATGTTGATGTTGTCAATTTTTGTTTTGGCCTGAAGCTCCACCCTCCACCTATCTCCCAATCACCAAGTCAGTATTGTTTCTGAAGCTCCACCCTCCACCTATCTCCCAATCACCAAGTCAGTATTGTTTCTGAAGCTCCACCCTCCACCTATCTCCCAATCACCAAGTCAGTATTGTTTCTGAAGCTCCACCCTCCACCTATCTCCCAATCACCAAGTCAGTATTGTTTCTGAAGCTCCACCCTCCACCTATCTCCCAATCACCAAGTCAGTATTGTTTCTGAAGCTCCACCCTCCACCTATCTCCCAATCACCAAGTCAGTATTGTTTCGGCATCCGGGTTGCCAGCTCGGCTCTAATTACCGCAGCCATGGCAGCCTACGTTCCTGCTGCATTCTGCAGCCTACCTGGCAACCTCTGGTCGGGGGGAGGAGGGGGAGGGTACACGCCGCTCAACAATATTTTGAAAGTGACTGCAGTACCAGTTTTGGCCATTTCTTACAGACGGCTCCTTTAAATCATAAAAAAGATTGATTCATGCTCACCTTATAAGTGTAAGAGGAGATTTATTTTTGTTAAGAAGGTTATTTCGGTAATTCATGGTTCATTATTTTATTAATATATTCTTTATATTCTGATGTAAATCAGAGACTATAATTACACTCGTCAGTTTATCTGTAGTGCTTAATATGTTTTAGATTGGGCGGAGTGATAGGCCACAGTACGGCACTAGGTGCTGTGTTGATGTTCTAAAATCCTACACTGTTGAGCGGACATTAAAGTATCATTTTATTGCTACTTTGTTCCTCTGTTATTGTTTTGTATTCTGTCTTTTAACCTTGTGATTTTATTTGTTTTGACGTGCGCTGCTGCCTTCTTGGCCACGTCACCCTTGTGAAAGAGATCCTTGATCTCAATGGGCTACTACCTGGTTAAATAAAGGTTAAATAAAAAATTTAAAAAAAATCACTCGAACTCAGCAGAAGTTGTCCCCGTGTTTATCCTACTCACGACCCAAAAAAGGTTTAATAAGGTAAGGCTTAACTCTACACCAGCCTTAAATAAGTAAAAGTTCAGAGCTCAAAACCCCCAAGAGCCCCGTAATCGGGACCGCAAAACGGTACTAGTTTCTTCTGAGCGGAGTAAGATTTTCGTCCGTGGGTCGAGGCGCGGTCGGCACAAATACGCTGCGCGTTACTAGTCAACACAATAGATTCATATTAATAACCCAATATCGCAATACAGTTTGTCATCTCAATGATGTTTGTTTTTTTTTTTAACAAACATGGCATCAGTCATTAACTTTGGTCTCATCTGTCCACATGACAGCGGAGACTTGTTCAAGAAGTCTTGTCATGTGTTCACATGCTCCTTTGTCACCTTTAGACAGAAAGGGCTTACTCCTGGTAGCCCTTCCAAACAGACCAGACTTGTTCAGACTTAATCTATTTGTGTACTTGAACATTTAACAATGTCAGCAAAGCCTGATTGGTTCTCAGAAGGAACTATTTGTATATGATCAGAGGAGTGAAAACAACAACAAACTGTGGTGGTAAATTTGTAAATTTGTTGGGGCGTCCACCATCAGGAAGATTTGAAAATGCTTTCAATGTTTTACTTTTTTTCCCACTGTAGAATACTCAACTTGGAAATCGTTTTATGACCCTTATGACCCAGACTGATGTGCAGCAACTCATTTTTCTCTAAGACTATTGCTTTTTTTCCCCTCTTGGCATTAACACACACCGGAACGCCCCAAACCAGAAAACTGCAGAAATATATGCTTTTAAATAGATTTTTACATTTTTAAACAAAAATAGATTTAAAAACTTTTGAACTTTTTCAATAAAAGGCAATCATAAGAGCAGATACACTCTTTAATCATTTAAAATAAGCAGATCCCGGTGCTGAGAATCTGTCGGCCACGGATGATTGTGAGTGAACATCACTGAAGACCAGACAGAAAGAATAGATACCCTCTCACCATCCACGCACCAAAGAGAAATGATTCGAAGAGGACAGTGCTGCTATGTCTTTTGATCTCTTATCTCAAACATATCATTTTCCAAAGCAGGTTATGTGTCTAACATTGGTTACCATGGCAAAAATCCCTGCAGCCAGCTTCCTTTGTGACACTGAATATGCAGAGTTAAATGCAAAGTTGCCTCGTTAAACCGTAACTGTTGCTTTCTGACTCGATTTTAATATTCTCAGCAGCACAATGTCGTTTCTTTATCTTCTTTTATCGTACAGAGTCAGAAGGCTGGTAAAGTATACATATAAGACTTTAGAGTTTGGATGTTTATACATTTAGACACCTACGGTGTATGTGTGTTTGTCTGTAGAAAGGCAAATATAACGAAACCTTCACTATAAAAGCACACTAAGACACACCATCATCTGCAATTTAAATGAACAATTTGCTGATTAGTTAACAGAGCCAAAAGGTCTCAGTACAGTTATGAAATTACTGAAATGGAATTTCCATTCAATCAATTTTTTATTCATAATGAGCAATATGGAACTCTGCAGCAAAGAAGGATGGCAGAAGGATATTCTTTTAGGCAAATGCACATTTTGCTCTAAAGATGAAATAATTGGCATGTTATGGGGGGAAGGGGGCTGCTTCTCTTTTCTTTTTTTTTCTGCTGCTAAGCCTAATTAAGAAGAAAATATTTCCATTTCTGCCAAGCAGACTAAAGGTGTGCTATGAAAAATTGGTGACTTATTATAATGCGAGAGCGCAGAAGACGAGGAACCGTGACAACTTTGGCACCCAAATATTATGAACACACAGTAAAAGTTCTTTCAGAGAAGAAAACTTGTAAATGTAAAGGCGACATTACAGGAACAAGGGAATGGAGGAAACCGCGCAAAAGATCAATACAGCAACACTTGCTTCGATCTCTGGGAGGTGGTTAACAGGAGTTTTGATGAAGCACCGGAGGTCAAAGGTCCCTGTTTGCATTGATTACTTACAACTGAAGATCATCAGAAAGCCTTCCTGTAAGATCAATGGTTTATTTCTAAAAGGATGATTTATGGAGGACATTTTTACTTGTCACAGCCTTATAGAAAAATGGCAAGGCATTGTGGGTGCAGAGGGGGTGGGAAACAATAGCGGAGATGTGTGTGGAAAGTGATGGATCTGCTGCAGCGGCATTCATTCCTCTGAAGATGCAGATAATGTTCCGGTGGCTGCTTCTGACTCCCCTCTAAAGATCTGGATGTCATGCTGCTCGGTCTCAGTCGCGGACACCGTCAAAATAAAGACCAAAAAGGGTTGATCATCAGTGTGATTAAAAACTGCCAACTTTAAACATCCACTTGGTTTGTTGCAGTAAAAATGGCTTAAACAAGCGAACAGAGCTCAGAGGAGAAGTTGAGTCATTTAAAACCAGATCGTCAAAGTCTTGATGTTCTATCCTACGTGAATAGATAAACTAAATAGGTAAATTCATTAAAAAAGTAAGCAAATACAGAAACTGTGTACTGGCCGAACTGAAAGGAGCTTTGCCACGTCTTTGATGAGCGACACATTGAACTCTGCTCAGTGGCGGTCAGGGTGTGAGGGGCCGAGCAAGTGAACGGTTTCCTTCATAGGGAAGAATAAGACAGGTAGGATTCAGTTAGGAAACAACATGTGACAAGAAAAAAGATAGGTACAAGATGACAACGGATTAAAAAAAAATGTAATCAGTAACTTACTCTACAATAAAAAGTATTACAATAAAAAAGTAATGCCCCAGATTACTTTGTTACTTTTGGATTACTTCCATTGCAAACATGCAAACAAGCCAAGGGAGAAGATGGGTGAAATTTACAAATCTTTTACACAGCATACACAAAATGCTCTTTAACTTTAACTGATAAAATGTTGAACTCTAAGAGAACAGTACAGTGGCAGCACAAGTAGCAGCGTTGACGGCTACTTACAAGTTAGAAAGTTAACCACACTTGGACGTTGAGTCCCTGGATGCTGACAGCCCTTTTACTGCTGGAAGGCATTGTTTGCATTGTACCAGGATGTTGTCCGCCTTCTCCAGTCTCCAGCCAGCGAAGGCGATTTTCTCATAACTATGAGCAGCCGTCCGTGGTATCCATGACAACATGGGGTCCTGTCACGTGTTGGTTTGTTGTGGTGTTGTGCCATAAAGCGCTGTGAAGTGTCACAATGCGTGTGCACGGCACAGAGGTCAGCTGCATTGTAGTGTGATTTTAAATCGTAATCCCACTCAGTAATCCTAATTTTTATCAAATATACCAGTAACAGGATATTATTCTGCACTGTAACGGTTTACAGTTACCATTTTTTTGTATCCTGATTATGTAATCTGTTACTCCCCAACCCTGATTATTGACATCATTTATTCATGAGCACTATGACATTTTTTGCGGAAGGAAGGAAGGAAGGAAGGAAGGAAGGAAGGAAGGAAGGAAGGAAGGAAGGAAGGAAGGAAGGAAGGAAGGAAGGAAGGAAGGAAGGAAGGAAGGAAGGAAGGAAGGAAGGAAGGAAGGAAGGAAGGAAGGAAGGAAGGAACGCAGTAAGGAACGCAGTAAGGAACGCTGGAAGGAAGGAAGGAAGGAAGGAACGCAGTAAGGAACGCAGTAAGGAACGCTGGAAGGAAGCAAGGAAAAGTCTGAAGTGATCTCTGGTTTGAGGAAATATTATAATGCTCTTTGAATATTCTCAATTATTTATTTTTTTACATTTATTTTCTTTTTTTCTTCTTTATTCCTATTTTTAATAAATGTTAAACAACATATCTGCAGCACACACATTTTAGGTAAATGTTGTTCTTCATATAAGTTAATTACAATAGCGTTCATGTTTCTTAATAAAGCAGAAAAGTACAACAACATGCCGCAAGGCTTTTTGTTCACATGTATCAGACAGAGGTAAAAAATGATTTGACTTTTGAAGGCTTTTCACTTCAGAGCAACCTCTCTGATACGGCCATCTTCCACTTTGTGACATTTTCCATATGGAAAGACGGGAAAACAGCAGGATCACTGTGGAGAGAATGAACAGCTAAATGTTCAACATCACAAAACTCAGCTTGGAAAGCAGCAGCGCAGCTCATGAGATTCAACAGCTCACAATCATCATGTAGGTGGGTACGTTACCAGCTCCTGTTCACTGATATTTCTCTGGGGTTCTTCATGCAGTATGTATGTCAGTGTTTATTATTTATTTTTAATAGGACTGCACACCTAAATTGTGTAAATCACAGAGTAGAGTCTGCATTGCGATCTGTATTGCACATCCAGCGTGCAGCACGTGCTCCTACCATGTGGCACATGCTGGAAGTCTGGATTCAAAGAGGAGTATCATAACCGGATGCATCTCGTTATGGGATGAGAACTGAACTGCACTCGGAAGCACAATTGCATGAATACCCATCCCCATAATTATAACATTTACAGTTCAAGACAGGGAGCTAATTACTGGTGTAAAGAGTTGTTGTAAATATGAGTCGCTCTCTGGGCAAAAAAGTGCTCTCAGATTAACCTTTGTTTGTAGGCATCAATGTCCTCTGGGCTGATTTACAAACCGAGGCAACACAGATGGCAAACACAACAACAAGCATATGCCAGCAGTTTAAAGTGATGAGACATTAAAAATGGGGAGAAGGCAGAAAACCAAGAATGATTATCAAATTCAGCAAGGCGAGGCTGACACCAACAGCTGCGGCGTTTAAGAAAAAAAAAAAACTAAACGTTTGCGCTGTTAAAATATGATGTGGCATTTCAATAAGAAAAGCAGAAAAACGTCCTTCTGGCATCTTAAATGCTCGCCCTTGGGATGTTTCAGCTTTATACAGTTATATTTCTAATGTTATTTCAGCCAGCAGATGTTAGGTCACAATCATGTCGGGTGCACTAACAAAAGTGGGAAAAAACACCACTTAGGAGGAAAAAAATCAATATTTGGAACAAACAATCAAGCTTTCGAGGGTAGAGATCAGCATTTTATTGAGGATAACATTTGGGGATTTTTTTTAATTTTGTAAATGCTTATTTCTTTGATTTCAGTGACCAATTAATTCATCTGCAAATACATCAACTTTTTAATTAATGTTGTGCAGCAGCATTTATACCTTAACTGTATTAATTTTGTGCTGATGCCAAACAATCAGTATCCCTGTAGGAAACGATTGATCATGTGTGGTATGAATCCGCCCACCGCTACCAAAAATATTAATGTTTGACGTGGGATGATTCCTGTCCAAAACTAATCATTTTCATAAATCCTGAGATCTGGAGGCAGGTACAGACAGGAGAGGCGGCAGTCCTGTTCAAACAGGCAGGTGATTGGATTGACTGTGGAAGCCGGGCCGTTATATCACAATGGAACACGGACTCTGTGTTTGAGGACAAACAATGAGTGTCTTTTCAGCTAAGCCAAGTATGGGAAAGGGAAAAATCTGTAGCAATATACAAGAAGCTAAAAAACATACTTAGAAACTAGTAACAGTAGGAAAGAAGCTCTAAAATGATGTTCTTTAACACTAAAACGTTCATTTTTAGATCATTGCAGGTCCAAATGGAACTTTGGTAATGTTGTCAACCTATAAATGTTTCCTCCAGCCATTTGCTTGGTGCTTCTTTTATCTGGTTTCTTAACTGCCTTATGGAGTGTGTCAACATTTCCTTTTTTTGATCCACTCCTTTATGCTGTTGGATTTTTGCTTCAATGTTTTTGTGCTGTTTAACTATCCAAGGCTTCTGTCTCTGGATCTAGTTTCTGACACGGAGTTGTGCATTTGTCTTTATTTAGACATCTCTGTAATCTTGTGAATTCATCATCCATTTAGTGTACACAGTGCCTCCAGTGTCGAGACAGAAGCGCAGTGCTTGTCATGATATCATGTGTTACTGGAGGACTTTTTCAGTATGAGCTGCATTTCATCAGCTATTAAAAACCACATCTATTTTAGTTTCTGAAACACCATCCAGACATTATCCCTCACTGGAACCCTGGGGGGGGGCATGGGCATTTACCCAACCAGTCCACATGTACTTTGTGGACTTGGAGAAGACATTCAGCCAAGTCCTCTAGGGATATTTTGTAAGGGACATGCTCAGAGTACGCAGCATTGCTGGATCTGTTACTATGAGCCATCCAGTCTCTGTACAAACAGAGCCAGAGTTTAGTCCACGTTGCAGGTGGTACAGTAAGTCTAAATTCTTGGGGGTGGGAATTTGACTGCCATGGCGGTCATTCGTTACCGATGCCATTCATAATGTCTGTAGAGAGAAGTTTATAGCGCAGTCCAGGGGTGGAAGAGGTCCGGTTTGGTTCCGTCTCTCCTACTTGTGGATGATGTGGTCCCGCTGGCTTTTCCAAACTGTGATATTCAGCCGTCGCTGCTCGCACAGTTTGAAGCCGAGTGTAAAGTGGCAGGTATGAGAAGCAGCGCCCCTAAATCAGAGTTCATAGGTCAGAAAAGAGTGTAATCTCCAATCTGGCTCGGGGTGAGGAGCTGCCTTAGGTGGAGAAGTTCAAGTGTCTTGGGGTCGTGGTCACGATGGGGGAAGAATGGAGCGGGAGATTGACACGGGGACTGGCGTGGTGTCTGCAGTAATAACGATTCTGCACCAGTCTGTTGTGGTAACTGATGGTAACGGATTGTGGCTAGTGACTGAAAGAATCAAATCGTATAATATTATATTATATAAAATGATTTGAAGATAAACTGTTACTAAAAACATGGTCTGGTTTCCAGTATTGTGACTGAGCTGGGATGGGATGCAGAGCCTGCATCACTTTGTATCTGAAAGTACTCGTAGACTAGAGTTTTTGGATAATAGTGTTATTCTGCTACTGTTCTTGGTCATGGTTCATGGTAAAGTATATGGTGGGGTTGAAACGTATATACTCTTGATTGCTCTGGCCACAGATCTCTCACTGACTTTCCTCTTGGCACCATATTCCACAAAAAAGAAAAATGGTCATTTTCAGCCAACCTGCAAAAACTATAGTGTACTTGGCTGCGCTGATTACATTTTGTGAGTACAGCATGTCCATCTTTTACTGCTGCACAAATTTGAATTTGTGCTACTAAAATGAAGATATAAATTGATCCCAGTCGTAAGCTAGGTGATTTTTAGCCCACTTTCATTTCCTGTACTATTGTTCATAAAGGTTTCACAAAGCTGTAACTTTACTTCATCTGTTTCCAGCGTGTAACAGCGCAAGTCCTGATCAAATCAGGCATGGAGGAGCTGTCTTCAGTGGGACAAACAGGATCTGTCAATGCATCCCAGAGTGAAGAGAAACACAACAAATGGAGCTGGGGGGTGGGGGGTGGCAAGAGACAATAAAGGCTGAAAAATTAGAACAGAACAACATGCATTATTCACTTTTCCACAAGCTTCCAAAGAACAAACATGGTACACTGGCTTCAGGTGGAGCACTGGGCTTCCGACTTTTCTGTCCTTTTTTTTTTATTAAAGCTGCATAAAGTATAAATTTGAGCAATAGTAAAAGTGCATTAGTGAGACAGATCTGTCCACAAAATGAAGATTAATTAGACAAAGAAACGCTGTAGGAGAAGAACAGGCTGTTGATGGAGTAGCATTTAGCTTTTTCCTCCTCAGCCTACTTAAAATTCAACGTCAAACTGAACTGCAATGGCCTATAATTACAACATCAGTCATTATTGATCATTGTCACTTTAATAAACAGCTCTCAACATTTCGAAGAATTTGTCGAAGATAAAACACGAGGCAACAAAGCGGACCTCTTTGCATTTATCTCGAGGACACGCACTGAGCAAGACCAGCCAGAACAAGGAGCTGTGGGTTTTAAAGAGCTTCAGAATCAACATTCAAATGGTGTGTTTGTTTTTTTTTTTTAAAAGGGAGACTGTCATGTTGGCTCGGCCCCAAGAAAGCGCTTCAAGGATGCGCTGGCTTTGTTTGCACTGTTTTCAGGATATGTGCGAGTGTGAAATAGCTAGAGGAAAATGTCAGTGTCATTCCATTATGTATCAAGGCAAAACACTGAAGATATGAATTACAACTGCAGGGGAAAAAAGAAAAAAAGTGGGTGCTCTTGTAAGTGCCTGCGCTCAGGTAGAAAACACAAAAGAGCATGTCTTCAGGGCAAAGCAATGGTCGTTGGGTCTATTTTACATTTCAAAGTAATCACTGCGACAGCATATCAAAGAACTGCGTGAACACTAGCAGCATAAAATCATTTTTAAGCCATCGATTTGGATGTTGAGATAATTGAATTCATGGCAGAGATTTCTGATTGTTTGGATAACATGGCCACCTTGAAACAAACGGCTAGTCACTAAAGAAAGACTGAGTACACAGATCTGTTAAACCAAGCCATGGTTTCACTTCTTTATTCCACAGATTGTATGATTAAAAGTCACATAATCTCAGACAGTGATTTTCTTTCTCTTTTTTCCAACACTGAATTTTTGTATAACACTCCGGTACTGCTCAGTGGCAACTTCCTTTCACAGTATTTTGTTCCTCTGCTAAATGAGAGCCACAGCTGAGGTAAGGTTTCAGTTCTGTTAATTTTTTTAAATTCAACAAAAATTCAAAGGCTGCTCTCCATGAAACCTGATGGAGAGGTGCACTACAACCAAAACCACAACTTGTAGTTTAGAAGATTTCAACAGAGATTCAGAGAGGCTTCATTAAAAACAGCAAAATAGGATATTTGCCCTGATTAACGATGCTCTGCTAGTGCATGAAAGGTTTCCCACCAAAGGTAGCCCTTTGTGTTTTCAAAGCAGTGGAGAGGGGGAGTCACAAAAAAGGGCCACAGGCTGGGACTCAAGCCTTCACCCATCTACTTTTCCTCACGTACAGTGAATGTTTAATGACTGCTTTCAATAAAGACTCAAGAGATTATAGAGCTTGTGTCATCGGCGTAAACATGTGGCGTTTGTCCATTATAGCAACTTACTGTATACAGAGCTTAGATAACATTTTGAGGCAAATGCAGAGAAACTTTAGAAACTCTAAACAGTTCACATCTTTTTCTGGCCATATGAACGCTGCGAAAAAAAAAAAAGGTTTTCCCTCATGAGCTTAATTGGCAGTGAGCTATTAATTAGACCAATATATAGTAGCTTCTGAGCCAGTACAGGATGAGTGATGAGGCAGCAGTGGAGACTGGGGCAGGCAGCCAGTAGGAGACGGGCAGAACCAGCAAAACATAGGACATCTGATGATGCAGTTCTTTCAGTGTCTGGAAAAAGGTAAGTCTCGGTAAAAAACCTGCTGATGATTTTTGAGAAACTTTCACCATGGTCCTGAGAATTTGTGCCTACATGTTTGTCCACATTTGTTTCCACATGTTTCCGGGAAGACATTTTCCTGCCTTAATCAAATGTCAGTAATTACACACTGTCACGTGCATAATAGGTGCCTAAATACTAATAAGAAGGATTATTTGCGTAAAAGCATGACAGCTATTTACTTGTGGAACTGAAGCACTAATTTAAAACTGTTCCTTATGGGAACATTTGTTTCTGGTATAGTTGCTAAATGTCGCTATTGATTGTAAAAAAAAAAATTTTTTTTCATTTTTTCATTTTAATATTTAAAAAAATAAATTATAAATTGACAATACTTCTGTTAAATGCTCATCAGACCTTCAAAACTCAAAAAATGAATCAAATGTTATAGTTTAACAAAAAAATCCGGATCTTTCCTGTATGGACCTATTACATTCCTTATTCACCTCACACCCCTCCATGTCCCATCGCCTTGCTGCTCCATTTCACAATCAGCTTGTGACCCAGAGACAAATCAGTCTTCCCATGCAATGGTTATTTAAACTTTAATTATACAAATTCCTTCAGGACGTTTCTGCAATAATCAAATGACAGTGAGCAATTATAGTAAACCTCTGAGGAATCAGCCCACCAGTACTTTTCTACTGGTCAAGAGCAAAATGAGATGGAAACAACCAAACAAATAGTAACCAGTCAATAACAGCATCATTATCCCCCCCCCCCAACAAAAAAAAAGTAAACATCACTCAAGCTCTAGCTTGTTTGAAATGCTGTGATGTGCTTTGAGGGCTGAGACGTGATAAGCCAGGATCCCTGCTACTGAGTTTGCAGAAAAGCACACCGGCCCTTTGAAACGCACAGACGCTGTTCAGGATGCGAACCAACTAGGACAGCTGTTTGAACAGTCTCAGTATGAAGACAATAAAGATGGTGAAATGTTTTTTAATGTGATGTAATTTCCCTGGAGGAACATCTTTATGAAACAGTGCACTGCAAGTCAAGCAAACAGCAATAATGTTTTGGCTGTATCCCTTTCCTTGAAGGAGTCGTCACCACAGCAGAGCTTTATAGTCCGCACATCGTGTCGGCATGTATTTTAGACGTCCTTCCTGACACAAAGCGGGGAGCATGTACAAAACCTCACGCTACCAACCACACCAGCCACTGGGCTGCCAAAGCAGTACTGCCAGTAAACCTCACAAAGTAGTTTTCTTCTTGAACCTGAAGTGTTTATTTGCATTTTCACTAGTTTAGCTGACAAGAGTTCAGCCCTGTGTGACGTAAGTCATGTGACCTCTTAAACTCATTGAGCCGTCGTTCCTGGCTGAGGTTTAACCTGCAGCTGAGCCTCTCAATCGCAGGGCCTTTAAGGAGCATGAGGCTCCTTTTAAGAAATGAGACTCATTAGCGCCACGACGGCCGTCGGGGGTACTGCAGCCAACAGCGAAGCCGGCACGGGAGAACTGGGAGAACGCGCATGCAGCGTCATTTGACGTCACATTCGCAGGACAGCGCGGGAAATTCTGCCCCACAATTGCAGCACATTTTGCAGCACACAGCCTGTTCAAGGCAACGGAGAGATACACTAAAGGGCTCATTCTTTTAGGTTTGGAACGCTGTATCTGACATTATTACTAGAAAACTTAAAACGTATACAAATTTTTTTCATAAATCCTGCCTCAATCCTGCCTCATGCTCCTTTAAAGAAAGTCACAACAATCACTAGACATCTTTGTCACTAGGTGTTTGTGACTTCATAACAGGAATCTAAGTCATTATCTAACATAAGGAGACGTGTATCACCCTACACACTGGTTTTGTAAAGAATCATCCTAATTTAAGTTTATGCAGGTTGTTCCCTCTAAAGACCACCAGAAAATATATTTTTGTAGGGTATTACTTGACGCTCGGATGACACTCTGTCCTACACTGCAAAAACAGCCCCTGCAGGAATGAGCCTAGTATTTCTAAATCATTCAGAATTGTCTTGAGAAAAATGTCTGTGCCAATGGGGTTAGAAAAATGTCCTTGACAAGAATTCTTATAACTAGCAGAGCGGCAGAAAGGCTTTACAGGAGTGTCCTTGAGGTATAACTGGGAAGTTGGAGTCGTGTGGCTCAATTTTCAGTCGATTCAATTCCATTCAGTTCAATTCAAAATACTTTATTCATCCCTGAAGGGAAATTGATAAGTGGGTGTGGTAGTGGTGACATGAGGGGTAGAGATGCAGACGACAGGTCAGCAGTTTCTGTGGCACACCGAAAGAACAAATGTGCGTCAGGACGAATGAGACATATGTTTTCCTGCTAAATAATTTAGAAATATATTTTGGTCATTTTAAAATACTACCGTATTTTGACGACAATACGGCGCGCCGTGTGGAAAGGCGCACCCTCAGTTTTGTGTGTCATTTCTGTATTTAAAACACACACACGGCGCACCGACCGAAAAGGCGCCGTCTACACACACAGAGCGCCGCCTTACAACACGCACACACGCTGCACAACACACAAGCATACAAGTGTGCGTATTTAAAAATAAAGCGGGAGCAAAACTTAGTTTGATTGTACTTTAAGTTATTGCATTAATCAGTTGTCAGGACTCAGCGTGTCGGGCTTCATCCGAGCCTGATCGCGCTGAGACCGGGAGAACCGATCAGCTGAGACTGGGAGAACTGCTCAGTGCAGCTCTGGCCATACTGACCAGCCGAGTAACTTTCCGATGCCGGTGTTCTGCAGAGTTGTCCTACCTCCGCAAATCGTCCTACCCGTAGGATGAACAGAAAACCAAGAGTGGTCAGCACCTGTATATGCCCCGGGATGGCGCGATTCCGGCGGGTCGGTCTGTCTAACACTGGACCAGTTCAGCACATGGAACTAACATATATTTAAAACATGAAGCATCACAATTTGATTCCTCTGCTGCAGAAATGAAGACAAGTTGTCCCAGCGTGATTATCGAGGTGCAAATGTGAGAAATAAAGAGCAAAGTTGCTGTAACTCGGAGTGTTGAATCCGCAGGAGGAGAGACCGGTCTTAGTCCTGGTCCATCACCGGAGAAACACTTTCTGGATCCTGCAGCACCTGCAGCCGACTCGATATCAGACTCTGAAAGTTGCCTAAACATTCAATAACAACTTTATTCATTCATTGCTGAGTCACATCAGTTCGTAACCAACCTTTCCGTGACATCTTAGTTTTATTTTAAAGACAACTTTACAGAACCGGTTTTCTGCCGATTTCTGCTGCTTTGCCGAAAAATGCTGCCTAATGGTTTTCTACCTTTTGTAGAGCTACAATTTTACTGTGTTTTACTCCCTAGCCCACTTAATTTTCCCACAAGTAGTCCTTGTCTCTTGCCAGGCCGTCATTGTAAATAAGAATGTGTTCTTAATGACCTGCCTGGTTAAATAAATGCCAAAGACTGAATGAATATCAAATAAAGCGATACAATTGTTTTTTTTCTCTTTATCGTATAATGTTCACAAATTGTAATGCAATTCATGTCATGGGTCGTGTATTTTGAAGGATCAAATACTCAACATCCCATATTATCAATTTTACATCGTGCAAGAAATGATGCAAACTTTGCAAATCGACTGTGCGCGTGCGCAGAACCACAAAGTAGCATTTCTCGGCGGGTAGCGAGGATCGGCAGAACACCGGTTCTTCACTGCAAAATGTATTTTAATGTTTTTCTGTCCAGACACAGTTATGGGGTGTTTTAGGATCTGGCTTTAATCTCCAGTAGTCGTCCCATACGGTCTTCATGGCAACAGAGATGTCCGACCTGTAGCAGCTCCAGCTGAAAGTATCATGTTGGTCCGAACCGGAGCAGCTGGTCCAGTTCAGGGCAGAGATCCAGAAGAATCTGGTGACTAAACCAGCTGATGGTCCAGTCTTAGTCCTGGACCAGCAGATCAGTGTGATCTGATGCATCAGCAGGTTCCTCTAACGGAGACAAAGCTCCATTGGGATTTGCGGGTTCCATCGTTGAGCTCCTGCCTTTAGTTGTTTGTTCAGATCATGTGGTTGATTGTGAGATTGTTGCAGTTCTACTCGTGTGTAACTTATCTGGTGATGTGGGGACTGTCGTGTCCTTCACATGTGGTCGCGAATTTATTGTTGACGTCACGTTTCCTCATATTCTGCACTTCACTGCATCCCCAGTGAGTGTCGCCAACGGACAAAACCTCAGAAAAGTGCGTACGCCAGACATGATTTGTGCGTGAAAGACCGCAACTTTCCACGTTCAAATCACTTTTTGAACATCCGACCGTGAGCGTAGAAAGTTGCGTACTCACGTTTTTTGTGCGCCGCACGTTTTGTACATGAAGCCCCAGGTCTGCATCTGAAGTTAAGCAGATGGGAGGGAGAGAGGAAGAACCCTGGTGGAAGAAGAACTGGTGACTGTGACAGATGAACACATTTTTAGTTATTCACTAGCATTTCTACTCTACTGAACATCATTTTAGGATGCTTATTATTGATATGAGCAAATGCTCTGCCAACATCACATGCTCTGTTTCATGCACTCTAATTGGTTGTACGCCTATCTAATGATTTCCAGAAGAAGTCTCCACTGGCATTATCGCCTCGGGGGAATCCAGAAGGTAAATCCAGAAGAACCAGACAAATTCTTCATTATGATGACAAGCCAGATAATCTCTACTCAGGGAAGCTGCTCTTAAACTGGTCCATCCATCAGGATGCACCATCCCTGCACCAGTATTGTAGTGTATTTCTGGTTTCCAGTCATGTTGAGGATAAG
Organism: Cololabis saira; assembly: GCF_033807715.1. Taxonomy (NCBI): domain Eukaryota; kingdom Metazoa; phylum Chordata; class Actinopteri; order Beloniformes; family Belonidae; genus Cololabis; species Cololabis saira. The sequence goes on along the minus strand of NC_084596.1, from coordinate 15,542,651 downwards.
CTAAATTTGTCCTTGTCGTCACATTCAACTTTGAGCTCAGCTGCAGGTTAAACTGATGTTTGTACAATCTAAACTACTTGTGTTTGAAATAGTACCCCATTAAGCCCCTCAAGGGTAAAACTAAGTGAAGTCCTGTAACTTATTGAAGATCTTAATCCACCATCAGCCCTCCTTTATGCTAGACTTAGCAGGCGTTCATTGGATGGTTTTTAGGTAGTAGGTCAGCACGATAATCTCAAAGGACACAGTGCATATCTGAGAGACAACATCAATTTTGACTTTTTCACTCTGAGAGTAAGAATGGATAGAAGATTAACACCAAAGAAATGTGGTTATACTGTTTCCTCAAATCATTCCTGTCATACTTTTGTATAAATTGTTGCTATAGCCAAAGGCCATAGAAAGTCCAAGTACCATGATGTGAAATCCGGCATTTGTAAACCAGACAGAGAAGGTTTTAAAAAAAAGAAAAAGCAAAGTTTGATGTGTGTTTGGCGTGAGGAACCTGAGAGCTTCAGAATTCAAACATGTTCATATGGTCTGCACCTGAAGAGCATATCCTCAAAGGAGTTGTGTAATCCCTACAGTATATTCTGGGTCTGATTTAGGGATCACCCACCGCTGGAGCCTCCAGAGAGAATGCCAAATAATCAAAAACGGGCTGTCAGCGTGAAGCTCACCAGCAGACTGATGGTGTCGAGACCTGTACGCACGGTGCTCAATCAGGCTTGGTGTGAAGTGGGAGGATGCTGCCAATTAGGAGCCTTTTCATTCTAAGTAAACATTACCATTGATACTTTTTCAGTTACTATGTCTTAAAGAAATGTGTGCAAGGCATTCAAGAGACTTCTTTTTGCCAATCAGCGCAAGTCTGATGATACTCATATCTCCATCACACCTCTACAATTGTTATTTTACGACGCTTTTGTCTTTGACAGAGCTTACACAGTGAAGGATGACAGGAATTGCGTGGGAAAGAAAGAAAAAATAAAACTGCTGACACTGTTATGTCACAGCTCTCACTGACAGATTTGCAGCTGAACAAACACCTTGAGGCTACCGGTAAATTTCCCTGAGGTATTTGTTTTGATATGTGACAGCGGTGTAAATCCGCAGAACAACATCTGCGGAAGAGTTTAGAGACCAGGAGATTTTAGGTTTCTGCAAAAGCATGTATACATATTGCACTAAATTCCTGGTGTATTTTCAAAATGATACAGCAGAGCTTTAGTAGAGTCGCAGGTTGAAGTGGATTTACTCATTTCAACAATACATACTCTATTATGTAAAGAAAAAGGGAAAAAAAACTTTCTGCAAAAGCCCACTGGGGCTTTGTAGTGAGTACTAACTTTGACGTTCATATGAGTGATGGAAGCGAGCTGCTCTGTCTGAGCAGTGACTAATTCTGGCCAGATGCCAGCAAACAGAAGGGCTTTATAGAAACTGGACAGGCAGCTAAAGGACGAAATAAAGGATTTGTGGAATTAATTGGATTGGCAAAACTTCAATGGTGGAGTTATGAAGAGTTGGTCTTAAATCTTTTCAGAGGCATTTTATTCAATAAACCAAGACCACTTACAAAGCAGAAAGTTAATGCACGCAAGTAACACAAGACTCAAACATAACTTTTGAAAGCAGTCTCCTTTGTGTACTTTAGTGCAAAACTTAGAATCTCTTTAATGTAATTGGATCACCAAAATCAGGATTTGGATTGTTTGTTTTTTTCTTATTCTGATTAAACATTTTATTTTTTATTGTTATGTACTAATATACAATAGTGTACAATTACTCCACTTATTGGTGGGAGTAAAAAAATACCCCCCCAAGCATTTCTAAATAGTAGTGGTTGCTAAGTTGTAAATACTGGATAATTTCCAGTTTCCTGAGAGCCAGAAAAGCACACACAACAAAAGACATGATCAAACAGCACCATGGGTTGAAAAAAAGGAAGCATGCAAACAAAAGACATAACAATGAAATTGTAAGAATTTTGGAAGATGAAAAAACATCCACAGTAAGAACTGAGCAAGAGTTGAGGGGGAGGTTAAGCAAAAATAAGAGTCTCTTTTTTAAAAACTGAATAGATAATGAAATTTGCTTTTTGTTTTAAGTTAGAGGTTAACCCAAATGCATTTCGAACTCTTATATGAGCAAAGTATAGTCAGAAAGTAGTTCACATAATGATGGCGCCATTGTTCTATAACTGGTACACTGCAGAATCACACTTATCTTGATACTTTTTAGTTAAAGCAAATCATTGTTAAATACAGATAGTTGTAAAAGACACACTATGTAATTAATACTACTGCAGACCAGATGGGGGCAGCACATTGTGATCACATTATTATCAAAGGGTCAAATCATGTCTATATCATGGGTTAGGTACTTAGATGAGCCCCGAAAAACTGCTGAGAACAGGATGGTGTTTGGTCAGTGCTGATTGGATTTGCTGTAGGCAAGAGATGACGTTCAGCCATCTCAGTGTCTCCTTCAAGTACTGGTCCCAAGTACTCCTCTCGTTTATCTCCACCATGCACCAGAAACGCAGCAAACATCTCGGCACCTTCGATGTTGATCTTGTCACTCTGGTTTGCTTCTTTTGTCTTTTTGTTTTCGCTTTTGTTAAGTTCTCTTCTTCATCTTTTATATATTTTTGTTTTGCAAACAGTGAAGGTGGTGCACTACTGGCACCAGGTGGCATGGGACAGTAGTTGCTAAGTCAGTACATCGTACTGGCTCCCTCGCACGGACTAAGGATGTATTCAGACCTGATGGAAATCCACTCACTTTAAATGTGTGCTGGAGCAGAGAAACATAGAAAACATTTAGTCCCTGAGGACTGAGTTCAAGAACACAGTTAAAGCTTTACTTAAAGTGTACATCTTACAGCTTGAAACGTTCAGTGATTATAAATGAGGGGGCATGTCATCAAAATACTTATTAGCCAAATTTACTCACATAAATTGGGTGCAGCTTATTTTGCAAAATCGGGTTTTCTGGATACATTATATGATAAAACTTAAAGGAGCATGAGGCTCCTTTTAAGAAATGAGACTCTCTAGCGCCACCCTTCACCACGACAGCCGTTGGGGGTACTGCAGCCAACAGCGAAGCCAGCACGGGAGAACGGGGAGAACGCGCATGCAGCGTCATGTGACGTCACATCTGCAGGACAGCGCGGGAAATTCCGGCCCGGAATTGCAGCACATTTTGCAACACACAGCCTGTTCAAGGCAACGGAGAGATATACTAGAGGGCTCACTCTTTTTGGTTTGGAACGCTTCATCTGAGATTATTACTAGAAAAATTTAAACGTATACAATTTTTTTTCATAAATCCAGCCTCATGCTCCTTTAATTATCAAAATTATTGTACAAAAACAAGAAATTCAATCAAATAAAGATTATGGAGGTTCAATATGATAGAAGTTGCTCTAAAAATGCAGTACAGTACAAAAAACTCTCAAAAAATTGTGAAAACTGCATTTGATTATCAGCATCTGAGCTCTTTTTGTTCAAATTTTGTTTTAAGAGAGCAAGCATGTTCCCAGAACTTCCCCACCCTATAACTATCATTCTGAAGATCATGATTTGATTTATTCATTAATTCTTTTAATGAAAGAACCCTGTAAACGAGGAAGTGGTGGGTCAATAATGTTCAGATAGGATTTTGGCATAGTAGCATTCCTTCTTCTTAGCTTTTTAAGTGTAATTAGAATGAGCTGTAAAGAAAATCGTTTTGAGAAACTTCCACAAACCAAAGAAAAAAAACTGCTCTTGCTGCTCATTATAGTAGTGCAATTACTTTATCTTAAACAAACATATTTTCTTATCTAATCGCATCAAGAAATTACATTTCTATCACAGGTTGGGCTGCTCTGCATTCCTCCTGCTCTTTGCACAGCTCCACACCCCAATGTGTACAATCTGTATGGATGTCTGGCATATATCCCCTCTCAAACCTTGCATAACACCCCACTACGACTCGTTCACAGTTGCATTCCCTCATATCACTGTGATTCATCGCCAAGCCCTTCTTGATCCCCATTGCAAATAGGCCCTTATCAGTCAAGAGCCCCCTCTTAAGGAATCCATCCTTTTTTCATATGCGCCACTCGCTCGTAAAGGAATTCCAATAACACGACGTAAATCAAGGCTAACGTGGCCCTGTTCTCAAGGCTCCGGCAGAATCAACAAGAGCTTGGCAGTGGGCCTGGAAGCAGGAGTGTGTTGTGAAGCGGTGCTTGTAAAAGGAGTTATTTGATTTGGCTGGCCAGGCACAACCGGTATGGTTATGTTCAACATTCTTTAGCTAATGGTCCATGTTACAGCTGGTTTGCACTCGGGGGGGATTAACAGGGAGAGCACGGAAAAAGTAAATGTTTTGAAGTAGCCTTATTCTGCTAAATCAATCTATTTGCTGACCCATGAACAATATAGTTCAATATGCATACAATAACACGGAGAGAGTTCACAAAATGTGATGTGTGGCCTGAAGGTTTGAGGCAGTACAAGCACAGTGTTACTGAGTGGATCATTAGCTTTCCAAAGATGAATCTGCTCAGATGTAAATAAAGGTGCAAATTGTTGCTTTTTAACTGAATGTTGTAATCAAATTGGAAAACAGTGAACAGTGATATCAAAGCAAAAGTACACTATATAAAACAGACTAAAAGCTTTGAGTTTTTCTTCTACTAGAAAATGATTCTGCAGTAATCCACCTTAGTTGTTTTTCATGGACTTCCAGGGATGTTGCATGTTGGATGTTGACCACTGCTTTCTATATTTTGAACGCTTTTTAGAGGTACAAATACTGGTTCTGTGGCTCCAAGAAAGAACTGCTAATTTCAACCTAATAGGTTTGTGGAAGACATCTGCCAACAGAATCAATCTTCTTTCCAAATTCTCCATAACCACTGGGAATAACAAATAACTCTCAAAGGGTGTAAGGGACCAGATTCTAGACCTGAAAAGGCTGAAATAAACAAGAGCATCAGCAAGAAGCTTGGTAAAAAATGATGCGATTATTCAGTGATGCGATTATTCAAAAATGAAAAAAGAGCATCAGTTGCCCCCAGTCTGGAGCTCCGTACCAGTCTTCATGGTGTATGGGTGAGAAATGTGAATATTGGCCCAGAATTACACAAGAGTAGCTTGTTTGTGATCTCAAGGCAGTTGGAGCCACAGTCAAAAAAGCCATTGGTAATGCACTACGTCCCTTTGGAGTGAAACGTTGCAACACCCACATAGTCCCTCTAGTGAAGAAGCCACATGTCTTAATGATTTAGAGAAGGCTTCCAGGTTTAAAGCGAGAGACGTGTCTTGTTGCTGTTTCTCAGCTAAGGGTACTGGATGACTTCACCACATTGAGGGGCCATAGAAGGTACCGTGTAGAATACAATCTTGGACGACGACCTTTCTCAGATAAAACATCAAAGATAGGTTATAGATGTGTCTTCCAGCATAAAAAAGCAAGTTCTTATTTGACTAAATCAAATTTTTATTTCTGGATTTTTCATTTTATCTCGTCTTTTTCTTTTAACATAAACCTACCATTAAAAATATATATCAATTTCTTTGTGAGAAAATGAGCAGGCAATCAAATCATTATTTCACCTTCTTACTTTGGAGAAACATCTGCTATTCTGGTCAATTACTTCTTTTGTCTCATCCACAATGGGTATTTTTGGTTCGGAGAACCCTGTCATAAGGGAAATGAACTCACAACCACATCAAAATTGAGTTTGAAGTTAGTTGGTGGAAATATGAAGGTGAGGTAAATTATTCCTTTTATATTTTTCTTTTAACATCTTATGTACTTGTACATCACTATTGATCTGTTCTCTTCTCTGTATATGTTATAAAGCCTATGAATTGTATTATACAAATACACCTGCCTTGCCTTTAAGTTGCTGAAACTGGATCATCTGAAAAATTCAGTCCAAGTTGAAGAATTTCAAGACTTTCATCTGCATAATTGATGTATTGACAGGAAAAGCAGGTAGCAGGTGACTCTTTTCTCTCTATAGTGCAAGTTTTACACCAAAATCAGAATATATGCTGGGTTCTTTTCTTCTTCTTAAACTGGCTACTTGTGATAAAGTATATTGGTCAAATTTTTCCCATTTCTTGAAGTGGGATGGTAACCCCCGGTGATCTGGAACGTTCATTCAAGTTAAGTCCAACTGGAAAGAGTCACAAAAAAAAAGAAAAAGAGGCCACATGACTCTGAAAAGCAACATCTAATATCTGAGTAATAGTGCAAGAGGGAACAACAAAAAAAATTGATTCAACAACAATAGCTTCACTCCACAGTAGGAGTTTGTAATGAGTGTGTCTGACAAGTTTAAAGGCTTTCAAAAATACACCTTCAGATTCCCCTGCTAATCAAAGTAGCATTTTTCTAATCTGCAACATTTACACAAGAGAACGCTGTCACTACTACAGTAAAATCAGCTCCTGTAGACATTGAACTTCTGAGGCATTGTTGTCATCAAATACAACCATCACTCCAGCTTATTTCTCTGTATTGCTCATCTGCCAAAACCAATCTGACTTGTGTCACTTTCAGACATCATCCATTACTATTGCAGCACTTTGGCAGAGGCTTTTTTAGATGGATTCCCTGTGTGCTGCACTGACAGTCAGAATGTAAGCGCTGGCAGCTGGCCAACATCAGTCATTGAAAGTAAAGGTTGTTGAAACGCTCCCCTGATTTTCTCACATGTGCTTGCTCACAACTATCATTTATCATTTAGACGAGTCTTTCATCGTTCGATCGTGAGGCAGCAGGGCACACAGAAGTCAGAATATGAGGCTGTTACACCACCGGCCAGTGCACTCAAACACTCCACTCAGTCGATATAATAACACAATTTAGACTCCCAAATAAAGTGTCAAGAACTGTGGTGGTTGCAGTGAGCAGCACGTCTTATATGGTCCAGTAATGGCAACAGTGGCTGAGTCTGGTTTTATTGGACAATTACGCTGCTTCTTTTCTTTAAGTTAACAGGGTAAAACATACTAATGAAAAACATATTTTAGAAAGTAAAACATACAAAAAAAACTGTTGTATTGTGGCCACGATGTGTGAAGTTTGTCAGACAAAGTGAAAACCCTTCAAAATGAGACAATTTTCAAGCAGGTGCTGACTTGCTGCTGCTCAGAGCACATGGCATCCCCCGTCTTCTTAAATAGTTGAATAAATAATGTGAAGTTAGATTAGTAAGAACTTCTGATACTCTTGTTTCTTGTTTATCTTTGCTTAGACTGATCAATCAATTTTCATTCAGAATCAGCCAACATGTTGGCTAGAGGTTTTCAAGCAAGCGAGGGCTGTATGGGATTTATAGAAAATCATACATAATGTTTACAAAATAGAACTACAGAAAGAATTACAGGTTTAATTTACTATTTTTGTACTTGGTACATACTGAATCCCTGAATCAAATATTAATTCAAATGTTGAAAAATCAATCACATTCCTACAGGGAGCAAAACTCAACCAGGACAGAGGACCAACGGAAAACTGAACTGAAATGAATTGAACTCAATCCTAATTTATTATTCCTTAAAGGGAAATAGTTATGTTGCAGCATACATTGTGACTTAGCTGGAGTTGCACAAATTACATATGCAATTTTTAGTTTTTATATTGTTTTTAGAAACCTAAGAATCTTTTTTTTTTTATCATCCATCATTACTTTCTCAAATCTTAGTTACATCTGCCATGGTGTCTACTGTAGCTCTGTGAGCAAGTTTCATTGTTGTAGGTGTGTGACAGCGCGGTAAATCATTGCTCTGTTGTTGCCTGAAATGACCAGGGCGATGTCTAAAGTTACCTTGGTGGGTTTTTGCCAAAGGTAGAGAGGGAAGACAATGAAAGGTACACAACACTTCCTAAAAGCAATCAAATATTCTGTGAAATAAAATTTAAAAACAGATTTCTTTTTTTTTTTTTTTTTTACATTGGTAAAGAAACTTATTTCAGCTGCTTTGATTAAAAAATAAAAAACATTTAAAATCTCCACAGATTACCATAAAGGCATGGGGTGTTTTTGTAGCTTGGAAACAGCCGAACTGATGATGTCATGCGACCTTAGCACCTAACATGGATGGAAACGCACAGCCATCAGTTCATTATTCAGGGAGCAAAGACATTCCTTCACATAAAAATGTCAACAATACAGCATCTGTTAATAACCACTGCAGTCGCTCCTCTTTTATCATTACTGTTTCATCTTTAGTCTCTGCATGTGTGGTATGAAAAGGTGGGTACATGAAACATGATACTGGTTTTGCTTTCATCGGAGCTCTGGGGTCTTTCATATTATGTGCCGGTTATTTCCCATTCTCCTTGACAGTCGAGAGTAAAAATGATTTAAATGTTTAACGCCTTTATACCTATTTTACTCTTGCCCCACTTACTTGATGTCTCCACTTCAACTTGTCTGGACCTTTTCTGTAAATTACTTGGGATTTCAAAATCTCAATGATATGCATCCACATAAAAAACAAACATGAAAGACAAAATAAAAATCCTCCTGTTTCTTGTTTCACATAAAAACTGCATCTACATTTGAATGGCATATCCTGAAGGGGAACCTTTTATATTTGTAAATATTTGTTTCCAGAAAAACAAACAGAACTTTAACCTTGAGAAAAGGTCAAAGGTTCCCCTTCAAATGGAGCTGGAGATTTTAATCTCAGCAAACACTATTTTTTTTGTGGGATGGGTGGAAATGTCTGACGAAGCAACACCAACAAGTTACATGCTAGCAGAATGTATGGCTAAGATTTAAAAAACTCAGTGGAGACATCCATCCTTCCGACCTGTGGAAAGAAAATGCTGAAGCAATGTGAGCTTTTGATGTGCTTGCAAAAGTATTTGACAAAACAATAAAAGAAGAAGAAGAGGAATCAACAACATCCCAGATGGCTTTGGATCAGGGATCACTGGCAGTCATTTCAGACTTTGAAACAGAGGGCTGTGTGCTATTTTTGATGAGTGGGCAGCATTGAGGAGCATTACAGGATCTCAGGCCAATGTAATCCAGAATGTTCAAGAAAACAGCTGACCTGCAGAGCAAGAAAGGAATGTGCAGAGCTTTGTATGACCGTCTCACGCCAGAATTACAGGGAGCTGCCTCTTATCCCCTCTGTGTATTTTAGCATTCTTTACATGGGTTTACATAAACAGGAGAAACTGGAGGTCATGCATGACATGGAGTGGCCGCCTCTTCATTACCTCACAGATTTGAAGTAAAAAAAAGAAAAGCAAAAACGAACAAGTCACTTTTTTTTACTCTCTTGAAATGTGGCAAAAAAAACACATTAGCCAATAAATAAAATGTGACTAAACTTACACAAACTATTTTCTTTTTCTCATGTCATTGCTACCGTTTCATATTTGATATTTGAAGTTTCAAATTAATCTTTGGTTCATCTATTTATCATTCGTGATTAAACTGATTACAGGGTTTTGTGTTTAAGTATTGCTTTGTCTTAAGATGTTTGCTTTCCTGTTGCAGTTTATGTTGCATAAAAAGTTGATCTGCCAATGATTTTAACTATTATGGCCATCTTCGCTGTCCAAGGTGCTGAAGTTCAGGGCTTATACATTATCATACTTTGGTTTTATTCAGACTGCAAGCCCAAATCAGATTTTTAGCATGACCAGATTGTGTCTAGTTAGGTTTTCTGACGGGCCCCAAAACCCAGCTGAAATTATATTTGTATGATTTAAACCACATACAGAGTTTGTTGCAAATGTGGATTCCATCAGGATATTCACAGATGCATCTCCATCTGAATGGTCTGGTCACTCAAAGGGGATTTCAAATTGTCTTTTGCATAATTCACAATGAAATACAGTACAAACAATGTTTACTTCCACAAGAGTGACAGAGGTGACAGTTTATAGTTTAAAAACAACTCAGTTTGCCTGATGGACAGTTGATATGACGTCAGAAACAGAAGTCTGTTAATGCATATTCAAATAAGTTAAGCCTCCTCCACATCTGGCACTTTTTGTTTGCAGAAAATTTGTATCATGGCTCCTCATAAATATTAAAAGAAAAGGTTTTTTTCGCCGCACATCATATTGTAATGTTTATATCAGATTGTATGCATGTACTGTATGTTACCATAGCAACTATGCAGATTAGGATATGTCAGCAAGGATTGTATCTGCTCACTTGCAGTAGGTTATGTAATGTATACGGTCAATCAGGAAGATTGGATATCTGGTTGGAGATGTCTAAAATTGAAGTTCAGGTTACACTCTTATTATAACATACTGTAAGATGAGACACCACATGGTTGCAGATCTTATTTTATATTCTAAACGCGTATCCTATGATAAATGGTCATTGGTTGATATTTGAAATAAAACTCCTGCAAAAAGACATTGATATAATCTTAATAATGTGACAACTCGCTTTATTAAAAAAAGAGCCATCATAGTAGTGTGCTTCACTACTCACATTTTAATGTTTTTTCTGTTTTATCTCCTAAGAAAAGGGAAAAAAAGTTTGTCGTTCAAATGTTATTAGGACTATCTCCTTAATTTTGTGTGGGATTCCTCATACTTCCAACAGCTCTGAAATGTTATTCTGCAGTATATGGTGCTGGGATGTTTGCTCATTAACCCGGTAGATCCAATTCCTTTATGGATTGTTATGTTACTCTGGTCACTGACCAGTTTTTACAGTATGCTGGGGCAAATATTTTTGCTGGGAGAATCTGTTTATATAACCCGATGTCACCTGGAAAATATGAATCAAAATGATCTAAATTAGAATTCCAGGACCCAATGTTTTCCCAGAAGAACGTGACTCGTAGTAGGGTTTAGCTTGGTTTGTGTTTTCCTTTGTTTATGGACTTTTGCTTCCTTATGCTTTATGGACACTGTTTTGTTTTGTTCATCTTTTCTGGTGTAGTCTTGATTTTTCTTACATTACCCTTAACAATCTATTCCTCGGTACAGTTTTTTTCCCCTGAGTCTTTGCTCTCTTATGTGTTAAATGTTTTTTTTCACTTCCTGTTTTAGTGTGGAAGTCTTTTTTCATTCTGTGTCTTACGTTGTTCCCATCTCTTCTGACCATTCATGTGTCGTATCAGCCTGTCTGAAAACATTGTTTTGCTGTTTCCCCTTTCACAATCTGTCAATTCGCTACCTCATAATAATTTGTCATTTCCTTTGCAGTTTAGTTATTTTCCCTGTAGTGGATGTTCTGTTTCTGGTCTGCATTTCTTGCAGCGCAGAACCTTTTCTTTGTAAGTGACGGGCTCTTTGATTACTCCGATTACTCCCCCATCATCAACTGCACTTTAGTCTTCCACACCTCAGTCTTTACAATACACCATAAGGAGACAATCCATGTTGTCTGCTTGATCTCAAAGTAGTGACAAGTTATGACTAATCAAATCCACATAAGACTCATTTACAGATGAGCTGTTACACAAAGTTGATGAGTTTGAGAGACAAATGTTTCTTGATCACAACACTGAAACAGTCACTCAAGAGAAGATTTGCTACAATAAAGATAGCTTCAAGGGGACCTATTATGAAAAACATGTTTTTTCTTGCTTTAACATATATAAAGTTGTCTCCCCTCAGCCTGCCAACTCAGAGAAGGAGGAAAGCAACCAAATTCTGCAGGGTCTGTACCTGGATGAGCCATTCAGTGTGATGTGACTTCTACGAGCCGTTCAGATTCTGCTCCTGTCGTAACAGGAGCGATACATGAAACCACGCCCACAACTAACTCCGCCGGCCGGAGCTTTCGCCATTTTTTCGTGGCGGTGTATCGTGTCATAGCGTCAGGCAGCCAATCAGCACAGAGCCTCATTATCATAGCCCACTCAGAATCCTGCATAGATAATGAGGTTAGAAACGGGGAAGATAAAGACATGGCTTAGAGACTGAATTTCTAATTTATTTAGCAAAAACAATCAAAAGCTTGTTTTTAAGACATTCAAGGCCTGTTTAAAATAGGGATTAGATGCCATAATAGGTCCCCTTTAAGTAAAATTTCTTGGAAACACACTGTGTACCTAGATTAGACATCCATAGTGAGGATATTATGACCTTTGATGTCACGATGCGGTTGTAGTAGGACTCAGATGCAGGAGTTCAAAAACCAGTGATCTATTTTATGAAAACAAAAAGCGCTGCTGAGCAGGATACAAAAAAACCAGTGCTCAAACAAGAACCAAAAACCTGAACATGGAAACACGGCGGGAGGTAAACAGTACAGACCAGCAGGGAGCAAGGGAAAGACAAGACCAGATATACACAAGGGTTAACGAGACACAGGTGCAGACGATCAGGGCCTCGGCGTGGGCTGAGGGGGACACCGGGTCCTTGGCAGGGGCCTGGGTGTCGGCTGAAGTGTGTCCGGGACCACCTCAGGAACAGCGAACGGTGCATCCAGGGCCGACTCGGGAACAGGAAGAGGTGTGTCCAGGACTCCCACCGGAACAGGCTGGGGCTGGCGCCGCCGTCGATTCCCCTGGGGCTGAGAACCCCTGGGCCCGCCTCGAGACAGGCGTGTTTCCCAGAAGAGGGACTCCTCTTCCTCAAGAGGCACCAACATTGTTCCCATCTCTGTCTGAAGATGGCCTGACAGCTCTTGGGCCCACCTAGAGCCAGACGTGATCCCCGGAAGGGTGAATCTGGCTCCTGCCAACAGGGCCTTCTTTTTTCTTGCTTCCTGGAAGTAGAATTGCCAAAAGGCAAAACTTTCTCCTGCTGGGTCCATGCTGGCTGGATGCGGTTGTAGTAGGACCCAGATGCAGGAGACTACAAGGCAGGAGTTCAAAAACCAGTGATTTATTTTATGAAACAAACAAAAAGCCCTGCTGAGCAGGATACAAAAAAACAGTGCTCAAACAAGAACCAAAAATTTTAACGTGGAAACACGGAGCGAGGAAAACCGTACGAACCAGCAGGGAGCAAGGGAAAGACAAGACCAGATATACACAAAGGTTAACGAGACACAGGTGCAAACAATCAGGGCCGATGGGAAACAGGAAGGTCAAACCAGAACTAAAACGCAAAGACATGGGCTTCAAAATAAAACAGGAAGTATCAAACCCTGACATTTGATGCATTTTTATCCATGTATTATTATTATTATCATTATTATTAATATTTTTTCTATAAAAACATATACCTAATTATGTATATATTTACAAATGTCATGCATGTGAAATCTTGCTACCGAAACCAAAACTGTTTGTTTTTTTCATACCAGGCTGTGAATATTGGACAGTTTAACATATGGGTCAGTGGTGAGAGTCTTACTCTTGGAAACCAGTCCCTAGTGATCATTTGATGAACTCCACATGTTTGGCACTCGGATGATGTCATTGTAATAAGACTGGATGTTACCTCTTTACATCTTTGTCATTAGATCAGCATCAGTTCCAATCAGATAAAAAACAAAAAAAAAAACATTACCTGCTTCAGACTTTTGCTTCCTATGGGGATTTCTGTGTTTAAAAATCTATTCACATCTGCCTTTTGATCTTGACAGAGAAAATCCCTTATTCTGTTTTTAATTAACTGTATTTTAATTTTGTACTATATTTGGCGACATTCTTCTCCTTTTGTTCCTTTCTTCTGTTACCTTTTTTACCTCTTACATTTATTTTGTTAATATTCCCCCTAGCTCTAGTCAGCTTGGGGTCCATTTGTAACAACAATGCATTTCAGCTTGGCTGTGATTTAGATGTTTTAGGTCATTTGGACAATAATTGATAAAAGTTAGTTAAGTTGGCTGTCGGCTGCTGTACACTGCAACACCACCAAGCTCTTAAAAACACAATTTGTAATCCGTCAGAGATGACACACTGCTGTTTTCATTTAACCGGCCTGTTAGTACTTCAAAAAGCAACACTGAAACATAGTCAGCCTTGAAATGATGAGCGAGAAAAGATTTCGTGCAGGATGCTGTCATATCACAGCCAGCAGGAAACTGAACTCCTAAATGATAATATTTATAAAATAAAAAAATGATAAAGAAGAAAAACAAATGAAAAGACAAAAACAACAGAACTCTTATTCGTTCTTATGTTTTCGCCAGCCCTCACGTATCTCTAAAGTAGAAGAGGGTTTTAATCTTCTTACAAAAACTCAGGGGTCATGAAACTAATCATGAATTAGCCAACACAAGTCCTTTCATTTAACACAAAACTTTCATTCAGAGCAGGATAAGAGCCAGCAGCTTCCCTGCTCAAATGTCCTTGAATGCAGCACTGCCAACTACAAAAGCAACCTCTGCTCAAGTTTCTCCCTCAGGTGTCAATGGAGTATATCCGTACAGTGGAGAGAAAAACACCCTTAACAGTGTACAAGCAACATTTTCCCACCAGAAGCAGTATGCGTGAAAGCTAGACTTGACATTTGGTTAACCCATATGTGTCATAGATGTCTGAAACACAACAGTAAAGGCTCTTTAATCCTCTGAGGGGGGTTGTTGTAGAACCGCATATTACAGTGAAGATGCACAGAACCATCTTAGATCACCGGTTTCCTTGCGACATTTCAACTTATATACCCATGTGAAATAAATACACAATATTTTCCAGTTTCAGTTTGTTTTTTTTGTAATTTACTAAATATTGGAAAGTTGGATACTGACTCTTATATTAGTCTGGTTATGTGTGGACTCTAGTATATTGTAGGGGGAGATGCGAAGCAGTTGTTCAAGAAACAGTACTAGGAGAAAGTAAATCAATGTAGCTGCATTAGATCTCTAATTAGTTCTTCTTTTTATTTATGCAGTAGGATGCTGGGACCTGAAGAAGCTAAAGACATTCAACCCCTACACTGGGCCATTGAGAATACTGAGTGATTCTCTTGAAAAGAGTCAAATAAAAACCTAACTCGATTGTATTTGGTGTGATAATTCTGGGATAAAACCCTCACTGGCTGGAGATATGCAACAATTCGGTTAATCAGATTTATATCAAAATGACGCAAGTGAAAAGATTCTTGTATACTTTTTTTAAGACTTGCGGAGGAGCAGAGGAGCAAATGCTTTGAAGTACAAAAGGAAACATGGAGAGTAACTGAATAAATCAAATTATTAAAAACTAGGCCTAGACCAGTTTAAGCTAGAGGCTGGTCTTAGGTGGTGTTAACTGGCCTTACCAGGTCTTAGGCTGGTTTAATTGGTTTACCAGGATGAAGACGCACACATACCACTATACACAAACAAGAGAGCATACTTAAAGAAGAGGTCTGAAATGGTAATAACTTCCTGTGGCTCCTCACTGGATGTTATCAAGTTGTGTTTAATGATGGATAAGACATGATTTGTTGTTTTTTTTCGAAAATGTTGATACCTATATGTGTATAGGTTGTATTAGGGTCATAATATTTCGCTATTTACTTCAATAAGAGAGATATGTGTTGCTAAACATTGTAAGAATGCCTGCTGGAAGACAGACAGGGCTCCAAAATTTAGCTTTTCTTGTGATTTGTTGGTTTAAAAAAATATCCCAACTTAGTTTCGGAATGATCTGAGGATGTGTGGCTTGTGAAAAAAATGTGAAGAATATTTCCCTCAAGTACTGGGAGTCTGACGAGTTGATATGAATATGGGTTCACCTTGACGTCTCCTGTCAGTCTCCTAAAAGGGTAAGTCTGTCAGAGATACGGGAAACAACTCCAGTGGGGCATTTTGTTTCTTGTTTTCCTTCTTTCTAATACTGAAGTGGTGTGATCTGACAGCTCTGGGGGACAGAGGACCTTTTGAGTGTGTCCATATTGCACTTCAGGTTCAGTAGCCTGTCACTCAAGCGTCTCCGTTTGACGACGACAGTGTGAAGAGGACGGCTGTCATCATCCACCAGCACAATGCTGCGCTGCCAGCTTGAAACAGACTTTCATCAACAAAATTACATTGAAAATTAAAATGTGTAATTTCACACACACACACACACACACACACACACACACACACACACACACACACACACACACACACACACACACACACACACACACACACACACACACACACACACACACACACACACACACACACACACACACACACACACACACACCATAACTGACTTTGAAAATTAAATTATAGTGTTTGAAAAACAGTTTTAAGAAAATCAATAGTTAAAAGGGCAAGGTGTGAAAGGTATGGAGGGATGTTTACCAAGACCCAGAGAATACAACAAATTCTCAGTTTAGGCCTGTATCGGGGGCGATGTTTGTGTTAGGCAATAAAAAAGATGAGATACATATTGTAACAATGTTTCAATGTTATAACATCCATGAACAGAAGATGCCATGATGCATTTTCTTCAGAATTTGGTATGGTTACCCATTTCCATGTTCAAATGTTTTTTAAGAAATGTCAAATTAAGAGCAACAGCTGTTTTGAGAATCTTGCTGTTGCAATTAGAAAGTCACATGCGTAGCTACGATGATTTAACTTTAATACAACAATCAGTGCAAACAGACGGGTGATTTCTGGACATACGGATGACATTCCAAACGAAAGTGTGGATGATCCGTCCAACAAATTATATCTTTGTTTTTAGAATAACTCCCTGGAACATGTGCTCAGCCCTTCAGGGACAAGTTGAATTCTTTTTGCGATTCACAAATCACGTTTTTTTTTTTTTTTTAATGTTTACATATGAAACGTTACAGGAAATGGACTTCTCCCCCCACGTTTGCAGGGTGCTAACCATGCATTACTGTCCAAATTGTGCGTGACAGCATCGAGTGGGTAAGCCGCCTTCGAGAAACTTGTCAAAGGGGTCGAGCATGGTTTGAATTAATTTCCTCCCGGGCGCTCTGGATGTTGCAGTTTGATTGACGGCACTTTTCAGCTCTGCGAGGACCAGGAAATTGCATCACAAAGTGTGTGAGTGAAATCATTTCGGTGACTGATGGCATATCTGTGCCGTCAGTGCGTCGTCTTTTGTGTGTGTATGGGTTTACAAGTGCGCATCTCTGCAATGTATGTGTGGGAATGTGTGTTGTGTTCCCTTCTTTTTTGTGTGTATAAGTGTTTTTTTCTTTTCTTCTTCTTTTGAGACTGCATATGCTGAATGCCCCTGATCTTTTGCATGTATCAGTGCACTGTGTGTGTGCTGGAAGGGGGTTTTGGAAGAACTGGGTCATGCCTAATCAAGAGGAAAGACAACTCTATCAATGCCTGTTCTCGACAGATGATTACCTAAACAATGATCTCGCCTGACATCTTCTTATTCATTCTTAATGTTGTTTGCTCACTGAGTGAAGTGGGGGAGCGCCGATGTGATCCGAGATAAATCACCCAGCAGATGCAGATGATTTTATATTGTTTTCCCCTGTGCTAAGACACCAAATGTTACATTCATTCATAGCTGGGGGCCCTTTACATTCGCATATCAAGGGTTCTGCCTACATTTGTTTCAGCTGCCAAAGAATAAGTGCTCTCTTTGAAGAATGGCATATTAGTGGGAACTGATAGGTCAAGTTAGGGTCATGGTGTCACCAGACAATAGACGTGTAAGATAATCCGTTGGAATAGCAGGGATCAACATGAAGAAAGAAGCTAAATGCGGTGCAGGCAAATGCACTCACAAGCACAAGCAGACCGCAGAGGAGAGTGGGCGATGAGGAAATCTAAAATCAAACTTAAAATCCATGCAAGCTGTAAGATATTTTCAGTCATAAATGTTCAATATAATTATGGAGTTTCCATTTTGTTTTCATTTCATCTTGGAGTTTTACAAAGAAGTGGAAAACAGTGATAACAGTTTCTTTTTGTCACTTTAAAAAAAAAAATTCTCCTTATCTTCCAGTGGGAGCAAATAATTTTTCCAGGCACTTTCACAGTTACAGGAGAATCTACCGTAACTAAATAACATCCTGAGAATTTTGCTTGAGTTGTGGCATCCCGCCATCCTCTCAATTGAAAGTGTGTCAGTTTATGAACGTTGTAAAAATCAGGTTGGTTTAGCATCGACTATATCTTTGGTATTTAACCTTGTACTATCCGAATGGTGAAGTTCAACTACATGACAAGAAGTAAGGGCACAACTTCCTGGCCATACACGTGTAACATGAAGACTCTGCTCATAGTTTTCTTGGATTGTTTAGGATAATTTGTGTATTTTAGTGGAAGTTACTGTATTTAGAGAGCAGTATACAAATAAAGTACATCACAAAATATTTAAGTGGAATTAAAGTAAGAATTAAGTAATTAATTCAACAATTATTATTCATTAATTGAGAATTTAAGTGAAGCAGTAAATTACATACAACACAAGAAAATAAAGTAAAAGAACATTTTTCATGATTCTATTACCATTATGATAACACCATTATAGTACCTCCATCGGATGAATGATGGAGGTAAAATGATCTAGTTGTGGGCAATTGTAGTGACTAATTATCCTAAATATATATTGATCCTAATTATTCTGCTGAGACGGGTTTGACATGGAATATTTTTGAACATTGATACAGCATGAAACAACTTTAACCATCTTTCAAGATGTGGCATTTGAGCTGGAGTGCAAGCTCTCGTGCTCTGTGTTGCTGCAGCTGCTCTCGCTCACACGTGCATGTTAGTGCATCAAAGTCCCAGCCGTGCAGTTTAGTGTTCACGCGGAGACGAAATTCCAGATTTTATCCCCACTGAATAGATAAGCGTCCAGAGGGATGAAACCTGGCACTGCTCCACGAGCGACTCAAAAGTCTCCAATTTTGATTTCAGCTACTTTGAGTTTGTTTTTTCAGTTGTGCTTTTACAGAAGCTTTATATTTTAGGCTTTCCTATCAAGTGTTCATGGTTGTTAATTTACAAAATTGACAGTAAATGTTTAAAGTTGTTTCTACTTTCCATGAAAATGGGAAACTTATGCTCCAATGTAGTGCAAAGTAAGAATTTTCACCGTACATTTGTTTTTCCAATTATTTTCATCATCGTGTGACACTTAAAGGGAATCCAGACCACAAGTGTGGAAATGTTACTTTGAAAAGCTTGAGGAGCGATACGATCTTTTATTTACAACATTTGTATGAGTCAAAACATTTCCCCAACCATAATTTGTACATTGAAAGACTTTTTGCACTCAAGCCACAACACAGTAAAAAAAACAATATGTACAGTAAATGACAAATGAAGGTCCCATCAGAATAGCTTTAAACTTAATCTATAAAGAGGAAACTGAATGAACAGATCAGCACTTTCCTCCCCAGTCTTGACTTTGTGAATGTCGTGTCAGCAAAGCACTGCCAACTGTGTCAGGGATTACGCGCTGCGTGTTGCTGCCCTGCACCACAAATTCTTGACTGGCACTGTTAGACTGCCGTTATATTAGGTCTTTAATGCCTCCTCCCATCTCATCTGACCTCCGCACCCCGACTCCCCAAGCGAGGCAGCGGCTCTATTTTTGGCCTCTGGGCCCAATGCTTGACACACTAATTATATAACAGCAATGCAAGCTTACATTTTGCTGCCCCATTTCTTTTCTGTGCCATAGTTTAGTGTTACAGTCTTTCTTCGTCAGCACACTGCCCTGCAGCACTCCATGTGGGTCCTTGGAACTGGTTGCAAGTGTAGTATCTGTTTATATGTAGGTAAAATTAACTTGGACCACACAAAAGTCTCTGTAAATTCCGCCCACATATTTTTTTTTTTTTTAAAGGGAGAGGGGGCTCAAACTTCAACATATGCAGTTCTAAACTATTCCATATTATACATGCACCACTACTTTTGTGAATGCAAAAGATAAGGACATGGATCGATGTCAAAGAGCTGCCAATGGTTAGCGGCAACAGCTTTGATGCAAAGGTAGAAAATGGAACTATTTTACTCTTTGAAAATGGTGTGATAGTTGGTCGGAAATGACAGCACTTTCATCATTTGAGAAAAGTGTTCCCGTGTGTAAAAGGTACCCAAAGTAGTAGTAGAATAATTTTACATGTATTTATTTCAATGGATATTTCTGTGAATGTGTGTTTTGCAAGGCGGCATGTGTTTAAGCGCCTTATATACATTTAAAAGTTTTTGTGGGGTTTTTTCTTGTCTTATTTATAAGGTATGTAGAACCTTAAAACTAAGATGATGCAAGAAAAGTAAGTTGTTGTTTTTTTTGTTTGTTTGTTTTTTTTAATTAGGAAAGTAAATAAAAGTAAGTTAAATAAATTCAACAGAACTGGATGAGTCAGATCTAAACCTTTAAAGTATGCATTGAATTTATTCGAGAAAATGTTTCTAGTGTGACCAATTTTTTTTAAAACCTTTTCTAAAGTTTGTATCCTGCAGAATAGGTCATGTTCATGCTTGTCATTGTGCATTTGATCACCACATATGGCCGTGTACATGTGCACACCTGACACTTGACTAGATTTGTTGCACAAGCATACGAGTATGACCGTGTCTGTGTGTGAATATGTGCAACAAACAAGCAGGGCAGCAGCTCGCAGAAGGCATTCAAATCACGCTTATCTTCGTCTGCCTGCTCAAACCTGACATTCAGCTTGCAACATGAGGCACTGCTGCAAGAGGTCTCACACACACACACACACACACACACACACACACACACACACACACACACACACACACACACACACACACACACACACACACACACACACACACACACACACACACACACACACACACACACACACACACACACACACACACACACACACCACACACACACACATTCCTACACAAAGGATTTGGATCACTGTTTGTGCTGATTCCCAGATTCTCCAGTGGGCTTTGACTCTCAACCCTTGCAAGGTGTTGATATTGTTCTTCCCCTTTTCAAATATTTAATTTGGGCTGCTGCCAGATTCTGGAGAGAGACAATAAAAATATTTTTGCGGAGCTTCCTATCAAGGAGTGTCTTCTGTCCTTCCTCTGTGTAGTCTAGTACTACTTCTGGGAGGATGCTCAAGGACTGTTGAGTAGCCCCAGCCCCCTTAACTAACATACACACACACACACACACACACACACACACACACACACACACACACACACACACACACACACACACACACACACACACACACACACACACAACACTTCACATCCATCTGTCTACACACTACAGAACCGCAAGGACAAATTGATCCAAACTGCAGACAAATGTATGCTGTAGCTCACATCACTTCTATGGGAGTTATTCAGTGGGTTTGGTCGATATGCATCTCTACCGCAGGGTGGCTTCATATTTGGTGAGATAAGCTTTTGTTATGTCATAATGTGCAAATACGACCTCTGAACATTGCGTGTTTTGTTTTCTCTCTCTTTTTTTTTTACTCAGCCCCAGCCCACAATCCTTGATGCAGACCCCATGACAACATTATTATTATTCTCTACGTTTTTCCACATTTCCTTGTGTTTACGTCTTAATGTTTTCTGTATGTGTGTGAGTCAGCAGGCTCCCCTTGGACCATCATCTGAGTTCTTTACACCAGTCAATCCCAACATTAAAAGCATCTGCCTAATATTGTCAAGGTCGTCTCTATGGTAACATTGGTTTCCAGGCATGTAGAGTTTTCCGACTTGTTCATAGACAGACTTTTAAGCAACAGAGCGGATTATTTTGCCAGCATAAGTGCTACTACCACGATTGGTGTTTCTGTCTCATCAGCAGCAATAATTTAGGTGGATCGTACTGTATGTGTCAAGGTAATATCTAAATGAATGCCAGGACCCAAGGGTTTCCAGCAGAGTATTGCATTGAAATAAAAATTAAAGTTACTTGCGTCATCTTGCACTTGTTTTGCTGTTTAAACTGAGCTGAAATTGATTTCCTTTGTAATGAAGAGCACATCACCTCCTTGGACCCAGTCAAGCCTTCTCATACATCATTGCAATTCAGATGAAAGCCAACTATAGCGATCAGTGTTGTCACATGACCTCTTCATGGCTGAACATGAATCTCACCTTGCCTCTGACTTATTCACATGGATGAACCTTTAACTCAACTTCTAAAAGATTGATCTACTGATCCCATCTCACACTAAACTGCCCCAGCAAATGTAAGAAACCTGTGTGTTATTATTGATGATCAATTGTCCTATGGCATGGGTAAAGCAGCACAGAGGGGAAGAAGTTTGCCCGGATCGCTTCAAATTGAGCACGGCAGCCCTCGTTCAGGCACTGAGCATGTAAGACTTCGTTTGAGTGTACCTCCGAAAGGATGCCTATTGGAACGCATTAATTTTGTTTGACTGTAGACTGATGGATGCCTTAACACTCAAGACTACTTTATATCCCTTTTCCAGCCTTGTGCAGATTAACAACTCTTGATCGTGTCCCCAGAAATTTCAAATTTTTGAGCCATGGTTCATCAGTAGACGCTTCCTCTGCTGGATAAAGCTCCTGCTGAATGTAATGTCAATGCCTCTTAGACAGTCAAACAAAACATGTTGGCCTTTTATCATTCAAAGTAGGTCTAAACCACGACTCCGAAATTATTTCATTATTTTGTCTCCACATGTGCAACCTATTAACTTCAATTAGCTTTCTACATGGTAATTAGTCCTGTGCTTCTTTTAGACAGTTTGTCTAAGTTGTTTACTTTTTCCAATGTTTAATGATGTGTTTAATGAAGACACAAGAAAGTTTAAGTGCGTGTTATCAGCCTGGGCAGGCTGAGTTTGTGTCTATTGGGACTTAGATGCAGATCCCATCACATTAAATGATTGCTTTTTTTTTTTTTAAACAGAAAATCTAAATAAATACATTCCAAAGGGTTCACATACTGTATTGTTCCTTGCCACTGTATCAAAATGTAAATTTTTATGCAGACTGTCATGAAGTTAATATAAAATAAAGCAGATTTTTTTTCAATATTTGATGACTGAAAGTGATGAATGTTCAGCAGATAAAAGTGAAGGATGTTGATGGAGGATGATGGATGAAGCTGGAGTGAGGGGGCTACACAAGGCCAGCATAACCCTGAACAACATGCCTAACGCCCCCACAGTTAAATACATATCTAATTAGACATTTTAAACACCACCAACCAATTGAGAGGAAAAACCAAAACAATCTTTTTTTCTATATATGTCAAATAAAAAAAAGAACATTCTTTGTAGCTTATTCAGAAATCGTGTTTTTGACGAGACCACACACGATCTGTTGACGTCGTTTTCACAACTGCTCAAACCCCGTGAAGAATGTCAGCCACTCTTATCTATTCATAACTGAAAAGCAAAGCAGAGGCAGTCGGTCAAGGTTGGAGGGACTCCCCCTCCTTTCCCAGACAAAGAGGAAGTGGGCAGAACAAAAGATTGTGGTTATAAACAGACGGGAATCGGCTGACAGAGAAAAGGGTTTCTGTTTCTGTGTCATTTTGAATGAATAGAGGCATGGAAGAGGAAATAGACCATGTGTTTTCCTGTGTGCTCATTCAAGGGGGGGGTGGGATATTTATATTACGGATATCGAGGAAACTTGACAGAGATGGTTATCGCTAAAGATCAAATATACACAACAAGTCATACGTTTGGACACACTTGTTTAGTTATCATGAAGTATATGAATGAAAAGTTAATGAATAATGAAATTCATAAAATTTACGTTCTTATCTATAACGTTTATTTTTTGGGTCACTGCTAAAGGGTTGCATTTTTTTTTTAAGCAAAAAGAGCTTCTTCATAGTCACTCTTACACAGTGTTGTGCTAGTTACTGAAAAATAGTAACTAGATACCGTTACTAGTTACTTCATTAAAAAAGTAACTCAGTTAGTAACTCAGTTACTTAGACCAAAGAGTAATGCGTTACTATGAAAAGTAACTATTGAGTTACTTTAAATAAAAACATTTTTTTAAATGCTCCCATTAATGCCCCTCTAGCCTTCATTTCAGCAGGTACTGTATGGATTTGCATTGTGCCTCGTTCTGCATTCTGATTGGCTAAACAGTCTCCCCGCTTCTTCACTTCCTGTATCAATAACGTTGGTTGCTTAGCAACAAGCTGAGAACGGCCAATGAACTTCAGCAGCAGCTGAAGAACGATCCTTTGATGAATCGTTTATTACAGTCTCAAATATAACCAATGGTGGCATGTCGGTTTATAAGAATCTTTTTGCCCAGAAGAAAAAACAGCAACAAAACGACCTATAACTATTTTCTTCTCTCGAAAAAACCCACCTGCACCGATGGCTTTAGGAGAAAAAGACGCTACAGAGTCGGGATGCAGCGGCGCAGTCAGAAGAGCAGTGGAATACGTGTGAGGTGGTGCTGATCTCCACAATTTGAAGCCTTTTTAATTGTAAAAAGAATTTCACTTACCACAGGTTCATTTTGGAACGGAACCGCTGCGAAAAACGAGGGATTACTGTAATGATAATATCTCCAAGTTGCGAAACTCGCCGTCTCTCGGCTCTCCATGACCGCAGTGAAGTTAATTTTATGTTGGATATTCGACAGACGTTCGCTCTGGGGGCGGTATTTCAGTTGAATATCCAACGATTATCCAACGTAAAACTAACTTCACCGCGGTCTCGCCATGACCGTCATGTTTGTGAAAGCACACACACATCCACACTACATTTCCTCCGGTCTCCGCGTGCGGGGAAAAAAAGCTTCACTGTAGCCAGAAATAACAGAGTAACGCACCGTTTAGTAACGGTAACTGCGTTACTGAATTTAAAAAGTAATGCGTTACAGTATTAGTTACCGCAAAACTAACGGCGTTACTGTAACGCGTTACTAAATAACGCGTTAGTCCCAACACTGCTCTTACATTAATCATATGGTTTGTCTACTGTTAACTGTACCAACAGACCACCACAATCTGAGCTCGTCTCAAAGAGTCCAGGGACAAAGGTCACCAAACAGCACAGGGGTTGCAGCCTTTGGCTGCGGGCGAAGCTTAGCTAAGCAGAGACAACCTCTGACTCTTTGGATGTCATCTCCTTGTAGCTCCTGGGTCCTACGGTTGGTCGACCTTTGCCTCGGACCATTTCCTGGTTGACTAACTAGACTACTAGAAAACAGTAGCCAACAGGCTGTGTTCAGTTATGCCCACTGCTCTGTCACCTAGCCGACCAAGCAACTGTAGGTCCTGGGAAAGCTCTGCTAGTTCTCATTTCAGGTGCAGCTGCTGTTCTTTCAGATGTCAGTTTGGTGGCAACATCTGAAATGAAGATGGATGGACGGATCTCAATAGCATGGGTGACCTCACAAGTGTTTCCACTTCTTTTTAAGCAGTTTATGATTGTCCTAGAGTCAATTACACAACACCCATGTCATCATTCCATGCTACATTGTCAAAGCGCTTGTTTTCAGTTCCTATTTGTGTGTTTCTTTTGGTAAAAACTCATTGTCATTTAAAAAAAAAAAATCAATTTTTTGTAAAATTCCAGATAAAAATGAACCTCATTCTCTTTGTAACATTTCCAAGCCCTCCCCTTCATATGGAGAAGATTAAAGTTGTGCTGTCTTCAGCGTCAAACGCAGGCTTTTTTCGTCTGTAAATGCATTGAAACGAGTACCCTGCTCTTTCTGCTACATCGACAGGATGACCATTGAGAGCAGGAAATGTCCAGTAGTCGACATCATATGTTCTTTATGAGTGCATCCTTCAGGTACTTGCATAGACTGCACAATTACACAGTCTTTGCTTTGCTCCCAATATATTAAGTGTAAGTGCACAAGTGTGATTTTGAACACTGCCTCATATTTCAAGATTTAGCGCTTAGCAAGTGTAGGCTACAGCATATATGAAATTAAACGCTACATGTATTTTTTTTCATAGATTTTCTTACTGTAAGAGCCTGAATAATGGTACATGTTAACAAAATGAATGTATAGTTTGAGATATAGGTCACTTTTTGTTAAAGTTATTTAAACTCTTCTTTAAACTTAGGTGTATGAGGTGTAAAAAGTTTAAAAAGAATTTTTAAATCCAGTGCTTGATGTGAAATTTTCTTAAAGAATCGATGAAGGTAACCTCCAGCTGCAGGTTGAACCACAGGAGATAACGCTAATGCTTGCAATAGTGTAAATGATCCAACATTTAAATGTATAACATCAACAATTAACCACCGTAGCCTATTTTAAATTCAACAAACGAAAATGTCTCACATTTTAGTGAAATTCTTCAAAATAAGTAAATATCAAGAAATACAGTCTTGGCCTGGCTCTGAGACCGGCTCTGAGTCTTTCTTCCAAATTATTACTTGTTCAACACAATAATAGTTGTATATTTATATTGTAAATTTAAAGCCAGAACAAGTGACTTTCTGCAGGGATCCTGCACTACAAACACACAAGCATTGAGACAAGAATACAGGAGTCCAGGGAAAAGTCCCAAGACCCTCAACATATGAACCAGAAAGTGCTCATATTTTAATTGTCTTTTTATGTGCACCACAGAGACACATTTTGGTCTGGACGTTTGGTTGATGGCACCTGCTTTTATATATCCACCTCTGTGTAGTCAAAAATCTCTGCAGGCTTTGCAACAACCGCAGTATTGACATCTCTGTGGAGCCATAGTATGACCTGAGCCGTAAACCACTCGGTCCCTTGGTCACTGCACGCTCTCAAATAAATACACTCCCTGCATACGACTCGGACCAAGTATGCATGCAGAAAATATTTCTAACATTATTGATTTGTGTATTGATTTTCTTTCTTCTTGTGGACATAAAATTAACTCCACAGTGAAATACAATCTCAATTCATTTTTTAAAGATTGTCACAGGAGTAGTTTTCCAGATATTAAAGAATGTTTCAATATTTTTGAGGCGGGATTGTTTGATGGATTTCAAAATGGAATAAACAAACTAGTTTTGACTGAGCATAATCAGTTTTTGTACAACTGCTGGTTGTGATCAAAAATTGCCAAAAGAAAAAACTGTGCTGGTGTTACGTGTTTGGAAAAGGTTTGAAGTTCTGCTCCCTCAAATATCAACAAACCTAACTGCTTTTTGCCCCATTTGTCAGTGAAAGCAGATCAAAATCAGCATTTCTGTTTCTTCCAAAAGAGCCTCAAAGTGGATCCTGAGGCTGACCATTTTTATTATTTTTTTCTCCTCAACTGTCTGCAGGTTGGCCATTTGATGGTGGAATGACGTCGAGGACCTGCAACTGGAAGCTCTGGTCCGGCCAACCTCGGTATTCCTGTTGCATTTTTGGGTTTGATTTTATTTTCACATCTGTATTAGGAATCAAACTAAACTACCTAGCTAGGATTCGGAGGAGATGATACACCTATCTAAGAGTTCTCATGCGCTTAGCTTTATATCTATATTTTTTTTAATCACCCTTAAACTAGGCCTGATATTCACAGTCCTGCTCGCAAACATGCCTGATTTAAATGTAGTATATCTGAGTAATAAGAGCTATTAGAATAATTGTAGTATTAAGTTAAAGGGAGCAGAAGTGTAAAATTAAGTAAAAATATTACCAGAGTAAATGAAGGTGGAAGATGGAACAAAGAAAAATTGGCAATTTGACAAAATATTACATGGATTCATGTAGTGAAACATCTGAGACATCAATTCAATAACATCTTTCTTTAAATCTACCATTTTTTTTTTTATTTTTTTTTTACTCAGTGATTTTGATTTGTCACACAGGCTCAGGTTTATATGAACTGGCGGAGTTTAATGTTTGGTTTGGTTTTTTACTGGAATGTGATTTATGGTTACTAAAGATCAAAAGGTAAGACGAGTTGAGATATGAGCTGGAGAAAGTAATTTCAATGTTCTTTTTATTTCCAAGTTTGAGCTTTCAGGCGATACCTTATGCGAGAGACACACCAGCTAGTTGCTTGTGCTGTTGTTGTTTTTTCGGGGGGGCGGGGTGTTGCACAATTTTTTGTCTCAATGTCTGAGGTCAAATCAGACTAAACCTCTCCTGTTTCAGGTCAGTCAGGATTACCAAAATTATTTCATTTTGCTAAATGCCATAATAATGAGAGTGTGAGAATTTATATTACTTTCTTCGAGGTCAAAAGTTTACATACATTCCCTTAGTGCAGTGGTCCTCACTCCTGGTCCTCGAGAGCCGCTGTCCTGCATGTTTTTGATGTTTCCCTGCTCCAGTAAACCCTGATACAGATGACTGTGTCACCAACAGAACTGTGCAGACCTGGAGGAAAGATTGGTGATGACCACTAATTAAAATCAGGTGTGTTGATGCAGGGAAACATCAAAAACATGCAGGACAGCGGCTCACGAGGATCAGGAGTGAGGACCACTGCCTTAGTGTTTAGTAGCATTGCCTTCAAACTGCATGACTTGGGTCAAACGTTCTGAGTAACCTTTCACAAGCGTCTGACAGAACTCTGCTGGAGTTCTGGCCCATTCCTCCCGACAGAGCTGGTGTAACTGAGGCAGGTTTGTCGGTTGCCTTGCATGTACAGACCTTTCCAGATCTGCCCACAGATTTTCGATGGAATTCAGATCAAAGCTTTGTGATGGCCATTCCAAGACATTGACTGTTGTCCTCAAGCCACTTTGTAAGTATTTTGGCAGTATGCTTGGGGTCATTGTCCATTTGGAAAACCCATTTGCAAGCTTTAGCTTCCTGGGTGATGTCTTGAGAGGTTGTCTTAATATTTTCAAGTTCTTTCTGCATGACGCTGTCTATTTTATGAAGAGCTCCAAGTTCTGCTGCAGCAAAACAGCGCCAGAACATGATGCTGCCACCTCCGTGCTTCAAAGTTGGTAGGATGTTCTCAGGTCTACAAGCTTCCCCCTTTTTCCTCCAAATGTAACGTTGGTCTTTATGGCCAATCAGCTCCATTTTAGTTTCATCGGACAACAGAACATGTCTCCAGAAGTTAACGTCTTTTTCTTGGTGTCTTTTTGCAAACTTTTTTGAGTTTCTTTAGGAGTAATGGCTTCTTTCACGCTGAGTGGCCTTTCAGCACATGTCAGTGCAGGACTTAACTGTGGATAATTACTCTCTTACCAGCTTCATCCAGCATCTTCACAGGGTCTTTAGCTTTTGTTCTAGGGTTGATTTGAACATTTCAGACCATAACATGTTCATCTTTGGGACACAGAGCCTGTCTCCTTCCTGAGTGGTGTGATGGCTGAACATTCCCATGATGTTTATACATGCGTATAATTGTTTGACAGATGAACGTGGCACCTTCAAACATCTGGAAATTGCACCTATGGATGAACCAGACTTGTGGAGCTCCATGATTCTGTCCCTGATTTCTTGGCTGATGTCTTTTGAGCTTCCCATGGTTTCAAACAAGGAAGCAGAGTGTTTGAGGTGTGGCCCTAAAATACATCCTCAGGTGTGCCTTCAATTAACTCACATGTCAGTTAACTTATCAGGAGCTTTCAAACCCATGACATCCTCTGGGCTTCCCCACATTATTTAAAGACTTAGTACTTTTTGTGTATGTAAACTTTTGACCTCAAAGAAGGTAATATAAAATCCTCTAAGAAATGTTCTCTCATTGTGGCATTTAGCAAAATGAAATTTTTTTTTTCTGACTGACCTGAAGCAGGAGAAGTTTAGTCTGATTTCACTTCAGACAGTGACAACAAATGTTATGCGTCTTTGTTACCAAGTGAGGATGTATAAAGGCTGTTTGTCAGAGAAAATACATTTAGAG
Organism: Cololabis saira; assembly: GCF_033807715.1. NCBI lineage: Eukaryota > Metazoa > Chordata > Actinopteri > Beloniformes > Belonidae > Cololabis > Cololabis saira. Next base: position 15,513,063 of record NC_084596.1, on the reverse strand, counting down.
TGACAAGAAGCAGACTTGTAGATGAAAGAAAAAGTTTTAATGTGTTCAAGGCTTGGAAAACTAAAGACAAAACTAACAACAAATTGCCACATAGCGTGAATCACGAGTTACCAAGTCCACCTCTGGGCAGCCTCTACCTTACTGAACCATGTTCTCCTTATAAAGTCTACTGACCCCACCCCTGATCGATTAATGGGCAAATCAGAGCATTGTTGCAACCCAAGCCAGATGTTTTCCATGAACTAATCAGCCATACAATTAATGCAGCTTCCAAATAGCAATTCCTGTATTGATAAGTAAAGATCTCTGAAAATCACATGTCCCAGCAGAATGTTTACCTTCTGTGGGACAGAGAATCCAACATGCAAATAAACAAAACACTGCATACATACATATAATGATCACGATCACTGTATTGCTTAACAGCATAAACACTCAGACAGCGGATACTCTGTCACAGTCTTTTTGCACAGTAAACTTCCTGTTTCAACTGTATATATATTGTATCAAGCTTTGTGTGATTTAAAATGGCTTGAACCCTCAGTACTGGGAAAACTCATAAGGAAGAGGTTTTTAAACATAAATAATATGCTTCAATAGCAGATTACACTAAAAGTGTGACTTTTTGGTAGGGAAAAATCTGAAATGCTACTGTAAAGGTAAAACAAAGTTAATAGATTGGATATCAAATAAATGACCAAACTGTGTGATTGTGGTAATCCGGTCTCATGTTCCTAATTAGTTGATTGTTTTAAATGTAAATCTTTGTGCAAACTAATTTGCAGAGTTTGTCACAGACGACCAGGCCCATCACCTGTCCTGTAAATATGTCAACAGTCTCCCCGCATCATATCCATCATGTCTGGGTTGACAGCAGAGACTGAACCTGATCTGGTTTTTAATAAAAGGTCAATACTGGAGCAGTTCTGCGTGGCCCTTCATCAAAAACACAAATAGCTCAAGGTCTGCATGATTTAGAGCCCTCTCGTCCCATCAGGGGTCTAAATATCCTGAAACATAGGCATTGTTCTGCCTGGACGACACTAATTAAGTGCCTCTGTGTTCAGAAAAGCTTCCCCAACCTTTCTCCATGTAAAGAAGTGCATCTCATGCACGTCTCAGTCTCTCCTCATCTTCTCTGTCACTACCTATCTTTCTTTTGCTTCTCCCTTTCACATCTTTTGACCTCTCTCACCTCCTGTATTTGCTTTCCTCTCATCTGGCCCCTCCATTTCCATGTGATCCTCACAGCCAGCATCCATTCATCCTGGATTCTTGCCTAAATGCATCATGAAAAAAAATCAACAACAAATTAATATGAATAAAAACCAAAGAAGATGGCAAGAAAACAACTGGTATCACACTGCGAGCGCTATGGCATCGGTTTTTATCTGTGAAAGGAAGCTGTGAACGTCCACTAATTCTTTACCCTGCCTTCCACAAAACCAAGCCTCTCTCTCCAAAATTTCAGTTTTTATTATCTTTTAAGTTTCACAATCAATAAGAGGTAATCAAGTATCATATATCTCGTCTGTGTTCTTAACTCCGTGGGTACTTAGACTAAATTGCATGCTGTTTACCCCTCCCTTTTGCCTGCATTTAAACTGCAATAAAAATCAATAAAGAATGTTATCATTTTATAGGTTGGCTGTATTGCAGTTATTTGTTCTAAATGCCATAAATGAGAAAAGCCTGTGTTGTCACATAAAATGTCAAACTTTCCAAAAGGCCTGTTAAATATAATCGTATTTATAGGCTGTATTTTCCTCTTTATTTATCTTTAGATGGTTAATTGTCATTTTTTTTTATTTAAAACATTAAAACATCGTGCCAGAAACGGTTTCATCAAATAAAAAGGTGACCTAGTAAAAGGTGAATGGGAATAAGCTGTTCCTTTGTTTCAATGATTTTCAAGTTGTGTGTTCCATGTTCGCTGTGAAACTGGGTTGTTCTACCACAAAGTAATGTGCTGCCAGGAAGCCCATTGGGCAGTTCTTTATCTAAGCTCACCATAGGCCTGCAAGCTTGAGGATTTTACCCAGTAACTTAGCTTTTCTTGGGACTGTGCTGGCTTGGAAGAAGAGCTCCAACGTTCTTCCCAGAATCTGCAGGAAACACTCTCCCATTTTGAAGGTTCACAACAGCAAAGTGCTCCAATTACGACTGACAGTACTGTTTTAATTTTTCCCATTTATTTTTATTTTTTATTTCCTGTTAGCCGAGTACAGTTAGCAATGTTCAGTTAGCCAGCGGAGAAGAAGTGGCTTTCACAAATGCCATGTAAGAGCACATTCAAGAAGTGCAACACTTGCTCCTTCCCATGATGTATTAGGTGGTGTTGTTGAACACTGGGGCTGCACTTTGTGTGGCAACTGCAGATTATCCCGTAATAAATGAACAAAATCTTTGCTGGCAGGCAAGAATAACTAAATAATAATACGTTTTGGTGTGCAATATTACAACGGAGTATTAGGGCCAAACTAAGACCAAAAAAAAAAAATGGAAATTACGAGAATAAAGTCATAATGTTGCGAGAATAAAGTCGTAAGAGAATAAAGTCGTAATATTACGAGAATAAAGTCGTAACATTACGAGAATAAAGTCGTAACATTACGAGAATAAAGTCGTAATATTACGAGAATAAAGTCATAATTTATGAGAATAAAATCGTAATATTATGAGAATATAATTTATATAATTATATAATTTATGAGAACAGGAAGAGTCGTCTTCTCCCTGTGTTAAAATGAGGAATATTGATTATCTTGTGAAGTTCTATTTATATATTTATAATATATTTAATATTACGACTTTATTCTCGTAATATTACGACTTTATTCTCATATTATTATGACTTTATTTTTTATTTTTTGTCTTAGTTTGGCCCTAATACTCCGTCGTACAATATGATGATTCAGCTGCCTTAGTATTAATTTGGGTTCTCATCCTGATATTTCGCCACATTTTCTCTCCTTTTTCATTGTTGTTTTTTTCTGTTTCTTTTTTTTTCACTTTACTTTTTGCGTCTCTACTGAAATTCTCCAGGCCCCCGAAGGGGAGGTGCATCTCACCCTTCAAAAAACCGCTGCTGTACCCCTTTCCAGCTACTTGGTAATGCTGCTCCACGTACGCCATATCTGCACCTCTGTGTGTTATATCTCGAGGTCTCGGGGTCAGACCCCGGCTCTGTTACTTTTGTGCTCCAGGCTTGTTCTTGTGCTGTTATGATTGCTACCTCAGTGCTATTGTGCAGACCAGACTTCTGTAGTCACTGGCAGGACTCCTGGATATCAGCTACTTCATGGCCTGGACCACCACCAGTGGTGCACACCCTGCAGGGGGTTCTTCTATCTAAGGTGGTTCATGCTCTTTCTGCTGGTTCTCTTTGGGTTTCTGCTCCTTGAAACATTCATGTAGTAGCTCCTTATTGGTTGCCATCTTCACTCTAGATATACACTCACCGCTTTATTAGATATGTCAAGTCTACCTCATAAAGTGGACAGTGAGTGTGTATACCGGTACATATAAACCTGCAACGGTGAATTTATTTTGTGTTATCAAAGCAACATGAAGTTATAGCAGGAAACATTTTAGAGCAAGTAAAATGAGCAAACCATCTTTTAGGCTGACAATGGAACCAGGAAGCAGAAGAAATCCCTTCAATCTGAAAAATATAGTGAGCAGTTAGGTGTTTGAAATGAAATGGTAGAAATTATTGGCTGCCCATGGTACATAGAAGACCCAGTTGAGTAATGGGATCACATTAATGTTGAGAGCAGAATAATGCACAACAGGCAATCACTGTCTCTCTTGCCATGCACCACTCACTCCTCCCACACCTGATAAATCTCTCACTGCTCATCTATGAATGTCCCTGAGCCTTTAAAGAATATTTCATGGATGACCTCATCAGTTTTTGGTTGAGAAGAAGCCTCCTCAGGCTGTTGCTGCTTACCACCAAAGAATAGATCAAATATGTGGAGAGCAAAGTGCAGTCAGCGATAAACTGGAGCCAATTATTATCTTTGTTTCTCAGCCCCAGGGGCCCCAGTGGGCTGGCCCAGCCGGAGACCTGAGCAGGGTGAGGGGTGGGACTGGGTATATGGTGATGTGTGTATCTTGGCCAGGGAGGGGTTGTTTGGAGCGCGCAGAGCAGCAAATCAAGCCGCTCAGCATTCCAGTCACCATAAAAATATCATGAAGCGAGACCCTTGCTTCTCTTTTTCTGTTTCTGCAAGAGCAAACTGGCTATCAGCTATTAAAGAAGCCAACCCACAGAGCAGACTGTTGCCATAGAAACGAGCAATAAAGAAGTCTGGGAAAATGAGCCTTGTTCGGGGGGGGGGGGGGGGGGGGGGCTGCGCGCAAGGTTGCTCTCAGGGTCGTGTTTGCGCTGACCACCGCGGCCTTGTTACAATATATATGACCCATTTATGTCTCCATCCACTGCAGTGGCTGACCTTGGTGTTTACGATTCCTCCGCGGCAGGGAAGGCCATCATACAATTGGCTTGATTCATGTGACATGTCGGCCAAACAACGGGCTTGTTACCCCCAACGCTCCCGCCTTGCTAGTTCATAGCGGTTGCTGTATAGGTGCTTGCTAAGATATATTAGCTCTAAGCTCAAGGCGTTATTTTGACAGGTAGATTTAGTTACTTGTTAGGATCGATGCGTGCTGCTGTACCTGTTAACCGATGCGGTACTTAATAGCATATGTTGGTGACATTTTCCAAAATGACATTATAGATTTTGTTGAGCTGAAGTGGCATTATGAAAGTTTTTCATATTAAAAGGCTATTAAACGGACACATAATCAATCACTGTTTATCCGTGAGCCCTCTTTTGAAGGGCTTAATCCAGTCTCATCCTTTTGTTGACTGTTGGGTTGTGCAGAAAAAAACACTTTCTATAGTTAAGGAAGCAAGAGATGAAAGACAAGCAGAAGCAAAAGAAAAGAAAGAGTTTGTTGCCGTTTGTTATGGCCTACACTCTGAGTTCAGCATCAGCTTCCTAAACGCATGCTGAGGCTCCAGAGATGCCACTTACATCAGCTCCGTGCAGGATGGTAGCTTGTCAAGATGACTGACAAGTCTGTAGAAATGTGAGACTAACAATAAACTTCTCATCCTATACTGAAAAGTGGTATGTTTATCTTTTAGTGGCTACGATCAACATTTTAGACATTGCGGACTAAGTACATGTCAGCCAATGCTCATCATATAAAACTTTTAATTATTATTATTAACTGAGTCATTATCCAGAAAGCATGTCAAGTAGTTTAACTGTAGTATTGCTTAGTCTGCTCCTATTTAACAACAGATTTCTTACCCTTTTGGACTCCAGTGTCCAATCTTCAAGTGTTAAATGTACAATATTGTGGCAGGGTGGAGGATTGAGCCTGGTCTGCGGGGAAGCAGCGCACAGGTGGCGCGGGCTTGGATCAGCTGATTGGGCACACCTGTGCCCAATCAATCTCTCCTCCCTGCCTGTGCATTTAAGCGATGGGTTGATTGTGCAAAGGGGTCTTGAAGAGGGATGACACGGAGCTGCCGGAGACCCTGAGATGACGACGACGGCGACGGCGGCGGCTGCTGCTGCTGCTGTTGCTGCTGCTGCTGCGGGTGCTGCTGCGGGTGCGGGTGCGGGTGCCGGTGCGTGTGCGTGTGCGTGTGCGTGTCTGTGTACGTGTGGTGACGAATAAAATCCACCATTTCTCCGCTAAACCTCGTGTCCTCATTCCTGTCGGCTGGCCCCGGTAGCACGAGTTGGCTACAAATATATTTAGGGAAACTGCTTTATCTCTTTATCTCTTTCAGAATCTTTAAGATACTTCTCTATAGGCATGGGCAAAAATATCGATATGGCAATTTATCGCGATACTTTGCCAGCTGATTCAATAACTTGAATTACAAATTTGAATATCGATTTTTTTATTATTTAAAAATAATAATAAATCATGTTTCAGACGGTTTGTAAATCCAGTACAACTCTATCGTATTTGGCAAATGTCCTTTCCCACATTAACACACACAGGTGGATTTGTGAGTTATCAACCTAAAAAAAAAAGACTAAAATTAAAGCTGCAAGCAGCGATGAATGGGCCCTCGCACCCTTGTGCACGTTCATTGCAGCACGTTCAGTGCTGCAGTGGAAGCGCTTGTATGACTTGCATGTAGATGTCAGGCCTGGACATTTAGCGGATGACACCACCCACGACTCTCTATATCAAACCATTCAAAAGTTATGGCAGAAAGTAGGGTCTATCACATATCGACCAATCAGAAGAAGAGGCGGGGTTAATTCATGCCAATGAAGGTCAAGTACGCAATACCAAGTCAGATGACACCACCCACACGTCTTTATCACAACCTGTTCCAAAGTTATGGCAGAAAATAGGGACCATGGCCGTAGCTACCATTGAGGTCACCGAGGTCATGACCTCGGTATTTTTTTCGACCAAAAAACCCCAAAAACGTTTTATTGTGAAATTACGTGGGAGAACCGAGGGAGAGTGACTCCTCTTCTCTGCGGAGACGATCTTTGACACCCGCGTGTCCGCGCGTGCAGGTCGCACTTTGTATTGGCTGCCAGAATGTGACGTGGAAGTAGAGCACGGATACTATTGGACAGAGCTTTGTTTGGGAAAGATGAGGAAAAGACTGCAGCCTGCAACGGAGGTGCCAGCACTCGGCTCAAACGTTAGCGGGAAATACAAGAAGGTACGTATAAAACATATAATATTACTGAGTGTGTGGGCTGCTTGCGTCTTGTATTTCTTTCTATATCGAAATTACATTCCATTATAATAAGCTAACCTCAGTAATCAGCGGGAAATACTCGCCTCCCGTCTTGTAACTATAGCAGAGGAATTAACAGATCAATAACCATGTGTTGCTTTTCCTCACTGACACAGAGAGACCAAGAAAAGACTTCTGCAAAGCAAGCTCAGGTTTGGAGAGGGAAAGCGAATTGCAGTCACCAAATATTGACCTCATGACTGCCTACAAAGAGGCCAGAGATGTGGCTCACGTCATTTCTGAACTGAGGAATGAGGAGGACTTCAGTGAAATTTATCAAAGATCAGCAGAACTTGCCAGCACCATTGGTGTGGTTCCAGTGAAAAAACGTGTGACAAATAGGCAGCAAAACAGAGCCAACACACCCTCACAGTCAATAGAGGAACATTACAGACTCAATCTGTTCTACCCTTTTCTTGATCATGTGACAAACCAACTAAACACCAGGTTTATGGAGAGCTCTGAGCCAGCTATGCTTGCTACCTATCTTATACCCTCAGCTCTGTCCAAGCTCACACATGAAAAGCAACAATTAATGGTGTCATGGTACAGAGAAGACCTTCCTGAGCCAGACTCCATCAACCAGGAGATTCACAGATGGAAGGTAAAGAACCCAACATCTCAAATAGCACTGCCATCCACAGCAAAGGAAACCATGGATCTCATAGACATGCAGTACTTCCCCAACATCCGCTGTATCCTCTCTATCTACCTCACACTTCCAGTGACCACCTGTTCATGTGAGAGGTCATTCTCTGCATTGAGGCGGTTAAAGACCTGGCTGCGATCAAGCATGGGCAATGACAGGTTATCTGGACTTGCAATGATTCATGTGCACAAAAAAAGAACTCTGGATTGTGAAAACGTTCTCAGGCGCTGGGATGCATCTGGACACAGACGAGTAGCACTGGCGTTCAATTAAAAGGCAGGTAGCATATATAATAAATAAACTTTGAAATATTATTCATTTAAGGCTATTCATATGTTTGTAATAGACATTGTGTTAACAGTTAACATTCATGTGGGCTAAATAATGTGATTTCAGTGATTCTACTGATAGATTTGTGTGTATTATAGTTTGTTTTGTTAATTTGTTGATAGGTAACCAACATGGACAGCAGAATGGAGGAGCGGTGGAGAACTGGAGGAACATGATCTATGTGACAGCGCTGGCCCGACCCCCCGACTCCTCCCATGACCTCTGTATTTACAAAATCCTGGCTACGGCCCTGATAGGGACTATCAAATATCGACAAATCAGAAGAAGGGGCGGGGCTAATATGCAACAATTATGTTCAAGGACTCAAAACCGAGTCCGATGACACCACCCACGAGTCTTTATGTCAAACCATTCAAAAGTTATGGCAGAAAGTAGGGACTATCAAATATGGACCAATCAGATGAAGGGGGGGACGCGCTTTTTGGCGTCTATCGTCGCCACAGTAACGCTTTTGACTGAGAAAAGTAATGCCCATCGTCGCAGGATCTAGACGCACATTTTGATGTAGAACACACCTGGGTGCACGTTACGGTTTGGGCGAAGCGGCCGAAGAAATGGCATAAATTGCGCCAAAATTACACGATTTATTCAAAATGGCCAACTTCCTGTTCGGTTTCAGCCATGGAACTTTTCTGACTTTTCTTTAAGTTGCGACATGATACAGGTGTGTAACGATTTTCGTGCATGTACGTCAAACCGTATGGTGGGGCTTGAGGCAAGAAGTTTTCTAGGGGGTGCTGTTGAGCCATTAGGCCACGCCCATTAATGCAAACCATTAAATATAAAATGTTTTGCCAGGCCTGGCTTACGTGCAAAATTTGGTGACTTTTGGGACACGTTTAGGGGGGCAAAAAGGCCCTCATTTCGTCGGAATAAGGAGGAAAAAAAGAATTCCTACGGATACAATAGGGTCTTCTCACTGTCAGTGCTCGGGCCCTAATTACAGTTGCTCGACCAATGGTCCCCGTTCATTCATATAAAAGATGCCACTTCGGTCCGGTTGCTTTGCTCCTGCTGTTTTGGTAGAACCATCACACGTCTGAGACAGTTTTCATTCAATTGACTTTCTTCTGGCTCTCATGTAGAGAAAAAAAATCTTTCAGCCTTACAGCTCTTTCAGACTTTCCCAATGTTGGACAAATGGGTCGAACTTAGATCATAAAAGTAGCCCATTTTACAGCCCTTTCTTTTCTCATGATCAGTTATAGGAAAAGGCTTTTATGACCAGCATGTGGCACAATATGAAAGAGAAGCAATCTGCCACTACGCTATAACTTGTACAACACTGCAACTCCTTATATAATACAAAACCATCTACATGGGCTTGGATAGCATGCATTTATGTCTGTACTTGTATTCAGTTTATACAAAAACACCAGAATACATTTGCAAAATGAGTGTTTATAAGGATCAAAGAACAGGAGGTGGTACCTTTTTGAAGCAGCTCTTATTAGAAGACATTATTATAAAGTTCAGTTTACCCTGTAGTGATACAGAAACTGATGGCACGCTTCTTGAAGGGAAGATTTATTGCAAGATTGCTTAATTAGACTCCATTAGTTCTAGGTAGGTACAGTAAACTGACAAGTGAATGAAAATTCAATGCCTTGAAGTTATGTTTTCAATCTGAAGTTTTTATATTTCTCCCATTTGTCTTGCACGGTGGAATAACAAAGCAGCATTCACCAAACTGCTGCCAGATCCATTTGAGTCACTTCATATTAGGATGAAAAAGAATTGTGTTGGTTTATAGCAGCGATTTCAATATCCTCGTAAAAGTGATTGTAGGCCTGAAATACAAAATAATCATGACAATATGAAAGGGTTCATGCCAGAGGAAGATTTCTCTGCCATTGAAAAAACATTTACTCTGCCCTGTTTGCTGATAAAACTGGTGAAAGACATTAAAACTTTGAGTAAACATGAGGAAATAAGCTGGTTTCATTACTTCATGAAATGTTTTATAGGCTGTTTTCTTAATGGTTTGTCATATTACCTCTTATGTCAGCTTGTTTTTTTTCTCATCTTTTCCTTCGTTATCTTAGCTTTGACTGGATTCTTCTTCCTTCATTTCACTCATTGTAAATCTGAAAATTCACATCTAATTCTTGTGAATTCTTTTTCACTATTAAAGCCACTTGCTGAAAATAAAATGTTTTAAAAATGCGTGTGTGTGTGTGTGTGTGTGTGTGTGTGTGTGTGTGTGTGTGTGTGTGTGTGTGTGTGTGTGTGTGTGTGTGTGTGTGTGTGTGTGTGTGTGTGTGTGTGTGTGTCAGTGTGTCAAAGATGCCTCCTTGTGAGTCCAATAAGAGATAGTGGAGGATTCAATTAATTAATTTTTCCTATTTTCTCAGACCTTCCATCCCGTCCACTGGGGTGCAGGTTGCAGCTATGTGGAGGTGAGTGAGTGCACGTCACTATTGCCATCACATCACAACTTCCTGAGCCACAAGTATCTCCAGTTGCAAAGCATGGGGATACAGTCATGTGACAAAGAAAGTATACAGTTTCAAATACTTAAGGTATCAAAGCATTTTTCTTTATTTTTTTAAAGGAGCATGAGGCTCCTTTTAGGAAATGAGACTCTCTAGCGCCACCCTTCACCACGACGGCCGTTGGGGGTACTGCAGCCAACAGCGAAGCCGGCACGGGAGAACGGGGAGAACGCGCATGCAGCATCATTTGACGTCACATCCGCAGGACAGCGCGGGAAATTCCGGTCACAATTGCAGCACATTTTGCAGCACACAGCCTGTTCAAGGCAACGGAGAGATACGCTTCTTTTTGGTTTGGAACGCTTCATCTGACATTATTACTGGAAAACTTAAAACGTATACAATTTTTTTTCATAAATCCTGCCTCAATCCTGCCTCAAGCTCCTTTAAAGGTTTATTAGGTCTTAAAACCAGATTAGAAGCTCAGATGACATTCACCATGTTATCATTTGTGTATAAAAACAGAAAAGAGCTTTAATTCAATAGACTGTAGAACATCAGTTTAGGATCAATAACCTCTAATATACTTTTGTATAGCGTTATCTGTTTTCGCAAATCATTGTGGCAGAATTTTGGCCAACTCTTATCAACACTGCTGCATTTCCTTGGGGTTTGCAGGCATTCCTTTACGTAACAGCCTCTTCAGGTCCTACATCATCGTACTAACTTCACTGAGGTCTAGGCATTGGAAAGAAAATTGCAACACTCTGATTTTTTTTCCATCCAGTTCCTCAAGTGGCATCAATGTCCTGCTACATGACCCAGTTCTGACTGAGTTGTGGTTGTTGAGCACATGGCCTCACATGTGACTCTATAAGGAGTTTTGTAGTCAACTCATTGGCTGTAACTTGACGACATCATGCAGCTGCAAATCAAGGCCACCATGCTGGGTAGTGGTGCTGAGGTGTTTATGCTGATGTGCCGTTTGTGTATTATGGGCCCAAATCTGACTTTGTTTCATTTGTTAAAAGGACATTGTTCCAGAAGTCTTGTGATTTGTCCAGATGTCACGTTGGAAACCTAGGCCAGCCTACCAAGTCCTCTTTTGAGGCAAAAGAGGGTGCATCTTCCGAATAAGTTTATTTTGTAATACTGCACAAACTGACCTCGGGGTAAACCGGGAAGTGTGCTCCTGGACACACCACTGATTTGATTGCATGTTTTCCAGTTGTGAATACTCTTTCCCACTCTAGAAATATGGACCTAAGATTATTTGAAAAGTACCTTTCAACATTTCCCTGACGGATAATAGAAACTATCACATGTCCAAGATTGTGGCTGATGTGTTTCCTCCTCGCCAATGTGTTAAGACGTGCCAGAGTGCTCCAGACCACCAAACTGCCAAAACTGTCTGCTTTTATCGGGTGCTGATGGTCAATATATCAGGTGCGTTTAACAACTGCTTTTACCTTCCCAATTCCTGCTGAAGCAATGAGGGTTCACTTTTTTTTTTTTAAACACACCGCTTCTGTTTTTGTGCTTAGTTTTTGTTCAATAAATATTGACTGCATGTAATAGTTTTAGTTCATCTGAGGTGTTTACCTCATGTTGAGACTTTATAAAAGGTCCTTGTGACATTTAAAACCCTCAGAAAAAGACGGTGAACTTGTTTTTTTTTTTACGACTATATTGCATGTATGCAGAAAAAGAGCAGTATGATGATTAAAAGGCCCTGAAGAGTCTGCACAGAAGATGACAACACTTCATTTGGAAATTCAAAAGCAACATTCGGAGCGCGGAGATGTTGGAACCCTGGTGTCATTTTGTATGAATAATTCCTTTTATTTGATTATGCACTTTCAAAAGTTGGCGCCTTTGATCAACACTGTGTCAGGTTGTTTGCAGGTGTGGCTGTGTCCTTTTAGAGCTGTATTTTATTGGGAATCTCTGTTTGAAGAGTTCTGTTCCAAAGTTTTTTAAATTCACAGTGGGGGAACATAAAAAAAGTTACCTCGTATTTCTAAAACATGCAGAATCTGTTTAGTGAAAGAGTGAAACTGTCAGGGTCATATTCCTCCATAAATAAATTTGATGTCTGTAATATTTACATCTCAGTGAGAAGCATATTTTTATTGGAAGCTTGAGGGTTTGAATATTGAATTCAGAGTGAATGTAATTGCATGATTATAGGAATGACTTATTTGTAAATGTGCTGTACATATGAAAAAACGGTCCAACGAGGACTTTTTTTCCCTGTCTGCACATATTAAGGCTTGTTTTTGTGCCTACAACCCTGCTTTCGAATACGTTGGGACATTTTCTAAAGAGCAACAAAAATGTAAAGATGTCATTCAGTTTGTTTGAACCTTTATTCAACATGCAGAACAAAGGAAATTATATTTCGGTGTCTTCACCAATTTTATTGTAGTTAAAGTAAAATTTTAAGAATTCTACAATTTGATGGCAGGAATATCTTCAAAAGCTTTGAGATTAAGGAAGAAAAATGACACTGCTCTGGTAAATTTTCCAATCAGCAGAGAAATCAGTGACAGGTGAGGATGCCAGCATTGGGTATAAAAGCAGCATTGATAAAAAGGTGGAATCTTTCTGTGCAAGGGTTAGTCTTTCAGTGATGTCAAAGCGATACTGAACCTCAGTCCTATTGAAAAGAAAGAAAGTAAAACCAGCATCTATGCATCTACAGTACATGATGCTGGTACTGGCAGGTCACTAGGCTGCGATCACGTCTTACACCCGTGACATGTGAAACCATATTTCTCTCTACAAAAATGACTCAGCTTCAGCCACATTTTATTATGTTGCAGGTGGCTTTTGAGTTTTAATGTTAAGAAGTTTAGCTTGCAACTTCTGGCTCGGCTGCTTTAGTCCAACCCTTTTTCCTGCACCACTTTCCTCATTTAATGTTTAGTGAATAGTCATGAAATATGGCTTTTTTATTTTTTATTTTTTGCTTTTGGCTATGATTTAATAATTGATTGTTATTTTTATTCAAATCAATTTTGCATCAATTTTATGTTGAGAACAAACCGATCAGTTGTTCAATAGTTAAAGAAAACATAATGTTACAGCTTTAATTCTCTGGAGTAGTTTGCATTCACCTCTTCGTTGCTGCCCGACTCACAGAAAGACAAGATGATCCAATTATCAGACGATGAGGGTGTTGATGACAAGTTACTTAGCAATCAGGGCCTCTTAGTAAGTATTTATTGGAAGCTAATAGGCTGTGGGCTCATGAATATCTAACCATTAGCAGCTAATTGATAATTAATTAGCTTCACACACTCATCCAATTAGAGACATATGAGGCCATTAAGGAATGACAGATGGGTCGTTAGTGTCAAATATGCAAATAAATGTTTACACATTAGGGGGAAATTTATCCAAGTAAAAATTATGAGGTGGTGCTTGGAGTTTCTGTACAACTTGGCGGAAATAATAAAAGTTAATTGCCTTCAAGCAAAAACAAAGTGCAAGGGAAAGGGAAAAAAAACAACCCAGGAACAAATTTGTTTTCAAACCTTATTGACTTACATGCCTTGGCTTAGTCATTAATCAGCTTTAATTCCAAGTCGGACCTGTTTTTATTTTGTCTTCTCTTGTAAGATCTGAATTTATGGCAAACTCCTCCTCTGGCGTCACAGGCAGCTCTGCAGAGGGCCGCTGCACAACACGGCACTAAACTTTCAACCAATCCTGAATGGATTCCTTCTTTTATAGCACAGAGAAAAGAGCTACTGTTCTCTGACTGTAGCAGGGAGGAAGATACAAACAGGAAAGCTAAAGCAGAGTTTGCTTCAGTCAATATGTGACAAGAGGCGACAGATAGAGAAGTTGATACACTTGTTATAGGCTCTGTAGCTGCAGATATACTCTATATCTTTTTGTAAGTGAAATTAAGCTAATTTCGAGTGTTACATTTTTCTTAACTAGGCTTTAAATATTGTTTTCTGCTGTAAAGTTAGATATATTAATATGGAGAATGTTATCTTAATGGAGAATGACTCGCTTTTAGAGCCAGCCTCCAGCAGCCAGTTGAGGAACTGCAACCAATATGTATATACCATATGTATTTTATATTAAAAATGCACATATATATGCTTTAGGTTATTACCAGCATGGTATTAACCATTAATATGTGTGCAGACCGTATTGTGGGGCTTGAGGCACTAAGTTTTCTAGGGGGCGCTGTTGAGCCATTTTGCCACGCCCATTAATGCAAACCATTAAATATCAAATTTTTCGCCAGGCCTGGCTTGTGTGTAAAATTTGGTGACTTTTGGGGCACGTTTAGGGGGGCAAAAAGGCCCTCATTTTGTCGGAAGAAAAACAAGAAAAAAAGAAAATTCCTACAGATACAATAGGGCCTTCACACTGTCAGTGCTCGGGGCCTAAAAAAGGCGCACACTGGAACGTCACTAGCGTTTGTGTAGGGGGTGGGGGAGTAAGAGGAGGGAAGGTGAGGGAGCAGAGGGGCGCCTATTTGGTAACATGCCTCTCTGTTATTGATCATATCATTTATACTTGCACAAACAGCTGTTAAATACAGAAAATGCCGACCCCCATCACTTTGGCGCCCCCTCTGGCGCAGTGCTCCTATGCGGCGCATATAGACCCTTTTTGTGTTTGTAAACAATGATGACGTAGAACGTATGCGCACGCATTTTGGCAACAGAAGATGGCGGAAATGAACAGCTTGTCAAGCTATGCAAGGGAATTATCAACTAAAGGTCGCGAATGTTACCTTAACAAGTTGACTTTGACAAATGGTGTCGACTTCCAGATCCGTGTTCTATTAATGAGTGGGTTGAAAACGTTAGCAAGTGGCCAAATGGGTTGTCGTCCAGGGGCGGTCCCTCCCCCCTCAACGCGGAGCTGCAGAGCCTCGAACCCAGACTGAGAGGGTCATGAGCGGCCAGCGGATCTCCGAGCTCCCGGAGCGGCTCCCGGAGGATCCGGAGCGGCTCCGGCCGGCCCTGGAGAGCCTGCGGTGGCGGGCGAAGCGGGTGTGCGGGGTCCCCGGGTCCAGAGGGGTCCGCGGGAACGCCCCCGGGTCCGGGGACCCCGCCGGCTTTTCCGACCGCTTCCTCCTCAAGTTCCTGCGGTCCAGAGACTTCGATGTCCCGCTGTCCCTGAAGGTACGAGCTGCCGCAGGAGCACCGGTTGCTCTGAAATGGTCGTGATCCTGTCGGAATCCTATAAAACTTTAGTCCGCCGGTGGAATAGCGATTCGTACAACCGTATATGCAACAACCAGACATGTTGATGCTGGGAACAGGTTGTTAAATGCCTGCTAACCAGTTGTTTCAGTCAGAACTGCTGGAGATCAACGCCACTTCCCTTGCCAACATGCGCGTGCAACATTACAGATGGTGCTAAATTAACATGGCTGTTTCACTCACGGGATACAAGATTCACGCAATTATAATAATAATTCTGGCTCCCTGCTGCTGGGGGCTGAGCGGTGTCTTCCTGCTCACAGATGCCCCTGGTGGGTGTTTGGCTACACTGCAGCCTCTGGTGACCCCCCCTCCTCCCCCCTCAAACAAGAGACGTGATTCTCACATGAGATCTCGTGAGAATCATGCGTGAGTGGCATTGCATGGAACTGGAACCATCTGTATGTGACGTAGGCTGAAAAAGGGTCTATAGTGCATACCCACTTTTTGTGCCACGGCTTCCAACAGAGCTGTGCGTGCATGGTTGGAAAGGGAGCCGTTATAATGTATATTTGTAACATTAATGCTAACATTTTAATTTAAAACCTCAGGAAATTGTGAACGTTTTGAAGAATTGTATATTATGTCCCTTATAAGGCTTGAAAAACTAGAGTTGTTTATCATGACCTCTCCAAAACAAAATGTTTAGATGATTCTAAATAAATAAAGTGCTGTGGTAGCAATTTCATTACATTTCAGATGACAAGGCTACTGAAACTGACCAACCAACCATGGCAAAGCAAAGATAACAAAGCTGTCTCTTGGAAGTGAAATGACTTGTAAAAGAAAAGATAATTTGGTCTTAAGTCAAAAACCCATAAAGATGATGTTCAATTTGTGTTTACACAGAAGAAAGGCATCAAGGCAAGGAAACACTGAATAAGTTTGTAGAAAGAAGTGGATGGAGACAGAGATGAATAATTAAAACTGGCATGTGATAATCCAGAAATGATCAAATCATTTTATGGACTTGATACCGATTGGTTGCTTTTGTTGTTGTTGTTGTTGTTGTTGTTGTTGTTGTTGTTGTTGTTGTTGTTTATTTACCATATGACCACACCCAAAGTTATGACTTTACAGTGGGGAAAAAATGTAAAAAAAAAAAAAGATAATAATTAATCTGATTAAACATTGAACCAACAGTATCTATAATGAAGACTAAAGAAAGCTTTTAGTGCCTGTTCCTCTCTCACCAGGGTAAACTTTAATACGAGAAAACTTTGTAAACCTATAAAAATGTTTGGGTCTTTCTAGGTGTCATTGTTTTAAAGCTTTATTTTCAGTTTTCTTTTGAAACCATTCCCACCTTCTGTACTCTACATATTAATCTTCTTGACCGTGCTTCATACTGGGTGGAGTTCCCAGCTGCTACACATCTGCACCAGTTCAGTCATGGCTTCCCACATTAAACATTCTAGCAACTTTCCATTTTTCCTCTTTTGTGGGGGTCACCAAAGCACATCATTGTGTGTTCCGCATATTGATTTGCATGAATTTGACCTTCCTGACACAACCCTCCCCAGTTATCCAGTCAAGAGACCAGAACTATGAGTTGCTGGGCCGGTGGGGGCAATGCCAGGTCCAGCGTCCTGCCCAGGAGCACTCTGACATGTGACCAGTCTGGGGGCTGATCTCAGCCTTCCACGTCCCACCAGGTTTAGTTTGGTGTCGTTTTGTGTCAGATCCTTCCTGTTGTCATCTTCTGCATCCTTTCCAGTTACCTGCTTGGTTCTGCTTTTCTTTGTTTCCCCTTTTGGATTTTTAGTTTCCTCGGTTTATTTTAGAGACTTCCTCCTCGCTGTGCCATGCCTGAGCTTATTTGTTAAAAAGTTTCTTTATTCAACGCCAACCTGCCTCAGTTTGGGAGTCTGCATCAGGGCCCTCCGATCTACTGTTTGTTGTCTGGCTTTAATATTGGTACAGTCGGTGTGTTGGGGTTCTTACAACAAAGGATGCCTTGTGCCTATTTCAGAGGCACTCTGGGTTTCGACAAAACGGCAATATCTGACACCCAGGGAATGAGAGCGTGTTGAATAAAAATAGGATTATACTGATTTCAATCACTGGTGCTCAACAACACACGCAACAGAACATACGAATCTGGAGGCTCAATAGCTTCAAACACTTTCCTGTATTAACCCTAGAACTTCACTGTGACCTGAACATGAATTATTTAACTTTTTTTTCTTAATTTATCTGACAGTTTTCTGTTTTTGGCAGAAGAATGAGAAGGAGGAACAAAAATTCTATTTTTTTTTTCCCACTGAGGCAAATAAATGTATTCTCTCATCAAAGCAATATGTAAATGGTGGCGCTCGCAGGATACGACTCCTTTAGGACTCGCAGTCGTCGCACAGCTGAGTTGTTGAGGGTTTGCTGTTTATTTCTTTTCTTCATACTGACTTTATAGGGGCCCTGCTATGGAAAACGAAAGAGAAAACGCCCTGTAGTTCTGTCATAAAAAAGTGAGGGAAATAAAAATCAAATCAAATTTATGTCTTTAATTAAGAATGTTGCGTGGCCTTTGAGGGAAGTTACTGTTCATGTCACAGGAGCTGGTGTCTTTTGCCCCATGAACAGTATGTGTTGTTGGGGGTTGGTTTACAACGGTCTTGGGTGCACTCTTAGGAAAAAGAAAACAGAAGATGGAGAAGTGAATGTTGCAAACTCTGCTGGAAAAATGAGAATACTTTCTCGTGAAGGGCCAGAACAGCAAACCTGAGTGAGAGTAAATATACGAGAAAATAAAGGTTTACTATGTTTGATCTTACGTAGAGAAGAAAATTCAGATTTCTCCCTTTTTTGGGAAAGGGTTTGGCAAGTAAGTTTGGCCTCGGGCCAAATTTTTTCGGAGCAACTGAATGGTGGGCCAGAATATCACATCAATCAGGCGAAACATGTTTTTTTTTCTACTAAACAAAACTTTTTTCCCCTTATCTATAGGCTACTTACGGAGCCCTGGAGGTGACATGGAAATTATTATTGTTATCTCGTGCGCACGACTTTTTATCTCGTGCGCACGACTTTTTATCTCGCGCGTGCGACTTACTGTATCTCGTGCGCACGACTTATTATCTCATGCCATTCACTTCAACATATACAGCTATTGATGCCAAGCATTTATCTAGTCGTCGAAGTCCGATCTCGGGAAACTGGCTTCACAAACGACGTTTTAAAAGTGGAACTATTTCCAGAGGCGGAGTTGACACAAAGTGCTTCGACATTGTCACGTGAGCGTGCTGGACCAATCAGAGTGGCCGCTGGTCCAAGATCGCTGCCTACAGTGCTGATTTTATTTGTAGAAATAAGCTTTAAATTATGTTATATGTAAAGGAAAATTAATCTGAATTATAAACCTAAGAGACCTGCTGAAACAGTGATAATTCTGTCATTAGAAATAGGGGGTTCTCCTTATTGATGGGAATATAATACCCATATGCTCAAAACCTATGTTAAACCTGCAATAATAACATGTTTTCTATTAGACGTAGAATTGCACGTGTGAATTTCTATTAAAATAGAAAATAAAAAAACGTGACGTGACAATGTCGAAGCACTTTGTGTCAACTCCGCCTCTGGAAATAGTTCCACTTTTAAAACGTTGTTTGTGAAGCCAGTTTCCCGAGATCGGACTTCGACGACTAGATAAATGCTTGGCATCAATAGCTGTATATGTTGAAGTGAATGGCATGAG
Organism: Cololabis saira; assembly: GCF_033807715.1. Lineage (NCBI taxonomy): Eukaryota > Metazoa > Chordata > Actinopteri > Beloniformes > Belonidae > Cololabis > Cololabis saira. Next base: position 15,493,898 of record NC_084596.1, on the reverse strand, counting down.
ATAATATGTCGTGCGCACGAGATACAGTAAGTCGCACGCGCAAGATAAAAAGTCGTGCGCACGAGATACAGTAAGTCGCACGCGCGAGATAAAAAGTCGTGCGCACGAGATAAAAAGTCGTGCGCACGAGATAAAAAGTCGTGCGCACGAGATAACAATAATAATTTCCATGTCACCTCCAGGGCTCCGTAGCTACTAGTATTATTATACTATTATATCTTGTACAAAAAAGTAATTTAAGAAAGTCATTAGTTTAAATAAAGTAACTTGAATTTGCTACAGACTGTAATTAGTTTGTTATTACTGCTTTAGCGCTACTCTGTGGCTGCGTTATGAAACCGTTTATAAGTAACTTGGTGATAATATTATTTTCTGCCAAGCTACTAACAATTGCAGTCCTTCTTTAAAATACACAGAACGACATTAAACACATGAAAAACCCATGACGCACCTATGAACAGTAGCACAGGGGACAGTCAGCACGTGCACATGGAGCAGCAGCTCTCTGTGTCTCCTGAAGCGAGTGAGAGGATATGCAAATGAGGCGGATTTTCCGACGTATTTTTACACATATAATGGACGTTTTACCATTTAAAAGACCAACAGCAAAACTCAAGGTAAGTTATCAGTTGTATTTTTCACAGTTTAAACCACAACAAATCACTTGACACATACGTCTTACCATTTCAACAGCTTCAGGAGTTCCCCGGGAGACTGTGCCTACGTCACTCCTGAATATTTGTGTGCACCTCTAATTAAGGTCCCCCTATGCTACAGGTGACAGGGAACTATACACAATTGTGTGCGTCCGGAATCATGAAGATTCTACTTTTATCTTTTCTAAATAAAGGCTTTGAATTCTCTATGAATTTGTCATTTGTGTGATAGTAAATAATAAAAATAAATAAATAAAAAAAAAAAGATCAGATTTTCAATGTCATATGGCGGGCCAGATATTATTGGAGACGGGCCAATTTTGGGGGCCGCCAGTTGCCGACCACTGGGTTAAGCGTTAATTTGAAAGACAGGCTGGGCTGACTCTGCTAGCATTTTCTTTATGTGTTTACCAAAGGTGACAAACAGTTACTTGATAAAAAATAAAAACACTTGACAACTGTCTTTCAACAATCAGGGCAGCACCTTCTCAACCTCCATCTGATGTTGGTTAAAACCACTGAAAAACATTGTTTATATGTGGAAATCTCGAGCTGTCTGACACTAAAACTGTTATCCACATCATGTACCCAGTGGTGGACAGTAACGGAGTAAATTTACTTGAGTACTGTACTTAAGTACATATCCAGAGGATTTGTACTTTACTTGAGTATTAGATTTCTTTGGTACTTATTACTCTTACTTGAATACATTTCCAAGACAAATATTTTTACTTTTATTCGAGTACATTTCTAGGAAGGCTGAAAAGTACTCGTTACTTTCAGGTCTGCTCTTTTTTCTTCTTCCCTAAAATCCTATTGGACACAAGCTGTTTTTGTCAAAGGAGGAGACCTATCACAGTGCACGCTCTCCACTGGGATGTACGTAAATGGAAATACGTCAAGCCTCCTCAAAACGATACCGCCAAAGTAGCCTGCGTTTGTCAAGACAGAGCCGCAACAAGTCAAGACAGAGTCGCAACAATGGCTACGCCTGCGTCAAGAGAAGAAAGTTAATAAACTCTGCATCATCTGCTCTTATGATCCCATTCATTTGATTTGTTTTTGGTGTTTCTGCAGGTTTTATATAACATTGTGGTTCTAAAAGCAGCACATCAGTGCAGCTGGTTTCAAAGAGTTAATTCTCAGAAACAAGAGTTAAAAGATCCTTAAATTAATTTAGAAAATATATAGTAATTTACTGATGTGGAAAATGAGAAATTTACTCTTACTCTTACTTTTACTTAAAGTAAATTTAAAAGCATTTACTTTTGGATACTTAAGTACCTTTAAAAGCAAGTACTTTTCTACTCTTACTCGAGTAATATTTTGACTGAGTTACTTTTACTTGTAACGGAGTAAATTTTGACCAGTAGTATTTGTACTCTTACTCAAGTACTGGGGTCGAGTACTCTGTCCACCTCTGCATGTACCAATACAGCACAGTCGCTGGACTCATGAACGGTTTGTTCACAGCTGATTGGAGGAGCTTGTCTGACATTTGAAATGTAGTGACAGTCAGTAACAAGCCATCTTTCTTTGAACCAGTTATTATATTACTATTAAACAAGCTTTTTTCCACCATTTTTGGACCATTTCTCTATTGTGATTTGTTTGCTGTGGCAATTTCTCCTTGTAATTCTGTCACTTCAATCTGTTATGATAAGTAAGCATGTCAACATGAAATCTGTTCACATGTTTAGCACATTACGGAAATAAAAAAACAATTCCCAGCTTCAACTGTCTTTTTGTACAGATTCTTAGAGAATGTCGGCAGATGGACTGCAGGCGGAGTGGTAAGAATAAACGAGAGACTGCAGTGCTTGTTAACAAGAGATGTTACTGCGAAGATATTGATCTGTTAGATTTAAGTCTTTGTCTGCTCAGAGACATGACATGTGCGGCTTACCGAGGCTGCCTGTGACATCATCAACTCAGCTGCTTGCTTTTCTGCCGTGAAACAAGTAGAAAACCCAACAAGTTGGTGTTAAATAAAGAAACATTTGCTGTCAAGCTACAAACATGTCATCAATTATTTTCATCTCTCAGTTTCTTCACTTCTAATTAGAATTGTAAACAACACTTTCTGTTGATATTTTTTCAATTATTTTTCCATTATATTTGTATATTGTTTTAACTAACTGTGTACATAAGACCTGTCTTTGCAAATCATTATACTGTTGTGATACATAAACACAGAAAGAGGATTACAACAATGATGATGGATATACACTTCATTTATTTTCATTTCACTAATATAAATTATTTTTCTGATATGATTACTTTCCCATCTTTGACAGATATTTGTTGTTGCAGCGTTTCAAGGAAATAGAATCACTAACTATCACTGAGAACATGAAATGAATATGCCATTTAAAAATGCTTTTTAGAATCATGGAAGTTTTCCATCATGCAGACAGAAAAGACAGAGTGAGATGGAAACGGAGAGCCGTAGTGATCTCATCGCCACGATGATCTCATCGCTCTGTATCCGTGGAGACTATGTAGATGTGTGGATCATCCGGTGGGGGGAACAGGGGGAGAGGTCAGCCACTGAAAGAGGGGAATTACCCTCTCTTGTCTTTCCCACAGCAGCACACACCAACACACACAGACTGAGCTTTTGTATCCGACTTTGATCTGGCATTGCTGCGAACATCAAAAAGTCCTCTTGTCACCAGCAACGCAGCAGACAGTTCAGTCAAACACAAACAAACTAAAAAAAAAAAAGAAGTTAAATGTTTGTAGAAATCACGGCAGCTGTCGATTACAGCTGTCGGAATCAATAATTATCTTTAAATGATTTATTCTGAAAGAAACCTGTTGGAATCAATAATTATCTTTAAATGATTTATTCTGAAAGAAACATGACAGAGATCAGATGACAAAAGTGTGGATGAATTTTCAAAATCAGTTTAGTAATTGCCAGGTTTTGTATATAAACTATGCAAAGCACTAACTTTGTGTACATTATAAAAGTCAGTGTTATCCTGTCTTTTCTACTAAAACTGAAAACGATCCTTCCAAAACTTTTTTCCTAAAACCTTAAGTATTACATTCAATCTATCCCCCCCAAAAAAAAAAAAAAAAAAAAAAAAAAAAAAAAAATCACAGGGGACCAGTATATCTGCACTGAATTGGAAAAAAAAGAAAAAAATATATATATATATATATATATATATATATATATATATATATATATATATCTTTATACACATATATACACACACACATACATGTATATATTTTCTTTTTTTTTATTGTACATAGATTTGCACTATTTCACTCAGGTTTTAGACATGAAATACAGCAGAGCTTGTTCAGATGTTCAAAAATGAGATGCCCCACTGAAGGCTTGTTCCCTGGACCTGAGCCATGTGGTTTTCACCAAATGACACGGCGCTTTAGGAGATGACCAGCAGGCCTCGAGTCTATTAATTCCAATGGGACACCTGAACTTGAAGACAGAACTTGATTGATTCTTCAGCTCCACAGTCTCTGAGGGAAGTACTGGACCTATTTTACACGGGCCACAAATCTTCAGCACTCTGACACTAAATTGGCCTTCTTCTTCTCCTTTTTTTTCATTTTTTTTGTTTTAAAGACACAGTTCATGAGAAAATTAGCTTTGTTCCAGACATGTTCGTCTCAGAGCACATTAAGGCAAGACCTGGCAACACACGTACCTCTTGGGAAAACAAAAGCTGAATATATGACCTTAATAAACCCTGAGATTGGGTTTTATTCATGTACTGGCATTGTGACTTACAACACCACGTTAGGTGACAGAGTATTGTCAGGATAAATACTGTGAACTGAGTGCACTTTTTTCCTTTTTTTTTTAAGTCCAGTTCTTGCCTAGCGCTATGATTTACATTTGTGAATGGGGGTGTTTTTTCCTACTTTGAGGGGGCTTTATCCTTTCTCTGAAGCCACTACTCAGTGTCTTCTTCACTGTAAAACAACTTCCATTGCTTTTATGTACCGATAAAACATACAAAAAAATAAAATTGTGAGAGAAAGAACAAATTATTTCTATACCCCCAATTTGATGAGCAAAAAGTAAGATTTGTTTCACAGCAGAAAACCCATAATTGCATCATTCCATTGAGTCTGCACTGCACAATGAGCTTTGATGAATATGAGGCTTAGCACCAAATTATTTGTGCAGGCTTTACAATAAAGTATCCAGCTTCAAAGCTGAGGTTTGTCATTGCTTTTTAAGTTAAGTAATGAGTGTATGAATCTTCACGAAACTGTAGACAAAAGAAAAATGCACAGAAACAATCTTCTTTCTGTTTTGAGCTGTGATGTTCAGATAGCGGTGACTGCAACTTCAGAGCAGTCTTTGTTTACAGGTTAATTTTTTCTTAGTGAAGAGGGATTTTTTTTCTTTCGTGTTAATTGTTCTTTGCATCAGTGCTGAATGTTGCGGAGAGAAAAATCAAGGACGTTTCTCAGAAACTTTCCTCTGGCATTCACAAGCAGCTGGAACCGACTCATTTTACTACAGATATGACTGTTCAAACAATAATCCCACAAAAATAACTTTTAATTTTGATTTGAACTTCGTAATTAAAGTAGACATTATTCATTTGATCTTAAACACATCTGCATTAACTTTCTTGGTACGATCTGTGGTGATGAGCTCAGAACAGATTTAAAGACATGATAACTGATTACACATAAGCATCTGATACCTCTTTTTGACCATTTTCAACAAGTTGCTGGCACATTTGCAAGTTGCAATTATCATATTTTGGCTTTCATGTTCTGTATGTGTCTACAGAATCAAGTCCAGAAGAGGTCCACTGCCTGTTCGTGTGTTGAAAGGGCAGAAGATTGTTTGTGTGAGATGCATTCTCACTATTAAATGTTTTCTGGAGTGATGCCAAGATAGAGCACTCAGGATGAGAGACATGATGCAAAAACTTCCCTTGGAAATCGCTTCTTGTTTACAGCACATCAGTGATAGTCGACGAGGCCACAGAGCTCTTAGCAATGATGAACACAAGTGCAGTGATTGTGATTACATGTATTTTGACATAGCTGCAAGGACAAGCAGTGGACAGGCATATGGGCGAGCAGAAAAGGGCTATAATACAACACAATATCATGACATGTCCAGATGATTATCTGCTCTGTTCCTTCAAAAGTTAAACCAAGTTTTTTTTTTTTTAAAGATCCAAAACATTTTATAGGCTATAGGCAGTTACACATTGAACTTTCAGGCCATTGTTCATCAGTGAAGCAGCATGTTTTAAAACACAGCAAATATCGTCATTTAATTTTAGTGCTTCTCAGATGTCACAAGAGGATGTAACTGACACTTAATCCCAGCTCTTATGGCCTCCATTAGAAATTAAAATCAGATTTTCTTAAATACCGTATTTTCTGGGCTATAATCCGCTACTTTTTTCATATGTTTTCAACCATGCGGTTTATACAAAGCTATTCTGTGGATTTTTCTCTTTAAATGGAAAGAGAATCAAAACTAAGACAACATTTACAGTTCAAAATCGTTCTGTACATGTAGTAAATATCTAATCTAACAACATAAATATCTGTGGCTTGCATATCTTTTTTTTTTAACTAGAGCGGATGTGGCTTGTATGCAGGTGCTGCTTGTATATCTTTTTTTTTATAATTTTAAAAAAAAATAGAGCAGATGCGGCTTATATGCAGGTGCGGCTTACAGTCCAGAAAATACGGTATATATATATATTTCTACTCGGCAAATCAAAAACAAAAATACAAATGGATGCAAACCCCATGTAATATGGAGACTGTGACTTTGGATTAAAAATAGAAATTACATCTTGTTATAATGTTGAGAAAATATGATCAGGTGTAGATTTATTACCGTCCCCATCATAAATCTGTTATTGTACCACCCCCATGTCACATTTATATTCAGGGCTAAAAGCAAACCAGAATAGTAATGTAGATAGTTAAAAACACAAAAACTGTAACTGATACTTTGACTTTTAGCTTATTGCTGCAGAAGCATGTCAGCAGTGGCTATGAACCTGCACGTGTACGGCGTGTGCAGGTTCCTGAGTTTTTACAGCAACAGTTCACATACTGTAGTGACTGCCGTTACATTAACGCAGATTGCTAGCAGCCTGTTTTTAACCGTCACAACTATGCACTGAGTAGTTGATCATAACGAACCAATGAAACAGCATTCAGAGGAATTGTCGTGGCTGTGGTAGGCCAGATTGTAAGTTTATATTTGGCCGACTGATTTTGTCCTCCTAGAGAGTGTACGTCAAAATATGACTCCAGTCACTAAAAAAGAAATGGAACCCTTTAAATTAAGAAGACAACAGTCCCAGTATGGTTTTTACTACTTGAACCCTCTTTGTCCATGAGTTATCACTCTAGAATGATGTTTACTCTCAAAATCTAACTTCTAACTGAATCCGTGGACCAATTGTGCGAAGGATCTAGCGGCGTAAAATTCAGCGCAAAGTCAATACACTGGGTATTTCTGCTGGGTTTATCCATTAATACTGCAGCCTTCTATAGCCATTAAAAATAGAAATAGAGTTTGATTTACACATATGATTAGCCAGATTTCTTAGCTTTTCCAGGCTAAATATCTACAATCTGTCAGATTTCAGACGTTCATCCAGAACAGGGTGTGAATGGAAGACAAGCAAGCATCTTATGTAAAGAAAAAAAAGAAGAAGCATAGAAAATATCAGTCATATATGCCCATTAAATAAGGTGGTAGCAAAAATAAGAGATGAATATTTCAACATGTTTACTGTTTGACAGTGATGTCTTTTTAATTTTAGATTTATTTCACTATTCTCTGTATGAAAATGTGTTCAGGCCAACCGAGCACAGACCCGAGAAGTGGAGGGAAAAACAGCCAGAAGGCAAAGCTTCGTTGGACAGGTTTACCTTTCAACAACACGGCAATTTGAAGTGTGTTCCCGAAGGTATGAAAGGGAATTTAAAAAAAGCAAAAATAAACAGGTTGGGGGCAAAGAGCCGCGACAAGCTTGCTGCCAGATTTTCAGCAGTCGAAAATAAGTGCTGTTTTATCTTTCTGCCATCATTCAGTGAGTTACTTTATACTGCAATCCACTCCTAAATACCTCAAAAGAAGAGGAAAAACCGTAGATATATGAAAAATGTCCTGTATTTCTTAAATGTAAACCTAATTTTTAAGCTTTGAGATTTTAAAATGAGACATTTTGCTGTGTGAATATACAGTTGGCCCTGTGGCCCTGTGGCCAGAATAATGAATGAGGTGAGTGGTAGTGCACACCTGACCTCCCAACACCTTGTACCATGACAAAGGCCACTGTCCTGTTACATAATATACAATGACCGTAGATATTGCACTGCTCCGCCAGGGATATATCAGACGTATCAGGCTGGATGTGTAGTTTTCATCTTGAATATTGTTCATCCCTCTGAAAAAGAGACCAGTGATAGCCACCAGAATCAATTTGACATTGTGGCAAGAGAAAACTAAATTACATAATTATATACATAATGTAAGAACAAGTCCTCACGTATGCAGCTTGCAGTCTGAAAACATGCAATAAGTAAACGAGTAGTCATTAAAATGCAGGTTTCTATCTGGTACTGCAACGGTAAGCATCTGTTATTACGATAGCAATAAATATGATCATGCCATGATAAAGGGTGGGTTTACTCGTGAAAGTCATGTATTTCTGCCCAAAGTACACCACATAAACTGCATTTAGCATGGCCCACACAGCTCCAAGAGCATCAGATAAAAAATTAAAACAAGCTCTACTTTTCAACCTGGAATTTCAAATGCATTCTGGGATACTTTGCCATCTCAGGTTTACACAAATATATCCACTTGAATGGATCTTCCCCAAAATGAGTGGAGCAAGAACACGTCCACTGATTATGATCATACTTGACTAGATGCCAACTTTGGATTGTTACTCTGGCTGCAACTGACAACATTTTACAAGTCCACAAGAACACAAGTGCAGGGAAGAATAGGCATAGTACAGGCATATCCCAGGGTTTGCCACATCTTTGATTCATTGTTCACCAGCTTTTGGAGGACATTCTTTTTTTATATGTACAGCCTGTTTTAATTTTTTATCTGATGCTCTTGGAGCTGTGTGGGCCTGCTAGCTGTGACATCATCGAGTACACTGCCATTCCAGTAACTGTGTCATCCCATCCTCACATGTATGTTCTCCTGAGTCAGACTTGCAAAGTATGAACAACCAAGAATTCAAATCCAAACTTGGTGCACAGTCCAGGAGATGACAATAGACAGACAAGAAAGGAGCCAGAGGGCTGTATAAACACATGCAAACACTCAATGACTAATGGCAAACAGGAAAGAAATGACCAACTAAGAAAGTCCATCCAGATATTATATTAAACTGAAGACACTTTTAAAATGAAACACAAAGTAAACCAAACCAACTTAGCACGAAACAAAAGTATAGAAACAAGAGTACAGACTAACATGACTGAAACTTAACCAAGGAGAAAAGAAATCCCTCAAAATTAAATCTTCAAACAAATGACAAAAATAATTCAGACGTAAGCTGATAAGAAAAGATACAAAAGAAGGAAAGACTTTTAACAAAGATGAGGACAGTTATATTTATGTGAGGTGAAACTCTAAAGCTGAAGATTTGAATGAGTAGCTCCTGTTTGCACAGAGTAAAATGCAACACTGTCTGCAAAAACGTTGTGCCGCCATTTCTTACCAGTGCTCCTTCATACCAAATGCCATGTTGGTATGCACTTTAAAACAGATTGCCACTGTTGTGACAACAGAATGTAGTTTAACCACACGAGCTCCTCCTTTGACAAACACATCAACTGCAAGAGCTGGGTTCACACGGTCACACCTCTTAACGGTTGTGCATTACAATTACAATGCAAAGGAGCATCAAAGGTTCAGTGATCCAGCCTTGCAAATCAACTGTAAAAAACACAACACATCATTATTCACTCAGAACAACCACAACTATGCATATGAAAATAAAATTTAGATGACATAGTGAATTCTGTTCCTATATGCGTGTAAAAGTGTTTTTGCATTCATCAAATCTGGGCTAGTCTACTGCAGTGCCATTTTAGTTGAAGGTCCAAATGATCCCTAAAATTCTTTCAGCTTTATCAAATCAACAATGCAACCACAGTACAAAGAGACATCACATTTGACCAGTTTTTCCAACTCCAGACCGGCTCTTTATGAAAATATTGATATATTTTTTAATTCTTAGCATATACAAATGTCTTAATGACCTACCTTCATTTTATATAAATAATTTCCTTGTTCTCTCATAAGAACCCTTGATTAAAGAATCCAGATCTTCTTGTGATTTCCAAAAAAAAAAAAAATCACAATTCATAGTTTCAGGAGTAAATTATGTACCAGAGATTGTAAACATTATGAACCTTACCTGTTAAACTGGTTTTCAGTTCGGATACAGTTGTACCTGACTGAGGACTCAGACGCAAGACACCGCCAGGTAAAGTCCTGGGGCCTCATCTATAAAGCTTGCTTGCGCAGAAAAAGCGCCTGAAAGTTGCGGAAGCCGCCATCTACGCAAAGCCTCGGATCTAAAAAGAAAAAACTAACCGAAAAATCTGCTTATCTTTACGGCAACTCGGACCCTCCCCTAAGAATTTACTTAAGACACGGGGAACTGGCGACGCAGGCTGTTAGGTGGTGAAATGAAGCCAGATGCATGTCATACTCTTAATAATGTCATCACATATCACAACATATATCAGACTTATAATAAAATAGTGCTGATAACGGAGCAGGCGGCGGGGGGGGGCGGGGACGGGGGGTGACTGCCGCTCCGAGCCCACTACTCAACGCCGAAGAGGAAAAAAGAAAGTGTTCTGATTAAAATAAGGAAAGTTGGACTATATAACAATTGCGTTCATAAGGATAAAGTTTAAAAAAAAAAAAAAATTAAAGAAATAGTCCCTTCTCCCCGTGTGTGTCTGCCTGTCGTGCACGGGTACGTGCGCTCATGTTGTTTACTTTTAAGCCGGAATTATGGTTCTGCGTCACACCAACGCAGAGCCTACGCCGTAAGCTCCGGCGTAGGTTGCGCGTCGCCGCGTACCCTATGCCGTGGGCTCTGCGTTGGTATAACGCGGAACCATAAAACAGCCTAGAGCAGCTCTGAGGGGAGACGGGAGGGAGGAGGGGGAGCGGGGGCTGCCGGGCCGCCGTCCCGAGTGTCTTGATGATTTGCTGAGCCTACCGTTAGTTTTTAAACTGTAAAACGTGGGGGGGACAAATACATCATTTTGAAAAGTGGGGGGGACATGTCCCCCCTGCCCCCAGTGGAAATTGCGTGGTGCGATCGTGGCACTAACGGGCAGCAACGACGTGCTGCCACTCACTCGCTTTATTTTATACTATTTATATACTTTTCCTACTTTTACTGTGACCACCAAATAATCTCGTTTCACTGTCCTCTCTCCACATCATCCACAACATCTAGATCTCAGATCTCAGCGAAATTCAGTGGCACGGTGGCTCGACACGTTCATTCATTCTGACGCATTCATCCCTAACAGGCTGCAGGAAGCCACTGCACATGCTCAGTAGGCTCATCCATATGGATTTATGGGCGTGTTGAGGGCGGGATATGGGGCGGATTCAGCTGCGCAGCTTTCCAGGTGGACTGTGATTCATAAAGGGAACATTGCGTGGAAGTCTGCGTGCACGCGGTTTTATAGATCCGGATTTTTTTTTGCGCCCGCCATTTTCGGCTTTTGGGCGTACGTGCACTTTTAGTATGAATCCTACGCACTCCATTTTAAATGAGGCCCCTGTTCAGAAGTCAGGAAACTAAGCAAGGACATCAGCCAATGTGGTAAATTTAACTGATAATGACCTGGCAATGGCAGAATCCACAAACAAGGCCAGAAACAGTTTTCAGAAATCCTTCCCTAAACACCAATAACATATGCAAGGCGAAAACCCAGAACAAATCGATGTCCTAGGCATAGATGAACAAATTGATGTCATGAATTAACATTAGTCATAAGGAGCAGAGACAATTTGAGCTATAGAAACTGGGGAGAATAATACACAAGATGAGTGATAACTGATTACAGGGAGGATGGTAAAAACAACTGTGGGGTAATCAACAAAACAGGCACCAAGTAAAAGTAATGAAACTAATTCCAAAGCAAAACAAAAAGTGAACAAAAACCTGCCCAAAAAAGAGAGAAACCCCCATGCAAATCCCTCATACAGTAAGATAAAGTATCGCACTGCTTTTTTATATCATCAATGTCAGCAAAAAACTGTACTTTTCATTTGTTACAGCTACTGACTGAAGTCCAGTAAAGATGCCATTCTCTCCGAGTCGCCCCATCCCAAAGCCAAAATACATGTTAGGCTGAAATCTATTAAAAAAAGTGTCAAGAAACCCTGATTCGCAGCAAATAAAGGGGGTTATATGGACTTCAAGGCTGTCTTAACTTCCTCATCCACTGTTGTTGGCAGCTAACTGGAGTAATTGGGACGTGGATAAGACAGTGATCAAATAAAACCTTCACAGCTCTGTCAGGCTTAATGAAAGCTCAACAAGCAAATACAGAACTGCCAAGGGCTTTGTAGTCTCTCACACACAAAAGTATATATGTTTGAATGTGTCTTTTTCCAAACATGCATGTTTGTGACTGGCTGAAAGTGAGTAAGTATGGTTACATGTAGCAGCTCTGATTGCTTTGGTTATTTTTAAGTCAATTATTTTGTTTTTTGGCAGCGTCAGTCAATTCGTTCTCATCCAGACTGACACGGACCGCATTCTGATAAGGCGTCTAATGGCACATATGAAATAAACACACACCAAGACACTTTCTTTAGAGTTCTGATTGTGTGTGTTCGTGCTGTGGGCTTACTGTTTTTGAGGCAATATAACACCTCGGGGGTATTGAATTCAATTATCCACAAAATTATAGACGAAAACAAAATTCACAATGTGTATATGCATGGAAAAGTAATTATTCTAGTCTCTTGGGAGTTTAGATAAAGAGCAATCCTCTGCATCCTCCCAACATTGTTATTGCTGCTGTGTGTCAGTTTGTGCTTGAATGTGGAGAGACTGGAAGTAGATGTAGGAAATGGGGTCGAACCATTAGTAGTGATGGAATATTTCGGCTCCAGTTTGTGTTTCTCATGTAATTATTGTTTTTACATATGAAACATTTGTTTTTCTTGTCAGTATAAGACCCAAAGATAGAGTATAGGCCTCTGTTTTTCCTACTTATGAAAGAATAATCTTTTTTTATAGCTCGACTCAGATGAGGAACGACATTAAAAACACCAGCAGGTGAAGTGTATAACACTGTTCATTTAGTTTTTCCGCCTGAACATCTCCGGTGTGGATGTGTCTTTGACACATACCGTCACCGAAATATTGCAGATCAAGTACATTGCCACCCAAATAGCAACAGCACACCTTGATAGCAGTGGCGTCTTTGCAAGCAGACGTGTGATCAACACTGCAAAAATGGCTCAAGAATAGTTTGAGGAATAAAACCAAGAGCTAAAGGAGTTATCCCTCTCCAATACCCAAAGAGGTCAGTCCAAGGTAGTACCGGTGAAGTACACAACAGATTAGAGTCATAGAAAACCCATTCCAAAGATACAGGAGCTAAAGGCCAGGACATGACCCTATTATTATTATTTTTACTACTATAAATATTATTATAAGCAATTGCTTCAGAGTACAGTATATAGAGTGGGTAGGGAAAGTATTCTTTAAATTTGTCCCTCTTTGTTTCATTGCAGCCATTTGCTAAATGTAGAATTTTTTGCAAATGTATTAAAAAAGAAAAACTGAAATATCACATGGCCATAAGAGTTCAGACCCTTTGCTGTGACACTCTTATTTAAAGGAGCATGAGGCTCCTTTTAAGAAATTAGACTCTCTAGCGCCACCCTTCACCACGACGGCCGTGGTGAAGCCAACAGCTAAGCCGGCACGGGAGAACGGGGAGAACGCACATGCAGCGTCATGTGACGTCACATCCGTAGGACAGCGCGGGATATTTGGGCCCGAATTGCAGCACATTTTGCAGCACACAGCCTGTTCAAGGCAACGGAGAGATACACTAGAGGGCTCATTCTTTTGGGTTTAGAACGCTTCATCTGACATTATTACTAGAAAACTTAAAACGTATACGATTTTTTTCATAAATCCTGCCACAATCCTGCCTCAAGCTCCTTTAACTCACATGCTGTCCATTTCTTCTGATCCTCCTTGAGTTGGTTCTGTGTCTTCATTGGAGTCCAGGTGTGTTTAATTAAACTGATTGGACTTGATTAGGAAAGCCAGACACCTGTCTATATAAGACCATACTTATGACCATTTGATATTTCAGTTTTTCTTTTTTAATACATTTGCAAATACATTTTGTTTTTTCTGTCAAGATGGGGTGCTAAGTGTACATTAATTAGAAATAAAAAGATTTTTTTTATTTTAGTAAATGGCTGCAATGAAACAAAGAGGGAAAAATTGAAATGGGTCTGAATACTTTCCCTACCCACTGTATTTCTTTGTCTTAGATGGAACCAGTCCTGCTACTACCTGGAGCCGTACCTGTTTTAAAACTCACACACGCCCAGGAAGAGATGCAAACTCCACTCAGAAAGATTCCTGCTCCTCTTTGACCTTTACTAAATGTAGCAAATCAGTCTTTTAATGCTCCATGTTTCCTTAGACTTGGATGCAATGGATCCATACTTATGATCATCTGGTACATGTTAATTTAACATTAAGGAGCAGCAGGTATGTTGTTCCCTGTAAAACACATTTCTTATTAATTATAGCTGAACTTCAGACAGCTGAGAGCCCATGGTCGCAGCATGCGGGTGGAGAAGTTACGCCTTAAGAACTGATCTTTACTGAAGGGGAAGTAACTGACAATACACCAATATCAAATGCCCAGGGTTGGTAGAGGGTGAGCAATGCCCAGGACTGTCACTTAGGTAGGAGCACTGGGTGATAAAAATAGGGAAGAAATCAGGATAAAAACCTTTTTTAAAACACACAAATTCCAATGCAGGCATTTGTTTGAGATGAACCCTTCTACTGATCCACATAAAAGCATGAAAATGTAGATAAGACATTGACTCAATAGCGTTAGTGCTGTTGCTGCTAGAAGGGGATGCAGTATAAAATCTTTGGAAATTGTTTCGCATCTGGAAACATCAGTTAAATATGTGTTTAAAAAAATGTGTATAAGAGGAGGAGAAGTAATAGAGTAAACAACCTGCTGAGATTTCAGATTTCGGCTTTTACAAACGGTGGCTTTTATGTGTATCTTTGACTGAAAATACAAAAGTAAAAAAAGACCCAACTCACTGCAGTCAGAGGCCATACAATTTTCTCGAGTGTTTAATGCATTGTGGGTCCTCGATTCATTTGCCCTGTGCTTATTAAGAATGCCGCTTCATCAACATTCCTCCCAGTGAGACCAAAGATGGTGATAACCAGTATGATGCCTAATTGTCATTATGTATTTGTTCAAGTATGCAGTTGCTTGTTTACATCCGTTTTATTTCAAATGTTTGTCTCCACATGTTTGATCCTACATTTAAATGACATGGAGAAACACTTCTGTCAGATACCATTTCTGCATTAACTCTTTCCTGCAGCTCTGTACAGGCATCTGTTCCTCAAACTGACTCCCCGCGGCGACATGTGTCAACTAATGTCACCGCTGCATGTCTGGGAGGTTCCCAGCACACCATTCTGTGGACGTATTGCAGGAGGACTGACAGTCAGCTCTGGATATGAGGGAGATGCTCTGAGATAAATGCGTAAAATATATGAAGAAAGTAAACACTAATGTAATTTTTTTTCAAGCGCCAACCATTTAAAGGAGCATGAGGCTCCTTTAAAGACATGAGACACTCTAGCGCCACCCTTCACCACGACGGCCGTCGGGGGTACTGCAGCCAACAGCGAAGCCGGCACGGGAGAACGGGGAGAACGTGCATGCAGCGTCATGTGACGTCACATCCGCAGCCCAGCGCGGGAAATTCCGGCCCGGAATTGCAGCACATTTTGCAGCACACAGCCTGTTCAAGGCAATGGAGAGATACACTAGAGGGCTAATTCTTTTTGATTTGGAACGCTTCATCTGACATTATTACTAGAAAAACTTAAAACGTATACAAATTTTTTTCATAAATCCTGCCTCAATCCTGCCTCAAGCTCCCTTTAACTTCCGGGTTGAGTCTCATGCACAACTAAAATCTGTTGCAGTTCCTCCACTGGCCTCTAGAGGTTGGCAGCAAACGCGAGTTAATCTCTAGTGACTCCCATGTTAAAATGTCCAATCTTAAAGCAGAAATAAATATATTTATAGCCTGGTTTGGTCCCAATTATTTGATATGAATAATTTTTGCTCTTTCATTTGTATAAGCATTACATTTATTTCTAATATGACTGATTGACAGTCAGTTCAGCCAATGGCTAGCCGCTATCACGTCCTCCCTGTAATCATCATGCTAGGCACTTAGAGAAGCAACCTGCCATTTGTATTAACCCAGCGTTGACTCAACGTGACAGTAATCTTTTTATTTCGCCATCGAGTCAACATGTTAAATGGTCAATTCTGCTGTTAACGTCTGGCTGCAGCTCTGGAAATATCTCGGAGCTGATAACCAAAGCTAACCTGGGGGGGTAGGGGGTCCTGTCAGCTTCCCAAGCAACAATGCTCCGCCCCGTACAAAGAAAAATATCCTTTAAAACTGCTCTCCAGAAACCAATGGGTCGTGTGACCTAATGCTTCGTCAATCATTTTTTACAGGTTCAGGTTCAGCAAATGTAGCATTATGATCTTTGCAGGGTAGTGTGATGCCACAGTACCCCACACAGCAGCACTGCTCACTGAAGGACATTTTTCAGACTAAGTCAGGCTCAAATAAAGTGATAGGTTTAGCTGGGAGTTTTTCTGATTTGCTACTTAAGTTGGAATCAAATAAAATCTCCCTAATGAAGTAATTCTCTTTTTTTCTATAGCTTGTCTCTTTTAAGGTTTTAAAAATATATATTCGCATATAAAGTTACATATGCAATGCATTGAAAGTGATCAGCAAATCAAGTACATATTTAATAAGTTGTTAAAAAAATTTGCCTTCTTGCTCTATGATCAATGTTGCTCTTCCAAATCAAGTGGATAGACTTTTTTTTTACGAATTGCAATCTCAAAAGTGCTTTCTATTAATGTCAAAACATCTTAAATGGTTTATTATACAGTAATTAAGATACTGAATGTATATGAATTATAGAGCAGTGAGAGAAAAAAATAATCACATTGTGTTTGTCATGTAACATTAAAGACAAGAAGTGTACATGAAGGATCGAGGGAGTGGCATAATATGTGGCAGAAAGGATGTGTGTGTGCTGCCTCCTGGGAGGTTGACTCCTCACTCAGCCGTAATGAGCTGTGCAGGCAACATTTTGCTTATAGGCCCATAAACAACACACTTATTAAGATGGAAGTCGCTGCTGGCAACCAAGGCTAATTGAAATATATATATGTGTGTGTGTGTGTGTGTGTGTGCGTGTGTACGTGCGTGCGTGCGTGCGTGCGTGCGTGTGTGTGTGTAAAAATGTTGATAGGGGAAGTGTGTGTGTGTATATATATATATATATATATATATATATATATATATATATATATATATATATATATATATATATATATATATATGGCAGCAGACAGGCTGTACACAGGGAGAGAACAGTGATAGGAGAAGATTTACACCCATATTTGACTTGACTGTGCACAAACAGATCTGGAGATGCTGAGGAGGGAGATGTTTGACAAGGCAAAGGGTCAGCAGACGGCAAAGCAGTGCAGAGCGACTGAGGGAGACGGAGGACGGCTGCAAAACAGAGAGAGACAGAGTCAGACAGAGAGGCATGGTATGAAGGACGCAGACAAACGGAAAGATTTGGACATAGAGACAGAAAAAGAAAGTGGGAAACAAGTCACAGATGGAGATTAAAATAGAGAGCCGGTGAGTCAGATGTTGAAAGAGAGACAGAAGGAAATAGTGAGTCACGTAGATAAAGACAAGATGGGGAGAAGGGGCTAGACTGAGAAAGGAAGTGACAGAAGGACACAGGGAGCAAGAGCAAGAGATGGAGGAAAAAAATAATCACTGAGACAGACTTCATAACGGTAAGAAAGTAAAAGTAAGAGCCGAAGGCAGCAAGTGGCAGACAGATGTAGAGAGTGTTAAACAGAACAACCAGAAGCACTATTTGTTTTCTTTGTGACTTTTCAAAAGCCTCAAGTAATTCAACATGTCATTCTATTGCTCTACATGTCACAAGAGTACACCTTACAATAAATAAAAGAGTGCACCCACCCTACAAGAAATCCAATGCTTTCAGCCTTCATACAAAAGAAAAGTATTTGGTTTGTGAAAAAACAAGTGTTCTGGCGATACTCTAGCCAAGAATAGGCAGTGGAAAGACCCGTTTTTTCCAATGAATAAACCATGTTCTTTGGCTGTTGAGCCCTCAACAAAGCCAGGGATAAGACCGGAGCCAGTCTAGCTCTGGATTTCCCAAGACGGAGTTTTGGTCCATATCAGGTTTCTTATTTGTGCATTCAGGTCATATTTCCTTTCTATTCTTCTTTTTTCTCTCTGTTTATTTAGAACAGTAATTTCAAAGCTTGGGTGCCTGCCTCCCCCTAAAGGGGACACTGAAATCACAGGGTATCTTGTCCCTCCATGAAAAGGTTGTCAGAATTATATTTGCGCCTCTGAAAAAAAAAAATGTTAAAAAAAATCATGACACCATTACTGGAATAACAAAGGTCCATGTGAAGATGATGCACATGAAACTCTGCTGTTAGAAGCAGATGCTTGTTGGTTGTCTCGGCGATACATGTCTGTGTTTTTTTAATAGAATTGCAGGGAAGAAAAGCATCTGCAACTCTGTTCAAACAGCTGAGTTGTGCATTTTTAAAACATACCTCGCAGATTTCGCTAAAAACCTTCAGTAAGACTAACAACCAGATGTAGGATCCTGAACACACATATCATAAAGTCCCATGACGCGGTGCATGTAGTTTTACATGCAGCTTTACTACATATACTATTCAGAAGGCTTCGAGGAAAAACAAACAAACAGTGGTTGAGAGTTAAAGTCTTGTTATATCTTCAGGTTCCTCTTTCACTCAGTAAAAAAACATAAACAAAAGGGTTACATAATCATACACCACACACGCCTTTATATAAATATGAACACCCAAACTAATGGTGACTCTGATACTCGAATGCAGGGATCCCCAGAATTGCTCCTTGACAGTCACTGCCCTTCATATTTGAGATGTTTCCCTGTTCCAACATCCCTGTTTCAAATAAATGCATCGTTAGCAGACTTGTGCAGGCCTTGATCACAACTGATGGTGATTCTGTCTGTAAATGGCCCTGTGATGGACTGCCGAGCTGTCTGGGCTGTACCCCTGCCTTTCCCCTGACGAGTGCTGGGAGACGGTGCAACAGACCCCATGCCCCTGAATAAGTAGGAATATATAATAGATTTACGGATTAATTAATTAATAATAAAAGCAAAAAGAGGAACAGGTTTGACACTCAGACTATGAAAGCTCCTCCCGAATGCACTCACAGCCTCATCTGAAGGTATTTCCTGGGACCCTGCAAGGTAACAGGAACAGGTGCTTCCAGAGAGACTGGTACAAACAGTATCCATGGCTTCAATAATCCCAAAGCCAAGACACATCAACTGTGCAGTGCAATACAAAAGCAAGTGCTTATTGGGAACCTTTTATTGTTATTGACTTTAAAAGTTTATAGAAGAGTGTGTTGTTGTACATAGTGTATTTTTATCATATTGTGTTTGACTTATTTATCATTTATTTAAATAAATATTCAAAGGAATCAATACTTTTGACCTGTATCATTTTTTAATGATTATACATTTTACCTGATATTATTGGCAGATTGATGTTGTTGAGGACTTTAATGTTCTACAATGAGAATGGCTCTGAAAATGTGTAACTACCATAATAGGTTGAAATGGAAGAGGAATAGAAAATTGTCAAATGTCAAAACAACAGTCTGACAATTCAATGAATGCTAACATGAGTTCTAGAATTCAGTTATTATACATATGTGTAGATGTTGATGCAAAGCAATGCAATATTTACACATTTTGATCACATGCCATTCATAAAGGTTCTCCCGGCAGTGGTGTAAAGTAACGAAGTACAAGTACTTCGTTATTGTACTTAAGTAAGATTTTTGAGAATTTGTACTTTTATTGATACTTTCATTTTTCTGTACTTTTACTTTTACTTCGTTACATTTTCAAGGAAAAAATCGTACTTTTAATCCGCTATATTTAAAATTGGACACGTCGTTACTCGCTACAAATTAAAGAACAGCACAGCGGGGTCTGATTTATGGTTCTGCGTTACACCGGCGCAGAGCTACGGCGTAGGGTACGCGGAGACGCACACCATACGCCGTAGCCTACGGCGTATGGTGTGCGTCGATTTAACACGGAACCGGCGGACGGGAAGGAAGGGGGGCGCGTGAATATACCGAGGAGGAGCCGCAGCTCCCGGGAGAGTTGCGCCGCAGAGGCGGGCCGGAAGGCTGGAGGAACCGCCGTCGCGTCGAGTACCGATGAGGACTGAAGCCTGAATTATGGTTCCGCGTTAAATCGACGCAGAGCCTCGCCGTAGGGTACGGGCCCTGCGTTGGTGTAACGCGGAACCATAAATCAGCCTGGAGCGGCAGCCGACGCGTGTCCATGCGCACCATTCTTTGATTCCACCCCTTCTAAGGTGGTTTTGGCATTTAAAAGTTCAAAAGTCTCATCCTTTATCAGCTGGGGTTGCTTAATTTTATCACTGCATACTACAGGCTGGGGGTGAACCTGTCAGCGGGGCCGATGGGGTACAGCAGCAGTGATGAGCAAAAGGAGAAATTAAAAAGGGGTTAATGGAAACAAACGCTAAAGGGGTCAGAATAATATCACCATTATTTAGAGTTGTAAGCAAATTCTTGGATTCTTCATTTCTTTGCAATCCTTTTGAAAATAATTTTATACTTTGAATTTTGTACTTTGTACTTTTTACTTTTTACTTTTGTACTTAAGTACATTTTACACCATGTACTTTTGGTACTTTATTATATTTAATTTGAGGTACTTTTATACTTTTACTTAAGTAATTTTCTTAATGGGTACTTTTTACTTTTACTTTTTACTTTTACTTAAGTAATTTTAAGTAAAAGTAGAAAATTTGTACTTTTACTTAAGTACAATATTTTTGTACTTTTTCCACCTCTGTCTCCCGGTATGGCCACCCCAGTCTGGTTCTGTGTCCCATCTTGGCCACCCCAGTAAAAATGTCCTGGATACGCCTCTGGAATGCAGAAACCTTTGTGGGTTAATATAGTAATTGCAAACTCTCTGGTCTGCTGCTTGAGCTTTGCCTGACAAGCACCGGCTTATAAATCTGTGGTTTAAAATGTAGAATTATCTTTTTTTTTAAGGTTTGGTTTCCTGATCGCAAAAAGGTTTTGCTTTTGAACCTGCAGCTTGGGTGAAGTAGTAGCTGGCACTTACTAAGTGTGTGTTCACCTGACACCTGACATTAAAACGAGAGCCCGAACCTTCCTGCTCGATTCACCAAAAAGCATGCACCTCATTTTTGTTTGCAAACAGGAAATGCCTTGCTTTGGACTGCCAAAGGCAGCAGCTGGAAATTACTAAACCTAACTTACTGAGGAGAAAAGAAGAAGGTGGAAATAACGAGTAAAGTTTCGATAGAAAAGTTTATTTCTATAACACCTTTCACAGACGGGGGTATCACAAGGGGCTTCACAAAGGAATAAACACAATACAATAAATGTAAAATACAATAAAAATGAAAAGATATAATAAATATTTCTTGGAGTCATCTGCCCCAAAAACCAGTAAGAAATGAATTGACAAGGAGCTTTATTGCAGTCATTTGTGCACAAAATCCAATGAGTCATCACCTAAGTCAATGATGTTAGTTAATTAAGCGGCCCCTCAATCTGTTTGATTATGCTTTTGTGCTCAGGCTACAGGAAGAACGTGGACACAAGTGCCCCTCACTACCTTTAAATGCACCCATATGAGAGTCTTGGAATGTGTTCAGACCATGCATTAGTGTTGGCCACTTATGATTGGATTTCCTGGGACACAGTTTAATGCAGGGTCAGAACAGGGTGCCCCTCCTCACACACACACACACAGACACAGTCCTAAAACACACGCTAAATTGGCAAGTAATTCTAGATTGTACCCAACAGCTGTAAGATTCAACTAAGCATCTGAACTGTGATATTTTAGGATACATCTTTACTATTATCAGACCAGAGCTGAGTCTGCTGAGGATGATCCAGGCCAGTCGCTTGCCCATTGTCCCTTCCATTGCATAAACAAGCAAACCCAGGCTTGTATGAGCAGCCGAGTAGAGATACATTGGACTGGACACGAGGGTGTCAAGGTGGAAGAAGGGTTCTACATTTCAGCATTTCACTGGCCTGTTTTTCGTACAACTGTCAATGGGTTCAGTTTTAGATTATATACGTTTTTTGCTTGGTCTCGTTCACCATACACTCACTTGCAAGGCTGAAAGCGTCTTGTGCATCCCGTCCCTTCACTGACGTTGAGCATTGCTGAATTGATTTGGGTCTTATGTGCATTGTGGAGGGAACATTGTTTTCCCCTCAAAAGTTGAGGAGCTTTCAACTTTTAATGTCTCTAGTGTCAGCCAATCAAATTGCAGCTACACACCCAGCTCTAGCCAATGAAATTGCACATAGGGACAAGCCTCTGCTGTCTGAGCCCTTGTGCAACTTGTGCGTAGTGATAGTCATTCAGTACTTGCTCTGAGTTCACACCCAACTGAGCTGCCGCTCGGCTGAACGGTTTGTGTTTCAGCACGATTCATGGCTTCCATGAGTGCTGTCGCTTGACAAACACACCAGAATCCTCTTAAAAATCAATTTATATATTTATACATACAAGTTTCAATGCTGGTCTTAGAGGGGATAAATGGTGGAAAAATAATTTTTTGAATTTTAAATTGAATCGTGGTTACCATAAAAACATCTGATTAAAACCACCTATTCTGTGTTGAGTATGTTGAGAAACTGAGCCATTTAGATTGTGGTCCTTTTTGTACGTCACAACAAAACGTCATTGTAATAACCAATAGCGTTCCACAGCAGAACTTCTTTATTTAGATGGCCTTTACCTGGTTGCATAAAGCCGAACGATTCCAAAGAGAGACCAATATTGTTATTTTTAAATCCCCTGCCATCAACAAACGACCAAAGAGTGCTGAGGATTAACCTCTTTTTTGAAGGTAAAGTCCTGGCTACAGCAGAACCTAGTGATGTGCACACA
Organism: Cololabis saira; assembly: GCF_033807715.1. Taxonomy (NCBI): domain Eukaryota; kingdom Metazoa; phylum Chordata; class Actinopteri; order Beloniformes; family Belonidae; genus Cololabis; species Cololabis saira. Next base: position 15,470,800 of record NC_084596.1, on the reverse strand, counting down.
CAACTTTGTTGCACAGGGAAACATGGTGACAGGCTTCCCAAGGGTCCTCATGTATAAATCCGTTTCTAATGAGGGTGGGAAGAGTTGTATCTTTCCCATTTCTCACTCAAGTCTCAAGTTAGCTATGAGTATGTTCAGTTGTATGCTGTTTAAGTACATTCACTGAATGGAGCACTGATCTCGATGCAGGCCAGGCTAACGGTTGAATTTTGTGACACTCAACAAAATCTGTAAAAAAAAAAAAAAACAGGGATTAGGAAGGTTTTTGCCAGTCTTTGTAACATTATGAGTGTAATCATCTTGCGTCATGTGATAGCTTGAATGACACATGGACACTGATTCACAAAAGGGATTTTTTTGCAGAGAAACTCTCATGCAGTCGCTCCTTGATGTGTTGTTCACAGCTGAGTTCAGTGTATCTGTGAATCCTTTCGAAGAAAGATTTGGTTGTGTTTGCAAACCCTAAAAGATTATTCCATTCAGTATGTAAACATGCTGCAGATAGCCAGTGTTGTGCAAGTTCATACTTCGCATGAACTAGTTCAAAGTTCAGTTCACATAGTTTAAAAATGAACAGTTCACGTTCATAGTTCACCATTTTCATTTTGAACTAGTTCAAATTCAGTTAATTTCAATATTTTTAGGTCCTATCCTAAAACTGTTCACTGTATACAATCATGTTTTGTCCTAGTGGCTTTTCAACTTTCCTCAGAGGCTGTAAATCTCCAACAATGTAGTCCATTATCAATGTGTCTACCTGTTGCTGGGAAATCAAACCCCTGAAGGTGCAGCAGTGTGACTGGGGTCGTTTGGGGCTGTTGGGTCTTCTTGGTCTTGTCAGTGGTTGACATTTCCCCCTGTTTGTTTCTGTTTTGCCCCGCCTGTGTCCCATCTGCCCTGATTGTCTGCACCTGTGTCTCGTTATCTCCTGTGTATATCTGGTCTTGTCATTCCCTTGCTCCTTGTGATTCCGTACTGTGTTTTCCTACATGTGTCCTGCCTGTTTTTGCTCCAGTTTTCTGATCTCTGTTTTTGTGTTTTGATCCTGCTAAGCAGCGCTTTGGTTTTTGGTCCTTGCCTTTTCTTTGGAATAAACCCTTTTTGTTGCGAACTCCTGCCTCGCTCTCCTGCATCTGGGTCCTCACCACACCAGTCCTGACAGGTCTTTCCTGATTACTTTTTTTGATTGTCAAGGACTTGCAGATATTTTCTCACCCTGGACGGATGCTTTAACTCCACATGACGTTTCTAATTTGAAGTTGACGAGGCAGACGCTCTGACTTGTTTTCTCAGCGCAGGTGGACATAATTTGCACAGAAAGGTGAGATTTTTACCGTCGGACTCTTTGGGAGACAATGTGTAAAGCAGATAATGATAAGCGGATCATCATCTGACGGCTCGCTCACTCTGCGTCCGTATCGTCTCTCTCTTCACTGGTCATGTAAAGACTGCACCGGACTCGGGCCGCCGTTGCCATGGAGGTGGTGCCCGTTGTTATGCTAGTGTGCACTGAATTGTGGGTAATGTAGTGTGAAGTTGTCATCTCATCAAGTATTTTAAATGTGCGTGCTGCTCGCTCGTGAAATGTATTCCGTAATAATTGGACCTAAACAGTGAAGCTGAAATTCCCATAATCTGAACAGTTCAAATTCCAGTTCGTGATCTGCAGAATGAACAAGTTCACGTCAAGTTCTTTATTCGCAAATATGTTGCGTTCAGTTCAACGTTCTCACAGAAATGAACGTGTTCATTTGAACTTGTTCATGCACAACACTGCAGATAGCCCACTAAATGGGTGTCATGATGTTGTTGAGCATGATGCAACATCGTGCTATGAGCCCGACGGTGGGAACAGGAATGATTTTTTCGGTGATTGGTATGGTGATTAGCATATTTAAGCCTCGACTTGGCCTTGCTGAGTAGCAGTAAAACTACCAATGTGTTATGTTTTGGATGTGACATGACTGCCACACAGCTGATTACTGCAGTTTAATAAATCAATACTTGCAATTCCATCAGAAGCTTTGCATAAAGCATGTGGATCAAGCTGCACAAAATGAATAAGAAGTGAGGAGCAGCAGAGGAGAGAATCTGGTCAATTTGTAAGTATAACAGACTGTTCAGACTTCCAATCATACAAAACACCACCACATAGACCTAACCGATGTTACCAGGCTACAAATCAATTAACTGGAAGAATTTCCTCATAGATAACGTGACATGATACCATATTACTACAAACACTAGAAAGGACAAGGAACAGAGATTTATTGCAGTAGTTCTCAGAGTGAAAAGGTGACTGGACCTTGTAATTTTGTACAACTAAAGCCAACTTGTAGAAGAAATTATTTCACTTCTGAAATACAGCCAGTGTTGTACGAAGCCTTGAGGAGAAACAAAAGTGCCCGTGAGATGTTCTGAACCCAAGTACAGCAGAGTCCCAGGGTTATTAACTTTCTCAGTGTATTTTTCTGTCATGTACTGTTATTGCATGTCTCCCTAGAAATATCAAATCCATCAGTTCGACCTGATGTTTTTTATGGAAAGGAGAGGAATCAAAAGCAGAACTGAGGCTGTAACAAATTCGTAACACGGCACTATAGTAAATATATCCAGAACTGACTCAAATCACAGCATTCAACCAACTATCTGTGTTTCTCCAGTCCCATCAAGACCGAGCATACGGACTTTGATCTTGGTATCTAGATATTACTTGTGTTCTGTCTCCGAAGATCCCCAGAAAATGAGTCTGACTGGTTTGGACAAATCCCCGTCATGCGTGCAGGTGCTTCTGCAGGAATGATGACGCAACAATGATCAGCCTGCTGACATGTAAAACACTAGATACAGAAGATACAGAAACCCGGGGCTCGCCAGCGCAGGCAGTCAGGAAAGCAAATTCAGAAGGACAAGAAGAGATAACATGTTGAAATGATTTAGAAACCAAAAATGTGTGCATGTGTGTAGAAGTGGACATGAATAAATGATAAAAACCAGATCAAAGTTGGAACACATCAGCACCTATGTAAAAGTGCTCTGACTCCCCTCAAGCTCCATTAGGCTATCCAGACAGACAGAGACAGAGCACCATGGAGTTTATAGTTTTAAGTCTGCCTTTACACGTATATTTGCGTGTATGTGTGCCGAATTTGACAAATGAGTGGTTCACATCTGTTGTCTGAGATAGTAAAGCAGCCCTTCGCTGGCTGGTGGCTGGTGGTGATGCAATACCACAAAAGAAACAAACAAACAGAAGTGTGTGTGTGTTTGCAGATGTGTCAGAATTGGTGATCATCTGTTTTTAATTATTGTATCAACATTATCAGAAACTTGCACTCCAACTGCACTGTCGGTTAGTATGAGGCATACAATAATAGTACCTGAACCACAGAATTTTCAGTTAGTACAGCCTGCATGAAATGTATGGTTTTATTGTTATTTGTACTTAAGGAACTGGCTGACTATGTGGGTTTAAATTAGGTAAAATATTGACAAAATGTGACTGTGGGATACGTATATTATTTTCTTAGGGAAATTGTTGGGTTTTGGTGTGTAGAGACACGGGAGGGCAAGAGGCAGGACCAAACACTGTCCTTTATTTGACAAAGGAGCTGCCAAAGCAGATAAATCAGAAGTATCAAATCATTCAAACTAGACAGAAACAGGGAGGGAAACCAAGGTAGAGCATGAGGAGATGGACCAGAAACATATGAAGGACAACACAGATGTGACAAAGAATCTGGCAAGGGAATGAAGAAAGCAAGGACTTTGTATACACACTCACATACAAGCTAACATGACATATGTGGAGAGACAATTCTGGGCACATTTACACTAGCCCGGTTTGGTCCATTTTAAACTGACCAGAGCTCGTTTGCTCAGAAAGTCCAGTTCATTTGGGCGACGTGTGAATGTACAATCAAACGCAGATCAGAGATCTGGCCAACCTAAAAACAAAGGTCTCGGTGCTTTTTAAGCGAACCAAATGCAGGAAATGGACTACAACGCAGAGCATTATAGGTAAACACAAACTAAACAAACGTCCATGTTGCGCAATTTTTCTGGGTGAAATGTCTTGGGGTCAGATGTGAAGTGAGGACGAGGTAAAAACTGAAGATATATATAATATGTCATATTAGCTGGTAAACATTGACAAGAAAAATAAAGTTTGGGAACTAACAAACGGGGAAGAGCTGAACTCTTTTTTTATCAAATTTGCATTTTTTTTTGTTTTTCTTTTTTATGTTGTGTATGCAATATACCCCGCTTATTTTACATTTTACTTTGTAAATTGGTAATATGAACACATAATGTACACATTATGGTACCTTTTGATGTAACCTTTATACATTTACACCAATACATTTTTTTTTTAAACAAGGAAGTAGCATCAACCAGTAGATGAAGTTTCTTCTTTATTGTTTGTCTTGTCTTCGCTTTCAGTAAGTCTTGGTTTAGCGCCACCACAGTTGAGGAGGGGAATACACTATTAAAAGGTAGTGTGAAAACAAACTGGGACCAGCTGAATGTTCAAACTCCAGTCGTAACAAGTCCACAAAACCGAGCATTGACAGAAGTGACACGCCAGGGGAAAACACTTTCCTCATTAAACAGGAACTAACACAAACTACCTTAATTCAAAACAGGAGCGCTTAAGAAAAAGAATAAAAATGAACCAAACAGGAGAACTGAAGATGACTCAAAATATTGACAGATATTTCTAAAACTCTTGTTACAAACTTGCCTGTATAAACTTGAAGCAATATTGATCACTTGATTAGATATATCTTTCACAGGAAGTGAACTGAAACTAACCTTCATCTGCCGGTTAAAGAAGCGGTGCAGGAAGATCCAACAGAGGCTCAAGAGGTCGGTGACTTTTTAACATCACATTGACATTTTATCCTGGATGAAACGCTAACCTTCAGCGGAGGTTTTTGTTTACGCGTGCGTGTTTACTCATCACACTGCCAACACATGCACGGATCAGCACACGAATGAAACTCGCATGAAGATTAGGGAATGAAACTGACACTAAATCTCTGTGTCATACACTTACTCACGCAGTCACACATGGACACCCTTTTCTGCAGCCAAACTCTGAGACATACTGCACTGCTCGTGCACGTCGGCCCCTCTCCTTGTTTTTCTTTCACAACTGCACATGCAAACAAAAGCACGCTGACAAACATCCATATGCATGCATGTTTATGTAAACAACTGTTTAAACACAAGCTGCCATTTGTACGTTTGCTCACGTGAAAAACAACATTTCATATGCAAATATATGCACATATGCAAATGTGAAATGGTCACCCCCACCACCCCCTGAAGCAACCCCGACAATCAGAGACTTATAAAGATGACAGAAGCAGAGAAAATGCTGCATGCAGAATTGCACATTGTGCTGAGGCCATATGCTATTGTTTTCTATCTTTCTTTCCCTCTCTCTCTCTCTCACACACACACACAGACGCTGTCACAGTGTGAGAAGATGGACCTTCGTCTCCCCAACACATTCACGTGTGAAGTCACCAAGCCTGTTTCCATAGAAACCTGAGGGACAAGATGCTAATGAAAGACTTTGTGATTGTGTAACAAAACCCAGAATACCTACCTGTACCTGTGTCCGCAGCAGCATGACGCTCTCATTCAACTGATGTACCTCTAAAGTTCGGCAGCAGAATTGACATTAAGAAGATGATTATTGGGGTATCAGCACACGAGGACTGATGGGCTTCCCAGACTCATGTAAACATCGTTCAGTAGCTTTTTTTGTGCTGTTATTTACAGCCTGGAGAACTCAGGAGGGTCTTAGTGAGGGCCACTGAAGCCCACTTGGTAGAGCATGCAGCTCATGCGGAGAAGCTGACGCTGTCTTGCAGCCAGCCTGGGTCTGAAACTGACCTGCAGCCATTAGCTGCTCGTCACCCCCGTCCACTATCTGCTGAAGTGTTACTATCAAAGACAAGAGAAGGAGAAGTGTCTTATTAATGGAAGAAAGTGTTTCATTCTTGCCTGGTGATAATGGTATCTGATGATAGACATCACCGTATTCCAAACTGCACTGCTTCTTGTTCTGATAATGTTAAATTTAATTGACAGACTTTTTTTGTCATTTTAAATACAAGGTTTCCACTCTAATGGGGTCTTCACTGTCATCTACTCGTATATTCCACTCATGATTATAGATCATTCGTTACAGATATTCATGAAGTTGTTTCTTGTCTTTCTCCAGCTTACCTCTGAGGGCCTCTTCCCATTGACAGGATCCCATTAGCAGATGTGAGGGTGGTTTTACGCGGCCTTGACTGTCGGCATGCCTCCTTTACCAGGAGCAGTCAAACACTGAGAATTTTTGGGTCTTCCGTGGGACCCAGACACGTTCTGTGTTGGGTCTGGTGGTCCATTGTTTGGTGGGGTCCAGTGTCGACGCTGTGCTAATTTGAGATGACATTGTTCAACCCTCTCCACATCCCCCATCAAGACTCTTCTCATTCATCTCCACCACTGCTGCACAAACAGCAAACAGAAACACAGCCCCTTCCATGTCCACTAGGTGAGCTCACACTCTCGTGGCGTTCTCTGCCATTCCCCTCTGGAAGGAGAGGGGCCACTTTTTAAGCACATCTGAGAATATACATATGTACAAACTTGTTTATGAAGCATGGATTACACTTAGTTATATAATAAAATGTAAGCACCAAGGAGAGGGGTACGCTCTGTTTCAGAACCCTCTCTCTCTCACTCACACACACACACACACACACACACACACACACACACACACACACACACATATATATATATACATATAGAAGGAGATCAATACGTGGAATAGCTAATGGCCCTGGTATGTCTAATACATACTTTCTAAGTTTGCATTGCATTTGTTTTCATTTATACATTCTTAATGAAATAAAATGGCTCTAACTTTATTATGACACAAGATCTTTACTGTCTCTTCCACATGAGCAGCTCAGGTAGGAAAGAGCAGCTTTTAGATGAATTCAAACACTGCACTCCTGGAAGCGAGTCACATGTTGCATCAGCATATGTTTTAACACACTGCAGGTGTTTACTCATTTGCCTGAAATAATCATTTTTCAGTCAAGTACTGCTGTTGTCATTTTTGCTGGTGAAACATAACATTTTAGACCAACGCTTCATCTCTCCCATGACAAAATCTTTTTTAAAGGCAAAGCAGATGCAAGAGTGTACGATTGTATTGTTTCTGAATTCCACATGGACCGAGAATCCCTGAAATGGTGGATACTTTCAAAGGCAATTTCATAAAATCTTCATAAAAGTGAAGAGCTGATGAAAATGTTTCACAATGGTGTCATCACGAGAACGCCACGCTGAGAACAGAGCTGGTGTCAGAGAAAAGGGAACAATAAGGCACAGTCTCAGGTAGGTTTGATGAGCTTTTATCAGTGATGTCAAATATGAAGCTCTTTCACATTTAAAAATGTAAAAGCATAAAGACGGCCCTATTGATGCTTACGTGTTAAATAGTTGTGAAAAGGATCATTTTCTTCAAATGACAGCTCGAAAAAGAGGCAACATTGAAAGCAATGATAACTCTGTTATTCCCTATTTATTATTTCTTCCCAAAATTTGGAAGATGAACGGACAAATAAAAAATGAACATGCACACATAAGTACAGAAATGTGACACTAAAACGTTAACTATCTCAGAAACTCTCAGAAACTAACTTGGAATGAAACAACAATTTAAAAATGGTCACATACAGGCAGACCTCAGTTTAAAAGAAAAGCTAAAAGGAGAAAGTTGCCACAGTAGCTCCCCTGAAGGACACTTGGTGCATATCTGAAAGACGCCACTGGCATTGACACAAACAAGAAAATGTGACGGAGCGGGACTGAGAACAGTTTCAATGTCACAAGTGCTGCAAAGTGCTCACAAGCGGTGATTTGGGTTCATGTTTTAATGCTTCAAGGATGGAAGTTGGATGTTCATGTTCCCTTTACTCCCTTTTAAGAAAAACATGAATAAATGTCTCGGAATCTTTTAAACCAAGGAGGCATAGATATTATTAATAACTTCATTCATTCTTATTTCTTTCAGGGTTTGATCTCTCATCCCATTTACTGCACCAACTGAATAAATCAGTTGTTTAAATGGACAGTTCTTTTTCATGTGTGGATTCCAGCTCTGCAAGAAGGTTCTCTGGAAGCTGCAGAGCCATTCCTCCTTATTTTTTCGTCTGGTCTTTTTTTTTTCTCTTTTAAACAGGTGAGTGAGCATCAAGGGAGATAAGCCTGTCACACTTTCCCTGCAAACTGAAGCACGGGGAGCACATCTCAAACAGCAAGACGACTGGCCAACAGCGATAGCTGGCCAACATCACTGTGAGACAACCGAGGTGGTGGAGGTGGTGGAGGTGGGAGCGGTGGGGGGGGGGAGCAGGGAGAGAGGCATCAAAATCTTGGCTCACTTTCACAGGAGCTGAGATACTAAGCAGCCGTCTCTGTGACAGAGCTGGGGTAATTGTTTTGCTTCCAGACAAGATTGACTTTGTTGTCAAAGTAGAGCTGAAAACAGATGAGTGATGGAAGGGAGCGACCAGGGAAATGTAGTTTTAACAGCTGTTGGTATAAACGACGTAAGGCCGCGCCGAAGAAACTTTCTTAGAAGTGACAAAATATTAGGTTTCTGAAATCGACATTTTGTCGATGAAATGTTTGTATATCACGCGTTTCTCACTGTGTCACCTGAGTGTTGAAGAGAAAAGAAACCTGAGCTTTTCCTGTCTTTGCTTTCACCATCTAATTTTCATTTTTTTAATTTCCATTTAAAGCTTCAGAATATCAAAGAGATAAAAAAAAAAAAGCTTTGATTGTGACATGGTGTGGCGTTGTATCTGTGGCTAAATCTTGAGTGTAATAGAAAATTGTACGTTGTAAACTCTCAACATTATATTTGGCCAAGATTGTGGTTTACGAGCAAACATAGGTGCAAGAAAATGTGTATTGTGTTCTAAATAAATAAATTAAATAGTTCTTTGGTTTTTAATAGTCACAGATTGTTTTCAGATCAAACTTACCCGTGCCCATGGCGTGACATTTCATGCATCTCTGCATCAGACACTATCTTTCTGTGTGTCACCTCAAATTCATCACAGGATTGAATTGAAGACAAATAAATGAATAATCTATAATTACAAGTGGGAACTATTAGCCATTTTCATCTGGCCTCACCTTATCAGCATAGCATTTTTGCCCGGAGAACTCTAACTGTGTATTTTCTCTCTTTTGTTGGCCGTTCTCTGTAAACTCTAGAGATTATTGCAGGTGAAAATACCAGCAGAGCAGCAGTTTAAATATTCAGACCAACCTGTCTGGCACCAACAAAGATGCCACATTCAAAGTCACTTTAATCACCTTTCCGCTTTATTCTAAGATGACACTCTGACACGAGGATGACCAAAACAATATTTATTTTCTATATGTGTCCATAAATGTCTCAACTTTCTGTTGTGAACGTTCAAAACCCTTCCTATGAAACCGTTGCCAGTGCATACATGCGCATCAAATTAGCATGCAAACCTCAGTCTCACAGATTCACACACACACACACACACACACACACACACACACACACACACACACACACACACACACACACACACACACACACACACACACACACACACACACACACACATCTCTCCCCCTTAAACACACGCACACTGTATATTTCCTTCTGCCCATCCACATCAAGCACACAGTGCCTTTGGGGATAATAAATGTTTTCTGGGTTAATTATGCGTACTACCCATTACATGGCCATCCAGCTCATGTGTAATTTCTCCGACGTTTATGAATGAAGGCCAACAGCCCACCAGGGGCTTGTGGGAAGCAGGTGGCTGCTGGACACTGGCTCTTCCAACAGACGACGGGGGTCTTGTTCAGGCAACATTTGGAAGTGCTCAAATACACTATGAGGGCACTTTTCTCAAATCTCAAACTTTGAAAATGCCAAACAGCAAACACATAAGTACTGTATTTCAAAGTCTGAGATCACTTACATTTTCAGGCTGTGTGGGGTAAATTTTAAGTTATCCCAAATTACAGCCTTAGACATAACAGCATATCCCTAGGATGAACCACTCTGGCTGGTAACCACTTATCATTTCACTATTACTTTGTTCAGTGGAGTATGAAAAGGGTAATTTTCTGCCCTGTTATTTAAAAGGGGCGATTTGATCTGCTCCTTAGCCTAGAGTAAGTCAAATATGTTCGTGCTGTAAAAGTTAATAGAAGTAAAAATGTAAAACCTGCAGCACATTTATTTTTGTGATAACTTGGAGCTCTGTCTTTTACATTGCAGCGCTCGCTCAGACTGAATCTCGTCTATTTGTATCCCATTTGTAGACAAATATTTATGATAAATATGATAGATATGATAAATATGTGCAGCAGGTGTGCAAATAGATTCTGCTGCTTCTATGTGTTTAAAGTCATGTTTTGCATTTCTTGTTTTCTAACCAATTAAGATGTCAAAAGAGTAGGTAAAGATATGTTGTGGTATTCTGGTAGACAAAATGCTTCCTTTTGGAGAATTTTTTCTAACATAGACTCCATATGATGTCATAAAGGGAGAAATGTCCTTATATGGTCATATTATCCAGGAAGTGTGCGTATACAACATCAAAGGCTTCAGTCTTCATGTTAAAAGCAGCAGATTATCATTCCACAGTAACAAAAGTGTGTGTCCATCCTGGTGGATCTGCTGTACTTTTCACAAAGCCTTCTGCTTCTCTTTCCAAGATGTCTCCAAAGAAATGTGTTTTGGTTTTGAGGGTTAGTTCTCTCAACATGGCTCAGTGGATGCTGTTTGTTTGTCCAAGCCAGCGATGGAGAAAATGTTTTTGTTTCTTTTATGACACTTCACAGAGGACATGAACAAGGCCCAGCACCGTGATGGATTTGCAGGAAGACCCTGAAAGTCGGTGCTGTTTCAACTCTAGAAGTTTGTGAGTCTGAACTGCAAGTGACAAGTAAAGCGTCTGTGTTCCTAGTTACTGAGTCTTAGCCTTTGTTGCTCCGTATCATGCCAGCAAGAGAAAAAGGGGAAAAAACAAAATCAATTTACTTCAATGCATCATCACGGAAATAAAAAATGAAAAAAAGGAAGAAAGTGAGCCATTTCAGTGATTATCACGCTAATCCTGCCTCTGTTATTGGCAACAATGCAGTTGAAATGAGCTTGGTGAGAGCATCATTAGCTTTTCTGTTTCTTGACTGCAGACATTTTTGAAGTGAGACGGTATCTCACCGTAATCCCCGCAGCTACACCTCGCTGAGGTGTTGAGCTCATTTACAGGAAATGTTGAAAATGTATTGTTGATGATGTGTTGTCATATTGAAAATGTGTGTGTAACCAGCACCAGGAGCGTCATGCATTCATGACCCATTAACCCTGCCCATTCGCAAACCTCCAGACATTCGACCAATAAAAAAATACTTAAGCCAAATCTGCTCAATTTCATCAAAAGCCTCTCCTTGTACTTCTTTATCTTTGCCTTTCTGAATGCTTTTGGAGCTATGCTGAGTACAAAGCTACACTACAGGCACCGGAGATTTAAATAAAAACAAAATAGGCATAGTATGGCCACTTTGAATGATTCTGCAATAGACAACAACTTTGTTTATAAAATAAGATGCAAGTTGGCATCGTGCATCTTAAAGACAGATGGGAAATCTGTCTCTGTAATGCAAATCAAGTCTTATTGGATACATTCAGAAAATGAAAAAGGTTCTACTGTTTGCTACCTAAACCTGCCTTGATTGACACATTTTCTTGCACATTTAAGCAGTGGCGTCAATTCAGTCGAAGCTAAGGTATGGCAAGGTTACAAGTCACAGAACTTAACTAGAGTATCAATCAACACGTCCAACAAATACTCATCACACAAGTCTGTTATGGAGCTTATCTGTGTGGTCAAGAAAATTGGAACTTTTATAAATGCAGTCACGCTCACTGCAAAAACTATAAATCTTACCAGGAATATTTGTCTTATTTCTAGTTAAAAAGTCTAATTTTTAGTCAAAAAAATCTCATTACACGTAAAACAAGAGTCATCACCAGAAAAATAACTTCTTATTTGACAATTTTCACCTGTTTCAAGTAAATTTTCACTTGAAATAAGTAAAAAAATCTGCCAGTGGAACAAGATTTATCTTGTCATTACAAGCAAAACAATCTTGTTCCACTGGCAGATTTTTCCACTTATTTTAAGTGAAAATCTACTTGAAACAGGTGAAAATGGTTGTTTTTGAGTCTTGTCTTAAATGTAATGAGATTTTTTTTTACTAAAAATTTGACATTTTAACTAGAAATAAGACAAATATTCTTGTTAAGATTTTGAGTTTTTGCAGTGTATAATAACTAGTGAAATCGATCATGTTGTTCTGATTTGCATTTGTAGTTATTCTATATGTATTAATTAATAGAATAATCAATACAAATAGACACAGAGTAATTCCATAAATGTATTTAAAAAACAAACATTTAAATTTTCCCTTGAAGCCAAGGTGTGGCGGCTGCCGTACCTTGCCATACACAATTGACGCCCCTGCATTTAAGAAAAGCTGATGTACACAGCAGACTTTGGTAAATAAATGAACACACACACACACACACACACACACACACACACACCACTCAGTTTCGGTGTGTAGTGCAGAGTTTACTGTACTAGCCAGTTCAGCTTGCTGTTTTTATTTCTGTCAAACAAAAAGGTCAAATGTTTAGTCACCATGGCATTTATTTAACCATTGACTGCTCTGAATCAGTCGGGCTGCTCCCCATCTCACCCTTTTATAGCTCTCTCCCTGGTCTCTCGCGCCCGTTGGGGAAAATCATTATAAATCTATCACCTTAACCCCTCCTCGGTACCACTATTGACTCCTGCTTACTGTTCAAGGGATGTTTTCATTTTTGAACATATCCTCCACCATTTTTTTTCAATCACTTTGAGAATCTAGGGTCATAAAAGATTTTGAAAACTGAACATTTCTCCAGAGGAAAGACAAAAAAAATGGGTGGGAATTATTTTATGTATTGTTCCATTTGATGGGTATGTCAGCGCTGGGGTTGAGCTTTTCAGGAGCTGGAAGAAAGGCAAGAGCAAACGCTGGTTTGAATTTGTTTATCACCTTTGAAATGCTGGGGTTGCAGGGAGGTTGTCGGGAGGGGCAAAGACAAACTCGACAGATGCTTCAGAGATGGGACGCTTCACCCACGTGTCACCCTTCTCCACCCGTCACAAAGCGGAGAGGGTGACGCCGAGGGGCCAGATTGCTGTCAAGTACAAAGTAAAGCAGAAAAGGGGAAGAGAAAAACCTTGAGAACACCATCTCTACAGTATGTAGGTGCAGGCAGCTGAGAGAGTATGTGAGTTTTGACTTTGGGAGTCATTTTGGTTGTAGAAACCCAGAACCACACTGTTTGGTCTTCCAAAGAGGTTCACTGTGGCAGAATTACTGCATATTGCCTATGACAGCGATAACGACTCTCCGCATATTGGGATTATACTGCTGTGTGAAGTCTTTGCAGCTGGCCTATTAAATATGCATGAATGTTTGAAATGAATTTTGGAGGATTTTCACCTCTTTCCCCAGCGCCCTCTCTTTTATTGTCAAACTTTATAATCATATTCCTGTCTATTAAAATTCTGATGCATAATTTAAACACATGACAACAACAGAGGGCTCTCAAAGAAAAAGGCTTCTTTCTGTTCAGCAGCTGGCAGCGAGCTTCCTTTTGATGACCGGTGTATGCTAAATTGACATTGTTGTAGTGGAAGAAAAAAGCAAAACAAAACAATAAAAGAAAAAAAAAAAAACAATCCACCAAAAATGTCACCCTTGTGAAATCCGATGCAACCGTTTCAGAAGTGCAACACAGTAAACATATCGGCAGGTATAAAATATTCAGCAAGGTTACAGCGAGGCTGCGGCAGGTGGAAACTGAGGCAAACACCCGTCAATGTGCAGTTGTTTCATGCTGTTTAATTTCGAGTCAATGACTTTTTCTGCATGACAGCTGCTCAGAACCAATTCTGCTAAGAGGGAAATGTGGGTTACATCTTAACAAACACAAAAACAATTTACCGGCTCAAACTGAACAAGGTCGCTTGCGTGTTGAGTCTGTCAACGACAGCAGCCAGAGAGGAGAGTTCACATCTGTAGTACAGTGTGTCTGAAAACTTCTGTATGGATATGTGCAGAATCTGATGGATCATAAAGGATGTGAATGTTTAACAAGAAATTAATTTAAATTGAGGAAAACTGGATAGTCCATTTCAAGAGCAGTGGAAATTTGTCTTTGACGTGACTCCAAGAAGATAAGAACACACGTTTAAAAAGAAAACAGTTTAAAACATAAAATAAAAATAAAAAAAGTTCCAAGATACTGGTATGCAAATAGATTAAAAACACCATTATTTCTTTATGAATAATGTCGATTGCAGTTGAAATGAGTGAGGTATGTCCTTGTTGGGGGGAGCCAATAACAGCGGTCTGAGATGAAGTGTGCACGGTCATGTGTGATAGTGATGGTTCTCCGTCTGACTGCATGAATGTGGAGATCTGACAGTGAAGATTGTGGTGCCTTTTATTTGGCGTGCATGTCCAATGACCCGCAGCAGCTTAGATTTGTCTCAGAGAGACGGGTGTGCCGAGGAACCGACTCCATGGCTGATTTGTAAACCAGTCTGAGTATATCATAATACGTCATGAAATGTTAGTTTAGTTTGTTAAGAAAATTAGTAAAGAATGTCTAGATCTGGATCTAGATTGAGGTTTCTTTTTCAGTACATCCCTCTTACAGAAAAATAATATTTTGCAATTTTAGTGAAAGCGATGCTGACCAGTCCCAAGTATTTTCAGTGACACAAAGGAACTTTTGTTATTTCTAGCTGTGGCCGTGGATCATAAATCACTCCACTACATAACACTGTATAACATATACTTTTGTTTTGCAGTCTTTCTGCAGCCGGCATTAATTTCCTGAGTCTCTTAGTCTCCTCTGCCGTGACATCGGTCTGTGAGCTCGGTTCATTGTTGTTGGTGTGTTAGAGAGACAGTAAGGGTGGGGGTCCAAAAGTTTTTTGTCAATAGCGGAACGGAAGTCGAGGTCGACGACACTTCATAAAGTTAATCAAATATCCCATCAGTGGAACATTAAAACGATATTTTAGCATGAAAAAAATATATATATCTTTTTTTTTGCTTTAATGCATTTTTCATAAGAGCATGCTCCAGTTCTGAAAATTTCATAATATTTGTCTTGTTATATTTTGAGAATGTCCTCCATGGCACAATATGAAATAAAGTTCTTACTGTAACTAAGCAAAAAAGGAAAAATAATGCAGGCTTATTCAGTTTCATTTTGTAATTTAAAGCAAGGATTTGGTCATAGCTGGGTGTAATCTGAATGTAATTTGTTGTGATATTTTGATAAAATCAACGATTGTTCTGACAGTGATTAAATACTTTTTTTTACTTGACCTTTTTTTAAGAGCTAAAAGAGGAAAAGTTGGTTGATATAATACTGAAGTGACAGTGTTGATACCAAATTAAGAGGACTGAACTTTGCTTAAAACTGTTTAACTGTTATCAACAATCTGCGTACTGTTGTAACTCCAAAAGTTCAAAGTGGCTTATACGGCCGAGCGCTCAGTGAAGGTTGTTAACAGGTTGTGAATCAGTCATTAGGTAAGTTCTGTCTCGAATGAATTGTTCTAATCTACAGCTCACGCTGACTTCTGCAAGAACTTGAATCACGCAGCTGCTGGCACATTTGGGGAGTCAGACTCAGACCGAGTGTTTATATTGCAAGCAGTGAAGGAAAACCGTGGCTTTGTATGCCTTTTGATCTGAGAGAAATGTAAAAATATGTATCTTTGAAGCTATGCATAATTAAACATCCCATGAGGGCAAAACACACATACCAGAGCGGAGCCCCAAAGAGCCCTGGCCAAAATTAACCCCTTGGGACCTTTACACAAGAGGCTGACCTTTTTTTTCTGTTCGCTCCCTCTGAAATAATAATAAAAAAAATTCTGTTGTAAAAAAAAAGAGAACTAGAATTAAAAATGTTAACCTCCAGCCTGGCAGTCAGTGTGCAGGGCATAGCACACAGATAAACATAAAAACTAAAATATTGGCTCATCTATACATCATGCTGTTAAAAGCTATAATTAGTTTTAAAAATAAGTGGCCTGTCAGTTTGGCCAAAAGTGGTATTTCCGAATAAGAAGCATGAGACCTGAGTGGATTTCCAACCACAAAACGTGCAATTCATTTCCACTGAACAACACTTTACCGGAGGTACATCAACACAAACTGACAGGAACCAGCTGCCTTTTAAACCCTCACTGCTGTAGACTAATAACTGGAAGAACCTGCCGAGGAAAGGCCAGACTATATAAAGCAATATGTTTCAACTCGCCCCAGTCTATACAAAACACAACATGGAGATTAAATATTAACATAAATACACACTCCTATAAATAATTCAATCAGACACACATGTGCCATATAATTATGCTAATCATTTTTGCATTCTTTTCATTTGTTTCACTCCTTTGCCTCCCATGCATTGCTGGGGATCTCACAAGGTTTTGTGCATGTTATATCATCATTACTTTGATGCCCATACACTTGTATGGCATTCACTAAAACCATAGTACAGAGTAGAATCAGGTACAGTAAAATAGTAGTTTGATACTAGTGAAAAGTACTGATTAAAGGCAGTTTCCCTCCATAAGATATCATTTGAATATGTGTAGCATCTCCCACGATCCACACTTTACTCCTTGGGTGATCAAATGATGCTATTGAGATGTGGAAAGTGACTGACCCACCATGAAACAAAAGCTTTGCTTCACTCACAAAATATTAATGCAAAAAAGCAACTCTTTGTGCTGTAGACTAATGTGACTACTGTATTTCATGTTGCACCATGAGATCCAGATACACGACTCAATCAATGCATTCTTGGGTGATAGCGACACCAAAAACGTTTATCTTTGAAAAGCAAATCCTGGAGGCAGCTTCGTTATATTGAAATCCACGTGGATTCTAAGAAGTCACACTTTTCAAATACAGCAACATTTAGTTCAACTAAAAAGATCATTAAAATATCCAATGCATGAGAACCTATTTTGTTGTTGTTGCCATTGCGAGCACATGCAGAGAGGAGAGATATGCAGTAAAAGAGTGAATCATATAAACGCAGACAGGGAGGGAGCAAAAAAGAAAGAGAGAACGACTGGCTGGATGCATACGCAACGAGATGGAGAGATAGAATCTGTGTGTGTGTGCAAGAAAGAGAAATCCTGAGCGACTGAGAGAGTGCAAGCTTGAAAGTGAATGCAGAAATTGGAGGTACAGCTGTGGGTGGAGGGCAAACTAACTTTGAACATTCATTGTGCTGAAGTTATTATCCATTTTCTCTAGAGGTCACAGGCAAGGCTGCTGGGAAGGCTCCTCAAACAGAAACAGCTCCCACGTACTGAGCTCTCAAAGCTCAACGTGAGCTCTTCCTTATTCCCCAGACCTTAGAGAAATTGTTCTTTAGATTGATAGTTAAAGGAACAGACATAGAATGTGCTAATGATCTGGCTTGCTTTTGTACAGAAATGTTGCTTAAACCTTAGCACTTGCGGGTGTCGCGTGCTGTTGAGAGTGCTCTAATTAATTGTGCAATCTCAACAAATGTCGGTAAAGCTATTAAAAACAATCAGGAGTTGTCAAAATCGTTAACCCTGCACCCGCTGGCTGTAATACAATATGAACACGAGACAACACCTGTTAGAGTACTGTTGCAGAGTTGGACTTGCAGCAATATATTATAGAGACGGGACGAAAGCGACAGAACGGCGGGGCACAGCAAAAAAGGAACAATTATAAATCAATCTGCTGCTTCTGAACCATGGTTAACGCCTTGGATTCATCAATATGCAGCAGTTAAGATGTTGATAGATTCTCATGTGCACAAACCTCAGTCAGATTAAATATCAATGCCAATTTTCAGGCCTTTCCGATTTGTGCATGCAGCTAAATAACACCTCAGCCCCAGCACTCTCTGCTCTTCAGGAACGGCTGTGGGAAGGAGCTTTATCAAGGATGCATTTTAGTTTATCTTGGGGAGGGAGGGGGGTAAATAAGATTCCACGTCATTACAATGGCGTGCTTTTCCTGGGATTAAGATCTTCAGTCTTCGGATGATTGTTGCACATATTCTACATGTGTAGTTTCACCAGGAACATTAATCACATTAAAGCTTATGGTATATTTTCAAACTCATTTTATTCTACATCCCATTATAGATGCACTGAAATAGCTGGCTCTCGCAAACTAAATACCATAGAATAAATACATAAATCCTGAGAGAATGAGAGGACGCTGATTCAATTATTGTGCAGAAAAAAAAGAGCCTTCAGTAACTAAAAATAACCCAGAAGAAAGAGATTGATTTAGGTTAACAGGGTTTGGAAACAGAAAAATTGGCAGAGAAGTTACAGGCTCTAAACTAACCCAAGTCTTCAAAATGATTTGGGATATTTATTAGCAGGCCGGAAGTCCTCAAGTTATGTAAATTGAGACCCCTTTCTCTTATTTGTAGATTTTGTAGTGATTACCTCAAACGAGAAGTAAATGCAAGTAAATGAGTTCATATAATATTTATATACATTTCCATCTCAGATGTTTTATCATGGTTTCTTCAACAGCAATCAGTCGTCACCGTTCAAAACATAAATATTGTTGTAAATGTAATACATTTGCCATGCAACTTAATGTATTAATGTAATGTATATTTATTGATGGAGAATACTAAGCTGAGGTTTAATCCACCTCTTTGAAAAATGCATTCTCAGTAACAGTCCTCCGATGAGTTAAAAGAAAAAAAAGGCCGCTTTTTTTTTTAGACCTTTTACTGCAATTTTAAAAGTTATTTTTGTACATATTGTTGCAGGAGTGGTAATCAATCCCATTCAAAACAAGCTCCGTGGCGGTACACAAACCCACTGTGGGGCTGTTAGGAGCCGGCAAACAGTTCAATACTCAATCCACAACACCTGAACGAGAGAATTCTCAGCGAGGAATGTTTTGAACCCGGTGGCCTCACGTGTCATTGATTTCCCTGTCCATGCAGACGCGATGTGTGGCAGTGCCTTTTGCTCAGGTGGCTGAGTTATGTTGGGGTGAATGCTTCACTTTTCTTAAATTGCACCACAGTCCGAATGAAAACCAGAGTGCCTCAGGCGGTGCGTCAGGGGAGCTATCTGACTCCGAGGTATGCAGCCGATGGCGTGTCCATTTAGATGAGCGTCAAAATGCTAGACATCTAACTGACAGATATGAAGCTCCAAGTTTGAGGTGCAAGCTCAGACTACATGTACTGTTGCATTTGATCAGATTTTTCTTTTTTTTTTATTAAAAAAGCTTGAAAAATCCCATGTGACATCATACATACGTTTCTGGGTAGAGACTTTGAAGCCCACTCTCTCATCTAATGCATACAATAAGACTGATTATAAACGCCCCGACGGGTATTGATTCAGAAGTCTGCTGCTCTGTGGGGTTTCTTTTGGAAAATAATACAAACAGATTTAGTCATGAAAATTGCAGGAATGCCAAAGAAAAATGGTTACGTTTAGGCATTGAAACTATCTGGTTAGGTTTAGGAAATACAGACCACACTGTTGAGACTTTTGGATTATGCAGCAGAGTTTCAGCACAGCTACAGTTACTGAACATGCTGAAATCTGAGACTCCAGGAGTCGCTCTGCGTTGATTTGAGACACGTATGGATCCTGACGAAACGGCAATGAGCAACCACTTGGAAATGAGAACCATCTCAACTGTTTTGATGAGGTGGACCTGATATTTCTCTGACATGCCAGGACAAAAATACGGTGGAGTGTCATGACCACCTTAAGGGGAAAAAATAGATCTTTAACTACAGGAATCATTTCAAACTTCTACGAGACCAAAGTTGTAAATTACAAGAGAAAAGTTGTCCTAATGAGCAAATATCATCCTGCATGATACTGCTGAACAAATGCAAATATGAAGTATCTCCTTATCTGTGAATTTGATACTGGGGTGCTTCACATCTCTCACTTTTAATACATATTATTTTATTCTTATATTACATTTCTTTTCTTGTAAAAATACAATTTATGTTCATGATGTTTGATTTTTTTTTTCTCTCATTAAGCTACAACTTGTTTCCATCAAAAGGTGTGAGATGTTTTTCATCATAAAATTGTGACTTTGTTCTTGTGATGTTACAGCTTTGCTCATGTCTTTGTGTTTTTCTTTGTGCGCCCTATGTATGCACGCATTCAGCACCAACTCTTCCTTGGGAGCCTCCATTCAATAAGTTGGCAGCAAATACAGAACCCCACAAGATCAAAGGGAATATAACCCCGCTAATTCAACTTCAGATCAGAGAGAGATCTTCAAATTAAGCGTGAGGTTTTGAAGTAAACGCTGTTTTGCCACCACGTTTCATTTACTTTCAACTCCAGCAGCCTAATTAGCCCCAGAGGTGAGGAGGAGAGTGAATGGGATGGGAGTAAGGACCCAGGGCCAACTATCCATCTAAAATATACACTAATGAAAAGGTCTAGGGAAAGATTGACATTTCAATGTGAAAAAGCCTCGCAAGATTGGATCGTTGCCAAACAAAGAGCTTTGCCAGACCAAAAGCAACTCAGTTCCTCACATTACAATAGTGAGAATTAGACAGCGTTTCAGTCCTTTTTTTTATCACAGAATATGTCTGGACAAAGAATTTGACCTTTGTTTCCTATGTAAAGTAACTGAAAAAAAAGAAATGTTTCTTTCCATCTAAGCGACCGCTGTCAGAGCCGCGATGACAGCATCGGCCAAAGAAACGGGAATCCATTCACAGGTCCACAATTCAATGGACGGGAAGGGATCAAGACATGTGGGCAGCCTGTGTGGCAACAAACCACACAAGGAAACCAGGAACCAGGAAACACCAGTAAAAGCAATGCTGCTGGTGGTGCAAAAACAAAAGCATGGTGACAAAACATGAAAGAATTAAACATAATTAAAAAGAAACACCGAAGGGTAGACACAGGTGGAAGCAATTATTTTGAATTGGAAAAAAAAATGGAGGGCAGAGGTAAAACTAACAAGTGCTCAGGGAAACGCCATTTAAAATAAGTGCCAAAGAAAAAACCCCAAACCACTTCCCTCACTCAGACTGAAAGGGACTTCCAGAGTGTTCTACTTTTGCCAAAGCCCACCATGAACTTTATTTTTTTGAAGAAATGATTGGTGTCTGCTCTTGACCAGGGCCAAAGACGACCATCCAGGCTGTTACTGGCAACAAGCCCTGAAGCCGTGCACGCTCTGTGATGGTAGGGGGTTGGATCCGTGTCCTCGACAAGGTCATTCACGCTTCTGTAATGACAGCATTAATGCAAAACGTATGCTTATATTTTAGAGCGATTCATGACGCCTTCAAGGCCACGTCTCTACACGCGCTCATTGATTTTTCAATAAGTCATTGTTAAAGCACATTCTTCGCACGTTACAAATGAGGGACTGACAGAGGAAAGAGGGTACGGCTTCTGGACTGATTTTTTTTTTTGTCTGTACTGTTGTTTCACAGGAAGAATGGGGTAAAATAAAAAAATAAAAACTTTTCATTGCTTGGTATCTTCAAGGCCCGGATGCTCTGGGCTCTTTATGGAAGCACACATGTACTAGTGGATGATGGGCGCCGTTTATGATCGAAGACAGTTTCATACAATGGAATGTGTTTTTCTCCAGAGGGCCGAGACTACACAGGTGGTGAGCATCTTGGGCATTGATTTAATGGGGAACTGGGCTCAGCTCACAGTTGTGTCTTCAGCTCAACCTGAAACTGCGGGACAGGTTGGGTCGGGTACTGTGGGCATTCGATTTGAAAGCCTGGGAACAAACAGGCTGTGCCAAAGCCTTGAAGATCAGCCTTCGGTTAAAGCTAATGGACCGTGCTGACATCTTTGACTATATAGTGTGTTGAACAGTAAATATGTGAAGGTTGTTGCTGAGAAAAGGAAACACTGACTCTGGGGAAACTGCCCCAGGATGACAAAGCTGCAATTGGCAGAGGGAGGAAAAGCGGGGGTTTTGTTTTCTATTTGACACTGATGGATCACTCGAGCCAGGATGAACCAGCTTCTGGACGGTCCAGACGTTTATAAAAATCCTGCGGATTACAGGAAGGAAAGTCAACAACAATAAACCATCATCCACTCACATCCCTGGCAACATCGTGTTTAAGCTTTGAGTAGAGCAAAATGATTTCTCTATGATTGAAAGCCTTTTTTCTGGAAAAATGTATTGTGTTGCATTTGAAGATTTAGCTGTAAACCGTTTTGTTTTATAGCCCGACACACACATGCACACACACACAGTGTGTGTGTGTCTTTAAATGATGTCTTTAAACACCCAATTTCTTTCAGTATGAAAAGAAAAATGACTGTAGAAATGTTTGCTTTATTTTTCAACTGAACCTTTTTAAGGATAAACACCAAAATATTATCACAATTTAACTTTTTACTTGAACATCCAAAACACATAAAAGTTTGAGACGTTGTTTATTCTCTCGATTGATCCATCTCTATTAGCCCTGACTCATGACCTTGCTTCAGTGGGAGCAAAACAAATTAATGAGGCAAGAATCTTGTTGCTGATTTCTTTCTTCTTTTTTGGCCTCCGGTACTTTGAAGATTTGCCCATGGTAATGATTTTGAGAGGAAATTGAAAATAAAAACATTATAATTTTGAAATATAATTGTCACGTGATTTTTCTTTTTCCAAAACAATGTCAAAGAGTCCCAACAAACATGCTAACTTGTATTCCCTCTTACTTACAGTTTACTTTTAACATAATTAACTAATTATTATTACCTGCTTTACCTCTTTAGTTTGTTTTCCACTAATTGTTCTACTGATGATCAGCCTGCAGTGGCAGCCTAGAGCCTGAACCCATGTCGGAGGAGGCTGCTGCTCTGACAAAAACCCTCCTTCATCCTTGCCAAGGCCTCCTTTTCATGCTGCTCCCACATGCTGTCAGTGGAAACACAAGGGATGACCGTGGGTGCCTGAAAAGATATTTGAAAAAGAAAAGGCAGTAGATGTCAGTGTAGGCAGAGTGATTTTTTTTTTTTTCAAGATCAGAATGGTCTAGAGAGAAATGACTACACTGTTTCTGTTGAAGTCCCCTTGTTTCTTGGTGAGTCTGCAGTTTGTAGCTATTCTGGGATGTCAAATAGTATTGCTTTTCTTGCATGTTTCCTCACTAAATTAGTAGCAAGTTTTCATACAGTTTCATACAGTTTCATACAGCCAAATTACCAGCTCCCAATCCCAGCCCAAAGATGGTTTGTGGTTCGTTTATCACTGATAACCACTTAAGAATAAAAATTATCATCTTGAGTTTCTCTTTTCGTTCAGGTTTAATTAAAATGATCTTAAAGATAATTGATCGGCGTGTGTTAATGAAAAGCTTCCAATTGTACAGACTGAGGGTTTAAAGTTTAAGGGGTAAAAACTGAGGTTTTTAAGTGCAGATATCTTGACAAAAATATAGAAAGTGAGTTGCTGCAGACTATGAATAAGGGACAAAAAAGTCAAATTTAAAAATGACTTGTTCTTGCAAATATAAAATGACATAAGCAGTAAATACCTCAAAATGCTTTATTTATGTAAATAAATCCAATTAGGAAATAATACTTGGCACACTCAATAATTTGAACAGCAAAAAATATGACGTTTGTGCTTACATAATTATGTTGCCCTGACAGAAAGATGTCCCAACAAATGTCAACATTTTAGCACTTTAAAAATTGATACTGCACCGCCATCTGCTGGAAATACTTTGTAATTGTCTCTCTTTTTTTTCATTTAGCATAGTTGACAAAAATTTTGAACAAAAAAGATATTCTATGTATTTATTTAAATTAAAAATAATGTTAAAGCGTATAATATTTGTCTGTAGGAATGCTTTAATATCCAACTAAAGTTTCATCATGCATGTCCTTCAAAAACTCCTGTCATCGTTTGGTAACCTGTGAAATCCCTGAGCCAATCGTGTTGTCGCTTCATTTCCATTTTAACCAATCAGAAACAAGAACACTCCGGGGTCGATGTTTCGCTTGTGGCTGTCAAAATGTGCGCCCTCTGTAACCGTAGAGCTCTAATGCGACGGGATAGGTCAAAGTGCGGCGTGAAATGGTTGTGAGATCTACGACCCGCGCAGGTTCACGCCTATTTTCACGTGACTTCCTCCGCCAACATGTCGTGAGCACACGGCGTGAGAGGATGCTTTCAGGGATGTTATGTTCAAAAAAAGTATAATTATTGATATTATGGAGAAATGTGTTCGTTTTATTGCTTAAGACACAGGAGATAATAATAGTTTAATTTAGCCACAGGGGAAACATGTTTCGTTTGACGAGGACGGCGCTGCAGAGTCTTAAGCGTGTGCGGTAAGTCAGGCTAAAGCTGAATCCCAGTGTGTCCCAGCATGGGGGTGTTATGAATGTTTCACTGAAAGCAGTGTCAAATTATTAATATTCTTCAGAGAATTATAAAAACTGAGGATAATTTACTATTTAAAAGCTATGCCTGCTGTGATCAACGCCAAAGATGAGCCATCAAAATAACAGATAGTGAATTTCCTATTGGGCCAGGCAGTGTGGCAGGCTTATGAAAAGACATTTAAGTTCTAATTTAACTCTAAATTGTTGATTAGAGTTCTTGAAAGCTTGATAAGATCATATTGATTTGCAGGACAGGACAGCCAAGTTCTCAGAGTAATCTATTTATTTATTTTTTTATTTTTTTATTATTTATTGGATCCCCATTAGTCCTCATAAATATGAAGACTATTCTAACTGGGGTCCACATTAAATCAAACAATTAATCAACAATACAGCATTTATACAAATAATTACATGGATCAATTAACCTGAAAATATTAACATTAATTTTCAGCGCATATGAACATTAAATAATAATAATAATAATAATAATAATAATAATAATAATAATAATAATAATAATATGAACAATGAATAATACAATGCAAATTAATGTAAATTACAGAGTAAAATGTAATGTACCGAGTACAATATAAATTAATAAGTAACCTGATTGATAGAAATATTAACATGAATGGATTCCCTTAACGTAGTTTTCTAAACTAGATTTATTTTATTTATTTCTAGACTATTGTAACATAATATTATGGCGAAACACAGCTTCTCTCAGTTTACTTTTGAAACTAGCCATTCCTGTGGTTGAAATCTACTGCACTTTTAACTATTTTGTTTATAAAGTTTCAGTGGACAGCAGCCAACATGGAGACAGAGGAGCTCTTCTGCAAGAGAGGAGGCCCTTCACTATCAGCCAGGGCAGAAAATCCATGGTTTTACCGTCAAAGAGGTATGTGTCTTGCTGAAACTGTCTTCTTGCCTTCATGTGACTCAGATTCTCACGTCATCACACCAGCTTCTGGTCAGAGTTAGTAGCTGCTTTAACGTTTTCCTTAAGCAGTCCAGAGTGCAGCATGAGCTGCTAATGCCTCGTACCAGGACTCGTGGGGTGCAGGTTTGTGGTCCCGGTTCTCAGACCCTGGGACGGTCTCTGAAGGGGACCGATCTCATTAAAAATCACCATTTACAGTTTTTCACAATTGTTTAAACACATTTATTGGAACATCAGACACAATGTGCACAACCTGAAACTCGTGTTTCAGGTGGCTAAACCAATCCTGCTGAACTCCAAGCACATTTACTGCTCTAGACTCAAATTCCCATTCCATACCACACATTTCTCACAACACTACACACAATTCCCAATACCCTGCACACTCTTCCTGAATTCCCTCTCTTGCTGTTCACACAGAACACACAGTCAATCACATTTCTAAACTCCAAAGGCTGTTGTGAAATATGCAATCAGCAATTTGCCATAAAAGGGTCACAGGTGAGCTCCTGGTTTGTTTGGAGAACAATGGATGGTGGCAATATTGAGAGAGGTGAGCAGCTTGCTGTGATGTCCAGTGGACTGCACATTTTGAGTCCAAATACTGTAAAATATTATTCTATTTGTTCTTACAGTAAAGAATTGTGTGTTGTTTTCTATTTGAGTAGCCTATACATAAGAATACTATATGGTGATATATTACATCCAACATCTGAAGGTTTACTGAACATACAAATGCATGATTCTACTGAGACATTCATATAGTGTTTTCCATTCATACTATAGTGTCTTCCATTCTGCACATCAGTGTTCAGTGGGTGCTTAGAAATGTCTACTCAAATGATGTATGTGTGGCATTTGAGAAGGAAATATCATTTAGTGAAGAGTTAATACTGTTTTGAGGGTAGAGTGTGCTTTTGCAAGAGAAGTGTAGGATTCAGCATTTTGTGTGTAGAGTTTTGAGAAAGTGGGGTAGTCTATCAGGAAATGTGTTTAAAAAATTGTGAAAAACTGTAAATACAAATGCACTCGTTCTTCTGTAGAATAAAGACCTACTGGGAAATTAGATTTTCCTAAATGCGTAATTGTGTTCATGTGATCTTCACAAGGTTTGAGTCCGTGGCTTAGTCTCGACCTTTAACCTTTCCCTGCTGATTATTCTGTCTGTCCCTAGGTTGTAGCCGTCCCGGACTTGTTCCTCACTGCAGTCAAGTTAACGCACGATAAAACTGGAGCTCAGTACCTCCACGCAGCCAGGGATGACTCCAACAACCTCTTCAGGTTGGTTAGATTGTGTTGGTTTGTTTTGTTTGAATCATGGTGAGATAACAGATCATAATAAGATAAAGTTTGTTTTATCTGTGGCGTCACTCCTGCTGCGTGTTTCAACTGCAGATATTATTTCCTCACATTACTTTGTCCTTTTTGTGATTCAGTGTGCAGTTGAGGACGACCCCCATGGACAGCACGGGGGTCCCTCACATCCTGGAGCATACTGTGCTGTGTGGATCTGAAAAGTACCCTTGCAGGGACCCCTTCTTCAAGATGCTCAACAGGTCCCTGTCGACTTTCATGAATGCATTTACAGGTACTGAAGCACCGAAATGTGTTGAGTGACCTGCCACCAAAGCCTGTGTGGTTATATTTACATGAGATTAGATTTATTGATTGTAGGGCTGGGCGATATGGACCAAAAGTCATATCTCGATATTTTCTAGCTGAATGACGAAACTCGATATATATCGATATTTTTTCTGTGCCATAATTGGGGTTTCCCCCAAAGCATTATAGCATAGCATCTCTGTTAGCATCTCTGGTAGCTTCATTTTTTTCTGAGGCAAACCCTTAAAAAAACACTCAGTTTTAATACAAAGCCTCGTGCCAAATGTCACACAGGTTCATTTATTAACAGAGGTCTGCACAATATTAAAATGTATAAAACAAATGAAATAAAAATAAACTGCATATATAGAATAAAAATGCTGAATAAAATAAAACAAATATCCCTTTCCTGCATAACAATTAAATTAAAATACACTGTGCAATTAATACAATGTAGACAGTAACAGGCAGACTTTTCCACTGAGGTTGACGGTTGTGCAAATAACAAAACATTTGTGCAAATCTCATTCAAGTCAATTCGTCACAAAATAAGCTATATCAAAATCATAAAAAAAAATTAAAAAAAATGAATCGATATAAACGATATTGACTCGTACCATATCGCGTTTGAAAATATATCGATATATATTAAAATCTCAATATATCGCCCAGTCCTACTGTGTGGTTATATTTACATGAGATTAGATTTATTGATTGTGTGGATATGTGTCATTATATATCTCATCTGCACGACCAGTGCAGCACGATGTCAAAAGGCTGGATTGTGACAGGAAAAGCCCCTCTCATAGCTTGTTTTTGTCTGTTTTTACAGCCAGCGACTACACCATGTATCCCTTCTCCACACAAAATGGGAAGGACTTCCAGAACCTTCTATCGGTCTATTTGGATGCAGTTTTCTTCCCTTGTTTGCGAGAGCAGGACTTCTGGTGAGTTTCACATTTGAACATCCTAAAACACAAAAAGGCTGCTTTGCAGACCTGAACCCGGTAATCTTGTGTTTTCTGGACCCTGTGGTCCTGAACACACACAATTTAAGGTATGAGAGTGGGATCCTGAAGCAGGTCCATTAGTGTCAGATGTATTTAATAACTAAACAAACCTTATTAAATTGTGTGTGGTTTGTATTTGCAGGCAAGAAGGCTGGCGGCTGGAGAATGAAGACCCCACAGACGCTACCACCCCACTGGTGTTTAAAGGAGTGGTGTTCAATGAAATGAAAGGAGCCTTCGTAAGTCTGCTATAACGTCTGTGTGCATTCACACTTTTAAAGACGCTCAAGCTGTTTGATTTAAACATATGTTAATGTACATGATGGCAACGTAAATCATTTACAACAAATGCAGGAGGTTTATATTTAAATCGCACATCCAGTAAATAAAACAAGTAGTGAAAAGATCTAAAGTCAAGCTGGTGTGGTCAAGAAAAGCGCAAACGAATGAATATCTATTACATATTTGCAGTGTGGACAGTAACGGAGTAAATTTACTTGAGTACTGTACTTAAGTACATATCCAGAGGATTTGTACTTTACTTGAGTATTAGATTTCTTTGGTACTTATTACTCTTACTTGAATACATTTCCAAGACAAATATTTTTACTTTTACTCAAGTAAATTTCTAGGAAGGCTGAAAAGTACTCGTTACTTTCAGGTCTGCTCTTTTTTCTTCTTCCCTAAAATCCTATTGGACACAAGCTGTTTTTGTCAAAGGAGGAGACCTATCACAGTGCACGCTCTCCACTGGGATGTACGTAAAGCGGAAATACGTCAAGCCTCCTCAAAACGATACCGCCAAAGTAGCCTGCGTTTGTCAAGACAAAGCTGCAACAAGTCAAGACATAGCCGCAACAATGGCTACGCCTGCGTCAGGAGAAGAAAGACAATCCGCTGAGTCTGATAATGAGCCGGACTCGGAGCAGGGACTTTCACAAAATCCTTGGCCGTATCTTAACTCAATGTTTGAGTTCGACCGAGTAAGGAGACAGGCACAGAGACAGACATTGGGAGACAGGCACGGAGACAGGCACAGAGACAGACATTGGGAGACAGGCACGGAGACAGGCACAGAGACAGCCAAGACAGACATGGGGAGACAGTTTGTTATGCTCTATATTGCTATATTGTACTGGTACATGTCCTTCCTGTAAAGTTAAGTGACTTCAACATTGAGTTATTGAAAGCAGAGATGTAGTTTTTTGTAAAGCAATGGTCTTTGAGGGGGATCCAGACTTAGTTGGATGGTGCAGGTTCATTTGGTTTCAGTTCATGATTGTTAATAAACTCTGCATCATCTGCTGTCCTCTTATGATCCCATTCATTTGATTTGTTTTTGGTGTTTCTGCAGGTTTTATATAACATTGTGGTTCTAAAAGCAGCACATCAGTGCAGCTGGTTTCAAAGAGTTAATTCTCAGAAACAAGAGTTAAAAGATCCTTAAATTAATTTAGAAAAAATATAGTAATTTACTGATGTGGAAAATAAGAAACTTACTCTTACTTTTACTTAAAGTAAATTTAAAAGCATTTACTTTTGGATACTTAAGTACCTTTAAAAGCAAGTACTTTTCTACTCTTACTCGAGTAATATTTTGACTGAGCTACTTTTACTTGTAACGGAGTAAATTTTGACCAGTAGTATTTGTACTCTTACTCAAGTACTGGGGTCGAGTACTCTGTCCACCTCTGCATATTTGTAACATATATGTTCTTTCTGCAGTCGGATAACGAGAGTGTGTACGCCCAGCACCTTCAGAACAAACTGTACCCTGACCACACCTACTCCGTGGTGTCGGGTGGAGAACCTCTGGCCATCCCAGAGCTGACCTGGGAGCAGCTGAGACAGTTCCACGCCACACACTACCATCCCAGCAACGCCAGGTAATAAAACACACACAAACTAGTAGCGAGCTGGCCTTTTAACTTATACTGCATCTGAGGAAACACGGGCTCAAAAACTGCTTGCAACGTCCAGGTTCTTCACTTACGGAGATCTGCCTCTGGAGAATCATCTGAAGCAGATACAAGAGGAGGCGCTGTCCAAGTTTGAGCGCATCAATCCAAACACAGAAGTCCCCTCTCAGCCGCTCTGGACCAGCCCTGTAAGTTCACCATCCTGCAAATACTACAGAACTACTGCCCTTACACATTTTACCCTGAATAAGTGAATCTTCCGTACGTTTAATTATGTGCAAACACAATTTAAGCTCTGGTCCAGGGAGCTGGATGTTGAGTCACAACCTTGATGTGGTTGTTTTCCAGAGAGAGGACCATGTGACCTGCAGCCCCGATGCTCTGGCTCCAGATCCAACCAGACAGAACACCTTGTGTGTGAGCTACCTGCTGGGAGAGTAAGATCCAATCATCTGTTTCCTGTGTGCTTTTACGCAAATACCTGCTCAAACTCATCTGGATGAAAGATGACATTTATTGATGCATGTGCTTAGTGAACCTTGGAAGACCTCGGTTTTGTAGAACATAGTGGAAAAAAACTCTCTATGGCATTTTTTCTATCCACATTATGGTTTATCTGCCTCTTTTAGCACAAAACATCACCAAATAAATGCATAGTTTTTATTTTTGGTGGTTAGTGCTTCTACGGTAGTTCAGCCAGAGGAGAAACTGGCAGCTTTAAACAGTTTGTCCAAACGGCAACTGGACCAACCTGTAGCTAAAAGCCAGGCCTTATTTGAGTTTGGTGGTTCAGCTCTGTGCAGCTATGCAATTGTTCATTCTGACACAAATTACTTTTACACCCTCATCCCCTTACCGTAAGAAAAAAAGGCTGGCTGCGATTCTGATTTGTCCGCCCTGTTTTTCTGTTCAGCATCACTGACACCTTCGAAGGGTTCACGCTCAGCCTGCTGTCCTCCCTGATGATCTCCGGGCCCAACTCCCCCTTCTACAAATCTCTCATCGAACCCAAGATAGGAAGCGACTTCTCTTCAGTTGTCGGGTGCGTACTTGAAAGGTTTGATCAGTGAGGTCGTTTTAAACGTCGTACCGCCTGAAGCGCAGGGAAGGATTGTGTATTTGCCGAGCGCTGACTGAAGCGTGCTCGTCCACAGATACGACGGCAGCACCAAGGAGGCGTCGTTCAGCATCGGACTGCAGGGGATGGCTGAAGAGGACACGGAGAGAGTCAAGCAAATCATCAATCAAACTATTGATGACATTATAGAGTAAGAGCTGTGGTCACTATCCTTTATCTGGGTTCGTACCTTTGGTTAGTAGACAAAGCTGATACCCTGAAGTACACCCCATAATTCATTAACCTCACCTTCAGCAGCATTAACTTGGAAGTAAACACTTTCTGTGTGACGTTAGTAGGGATGGGCGGTATAGACAAAAAAATGTATCAGAATAATTTCTGGCATTTATCCCGATAACGATAAAAATGACAATAAAAAAAAAAAAAATACCAATTCAACTCCACCTTTGTAAAAATCACTGCTCTGAAAAGAATACTAAATATTACTACACGTCATCAATGGGAATCTTTCTTTCTTTCTTTCTTTCTGGCTTTCTGGCTCCTTTCATTCTTTCTTTCTTTCTTTCTTTCTGGCTCATTTCCTTCTTTCTTTTTTCTTTCTGGCTCATTTCCTTCTTTCTTTTTTCTTTCTGGCTCATTTCCTTCCTTCCTTCCTTCCTTCCTTCCTTCCTTCCTTCCTTCCTTCCTTCCTTCCTTCCTTCCTTCCTTCCTTCCTTCCTTTCTTTCTTCCTTCCTTCCTTCCCGTATGTTGTGCGTGGATTTAACGCAGAACCATAAATCCGACTTTACACAAAAACGTCATCAACGGGAATTTATCGTTTTTACCGCGAGATGACAAATTCTTACCGTGGGGAATTTTTTTGACGGTATATCGTGAACGGTAAAATATCACCCATTCCTAGACGTTAGTGGTCTCTGGCAAAAGTTAGGAGAAGTTTGACCTCATTCTTTTATACATTACTTCATTTCATTGAGGTTTACAGGCTTTCGTTGACGGTTGGTTTTCTAAAGGTCCTCCAGTATTTCAGCTAACCCAGCGGTGGACTTAACTCTTTAAACACCTTGGTTCTTTTTGGTTTGTTTGTTGCTTCTCCAATGCTAAACAAGCTTCAGCTTATTTAGGGATGACATCACGTTTGACTGTAGATCAGTCAGACACGTCACTGGTCCCGTTTCCCCTGCCGTACCTCAGAGATGTTAAGTGTTTTCACGTCTTTGGTTCCTGGTAAATGTGAGGCAGCACACATGGGTCAGACACCCCCCTTTGGTCTCATCCCAGCGAGGATTGTCATTGATCCAGATGTTTTGTGGTTATTACACAATCCTTCCAAATGAGCCGCACATGTGCAGACACTTAAAACTGATTTAAATGATACATTTTGTCATCTAACCCAGGAATGGTTTTGAGGAGGAGAGGATCGAGGCTCTCATTCACAAGATTGAGATCCAGATGAAACATCAGTCCACAAACTTCGGCCTGTCGCTGGCCTCGGTGAGTTAAACCTTCACTTTATCTTCTCTATCCAAGGGCATTAAGCTTAATTATAGTTTTTTTTGCAAGTCAAGGATGTCCACGTGCTCTAGGATGTTATCTTTTGTGCACCGTGGTTTATTTGCCATTTTCTTCCTGTTGATTGCCTTATTTCTGGAGGTCCAAAATCAAACAGCAGAAGAACTATTTGTGAACCTCCCGTTTGTTACAAAGTCTTCACTGGGTTTTTCAGTTTTCACCTTTAACCCCAACTTTCTCCCGTTATTAGTACATAGCTTCATCCTGGAACCACGACGGCGACCCGGTGGAGCTACTGCGCATCAGCGAGAGCGTCGCTAAGTTCAGACAGGCTCTGAAGGAAAATCCTCGCTTCCTCCAAGACAAAGTCAAATCCTACTTTAAGGTAAATTAAACGTGTCAAGTTTTAAGAGGGTTTTAGTTTCTGGCTCTGTGCTTCACTTGGCTCAAGGTCCTCTTTTCTCCAGAGTTAGGATTTAATTCTGCGTTATTTGAACTTTCCCACCTCTGCAGGAGAACGCACACCGGCTGACTCTGTCCATGAGCCCGGACGAGGTTTACCTGGAGAAGCAAGCCAAGGCCGAGGAGGAGAAGCTCCAGGAAAAGATCCGGGCTCTGTCTGACGGCGACAAGAAGGACATTTATGAGAAAGGTATCAACAGTTTCACTTTTACAAGTCTTTACTGCAGGTTTTTATAAAGCTAGGTTCAGGTTGAACTGTCTGGTTTGTTACTTGTTCTGTTTTCCTACTAGGGCTGGGGATCGATTAAAATATCAAGAAACGATTCTGTTCCGATTCTTAAGATTCAAAATCGATTATCACGCTTTGATTCGATCCGATCCGATATTGATTTGGGTTACTGTTAATAAAACGTTTTTTTCAGCTGTTGCATGAATTATATAACTGTCTAGTTATGCAACATATGAATACTAGTATTATATTGAGATTCAACAGCAAGTATTGGCAGCTAATGATGCTGTAAGGACCAATCAGCTCCCAGAATGCTGATAGAACTGCTTTCAGAAACATCATGTGGGTCAGAATTACCAAACAGATCCAGGGAGGAAACAGAGGACGAAAGAAATCGCTTTTGTTTTTTCCCCATTTATGAGAATTTGGTTTTTAACATTTATGCAAATGTAACCCCAAGACAGTATAATAAAGCAAAGAAATATAGACAATTTATACAATTATAACTGAAAACTTTAATGTTTTCATACCTTTAAACATATCTAAAGGCAAAAACATGGCACCAGTTATTCTCGTGTCCAACAAAATATTCCTTTTTTGGGCATAAACAAAAAAAGTACCAAAAGTTGTAATGTAATGATGAAAAAAAACATTTTTTTTTTTTTTAATCGATCTTTAGACATATGAATTGATTTTTAGGAATTAATATGAGAATCGATCTTTTCAACACAGGCCTATTTCCTACAAATATGTACTTTCAAATTACTTTTAAGTTGAGTTGTGGAACATTATGAGTATTGATGTTGAATTCGAAACTGGTGTCTTTCTTTTTCTTGGAAAGGTCTGGAGCTGCTGGCTGCTCAGAGTAAAACTCAGGATGCCTCCTGTCTGCCTGCGCTCAAAGTGTCTGACATCGAGCCAACGACACCCGTCACTCATGTGCAGATGAGCGCGGCAGGTACGGCAGCACAACTCGTAGCCTCTCCCACGAGGACGTCTGCTGATGTCTGACGGGGTTTTCCTAACTCCTGCAGGAGGCGTGCCGGTCCAGTACTGCGAGCAGCCCACCAATGGTCTGGTGTACTTCAGAGCCATGTGTAATCTCAACACTCTCCCAGAGGACCTCAGGCTTTACGTCCCACTGTTCTGCAGCGTCATCACCAAGTACGTGGCACAGACGAGATGTGAAGGGCAGTGCTGGGGATTGTGGGAGGGCAAAGGAAAGATGGCTTATAATACAATTGTTGGCAAAAATAAAGGGGATGAAACGGTGGAATCAGACTACATAAAGTCTCAAATGCAGACGGATATGAAAGGATCACTGAACTGTTCATTTTCAAAGCTATACTTCCCCACAGAAACTCGGTGTTGATTTCTATCCAAGTTCCCGAGTCGTTAGTTACTTCAAACCCCTAAATGACTGTTCTCAATTACAGGATGTTGAAAGTTTCTAACACCAGTGGGAGGAATGTGGGGGTTACGAGCACAGATTTTTATTTTCCAGCGGGATTGCAAGTGAACTGAAGGGTTTTTGTGTGTTTCTGTCATTAGGATGGGCTGTGGAGCGCTGGACTACAGGCAGCAGTCCCAGCAGAAGGAGCTGAGAACGGGGGGCATGTCTGCTTCCACCCAGGTCATCCCCGACTCCGACCTCATGGACACATTTGAGCAGGTCGGTGCCAGCAGGGAGGACAGGGAGGGCATTTGTGTGCAGAGACGTGCAGGGCAGAAAACTGGGTTCACAGATGTTCTGTGTGGAAACTCTTTACTGACCTTGAAAGCTACTGTCTAAAGCAGGGCTGGGGTCCTGGTCCTTGGGAGCCGGTGTCCTGCATGTTTTAGATGTTTCCCTGCTTTAACACACCTGATTCTAATTAATCATTGTCATCAGCTTGTCATCCTGGGGCCGGATTCACAAAACTTTCTTAAGAAAGAAAATGTTCTTAAGTGTCATTTTTTTCTTAAGTTCAGTCTTAAGAAGAAAAAAGAGAAGAAGTAATATTCTCCAAAAAAGTTCTTAAGTATTTTCTCAACTTTTTTCTTAAGTTTCTTCTTAAGAAAAAACTTGAGAATACATGTAAAGTATTCTTGAAATAAAAGTTCTCAAATTTGTTCTTGACTTTTTTCTTAACGTTAAGACAACCTTGACCTGTCTTAAAATTTCTTCTGTGAAAAGGTAAGACTCTAATATCACCTTTTTCAACACATTAATCTTAAGACGGTTCTTAAGAAAATATTGAGGAATTGCACTTAAGAACTTTCTTATGAACTTCTTAATTTTAGATCTTAAGACATTTCTTAAGATTGTTCTTAAGAACACATTGGTGAATCTGGCCCCAGGTCCGCACAATTCTCTTAATGACTTGTATCATGGTGCAATGAAATAGGGAAACATCTAAAACCTGTAGGACACCAGCCCTTGATGACCAGGACTGCCCACCCCTGGTCTAAAGAGATTCAAAACCGGTGGACTCTTATTTATCGGTCTTATATCATGTATGAGGATTTATTTGATGTGTTTGCTGCAGTGACACACTGAGCTCACCGTCCTGTCTTTGGCTCTTTACTTCCTGTTTTAGGGCATCCTCTTATCGTCCTCCTGCCTGGAAAGGAACCTTCCTCACATGTTCCAGCTGTGGAGTGACATATTCAACAGGTTTGTATTGTCTGCAGAGCCCAGTGGTACAAATATACAACCCAGCTGGGGTTTGTTTTTAAAACTGAACAATGGCTGTTCTTGTTTCCGCCTCCTCGTTTAGCCCTCACTTTGACAACGAGGAACGCCTGAGAGTGTTGGTGATGATGTGCGCTCAGGAACTGGCCAACGGCATCTCCTACTCCGGTCACATGTACGCCATGACCCGAGCGGCCCGTCATCTCACGCCAGCTGGAGATCTCCAGGAGACCTTTGGAGGAATGGACCAGGTATTGAGCTCAACGTGCTGATGTGTATAAAGAACTTATTTATTCTACTCTCGTGTTAAAGCTCACACAGCTCTGATATAACTTGGACAATATGGCCAAAATTCACGATATATTTCTTAATTTTGATTAGATTCAGGCATGTTAGGCTCATTTCCAGAGGGGCTGTTCTTGTAGCGTCTTGGAAACGCTGGATTTTCATAGATCAAACCCACATCTAGAAACATGAAGGACCTTGAAAGCATATTTACATTTTCTAGCAGTACATGTACATGTCGTATGTGACATGTAGACAGTACATGTTGCCGCTGCTGGTCGGTACCACCTGACGGCATGTTTAGTTCAAAAGATGCTCTAAATGGCATTCACCAAAGTATCATAAAAGTGTTTTTTTAAAACATAATCGTTATTGAATTGGCTAATATTTTCAATATATATTGTTACTGATTTATTTTCCAACCCCAATTCTGCAAATTATATAGTATGTTTTAAAATAATTAGGCGAGCAATATATTCAGTTCAGTTATTGTAACACAATTAAGAACTTGTTTGAGGTTTGGATGAGATGTTTGATGGTGGTGTTCTCTAAACTTAAGGTGAAGTTTATGAAGAGGATAGCTGAGATGCCGAACCTCAGTCAGGTGATCCGAACGTTACCCAGAATCAAGAAGCACCTTCTCAACCCAGAGAACATGAGGTGAGCCGCATCTGCTGCTGGATCAGCTGCATCCCAGAGCCGCGTGCTTCGGTCTCTGGGTTATGTTGGTATCTGCTGCACTTTTTACACATGCTGCACGTTTCCCGCTTCGCCTGCATGCTGACAGGTGTGCGATCAATGCGACGCCACAAAAGATGTCGGATTCAGCCGCACAGCTGGAGAGCTTCATGAAGGATGTCGCTGGAAACAGAAAAGAGCGCAAACCCGTGAGGGCGAATATCCTCAACGTGAGTTGGCAGAAGTAAACCGCAAAGTCGACTCATGTGGGGGGGAGATTTTGCTCACTTTTTTTGTTTTATTTCCATTAAAGAAACCACTTGATCCTCTGGATGTTTCTGGACCAAGCAGGAAACTTATAACTGTAAGTTCAGACCTTTTTCAAGTGTAAATACTTTATTGTTGTTAAACGTGGGTTAGAAACAGATGTAAAGACTTGTTTGGGTTTTTTTTCTTTTTAAAAATAAGTAATTTATCTTCCCCTTTTGTTCAAGTATAATCCTTTTTTGAATGTATACGTTTTGATATGGTGGTAACGCTGGATGTTTGTACCGTACCAGGAGCCGACGTTCCAGCCGTGTCAGATGAAAACGTTTTTCCAGATGCCGTTCCCCGTCAACTTCATCAGCGAGTGTGTGCGCACGGTGCCATTCTCCCACCAGGATAATGCCAGGTAACATACACATGGAGAGATTATTAAAATGTTTGTATAATTCAGCTTCATTTTTATTTATTTAATCCATTTTTTTAAAGGTTTTTTTTTGTTCACTTCTTTTAACCATTTTTCTGTCTCAGTTTATGCATCTTGGCGAGGATGATGTCGGCGAAATTCCTCCACGGAGAGATCCGGGAGAAAGGCGGGGCCTATGGGGGCGGGGCCAAGATGGGAGGAGGCGGGCTTTTCTCCTTTTACTCCTACAGGTAGGTGATGATCCCCATGAAGGTCTCATTTGAACAGTGTTTCAGTGCAAAAAGTAAACGGTACATGACGTACAGGACTGTCTCAGAAAATTAGAATATTGTGATTTTCTGTAATGCAAATAACAAAAATGTCATACATTCTGGATTCATTACAAATTAACTGAAATATTGCAAGCCTTTTATTATTTTAATATTGCTGATCATGGTTTACAGCTTAAGAAAACTCAAATATCCTATCTCAAAAAATTAGAATATTCTGGGAATCTTAATCTTAAACAATATTCTAATTTTCTGAGACAGTCCTGTATACTGGTACGGTAGTTATAGTTTGTATGCAGTATGCCACTGTAAAGCAGCCTGTTGCATTATGGGATGTAGCACATGTGTCATTGGGGGGAAAAACCGCATCGACTGGTTAATTTCTGTATGTTGTTGTCTGCTACTTTTTGGTAGAAGCCGTATGTACCAGAAGTGTAGTTGGCCGG
Organism: Cololabis saira; assembly: GCF_033807715.1. Classification (NCBI taxonomy): domain Eukaryota; kingdom Metazoa; phylum Chordata; class Actinopteri; order Beloniformes; family Belonidae; genus Cololabis; species Cololabis saira. Next base: position 15,432,390 of record NC_084596.1, on the reverse strand, counting down.
TTTTGTGTACTTTGACATCACTGATGAAACTTTTCTTTTGACCCACGAACACCCGCTGCACCTTGTAGACACTGGAACTCACTTGTGAATCTACTCACCCACCAAATGCTTTTACATGATTTAAATTCTCAATGGTTGAAGTGGATTATTTGAGGGAACCCGAATAAAAACATGCAAAGTGAACAAAGCGTCGCCCTGCAATGAACCCATATTGAGTGTGTGTATTGACCACGTGACGTCTCGTGTGTCTCAGGGATCCGAACTCTGTGCAGACTCTGTCTGCGTTTCGTAAAGGCATCGACTGGGCAAAGTCGGGAAAGTTCACGCAACAAGACATTGATGAGGCCAAGCTGTCAGTGTTCTCGGCCGTGGACTCGCCCGTGGGCCCCGCAGACAAAGGTGAGCCGATGAGTGACGGGACGCTTCCTGTCAGCGGCTGCATGGTCGGATTCACTTAAAGCCTGTTAATCATCTTTTATTGTTTTCATGTTGGCGCCGACTTGTTTCTGCATAAAGAGCAGCTGTTTATTTTACCATTTACTTCCCAGGGCTCTGTTTCTGCTTCCTCCGGTTATTATCAGTGATTTCCTAAACGTTAATGAATGCAGTTTAATTGATGGAGTTCAAGAGGCTCATTCTGTAAATTGATCCTCAGCATTGTTTTGTGTATTCAGCCTGAGTGACTGAGTTTGTTTGTGCTGCAGGAATGGGTCGTTTCCTCAGCGGGGTCACGGATGAAATGAGGCAGAGTCACAGACAGAGGCTGTTCGCTGTCGATCATAAAAGCCTGGTGGACGCGGCCGACAGGTAAAACCCACGCTGATGCAATCGCTGTTCAGACGTTACGGCTCAAAGGTTTAAGGAAAAGGGGGAATAAGACCTGGAAGATGCTTAATAATGATAATAATCAATAATTCATGCAGATGAATAAAACTGATGTTTTCCCTGCAGGTACCTGGGTCTTGGTCAGAGGACGTGCGGCGTTGCCCTCCTTGGTCCAGAGAACGATATAATCAAAAAAGATCCCTCATGGATCTTGAAATGATACTCGGTAGGTATTTTATAACTGAACACCTGGCGTGGAAGGACTATCTACTGAAAGCTCAGAAATATAGTGGCAAGCTGTGAGCTAGAACGCACAAACCAGACTCAGAAACCGGACTGATCAGTGTCATTTTAACGTGTGTAGGTCAATACTTTGTCTTCAGTTGTGTACATATTCATTTCAAATAAACTCTTCTGTTCCGTTAAGATAACCTCAGATGCTCATTAAAACTGTAACAACTTCAGTTGTTTTTTTTTCCTCTTTGCTGTGTTGTTTTGTGCAAACGCCGTTTCTGCAGCTCAGAAACGTACAGCATATTTCTGTTGAGCGGTACAGTGAGCGCTAACCTCTGACCCGACTGGAGGTTTCACCATCAGGTGTGAAGGCCAGATGGTGGAAACTACGCCCGCTGCCCAATACTGACACGTCACTCTGAGTCAGACTGTGGTGTTTCTAGCTCCACCTTTATCCCACATCACTTCCCTACTTTTGACAATGGAAAAAGAAAACCTGAAGCAGTCTGTACTACGTGACTTCCCTGAGCCCACCTAAATGATACCAGTTTGGATTTTTGCTTCCTCATTAACACAAATTAAATACTAGATCCATTCCCATCCTTGGGGATGGGGTTGAGTCAGAAATCTCATATTTTAGACCATAAATGAACATGCTAGTTTTACATGAGATGCAAGAAATCAAGGTTGTAGTGGATTATTGAAATGCAGCAGAGAATAAAATGGTTTTAAAAATGGATTTAAAGGAACTGAGTTGCAGTAGCCATGATGGATTGTGGCAGTTTGTTCAACAGGTGAGGAGCATAAAAGCTGCCTCACGGTCAGATTTTCAAAAAGGGACTTGAATGTGAAAACGTACAAGTCTGGCATGTGCACATTTTTGTCCGTTGGCGACACTCAGTGGCAATGCAGGCGAAGTACAAAATATGAAGAAACAGATCAACATTAAGTTCACGACCACACGTGAAGGACACGACAGTCCCCACATCAAAGAAGTTACACGAGAGTGAAACGGCAACAATTTCATAATTAACCACATGGTTATCTTTCACTCAGTCATCAATATTCATTCATTAAACCACAGTATTTTTTTCTTCATCTCACTAATGTAATGTACCGCTGCTGTGAATGTTGTACCATGATGTATAATTATTAAAAAACATTTCTAGCTTTTGAATGTATTAGAATTATTTGGGGGTTTTCTGAATAAAGAGCACAAATATTTACATACAATACAACTGATTCTGATAAATCGTTTTTATATTGACATTAATGAACATAGAAAGAAGACTGTGTATACATATGTATGTATACATCTATGTCAGTGACAGAGCCAGCACAGTCTCCTCTGAATAAACTGGGCTGATCTCGTCAGATTAATGATTGACATGTGGAGCAGCCAATAAAACTTAAAGGAGCTTGAGGCTCCTTTTAAGAAATGACTCTCTAGCGCTACCCTTCACCACGACGGCCGTCGGGGGTACTGCAGCCAACAGTGAAGCCGGCACGGGAGAACGGGGAGAACGCGCATGCAGCGTCATGTGACGTCACATCTGCAGCCCAGCGTGGGAAATTTGGGACCGAATTGCAGCACATTTTGCAGCACACAGCCTGTTCAAGGCAACGGAGAGATACACTAGAGAGCTCATTCTTTTGGGTTTGGAACGCTTCATCTGACATTACTAGAAAACCTAAAATGTATACGGATTTTTTTCATAAATCTTGCCACAATCCGGCCTCAAGCTCCTTTAAGCTTACAGGTTTTATGAATTCCCAACGTAAAATTAACCCTCTACTGCTGCCAGCATTTTGTGCATTTCAACACTTAGAAAGACTTAGAAATGATGGCAAAAGGGACACATTTTAATAAAATATAAAAGATATTTAACAACTCGGATTCCTTGTGAGTGTGTAATAGCTGTAACTCACTCCCAGATACGTGTTTTACAGTTATCTTTCAGATTTTAACACCTCTGTACCCTGGATAAGGGTAATATTGATGTTTTGATCAGTTTCCAAATGTTCAACATGGCAATCCAAAGTTGTCAAACTGGAAATGTTTTGTTAGTACCACCAGTGAGAACAATACTACAGCAACCACAGTTAGAAACACTAGTTTCACATACTTTTATTTCCACGGTTCTCCTCTAGCACTTTTTTTTTTTTACAGATATTTTTTTATTTTTTTTACATAAGAACAGACTGTTATACACAGATATTGAAGCGGGGCAAAGGGGGTGAGGAAAGGAGACAAAAACCATACAAAATGGTGTCTACTCAAGCACAACAAAATCTATGTGTATAAAACTGCGTGGGTCGTTCCACCGTGGCGGCACCAACCACTACCTCAATTTTTTTATTTTTTTTATTTTAAATAGATTAATAAAAATACAATCTTTTAAATGGACCTTTTAAAGTGGGCTGAAAATTAAAGATCTAGAGGCATAATGACAAGATCAATAACATAGAACAGAGGGGGTCGATGGAGCCTCTCAAAATGGGAGATGTGGCCAGACTTACGGTCACCTCCCTTCAAAAGAAAAAAAAAACCTTCTTTAAAATGGCACACGGCAACTAGCAGTGGCTACTTTTCACCATTTACTTGAACACTCAACAAGATCAACATCAGCACACATGTGGGATGTGGGGGGTAAAAAAGAAAAGTTGGGGATTTTTTTCATGTTCTCATTCACTTGCCTTAAAATAAAAAAATGCTCTCCTTGTTGTAGTGCTTCCTTGTTGTACACGTCTTAGTGGAGAGAGCAAAACAAAACAGATGAACGAGTGTGTGTGTTTAAAAGGTGAATGGGGTCGAGAGCAGCATCGTGTGACAGTGGTGGGGATGGCTCCATGCTGAAATATGGCGCACAATCCATTTAACACATACAGGTTTGTCGTCAGAAGACCGTGTGGTTTAGCAGAACGTCCCAGGTTCGCAGCCAAAAACGCACACTAGCTTCCATCGCGGGGGGTCGGCCCGACTTCTCCCACAGCACCCCGCGACTCATAAATACTAGATCTATGGATACCTAAACTAAAACAGTTTTGTCAATCTTGCATATCACAACGACCACATACACACATAAAAACCGACTTTGTGTATCTCAGTTGATGATTTGACAGTCCACTATGACACACTGGTCAACCGCACAGTTTCATTTAGGTGGCACTTCACCAGACTTCATCACCAAATTCTCCAGTTTCGAAGCAGCACAGGGAGGTAACAGGAGGGAAAGGGGGAAGGGGGAGAAGAGGGGAAGCAGGGACTGCCCTCCTCCACTTACAGATTTTAGGAATGTTGTGTGCATTCTGTTTTTTTTGTTGTTTTTTTTTTTTTTTTTTTTTTAAATAGTGTATCATTTCAAATCACAGACCCACTGAATAATCTGGCTGAATTGAAGCGTTGGCCACCCTTTTATCTAAGGAACCGACATGGCCGCTCTTTGCTCAAGTCAGGGAGGTCAGTAACCCACGGCCCCCCCAGCAGCAGTAGAGGCCCGCGCTGAGGCCCAACGCCGCCTGCCTGCCAGCTGGCCTTCCTGCCTGGCAGCGGGTTAAGCAGTTATCTTGAACTTGGAGGATGGAGCCATGCAGAGTGGCCTGTGGGATATGTGGAGAGAGCCTGGAACTAGGGCCGCTTGGAACCCTGTCATCTATTAGCTGGGAAGTAGTTAGGGTCCAGATAGTTATAGCCAGCGGTCTGCGGCAGGCGGTAGTCCCTGTCCAGGAAGGTTTCAGGCTGATGCACTGGTTCCAGGTGGTGGTTAGGCTTGTGGGTCTCCGTCTTGTACAAGCTGGAAAATCAGAGAAGAAATTATAAATAATTTGCACAAGTGGATACAAGTTTCTGACGTCGTCCCTGAAAAGGCTGTGCAAAGGTTACTTGAGCCAACATCCAAATGAGAGATTGTGCAACTGTTCCCTTTTCAAACATGAAATTAAAATTCTTTTTGTAGAAACTGGTTTTATGGGGAGAAGTGAGCCACTTGACTTAACTGAGCCCTGCCCTTCTGGACGGAGTGGCTTATCTGAGATATGTCCTACGGCAGTGGTGGACAGTAACGGAGTAAATTTACTTGAGTACTGTACTAAAGTACATATCCAGAGGAATTGTACTTTACTTGAGTATTAGATTTCTTTGGTACTTATTACTCTTACTTGAATACATTTCCAAGACAAATATTTTTACTTTTACTCGAGTAAATTTCTAGGAAGGCTGAAAAGTACTCGTTACTTTCAGGTCTGCTCTTTTTTCTTCTTCCCTAAAATCCTATTGGACACAAGCTGTTTTTGTCAAAGGAGGAGACCTATCACAGTGCAGGCTCTCCACTGGGATGTACGTAAAGCGGAAATACGTCAAGCCTCCTCAAAACGATAGCGCCAAAGTAGCCTGCGTTTGTCAAGACAGAGCCGCAACAAGTGAAGACAGAGCCGCAACAACGGCTACGCCTGCGTCAGGAGAAGAAAGACAATCCGTTGAGTCGTCTGAGTCTGATAATGAGCCGGACTCGGAGCAGGGACTTTCACAAAATCCTTGGCCGTATCTTAACTCAATGTTTGAGTTCGAACGAGTAAAAAACGGGGGCACCGACAAACCACATACATTTATTTTCAAATGTTTATTGTGTCTGCCGAAGCAGAACTACCTCTCTGCTTTCAACAACTCAACATCGAATTCTCAGAAACAAGAGTTAAAAGATCCTTAAATTAATTTAGAAAAAATATAGTAATTTACTGATGTGGAAAATAAGAAATTTACTCTTACTCTTACTTTTACTTAAAGTAAATTTAATAGCATTTACTTTTGGATACTTAAGTACTTTTAAAAGCAAGTACTTTTCTACTCTTACTCGAGTAATATTTTGACTGAGCTACTTTTACTTGTAACGGAGTAAATTTTGACCAGTAGTATTTGTACTCTTACTCAAGTACTGGGGTCGAGTACTCTGTCCAACTCTGCCTACGGGTCTGAGTGACCAGGCAAACAAACACACATTCTCCTCAAGAAAGCCCACAATAACCACGCAACGGTGCAGACAGCATCCCACCTAAAGCTCAAGCCTCCTTTAGAACAATCTTGTCACAAGATGTGCCTTAAAAACTGGGCCAAGTTGTGATTTAAAATGATTACAAATGATTGATTTTGGGATCGGCTCCAGCCCTCCCACGACCCTGAAAACTATTAAGTGCGTGCAAAAAAAGACTGATCTCTCCTAGTGAGCACATAAAACATGAAACCAAGTGCTATCAGAGCAAGAATAGTTGAAGCTTTCTTAAATTTAGTGAACTTTTTAAATGCAAAGAGAATTTGCTCGTGATATTAAAGGATAGTGCCAGTTTCTATTCACAAAAATGATTTTAGACCCTGCCCACCCTATTGTTGTAGACAATTCGGCTTATTATGGCTGGAAAAACATTTTGTTTTTAAAAATGCTTCTCAAAGTCAAAGTGAAGTTGTGGTTGACAAAGAATTGTTTGTCCAAACCAGACTAAACCGAGAAAAACGGGCTGCTACTTTTCAGCCTCGTCTTCTCAAACAGAACATGTAACTTTAAGCACTTTCTGGTTATTAAAGTTATTAAAATGATTAGACCTTTTCCTGCCTGAGCTACAAGCAATTATGTTGTGGTCAATAACTCCATGAAAAGCGAACATTATTCGGGGTAAAACTTTTTGTCCAGTTCTTCTAATCATTTCCATTCGTGGTACTTGAAGTTTATTGACAGGAGAGGACCTCACCAGTCAGAACAGTTGGAGCAAAAATCGACCGAGTTGTCTGGTGGACAGTCCTGACAGTGCCACCGTACTCCCTGGATCGGATCCATTCCACACACGTCACACTGCAAAGAAAAATCAAACACACTTCTGTCATGACAACACACAGTGCTTTATTTGGGTGAGGACGCAATACAGTTTAGTGGGTGGTCTTGTGTTTATTTTTTTTATTTCCTAGCTGCAGGAAGGGGCAATATATTTCACAATGTGAACATGTTCCATACTCTGACATTGTTGGAAAAAAGAGTATGAGTAGGAAAACAACCCATGTCCCTGCTAACTAGAACAAATTCTCTGCAGAAAATGATCGAATCCTTAGACACTGTGAGCAGATGAACAAGCACAGGCGTAAATATCGGTGCAGCAGCTGCACCAAGGCCCAGACGCCGTCAGGGGCCCGTGAAGGAGGGAGGAAAAAAAAAAAAGACGATTCAGAGCGAGTCAGGATGCAGCGGCACCGTCAGAAGAGCTAGAAATACGCGCGAGTCACAATTTGTCCTACTGTACTTATTGTATTTTTTTCATAATCATTTTTTATCTTCTCCCGTTCAAATCCTATTAATCAGGTCGTGGTGGGGTGGGGCTGATCTCCGCAATTTGAAGCCTTGTATAATAATTGCAAAAAAAAAAGGTTGCTACTACTGCGGATTTCACCTATCACGGGTTATTTTTGGAACGTAACCCCCGCGAAAAACAAGGGATTACTGTAGTCCAGCCTACCTGTCAGTCATGTTAAGTGTATGATGACGTGATTTTAACAAGAAAAAGAAAATAAACGACAAAAATAGCGTAGCACCATGTTTAGCCCAAACAAAAAAGCGGCGCATAAAAGAGAAAAGAACACACTGAATGGGTGTACAGACAAATTCTACGCTACATGGGCCCCTTTTTTTTCTTACATTAAGAAGCTTGATCTCCCTGCGGTTCCATAGCAATGTTATTTCTCCTAGTTGTGTGCAGATATTTTTATTTTTTTTATATTTAGTATCTTATTTTTTTTTATTTACACATGTATATGTTTGAGGATTTCGCTGTATTATCTGGTCGGACTGCAGGTTTTTTTAGTCAAGGCGTATTGTTGATGTTTCTTTTTTTGTTTGTATGTGTGTGGTTTTTATTGCTTTTTTTTTTTTTTTAGAACTGTTTTTGTTAATGTCCTTTACTTTAGCATTGTAATTTATTTGTGCGTTTATTCTGTTAATGTTTGTTGTGCCGAAAATCCAAATAAAAAAAGATTTAAAAAAAATAAAAGAGAAAAGAAAAAAAGAGCCAGGATGATGTTAAAGCAACACTGGCTAAATTAGGTACGTTTTATTAGTGCCACTGAGGAAAAAGCCAGCGTCCCGATGTGAAACGGCATCGACCCGACTGACCCCGAGTGTGGCCAGTTACAACATGAGCCTATATAGCGACAATAGCAGTTGTCTGTAGTGGCTGTGCATGTGTGTGTGCATGTGTGTGTGCATGCGGTGTGCGCCTTTCTTTAGGGCAACATGATGTTACGTCACTGTGAACAAGTATACGCCGGTATTCAGTGATGAGCAGCCGTACGACGGTCTCACCTTGAAGCCTACGTGCTGAACTCCAGCGTTGTCCTCCTGGATCTCCTGAAGCTTCTGTTTTTTCAGCCGCTTCAGCTCCAAAAGCTCTTTGTACTCTGGCAAGTTTCTTAACTCCACAGGTACGCTCTCATCATCCTGGTTCGGAGGAAGACAAACGCACAGAGATGGAGAGGAGTCAGAGGACGTGATTGATGGGGACTGTAATGTGCAGAGACAAATCATCTCTACATGGCACCGAAGACCCAGTCAGATTATGATATTCCCTTGATATTTTTCATCCTGCAGCCAGTATTCTTTACTTTAATGTCTTGAGACAAGCAAAATGGAATTTACTGGACCTCAGTGCTGCTTTTGACACTGTTGACCATGGCATTTTACTGCACAGGTTAGAGCATGTTGTTGGGATTAAAGGGACAGCTCTACGTTGGTTTAAATCATATCTATCTGACAGGTTCCAGTTTGTTCATGTACATGAGGTTTCTTCAGAACAGTCGAGGGTCTGTTATGGTGTTCCGCAGGGTTCAGTGCTAGGGCCAGTCTTGTTCAGTTTATACATGCAGCCGTTGGGAAGTATAATCCAGAATCACGGCATACACTTTCATTGTTATGCTGATGATACGCAGCTCTACTTGTCTATGAAGCCGGATGAAACAGAACCGTTAGTTAAACTTCAGGCATGTCTTAGGGACATCAAGGACTGGATGTCCAGAAATTTCTTGCTTCTAAATTCAGATAAAACAGAGGTTATCATTCTTGGTCCAGAGCATCTTAGGAAGGGATTAGATGGTGTTGCGATGGCTTCCAGTGCAACTGTGAGAAACCTTGGTGTTGTTTTCGATCAGGATTTGTCGTTTAAACCATATGTTAATCAGGTTTGTAAAATAGCGTTTTTCCATCTCCGTAATATTGCAAAAATTAGGAAAATCCTCTCGCAGAGGGATGCAGAGAAACTAGTTCATGCGTTTGTATCTTCTAGACTGGATTACTGTAATGTGTTGTTAGCAGGATGTCCAAGTAATTTGCTGAATAGGCTCCAGCTGATCCAAAATGCAGCAGCACGAGTACTGACAGGAATTCGCAGGAGAGACCACGTCTCTCCAGTGTTAGCGTCGCTCCATTGGCTACCTGTAAAATTCAGAATTCAATTTAAAATTTTATTACTTGCATATAAAGCCCAAAACGGCTTAGCTCCGCAGTATTTACAAGATTTGATAGTACCTTATGTTCCTGGCCGAGCTCTCCGCTCCCAGGGTGCAGGTTTACTCGTAGTTCCTAGAGTATCTAAATGTAGATTTGGAGGGCGGGCGTTCTGCTATCAGGCACCATTACTTTGGAACCAACTTCCAATCTGGGTTAAGGAGGCTGACACCACCTCCACCTTTAAAACTAAACTTAAAACCTTTCTGTTTAGTAAAGCTTATAGTTAGTGTTAAGTAAACCTCTAGCTGGTGTTGGTAAATCTCTAGGTAGTGTAAACTTTAGTGTGTTAGAGTCAGTAGTCATTGTCGCAGCTATAGAACAAAACTATAATAGTTAGTCTCAAATATAGCTTCGCGGTAGATATGCTGCTATAGGCTTATGCTGCAGGGGGGCACCGACATGATCCGCTGGGCGGTGCCTCTCACCCTTCTTCTCCTCTCCTTTTCCCTGCCTCTCTTCTCCATTACCATTTTTATTTATTATAAATATCTCATAGCTATCATTTTTGTCCATTGTTCCTGTAGTTTCTTGTGCCGGCCCCCCTTTTTTCTCTTTTGTGTATGTTTGCAGGCCGGAGCCTCAGGAGCTGCGTTCTGGCCTGTGTTCCCGGCCCTCCCCCCCCTCTGGTCATCCCATTGCTTCTTCCACCTGCCTACGTGGATGTCTGCTGTTGCTGCTTCCGCCTGCCTGCACCCCCCCCCTCTGGTCATCCCGCTGCTGCTTCCACATGACTGTTGTGTGCTGCTGACGCCCCCCCCCCCCCACCTCTGGTCATCCCGCTGCTGCTTCCACCTGCCTGCTGTGTGCTGTTGACGTCCCTGACTCCCCCAGTCTGGCCTTCGGCAGGAGGGTCCCCCCTTATGAGCCTGGTCCTGCTCAAGGTTTCTTCCCTCCTAAAGGGGAGTTTTTCCTTGCCACTGTTTGGCTTAAGGCTTTTCTCCCACTAAGGGAGTTTTTACCTGCCATTGTTTATATAATAATTGCTCGGGGGTTTATGTTTATGTTTATGTTTATGTTCATGTTCTGGATCTCTGGAAAGCGTCTAGAGACAACATCTGTTGTATTAGACGCTATATAAATAAAATTGAATTGAATTGAATTGAAAAATTGAAAATGGAAACTAACGCAGGGTTTCTTCTGTCTGGGTAGAAATGTTACATTAAGAGTGGATATTTTTTTATAAACCATGACAACAGAAATTAAAATCTCTGTGTCCTTCACAGGGTTTGGATGCGACACCAACCTCCAGCTTCTTACACAAGAAAAAAAAAAAAAAAGTGTGGTTTGCACTTGTAGACCTTGATTTTGTGATAATTCTGCAGTTTTCTCTTTCTTACAACATAGACTGCTAAATTAGGGGCGAGCTGTGGAAGTGAGAAATTATTATGGTAATCATTACACTGCTGTGACTTTCCTCCACCCCGAGCAACGTTAGGTGTTTCATTAACGGGCTGATGGAGACGGTACTCTGTTCTCAGCAGGGCGTTGGGAGCCTGTTTCATACGTTAAGGTTAGCACCATCAAAGGCAAAAAGGAGGAAATGTCAGAGCGCGGATAACAGCGTCCATCAGGAGTTGCACAGTTGAGATGGAAGAGACCAGACCAAGACGGCCACAAATGGAGTTAAAATGATCATCTGCAGACGTTAACCTCCATGTAAAACACAAATATGTATTCTGTGTTTGTCTCGTTACAGAAAAATGCAACAAATCATTCAAATAGTGTCAGTGATTACTTTATCAATAATAAAAGCCGTTACCAAGTATATAAAATGAGTTGTCAAGAATATTAACAGTGTCCTCTGCTGAGTGTGTATGCTTTGGACCCAGCACCACCCCGACACATTTCAGACACGTTTTAATGAACTGAAGGTGGAATTTATTTGATCCAATCCAAGCTGCTAGATTAAAAATCAAAAACCTAATTCTCACATGTCCCAGCTGTCGACTAAGTTAAAGCCATTTAATTTTTCACTTGGATGACGCAGGGCTCTGCTGAAGACGATGTGGCCGAACCGCCATCGCTGAACACCCTCGGCAGAAGAGCTTATGATAAATTATGGCAGCAATGCTGCCATTAATCTCCGCTGCCTCTGACACTGACACTGGTTTGTACAAGTGTAAGGTGAAAAATGAAGGTCATCTTTAACTCTTCATCACACAACTACCAAGTGTCTACTTGCTTTTGTGATTTGCATTTCCTCAGTACGTGTGCATGCGCTCCCGCCACGGTCAGTCAGTCACTGTTGACTTGGCTCCGTTTTCCACTGAGAATAAATCTGATTAATTGCTTTTGTGTGTAGCTCGTCTAACATAAGCGCTGCTGCGTTACAACTTGGCTCTTGGTTGAGTTAATCCAGTTGTGGGTTATTATTATTATTATTATTCTGCTCCCGTTTAAGTCAGGAGTCTAAGCACTCCAAGATCTGACAAAATAAGGATGACACATTTCCATGATTCATTTAGAACAGTTACATAAGTAATTATCATTTACACACCTAGATGGTTGACTGTCTGAGAAAACGGCATCATAATCAGGGATGGGTCGTTGGTATCTATACTATTATCAGTATCAATATATAATCCAGATATTTTTATCAATACTGCTTGTTATACCACTCTTTATATATAAAGTATCTTTTAGTTCATTGTAATTCCCCATCTATTGATCTCACAACTGCACGGATTGAGTTGCTCACTACACATTATATTTCATCTGCTCGAATGAACTAATGTCATTATGTAGACGCTCATTATAGAGAACATTGAGGGCGCATCACGCCTTATCTCACGTTTAACATAAGCTCTCATTGAGGAAGAGTAGTAAGGGTTTTACTAGTCTTCATCTCACAGACCACTGCTACCATGAGATGGACAATATAAGCCCACTGCTCAGCTAGAGACAAATAAAAGAGGATTAAGATTATTGGTAAAAATCATCTCCCATGACCAAAATATCAGAGCTGTGGGATTAAAGGAAAACAGCAGTCTTCAAAAAACTATGTAAAGAGCATAGTAGCTTTGCTACAGTAACAAGAGATGTGACTCACTGAATCATCAGCGGAAGGATCCTGCATGCTGTTGTAATACGCCGAGCGCTCTTCCTCTTCATCCATGTAGACGGGAGGCTCGTAGGAGGTCAGGAATGTGGATGGTCGGTAAAGGTGCTTGTTAAGGTGGTGCTGTCGCTTACTGGAGGTCTGGAGGACAACAACAACCAATCAGAACAGTAATCATTTTTAAAAACATTATTCATTGACAAATATATTAAACTGTGAACAAACTAGAAAATATTTATTTTCATAGTCATAGAAAATACAAGTATTCCTTTCATCGTTTTTAAATAGCTCTAAACAGACAAGTTGGTTGTCAGGATCAGTTATGAAAAAAGGATCATCCAGCAAGTGTTTTGTCCCAAGTACGGATCAGTTGTGGCTCCCCATTTGAGCTAAACGTCGATGAATGCTAAATATACTAATTTATATTAATACAATATTGCAAAGAAGAATAAAGCAACACAAAAACATGCACCTGTACTGTATACCCCAAACTCTCTTGCCCTGCAGATTTATCTTATTATATTACTATTACTTAAGTGTTAGGTGCACTCATTTTACGGAAGTGTTGAATTTATTTTCATGCAGTACACTGGTTCAATGTGCAATATTTGAGGGAGCTCTGAATCCAATATATTTAATACTTGTAATAAATGTTTCACAGTTGCCTGCACACTTGAAACGAATTTTAAACATTATTACTCTGCTGCCAGAAATACAGTCTGAAACTTTATTACACACGGAGGAACCCACATATCAGCTCTCTGCAGGAACACAGCTGGGCTCTCTGCACTGAGCTCCTCTCACACGGACAGAAATACAGCGTACACGTGTTCTGTGGTCACATCAGTCCACGTTTCAGCCGGCATTTTGAAAAACGTACATTGGGTTCTTCTACGTGTCAAAGATAAGACTGTTTTCAGTGAAAAGGTTGGTTATGAGGTTCTTCGGTGCCTGTGGCACAGAGATACACTGGAATAGCAGATATTTTAAAAACAAATGTGTAATTAAAATTATGGATGAAATGAAATGAGACCAAATGTACCTTGGCCCCAACTATTGTGCGTGTTTTAAATTGTTATATTTTCTAAATACATGCAGATAAAATCATCTTTTTTGTAAATATGTCTGTTAAAGCTTGAAACTGAGTAATAAGCTGAACACCTTAGAAAATAGGGTTTTTCTTGTCCCTCTGCTGTGTGCTGCAGCTGTCAAAATATCAGCCGTAATGATGGCGTAAAAAAAATAAAAACGCATAACCGAGCTAGTTAGAAACCCAAATTACCTATTCCTCCGCTGTCATTGACAATTGACAGTCTGATACAAATCATTTCTGTATGATTACTGCAGTGGCATGTTCAGTTCGCAGTGTACTGATTGTGACTAGTGTGTGTGTGTGTGTGTGTGTGTGTGTGTGTGTGTGTGTGTGTGTGTGTGTGTCATGATCTTGGGACAAATTCTGTTCTCAAGCTTTAAGTCTGGCAACAAGGTCAGTTATAAAAGGGTTTATAACTTGGTTGTGTAAGCATGTGTAGACCATGCTGCGGTCCAGTCCTGCAGACAACAGAATAAGAGGTTGTTTCCTCCACAGAAAGCACTGGGATGCAAGTTATCATCTGCTGAAATGATCCAGAAACTGATCACAACAGCTGGTTACTACATTATTCTTTAACAAAAGACATTGAGCAGAAAACACTGACTGTAAGTACCATTTTCAGTAAAGCCAATCATGTGGATGCTTTTGGATTTGACAATGTTCTGGGGAAGACGAAACCAGACGTTTACTGATTTAAACCCCAACAGCAGCAGAAATAAAGTGCATTTGGAGCAGCACATCTTGGCCCACTCCATCTGCCGTGACCCAGATGCCAGTTTAGTAAATTAAATGTCAAAGATGCTGACCAACACAACTTACGCCATTCACTGTTAATTACTAAGATATACCTCAGTTTTACAAAGACCAAAGCTAACATGAAAGGAAGTCTTGGCTTAAAGCTCTGACTTTCATTACTAAAGAAAATCTAAACATGTACATCATAATTGTAGGTGCTACAATACAGTAGTCTGCATTTAAGATACATTATTATTATATATTTCTTTAGTATAAAAAAAAAAACAAAACAAAAAAACTTGGTAACATGGTAAAGTTTTGTTTCCAAGTAACCAGTCGATATGTTCAACACTGTTTACAGTTTTACATACGATACTTCTTTACCAGTTTCTATATTGTTCTGGATTGGCTGTGTAAGCCAACTCACTTTTTTTGTATTTGTATTTTAAAATCAGACAATAAACTCTACAAACTATGCATTTATTTAACCCTGCTGTGAAGCTAACTTCTGTTATCTTTGTATGCAGTGGACTTGAACTGATACAAAAATGAGAACTTTTGTACTGAATCAAGAATCTTTATGACGAGAAATATGAAACGAGACACGTCTACATAGAGTCAGTAATTTAATTAATATGATAAGTACTGTGTTATCTGTTTTAACTCATATCTACATCAATATAAAAATCTGGTTAAATGCTTAAAATATTTCTCAGACATTTTGTAAATTGTTTGACATTTGTCCATTTCTTAGTGATCTAAGTCTTAAATCCTACCCCCCCCCCCACACACACACACACACACACACACACTGCTTCATTTGTCAGCATGAAGGTGTATTGCTTATGCTTAGAGAAGAAAAGGAAAAATCCCAACACATGCACGGATGAGTTTTGTCGCTAATGAAGCTATCAATCAAGCTCTTCATGAACGCAATCAATTCATTACACTTCTTCAGCAAAAAGCTGGTGTGTCAGTATTGAATTAAATGTCAAGCTCTAATGTTAATACTGATTGACAAACCCATTATTTTAAATTACTCAGTATCGTAAGGGATTGGATAAATGAGTGGTAGTTACCTTTTTAGTGTACATGCACAGGTTGGGGGTTCTTCCAGGCACAGGGATACCAGCTTTTGTCAGTTTGATGAAATACTTTTGAACTCTACTAGCAACCTAGAGTGTTTTAAAAGAAAAAAACATCATTAATCATGTCCAAAAGAGAACCAGCTGCTTGATATAACTGAGGTTACACACTTCTATCATCCAGGTAGACACTGCTGTCAGTTAGATGATTTTAGCGTTCAAGTTTTCCTTCTTGCATTTAATCACTTTGCTTCCATAATGAAAGCAGCGTGTTATCTCAGTGCAGCAAAATGTGCATATAAACACAGGCAATAGGTACAAAAACTGGTGAAAAATAAATGCTGAAAGTCTTGCCTAGTGGGCAAAGAAGAAATTTAACCAAATCATATTTTGTTTCTTACAAGTCACACAGAAAATCATTGTGAGAGGCAACAAGTGCATTTTATTTCCTAGTTAACACTAATCCCACAGAGCATTGCAGGGTGAAGGTTCCCGGTTCAAACCCTGACAGGGGTCTTACTGTGTACATATAACTTGTTCTCCCTGTGCCTCTCACAGTATAAAAACATGCAGTGCGAGCGTGCAGGGGTGGTTTGTTTAATTTGTCTCTTTGTGGCTTTGATTGGCCACCTGTTCACGGAGAACCCCACAGATCACAGTTGGGACTCCAGGACCACGGAGAAGATGGAAGTGGGTATGAAAAGATGAATGATTTAATAATAAAATCATTTACAACAATCATCTCCCATGACCAATACATAACAGTTGTGTGATTGAGGGAAAAAACAAGCAAACAATGTTTATAATGGGTCATTGTCACCTGTTTGGCAGTGCGATTGCCAAGCTCATCAGCAATCTTTTGCCATCTTCTGGATTCCACTTCCTCTGGAGGAAATTTAAGAAGAAGTTGCTCCAGTTTTTTCTAGCAAAACAAACACAAAAAAAACAACCACACAAAGAAAAAGGGGGAAAAAGGAGATGGTTGATAACTGTACAAGCAATTTTATAATTACATCAAAAATACATTACATTGTACATTACAATATACAATGTAATGTACAGCTTAATGAGTGTGTACATTAGACTCATTAAACTCTATGCAGTTTGTTTTATTTTGTTACCAACTGTTACATGCTACTGGAAAAATCAGAATAAAATTAAAAACAAAAAAAAAAAGGTTTATATACTGTATATCCCTTTGTATGATGCTGGGTTCTCGTATTGCGTACATATGTTTGAAAAATTACCATGCACTTTAGTCATTTAGACCAATCACTTAACAGTTGCATCACAGATCGTTCTTAACATAGAAGGTACGTTTTTTAGTAATAAAGAAAAGGCAAATTCATCCTATAAAAGGAGTTCTGTCAACTACAATTGGCACTCGTCCTGAAATGCAGACACTAAAAAAAGGTGAGGATCTGTCTTCCACAGTCATAAAAACTACGAAAAGGCCCCTGCACCTGAAAACACAGAATAAAATACTAGTGTTGGCAGTAATTGATGGCTACTGTATTGCAGTCATCCACCACAACCACACTTCTCTTTGCTGCTTTTTGGTTCAGTCAGTAGCACAGCAGCACCCAAGAATGAGCTGCATGAATGTATTGCTATAATCCAGCAGACATTTCATATACACTTATTACCAACCTGTTCTTCCACAGTCCACAGCTGGTTAAATGTGTCAGGCTTATTTGGGTGACAAATCCTCCCCCTGATCATCTGTCAAGAACACAGGGTAAAAGGCTTGTTAAAAGATTGACAACAAGGAAGAAAAAAAACAAG
The DNA here is from genome assembly GCF_033807715.1 of Cololabis saira. Classification (NCBI taxonomy): domain Eukaryota; kingdom Metazoa; phylum Chordata; class Actinopteri; order Beloniformes; family Belonidae; genus Cololabis; species Cololabis saira. Next base: position 15,415,038 of record NC_084596.1, on the reverse strand, counting down.
GATGGGCACAGCGACATCAGAGAAGCTTTTTACATGAGAAGTGCCTCCCATGCAGATCTGCCTGTCTGACTAGAAAAGACCCGACAGTCAGATGTGACTTTAGATGCGTCACCAGGAGAAACACAGAAAAACAGCAACTCTTTTGACTGACAAACAGAATCTTATTAAAATTCAGAGAGAGTCATCCGGGAGAATGCAAATGTGGTGCCACAATATAAACAGAAGAAGCAACAGAAATAATCAAGCCGTTGTTTGCTGAGAGCAAACTGCTTTGCACCTTCAAGTCCAAACAGTCCATCAAAAGTAAAACCTTTCAGCAGATAGCATTGTGGAGAGACACAGACTATTAACAGAGATAAAAATGAAATCATAATAAGAGGGAAGGGAGAGGCTTCAAAGTCATGTTTCCATAGATACCATCTTTTGTGTTCACAGTTCTAAATGCTTCACTCTGCCAAGAAGTAAGAATGAGGGTGAGAGTTTGGAGGAGGTGTAAAATGGTAATAACCTCATGATTTGTAGGACGACGGGGAGACTGGTGAGTCACCAGCTGCAGTTAGAAACTATTGCCACGGCATCTGCACTAATGATACACTGGGAGACGGCTACAGCTGTAACGACAGCAGTGGCTTGAGAAAGGTTGAACAGAGTATGGGTGTAAAGATGCAGAAACATACTTGTGTCTCTCCGCCGTTCTCTGGGGCATCACTTGTGGGCAGAGAGGAGTACATGGTGGAGCATTCACCTTCCTTCTTGGTTTCAACAGGACTTTTTGGTCGGAGAGGCAAACCTGTGGTGCAGAAACAGAAAAGGTCTCCATGGGGTATCTTGAGGTTTCAAAAAAAAAAAAAAAAAAAGGATACAAATGACGAACTTTATTTATATACCGTATTTTCTGGACTATAAGCATCACCTGTATATAAGCCGCACCCGCTCTATTTTAAAAAATAAAATAAAAAAAAGGATATACAAGCCGCATCTGGATACAAGCCACATCCACTCTATTTAAAAAAAAAAGATATGCAAGCCGCAGATATTTATGTTGTTAGATTAGATATTTACAGAACGATTTTGAACTGTAAATGATGTACATGTTTGTACCTAAATAGATCCCTTCCTACACTGCAAAAACTCAAAATTTTAACGAGAATATTTGTCTTATTTCTAGTTAAAATGTCTCATTTTTAGTCAAAAAAAATCTCATTACACTTAAAACAAGACTCATCGCTGGAAAAAACAATTTTCACCTGTTTCAAGTAGATTTTCACTTAAAATAAGTCCCACTGGCAGATTTTTCTACTTATTTCAAGTGAAAATTTACTTGAAACAGGTGAAAATTATTTTTCTGGTAATGACTCTTGTTTTAGGTGTAATGAGATTTCTTGACTAAAAATTAGACATTTTAACTAGAAATAAGACACATATTCCTGGTAAGATTTTGAGTTTTTGCAGTGTAACAGTGTCTTTTAACACGGCAGCAACTTTGCTGATTAAAACGGGACAGAACCAAGAGAAAATAACCGGTATTTATGTATCTGTTTGAAATCTGCTTCTACCTACTTCTATCTGCTAAAGAAGAAGTAACGTATTCTTCTTTCCATTTATTTTGTCTTAGTTTTGATTCTATTTCCGGTTAGAGCGCCCCGAGCGGTGGAAGAAAAATCCACAGAATAGCTGCACCTTTGTATAAGCCGCATGGTTCAAAACCTATGAAAAAAGTAGCGGCTTATAGTCCAGAAAATACTGTAAATCTGTTCTACATATATACATGCCTTGGTCAAAGATTAACTTCAGCTGCCTGGTTTTCCGTTTCTTGTCACAGAACTCCCTCTCAAAATCACCCAGGCCTGAGGTGTACTGCTCCCAAGCAATGTCAGGAAGTTGGACGACCCGCTGAGGACACGGCAAACTCAGATTGACCTGAGAGTCAAAAGAATTAAGGGTCAAAATCTATCAAGAACTGAATAATCACACTACTTCCTCAGCCTATGAAATACATCAACCTATTGAGGACATAAGTTCATGTTTTGATTACCTGTTTCTGCAGCTGCTCCACAAAGCTGATGGGATCAGAGAGAGCTTCACTCTGCTGACATGCCAACATCTCCAGGTCGTGAATGGCCTGTGTGCGCTGGGCTTCCAGGACTCCGATGGTCTGCAGCAGTCTCTGATAACTGGCACAGACAGAAGTAGAATCAAACCACAGAAAGAATGACTTAACATTAATTGACACTTACAATGCTGAAGTGTATAAAACTTTTAGATCACAGACCATGCATAATTCACCAATATTGGCAAAAACCTAGCCAGTTGGACAAAACATGACCCATTTTCTGACTTCCACCTACTTTGCAAAAAGCACATTTACAAATATGACCTTTTTCTGTGTAATTATGACTGCAGTGGCTATAAACTGTGCATCCTCATAAACCTACTGCTAATGAAAATAACCTCATCATTACAATTACTTATCTGAGGGAGCAGCGATGACTAGACAAAAAAACCCACAGTAAGATTGGAAGTATTTGTAACTATGAACAACTCGGATTTCACATTCAGTTTCAAATCCTTAGCATGACAAACACAGCTCCTGAGGAGCCTTCGGGGCTGCAAGTCTGACCTTTCCACTCACAATTTTCTGGGGCAACGGAAGAACTATAAACCGAGCCACCTATGACCAAATGCAGTGCTGACTCAAAGGTCTTACAGTGTGAGCAGAGCCAGGACAACTCCAGATGACTGTAGCAGCATCCTACATGGTTATAACCTAATACAGCTGCTTGAATAGATCAACCTTTAAGGACAGGATAAAATATAGTCAAACTGCTTCTTCAAGTTCCAGCTCTTGAAGGAAAAAAATCTAAAAGATCAAGTGTATATAAAATCAAATTTAACCCTTTGGCTTACAGAGCAGCAGTTTGTAACATTAAATTTCTACTGTAACATTTTCTGTGCAACAGAACGATTCTGTTTTGATGTATTCATGCAAGAACCTGCAGAATACGAGTTAAATTGTTTAGATGAACACATAATCTGTGCAGGCATTTGTTTTTGGGAAAAGTAGGACAACTTGGCAATGGTTTTCAGCACACTGGACACCCTCCAAGTGTCCAGGGACAAATCTGATTTTCCAAAGCAACCTATTGGGCCCCGAGATCTATTGACAACCAAAGCTCCCCAATGAAAATGAAAAGCTGGCCTGGACCCTAGTGTCACAATGTCAATGCCAGATCATGGTGGACCCACTTAATTTGATGAAGACAGAGAAGCATTCATAAAAGTATAAGAAACAAAATGCTCAGATACAAATAAATGTTGTTCTATGACTAAATGATTGAAGCCAATGTCTATTCCAGATATTAAGAAACTGCAAAATGCTTCATCATGCCTTCCTAAAAACATTGATCAAAGCTTTCAAAGTGTACCTTATTCAGCACAACCAAACCCTAGCAAGCCACAGAAACTCCACTGAATTACCTTGTAATACAAGAGCAGTGAAACCTTACTCTAAAGCCAATATCCCAGTATGAAACAGTCATCGACATGTCAGAAATAAAGAGTCAGCTGACGTCAGATGACGTTTCTTAGCCCTTCAAAATCATTGACCCCTTTCTCCTTTCAAGATGAATCAGCTGACCTCTCTAAGAGTTAAGCCTGCATCACTACCACACTAGTATGTCAAGTAGGTGGGGTGTTCACATCATTTATATAACATATCAGGTAGTAAATACACTGGATATCCCACTCAGATCCAGCAGCACAAAACGCATAAAGACTCACTATGCTCATAAAATGAATGAAAACACCAAATGGTTGTTTCAATACAAGGCTAAAATGTAGTCTTAAGTGGATGAAAAAACGAGTGCGACTCCCCTGAACAAATGTCATTACAATGATTAACCAGGTAATTATTTACAGTATCATTTTTCTCTGTGGAACATTTGTTTTATGAATGATTAATGACACAATAAACTTGAGGAAGACACTTCTTCCCAGCAGCAAACATTTTCCCATCCGTTTAAGACGTACTCCTCCCCTACCATTCATCACCTTTAGTCAGGTCACTTGGGAGCAATAAGAAAAGGAGCAGTGAAACCTGTCCGAGTGAAACCTGGGACTACCAACATGCAAACTGCATGGCAAATAGCTGGGGGGGGGGGGTAAAAAAGAAAGAAAAGGAAAACATGTAAACACTGAGAACAAACATTTCCCATAGGACAACTCTTCTTAGGATAACAGAAATAATCAGGACAGCAATTTTACCATCCAAACTTCTCTGGCTCTGAAATTGGCAGTTAATTCACACAATCGCAACACCAGATTGGAGGTGGAAATGGAAATGAGGTGCGAAAACATTTTTTTTTTTTTTAATTCTAAAAACTTGACAACAGAGAGGATGCTTTAGTTAGCTCAAAATTATTCCTCCATCACTGAAAAACTCCAAACCTAATTATGCATCTTTTCACAATGTTACTGGTGCAAAAAACCAGACATCCTTCCATGTCATCGGAGCATTTCAACAAGATTTTGGGGTCGGAGTATGTGCCAACCAAGAAGGCTAATCAGTGCGGTGTTTTGTTTGCCATTTTCGCTGGCATTAAATGCAATATAAATTGCTAAGTATTGTCATCACTATCACCACGAATTTCTATATAAAAGTTAGAACGAAAAAAAAAAAAAACTGTCAACAACAAAAAAGACCTGAGGATATTACTTGAGGCTCGCAAAATGATATATTAAGCAGAAGAAATGAAAATATTCTACTAAAACTTTTCATTCTACAAGCCATTTAATAATAAATTAATTAATTTTTATAAGGTTAACTACTTCACATTAAGATGCGATAAATCAAAAAGGTTGGTAACAATTAGTGAAGAACATCCAACCTCTGAGTGGGGATGATTTTCATCACATTCAACAGTAACTTAAGAAAACACTAAAAAATACTGGAGGTTCTACAGTGTTCAGCATTTTCAAAACATCTTAATATTTATTTTTAGTTGTTTTTTTAAGGGAAAACCCTTGTCGCTTCATCTGCACCTTTGTTTCATTCAAACTACAGGCCAAAAATGATGCAATGAACACAAATACAGTAATCAACCTGAGTGAAGAGCCACATCAACAGATAAAACAGAATCCCTGGAGAGCTCCCACATACTCTTTGTTGTGTTTAAGAGCCAGGTGGTCTGATTCAAAGTAATACACATCAGGCTCCTCTTCCTCTTCTTCTTCTTCCTCCTCCTCCTCCTCATCTTCTTCCTCCTCCTCCTCTTCCTCCTCGTCCTCCTCCTCCTCTGCAGCCTGGCTCCGCGTCAGCTCCTTGGTACTCTCAATCCCTTTGCCCTCCAAAAAGCCACCATCCTTCTCATCTGCCAAGCCTACAGGATTCAATGAAACCATCTCCTCACTGGAGAGGCCGACTGAGTCTGAGCAAACAAGTTCCTCTCCTGTTTTACAGTCCCCCACCCCCCCTTCTCCCTTTAAGGGTGC